>NC_141700.1:65966279-66566279 GCF_964263255.1 Lissotriton vulgaris
ATAAGAAGCCGTTGCGTGTAATTCTGTTCAAAGACGTATTATAATAAGTGTATTTTCTTGCACTTTGCGGCGTCTGAGAGTTTCTCACACTGGGAAGAACTGCTACAGCACCTTTCGCGCATAATTGTGCACCTGTGAAATCCGACACAGTCGGTATGTATACCAAATTAAAATCCGCTTAAGTGGGTTTTTGGTCGCACTTAAATTATGTGAATGTGTTGTTTTCGATGGATTGGCTAAAGGAACTAAGCGCTGCCGCTGACAAAACAAAGATGTCGGCTTTATCTTGAGTAAATGTATTTGTTTATTAATTGGTGAATGTCTGTGTGAATAGAGAAGTGTAAAACGGTGCGGAAGGATGGCTGAACGAACGGCGGCGAGCATGAATGAACAGATAAATGAAGCCGTAAAATAACATTCTGTGAGAGAAGAGAAATGCGTCATCTAACACGCCAGGCACTAAAACTGAAGCATGTTTGGGCATTAGCATCCTACACTTTAATGAGAAGACATCGTAGATGCGAATGCCAAGGTGTAGCTAAGTGACGGGAATGAGCCCGGACATTGGTGGGTGAAAGAGTAATGACGTCAGTGAGGATGAATACATAAATGTGTGAGAATGAACACGAGTAGATTAATAGACGAATAAGTGGGTGGTAGGTAGAAGGGGTTGGTATGTTGTGTGAATGGAGAAATAAAATAAACCCCGTGTGAGAGGGGGTGTCTCCTATTTTCCACAACTTCCAGTAAGGGGAACGCTAACTAAAATGGCTGCAGCAGCAAGGAAGAATATTGTTGTACTGAATCAATGAAAGGATTGCAAGTTAGGATCTTTTTTTTTTTTTTTTTAAAGCCCTGCGTGAGAGCACGCTGCTAGGGAAAGGCGCGCCTCCGCAGATCAAGGTGTCATTTTCTGTAAAAACATAATCCAGTGCTGGGGGCTCGTGTGGTTTGTACTGAAGATCTGGGTTCTCCCTTTGTCGGAGCAATCGATCGGCTATCCATAAACTGAACTGGTACCTTCACTCTTCAGTACTGCCGTGAACATGGCTGCAACACCACCGTTTACTGCAGACAAGTAAGAGTTGACCTCACAGGCACCATCCCAAAACGATATCTTTATTGACAGACTGATGTTGGAGAATTTCGAGGAAGAATTCCACAAGATGCCATCAGACATGCGATAACTGTATCAGTTCAACAAAGGAGAGCGAGTTATACGAGCCAGATTGCAGTGCTTAATTTGTAACATTAATAAATAAATACAATTCAAAGGCCCAGGTCTTCTCCTTGGGGCACACTGTAGGTCCTGCTGAATGGCGGTGTTGCCGATACCACGCAGCCTGGTCTTGATTCACCCCAGGCCCCTTTCTTCCCTCAGTCTACACTCCCTACCTCTTTACGGCACCTCTGCAGGTTCTTTATCGTCACTGCTTCCCCCTTTGTTACGGTTTTCCTATCTTTCTCTTTTATACCTTTTCTCTTACTCATGGGCAAAGTCTTATGATGAAACATAAGTCCTGGTCCCCAAAAATGAATAGTTGTGCCCACGCCACCAATTAGGCATTGGGCCAGCGTTGAGACCTAGAACTTGAACACAATGAAGACAAAATGGAGCTAACAGGAATATTTAGCACTGGCGTAGGCTAAAATGAATAATATCAACTTACCAGGGGAAAAGCATCTGTCTGTGTGTCTGTCTGTGTCTATGGAAAGTTGTGACGGGTAAGGAGAACCATGAATGTTTGAACCCCAGTCATTTATAAACATTTTCCTGGCTCTGACTACACGGGGGTCATGGCTGATCTCAAGGATTCCTTTTGTAGGTAATAATGTTTCTATTACTTACAGGTAATCACATTACTCCTAGTCCTACTCTCGCTTATCTTCATTATGCAAAGAGGCCCCTGCGCATTGTAGACACACCCCCTACCAAAATAACAAGCATTGGAAATGCAATAGGTCTCGCCTTTGATTAAGTTAAAGCCATTTGCTTTGCTAATGGTATTGTATAGCAAAGCAAATGGCTTTAACTTAATAAAAGGCGAAACCTATTGCATTTTTAACGCTTGTGTAATGTAACTGGTGCTCATGTAAAGCGCTAAGTTTGCGCTATATAAAACTGAAAAATGAGTCGCTTTGAAGTTATATATCAAAGGCAGTGACGGGTTGTATTATTGCAGAGTTGAGGTTTTTTGTTCCCACCCGAGTGTAAAAAGCATTTGCAATACAATAGGTCTTGCATTTGCGAAATTTTAAGCTATTGGCATTCTAAATGACAATGCCTTTTATTGATCCGTTTTTAAAAAACCAAGACATAGATAAAAGGTTTTTTCATAATACACGCACACACAATCCCACCCTATAAACTATCCTCCACTTTACTCAACACCACTCCACGCTAAACTACTCAACTCCACTACACTACACTCTATAATAATTTCCTCTACTCTATACTACACCATTTCACTGTACCACACTACACTCTCTAGGTCTACATTAACAAAATTCGAGCTAGTAATGTTGCATTAATATTTGCTACGCCAAAAACTCAACTTTTAATAATGCGAGACATATTGCATTGCAAATTCTTCTTTAGTCTGTAAGCACTATTTTCTTTAATGAGTTTCTCCTGCTGCAGGCACGATATGCGTTCCTGCAACATTCAGCGCACCATGCACGCTTTAACTTCCCTGGTTTGCTGGGTCCCCCATCTTCAAGAAGGCGGGGCGGAGTTGTACTTCACCTCGCCTCACCCGCCTGAGGGGTGGAGTTGGCAGAGGTGGCCACGCCTCTCTTTCTTACTTGTTTATCCCACCGGTTCTCCCGCCCAAAGTGGGTGTCAGAACCTGTGGGGACCAGTTGCTGAGAGCAGCAGGTGACCTGAGAAAGCTCACAAAGGCGGCAAGCCTTTGAAGCTTCCCCGTAGTGAACTCTGCCCATCCTGGGGGAGGAGGCTTGGCACCTCGTCCCAGGATGTGTATTGTTTCAGGCCCCAGAGAACAGCAGGCTCTCGACCCAGGGATCCAGAAACATGTCTGGCGGTGGCAGCTGAAAGCAGCCACTCAGCCTAGACAATAGTGACAGGTTAGTTTTCAGGGGGGCATCTCTAAGATGCCCTCTGTGTGCATTTGTCATTAAATCCCACACAGGCATCAGTGTGGGTTTAATGTGCTGCAGTTGACAGCAAACTTCTCAGTTTTCAGTGTAGCCACTATGGTGCTGTGGAGTTTGTAATGACTAACTTCCAGCACTGTATACTCTTAATGGCAGCATTGCACTTACGATATCTAAGAATGGACTCAGACCCTGTAGGAGTACAGGGCTCATGCACCTGTACCCTCACCACTGTTACATGGCACCCAAGTAGAGGGGTGACTGATCTATGCCAGGGCAGTGGGTTGTAGGCATGGCACACAGGGATGTATGCCATGTAGATTTCACTTTATCTACATCAAGATACGCAGCCTGGTCACAGTGCCCTGGGTACCTCTGGTACAATTTACCAGGGGCTGACCTGTTGCCAGAGATGCCAATTTAGTTTGGGTTAGTTTTGGAGAAAGAACACATACCCTGGGAACCTGATTGACAGGGACCGAGGGCATATCAAGTCAAAAGTGCATCAGTAGCCTTGCAAAAAGTGTGTGGGGGGTGGTTACTGCAACAGAAACCCAGCTTCTCATAGTTATGTCTTGAACAGGACATTTGTAGGGCTGAATCTCGTTTTACAAACAGAGCAAAATGTTGTCATTTTTTTCTGAAAAGCGGACTACCTTTTAAAATGTGTGCTTTAAGAACGGACTACTTGCAGGTGTTCTATAGGGCTGCAAGACAGATGCTGTAGGGAGGCAAAAAATATGGACAGCAAAATGACTTCATATGGAAATGTGTATTGCAAATGCAAAACAAATATGTTCTTACCGAAGCAAGTGCCTTCCCAAGAGCATCACCTGAACTTCCAGCTGTGGTTCCTCTGCTACCTGCAAATCGTAGACAAGTCAGGTGAGGAGAGTAACGGTTACAAATTAATACAAATGTAGACCGCATACAAATCTCAATACAAATTAATTAAAAGACATTACATTGGCAAAAATGCTGGTTCTTTTTTTAGACTATCCCCAAGGATGATGTTGTGCAACCATTCAGCACGGCCATAACATCCATCAAGAAAACTGTTTTAGTAGAATTTCGGGTAGATCAACACGGTTTGGCAGGGTTGCTCCATTTTACTAGTAGCAGACTGTAAAGGAAAAATGCTACTTACCAGTATGCATCTGTTCTTGGCATGTAGAGCTGCAGAATCACATACTTGTGCATAGATAGCCATCTGGTGTTGGTCTTGGATGTTTGCACTTTGTTGTTGTCTTGGAAGAAGTCTTTGTAGTCACAAGATAAGTGACTCCTCCTTTGGACGATGGTGCGTATGGGCATCAACTCCATCCTTAGATTGTTTTTCGCCATGAAGGAAAATGATGGAGTTTGTAAGAAACAGAAAAGATGTCCATATGTAATTATCTAAGTAAGATAACTGCTGAAGGCTGAGCTTTCCTAGGGGAGGTGGGTGGGCGCATGGGAATCTATGAAAGTTACCAATACTGGGGAACAGAAGTTACAGGTAAGTAACTGGTTTTCTTGCCCCAGTATTGGAACTTTCATAGATTCCCATGCTTTTGTATCAGAGTATCAAGCAGTTAGCAATAATAAAACATTTCATTTTGTGGCATAAATATACCTTGTAATAGCCATCAATACATGAAGATACAAAATGTGCAAATAAGGAAGGTGAGATAGAAAGGAAAGTTCACCAATTAGTGGAAGAGGTTCCTCAGGACAGCCTGGCCCACAGCCGTGTCTTCCTGTTGCAAGGATTCCAAGCAGTAATGCTTTGTAAAGGTGTGCACGCTGCTCCAAGTCGCAGCCCTGCAAACGTCTTTGATGTGCACTCCCACGAAGAGAGCTGTTGAAGAAGCCATTGATCTTGTGGAATGCGCTCTAACTTTGCTGGTCAGTGGTTTACCCGCTGCAGCATGGCAATGTAGAATGGCACTTGTAATCCACCTCGCAATACCCTGTTTTGATAGAGGGGAGGCCCTTCAAAGGACCACCAAAAGCAATGAACAATTGCGAGGATTTACGGAATCCTTTGGTGCGATCCAAATTAAATTTTAAGCACAGTTGTATATCCAGAGAATGCAGTGATCTCTCCGCTGGTGTAGTAGGTTGAGGAAAGAAAGCTTTAAGAATAACCGGCTCATTTAAGTGAAAGTCCGAGGGCACCTTGGGTATGAATTTCGGGTTATTTCTCAAGATTACTGTATTCCTTTTGAACTGGAGAAACGGCTCTTGGATCGTGAGAGCCTGCAACTCCCCAATGCGTCTTGCTGATGTGAGGGCAAGAAGGAGAGCCAATTTCCAAGAAAGGAATTTCATGTCTGACGGATGTATTGGTTCAAATGGGTCCTTCATGAGTTGAGTGAGGACCAAATTCAATTGCCAAGTAGGAGGTGGAGTGTGAGAAGGTGGCCTGATATGAAATGCGTTACTTACCTGTAACAGCAGTTATCCAGTATTGGTATCTTTCATAGATTCACATGCCTGAATCATTCCCCGTCGTCGGGGTAGGAGTCCCCGGTAAATAACAATAGTAATGTCACATAGACATATACTTAGTACTAGGCCAGTGGCCTCACATTAGTAGCCTATCTAGGTCCTTATGTAAAAAGGACCAAACTTTGGCCAGGAGCCAATCAGCTACCATCACCCTTCTCACCTTCCTGGAAGGAGCCCTAGTCCCTCAGATTTTCGTAAGCACAGTGCTAAGTAGTACCTACTGAGAGGGAGAAGGTGAGCCCTTCCAGGGGAGGCGGGTGGGTTGCATGTGAATCTATGAAAGATACCAATACTGGATAACTGCTGTTACAGGTAAGTAACGCATTTCTTATCCAGTATTATGGGTATCTTTCATAGATTCACATGCCTGAATCAGAATAGCAAGCAATAATGAGCACATTTCGCATAATACATTCGTAAAGACATAGTAATCTTATCACAAGTTGTTACACAGTTTACATGATACTCACAACCTGATAAGAAATGTGCGATAAATTACCTGGAAGGTGGGATGATAGGAAGAAGGCTCACCACTAATGAAATAGATGACGTAGGACAGCCTGCCCCACTGCTGCATCCTTCATAAGTTCAGAGTCCAAGCAGTAGTGCTTGGTGAACGTATGTGGTGTCTTCCATGTCGCCGCTCTGCAAATGTCGACAATGGATACCCCAGCAAAGAGCGCCAAGGAGGTGGAAACCGCTCTAGTGGAGTGTGCTCGTACTTTTGAAGGCAGAGGGTGGCCCGCCTGTTGGTGACAGAAGGCGATGGCCGCTGAAATCCATCTGGAAATGCTCTGTTTTGTTAAAGCTAAGCCTTTCCTGGGTCTGCTAAATGCAACAAACAATTGGTTGGACTTTCGAAATTGCTCCGTCCTGTGAAGGTAAAATTTGAGACATCGTTTGAGGTCCAATGAGTGAAGAGATCTTTCAGCCGCAGATGATGGATTCGGGAAGAAAGATCGTAGGACAATAGGTTCGTTGAGATGGAAAGAGGACGGAACCTTCGGTATAAACTTAGGGTTAGTCCGTAGAATGACCCTGTCGTTCTTGAACTGGATGAAGGGGTCTTGCACAGAAAAAGCCTGCAGTTCACTCACTCTCCTTGCCGACGTGAGCGCCAGCAATAGAGCTGTCTTCCATGACAAATATTTTAGATCTGCTCTGTGGATTGGCTCAAACGGGTGTTTCATTAGTTGAGTTAGTACCACATTTAGTTGCCATGTAGGTGGAGGTGCTCTAACTGGAGGGAAAGATCTGAATAATCCCTTCAGAAACTGTTTGATTAGTCTGTTGGTCCATAACGAAGCTCCACACGAAGATCGTCTGAACCTGGAGATGGCCGCCAGGTGGACCTTTATTGAAGCGTGTGCCAGTCCAGAATTGGCTAAGTGGAGCAAGTAGGGCAGAATTTGTGCTGGAGTAGAAGTGAACGGATGCAAATTCTGAGCTCTACACCACAAACAGAACCTTTTCCACTTGAGGGAATACGTCTTATTAGTACTTTCAGCCCGAGCCCGGGCTAAGACGACCCTGCATTCCTGTGGAATATCTAAATCCTGGAACTCTCTGAACTCAGGAGCCAAGCTGATAATTTTAGAGATGTTGGATCCGGATGCTGGACTTGTCCCTGGTTCATTGTGAGGAGATGTGGGCATGTCCTGAATAGAATTGGAGGTTCCAGCGATAGAAGGTGTAGCTCCGTATACCAGTGTTGGCGCGGCCACGCTGGGGCTATCAGGATCATGGTACAACTCTCTGCTTTCAGTTTCCGCAGAACCCTGGGGATCAGGGGAAACGGTGGAAAAGCGTAAGCAAAGACGTTGCACCATGTCATCGAAAAGGCATTCCCTAGGGACCTTTTCTGGGGAAGCCAGCTTGCGTAATGTTGGCATTTCGCGTTCACTTTCGTCGCAAAGAGATCCAGGTGAGGTTTGCCCCAACGGGAGAACACCGAGTCGAGCGTCTGCTGGTCGAGCTCCCACTCGTGGCAAAGTGAACGCTGCCTGCTTAGCGAGTCTGCCAGGGTGTTGTCTACTCCTGGGACATACTCTGCCCGCAGAGAAATGTCGTGTTGTACCAGCCAGATCCAGATTTGCTGAGATTCTCGAGACAACGTCCTGGATCGAGTACCCCCCTGCTTGTTCAGGTAGTGCATTGTGGTGGTGTTGTCCGTCCTCACAAGCACTGGGGAGTTCCTGATACGGGGCAGAAATGCTCGAAGTGCCAGGCGCACTGCTCTCAATTCCAGCAGATTGATGTGGAGTTGTTTTTCTGCCACTGACCATTGACCGTGTACTTGCAGTTCCTGTAGGAACGCCCCCCATCCTTCCAGTGAAGCGTCTGTGGTTATCACATGAGGAGAGACTGGGAGAAGAAAAGGGAGACCCTTGTTTAAGTTGTCGCCCAGAAGCCACCATCTCAGAGCTTTCTTCATGACCTGAGTGATCCTGATCCAGTCGTCGAAAGACCCTGTAGATTGGATCCACTGATTTGTTAAGGCTTCCTGTAGAGGCCGCATGTGTAGGCGACAGTGAGGAATGAGAAAAATGTTGGAAGACATCATTCCTAGCAATGATTTGAATAGTCGAACTTTGACTCTCTGCTTGGCCTGAATGTGGACAGCCAGAGTCTTCAGCTTGACCTGACGTTCTCTGGAAGGAAAGGCTTTCTCTTGTTGTGTATCCAACGTTGCTCCCAGGAAATTGAGACGTTGTGACGGTTGGAGAGTTGACTTTTCCTGGTTGAGTGTTAAGCCCAGATTTTTGAATAGATGAAGGCAGGCCGAAGAGGACTTGGCTGCGCCTATCCGAGTCGGAGCTTTGATGAGCCAGTCGTCTAGGTAGGGAAAGACTTGGTGATGATGCTGGCGAAGGTATGCCGCTACTGGTGACAGACACTTCGTGAAGATGCGTGGAGCTGACTTCAGGCCGAATGGTAAAACCCTGAACTGGTAGTGCCTGCCTGCCACTGCAAACCTCAGAAATTGTCGATGACTCTTGTGAATGAGGACATGAAAATAGGCATCCTGGAGGTCTAAGGATACCATATAGTCTTTTGGATTGAGTAGGTGTAATACCTCCTGGAGGGTAACCATACGGAAGGACTGCTTCTTGAGGTATATATTTAGGTTTCTCAGATCCAGTATTGGTCTCCATTGCTTCTTCTCCTTTTTTCTGACCAGGAAGAATCGGGAATAGAATCCTCTCCCCTTCTGACCTCGAGGAACTCTCTCCACTGCTCTTTTCTGGAGCATTAGAGAGAGCTCCTGTTGAAGTAGGCGTAGATTCTTGTGCTGCATAGGACATGGTGGGTTCGGAGGAGGATGTTCCACAAACTCCAAAGTGTGTCCGAAGCGAACTAACTGCAGCACCCAACGATCTGTTGTAATTTGTTTCCAATTGTGAAGGAAGTTGGTAATTTTTCCTCCAACTGCGAATTGTGGAGAAGAGGTGGAGGTATGCTGGAGAAAGCAGTCATTGGCGTCTGTAATTATCCTTCTTTCCTCCTTTCCCTCGAAAGGACGACTTGTTGTAGGAAGCTCGTCCTTGTTGCTGTCTCTGCTGATATTGAGGCTTGTACTGCTGAGAAGAGTTATAAGCGGACTTGTAACCTTGATAGCTGCCCCTATTCTGCTGCCCTCTACCTCTGGATCCTCGAAAGGAATTAGTTTTGTATTGTAGGGTGCCTAAGGCTTTCGCCGTGTCGGTATCCTTCTTAATACCTTGCAGCATATCATCGATATGTTCACCGAAGAGCAGTTCGCCATCAAATGGCATGTCTAGAACTTTGGCTTGCACATCAGGCCGGAATGCTGTGGCTTTTAGCCAGCCCTGGCGTCTCAAAACCGCTGCTCCTGCCAGTTGACGAAATCCTGTGGAAGCGATATCTAAGGCCACATCGATCATCTCTGAGGCAGAGCGTTCGCCCTCCAGCAAAATTTTCTTAACCTCTTCTTTCTGGTCTTCTGGGATTGCCTCTAGATATGGAGCTATATCTGCCCATATCTGTCGATTGTAGCGACCTAGTAATGCTAGAGAATTTGCAGCCCTGACTGATAGGGCGGACATAGAAGAAAATCTTTTGCCGATGGCATCAAGTTTTCTCCCCTCTTTATCAGGAGGCGCTGTTATTGCCGCTGACGGGTTGCTAGACTTCTGCTGAGCGGCCTGTGATATAACTGAGTCCGGTTTAGTCTGGCCAGTTAAGCATGCGGGAGCAGTGTCTGGGGCTTTGTACTTCCTTTCAAGTCTAGCCGGCACTGGAATGAGTGAGGAAGGATTTTTCATAATTTTAAGTCCTTGCTCCCATATATAATCGATTACTGGGATGGATCGAACAGATCTTTTGAAGGATTCCTTAAAGTCATGGAGGAAACAGTCCTGCGTTTCCGAAGCTATTTGGATGTTGAATCTCGCAGCCGCTCTCCCTACTATATTATGGAATCCCCCTAAATCTTCAGGGGGAGAATCATCCTGTACTTGCTCTGGGGATGCCGGATCCAGGTTGGCGTTATCATCAGAATCCTCATCATGTATTTCACCTTGCTCATCTTGGACTTCATCATGTCTCATTTCTTCCTCATATTCATCCTCATCTGAAGAAATTTGAGGAGGCAATTTCTCTTGCTCCTGATGCACAACCAGCGGAGGTGGTCGCTGGCGACGTTGAGGAGCTGGAGCTTCCTGCTGTGCTGGCACTCCTGAAGCAGGAGCAGAAGACGGAAATCTTTGCTTATAGTCTGAAATCAGAAACTGTAGGTCAGAGACAATTGACGCCGGAAGGCATACCATAGGCTGAACAGTGGTATGCTGTCGAACTTCTTCTTGAATTGTCACCTCTTCAAGATCTTCACAGTCTGAACTCTCATGAACCTTGATGTTAAGATGAGAGGGACTGGATGCTATGGGAAACATGTTCTCCACGTCAGGGTCTTCTGTTTCTAGAAACTGCGTTGGCAGCAGTTGCTGGACTTTGCTAGGTGAAGTCATCTCTGGTGTCACCATGCATGATGACATCTTAAAATGGGTATAGGAATACTTCAGTGATGGAGAGCCCTTTAATTGTAGATTCATTGTAGCGTCTGATGGAGCGTCTACAATTGTTGACATTGTATCATACATTTTCATCGTCGACTGCATCGACGTCGATGATGTCCTCGTCGACGAGAATGCCCTCGTCGACACTGCAGAAGTCGACGACGATGGCTTCGTCGACGGTGTCGTCGTCGACGAGCTCGTCGACGATGGGGTCGTCGTCGACGGTGTCCTCGTCGACGGGGTCGTCGTCGACGGTGTCTTCGTCGACGACGGTGTCCTCGTCGACGACGGTGTCCTCGTCGACGGTGTCGTCGTCGACGGTGTCCTCGTCGACGGTGTCCTCGTCGACGGTGTCCCCGTCGACGGTGTAGTCTTCGTCGACGAGGAAGTCTTCGTCGACGGTCTCGTCGTCGACGGTGTCCTCGTCGACGGTGTCTTCGACGACGATGAAGAACTCGACGTCGACGATGGGTTTTTCGTCGACGCTGGAAGCCTTGCCTTCGTCGACGATGAAGCAGACGTCGACGGGAGCGTCGTCGACGGTTTTGTGAGAGGAATAACAGAAGGTATTGACCTACCCATCGTCGACGACGTTGTAGCAGTTGAAGCCATGGAGAAAGTAGACGCTGTGGATGTCGAAATGGATACTGTCGACATCGTCACAGGCAGGCCAGAAGATACCACAGCAGGCTTTTTGAAGGCTGTCATCTGAAGAGAAGGCTTGACCTTAGGATGACCCTCCATAGATTTTGGCTTCTTGTGAGGAGGCACAGCAGACTGACCTGGAGATGTCTGTCGAGGCCTTTTAGGAGAGGAGTGGAAACTTCTGAAGGAACACTCACTCTCACCTGAGGAGACTTGGTCTTTGTCCTTCAGTCTCTGGAGCCACAGAAGCAGTCGCCCTTCCCTGTCTTTCAATGTCTTGACCGGGAGAGTGCGACAAATCTTACATTCCTTGGCAGAATGTTGAGGATAGAGGCAGTACAAACATTCCTCATGCTTGTCCTCTATGTGTAGCCTCATTTTACTACATGAGGCACATGGCCTAAAAAGTCCTTTTTTAGGAGTAGTAGACATATTAAATATCAATACTCCTTTTCCAACTGAACCTGAAGAAATAGTATAGGAAAAAACCTGAGCAGAGCTCAGTGGAGACTCCTCTGCACGACGTGCGGTAGAAAATCTGAGGGACTAGGGCTCCTTCCAGGAAGGTGAGAAGGGTGATGGTAGCTGATTGGCTCCTGGCCAAAGTTTGGTCCTTTTTACATAAGGACCTAGATAGGCTACTAATGTGAGGCCACTGGCCTAGTACTAAGTATATGTCTATGTGACATTACTATTGTTATTTACCGGGGACTCCTACCCCGACGACGGGGAATGATTCAGGCATGTGAATCTATGAAAGATACCCATAATACTGGATAAGCAGTGCTCACTATTCTAGTGAACACTATGTATCAGTCCAGCAACCCTTATTGATGATTGGTTGTAAGTCAACCTTATAGACCAGCTATCCTAGTAGCGTGGATACGAGCAGTCTAAGGCCAAAGACTCGAGAGGGCGTGTTAAGCCAGCTGTTTACCACACATATACCCCTTGAATACCAAGTGAAAGGACACCACACAAGTGTTATGAAAATAAACAGTTATTTATTTAAAGATCACAACAGCCCTGTACTCTTTATGAGGACAGGGTACTAAGCACAAACCAAAACTCTTACAAAAATACTTAAGTTAGCACAGTATATACAAATGCCCGAGGGGCACGGAAAACCATATACTCTGAAAGTGGAATGCGAAATTCCTAGCAGGTAAGTACAGTTCTAATAGCTTTTGGAATCGCTAGGACTTGACTAGGGAATCGTTAGATTACTTCTAGGAGGCCTAGGGGACTCGGGTGCAGTGTGTGCACTCTCACGCGAGATGCGGGACAAAAGTCTATGGTAGCTAGGAATTAGAAAGTTAGTGTTCTCGGGCGAACCCGACCTGGTAGGGAGAAAACGAAAGTAGATTCTGACCCTTGGATAGTGAGGCTATGCTGGGGCACCGAAATGCCGAAGTTACCTAGCCCAGGGGCTGCAGCTGCATAGGTCTGAAAAGACGTCGGGAATCCTCGTAGACGGACCAGGAGCCGGAAGAAAAGATGCTGGCCGGTGACCAGTGAAGAAAGTTCAGTTGGATCCAAGCCTGGATCTCGAAGATAGATGACACCTGAAAGCAGAGGGGACCAAGTTCGAGACTACTAGCCAGTAGTCAGTGGGCACCAGGAGGGCACCGGATGGTAGCCACCTCGACAAGGTGAGTGGGTGACGCTTGACTCGAAGATCTCACGGACCAGGAGGCGTTGTCGGCAACCAGGATGGAGGATCGAGCTGTCCCACGAAGATAGAAGCTGTCGGCGTCGCTGGACCCAGGATTGGGCAACAAAGCCTTGGCAAATTCAAGCCCACGCGGTGGACCTAAAATGGCGTCTGGAGTGGACCAGGAGGGTCCGGGGTGCCTCTCTTGAACAAGGAAGCAAGGGCCAGCCTGGAGCAACCAGACCAGCAGTCGTGAAGTCGTTGGGCGTCGTTTAGAAGGCCACAAGCCAGCCGGCTAGTAGCCAAACAACGCGGTGCACAGCAAACAGCAGAAGGGCCCCACGCCGATCGTGGAGATGCAGGGAGGCTGATCTTGGGTGCTGGAGCTGCGCAGGGTCGGGGCTTCTCGGACCCCAAAGCACTCACCAGTGGAAGACACGGTGGGCTTGCAGTAAAGATGTCGTGCAGTCTTGGCGATCGTCGGTCCCTTGAGGTCTCGTCGCACTCACGGTTCTCAGCTTGGCTGTAGAGGTGAGTAGAGGTCAGAGGTGCCAGGGAAGCCGGGTCTCGTCGAGCTGGGTCGTCGGATTCGTGATGAAGGACTTGCAGCAGACCGCAGTGTTCTTTAGGATGGTGCCCGCTTGATGCAGGGTGACTACTCCTTAGCCACAAGGGAGAATCTTGAAGAAGAAATCGTGAAGTCCTTTCGAAGAAAGTGGTATCTTGATTCCAAAGATGATCTAATTTTAACAGGGGGCCCGCTCCCATCTTTATACTAAAAAAGGGGGCTGACCCGGTGACTAGGTCCTGCCTATGGGTGGGACTAGGTGGGGGGTGGTTACACCCCTCAGCCATGCCGGACTTCCCCAGGCCAGGGGCTGGTGTGCCCCTGGAACTGGTTCAGACCGGCCTATGCGTAGTGAGCACCGGGGTGCCACGCAGCAGTCACCTTCCTGTAAAGCCCTGCCTACCCAGGATACACAAAACCATGTCTGGGACGGTGCTAGCACCGCCCCTGACAAGAAACCCTTTGTCCAGGCTCCCCTCGCTGGAAGGACTCCCAGCTGCAGGGGGTCAGACTCGTGTCTGTGGTGGCAGCATCCATTTTGTGGAGCTGAGGCTTCAGTTAACTTTAACCGGGGTTCACAGTTACATACATGTCGTGTCCCTCTAGAAGGGTGGAATGCTAACCCCGTCGCCAGAATTGGCGAGGGGTTAGTATTCCAATTCGTATGACACCTTACTCGACATGTTTTGATAAAGCAATACCAAAGATAGCATTTAACCGCGAGGATTATAATGCACTTAAGAGTATATGGTATGCGATATCATGGAACAGCTATTAGGACTTGATTCCGCAAGCTGCAGACAGGCTCAGCTCATGCCAGAGCACCATCTCACACGATTCCAAGCACTCTGCCTTCAGGATTGTCAAGGCCTGCCATAGGAGTGACTGATAGGAATCTGTGTGTCCATTTTAGGGTTAGGTATAGGGATACTACACCTACAGCAAAGGGTGATTACACGACTTTGCCCCAGCTGTCATGCAGCCAGTTGTGTCAGATTTAGGAGGCCAGCCAGGGGTGGCATAATACATGCTGCAGCCCCTGGCAGCCCTGGGTACACCTATGCCCTGAGTTACAGGGTCTGATAAGGTGGCCCAGTACCAATTGGAAATGTACCTAGGGTACATGGAATCCATTTTAAAGAGAGAGCAGTAGGCCTGGGGTCCTGATTGGCAGGGTCCCAGGTCGACTATGTCCAAAACCAGCTAAAACACAGGGCAAAAAGTTGGGGGCAACCATAGTCAGGAGGTACCTTCCTACACAACCCCCCCCCCAAACGAAAGGAGATAAGGCTATCCTTGTCCAGGTAAGCCTCTATTACCTAAGTGGCCATATAAGGAAGGACCAGCTCTGGCTTGGTTTCCCCCTGTGTCATGGTCCACTAGGCAACCCCTCACCCTAAGGGTATCTGAGGGTCTCCACCATAGGGAATCTCTGTCTCTGGTGTGTCTTGGGAAAGAAGGAGGCTGATGCTGGGATGGAGTACTGAAGTGAGGCTCCTCTACCTTTGGGCTCAACTTCCTCCAATCACCATTCATCATGTGTGCCTTTCTTTCTTTAGCTGAGATGCACTGAGCTCTCAGGGTCAGCCTCTGGCTACCTAAAGCTGGAGGCTGAGTCCCTCTGTTTGGCTTACTGGAGGGACAGGTCAGGTCTGGGGTTTTTAGGCCCCATGTTTGGCTGTGCCCAACAGTGTCCAGCTGTGGGAGTTCCCTAACTACTTTTAAGGGGGATCCCTCAGGAGTCTGTTCTATTTTCACTTGGCTAGGTTTACCAGCTTCAGTGACCCTAATCTGCTGATTAAGTGGTTCTTTTGGACAGGGGGCCCTTTGGGGTCCACCGCTGGCCTCCCTGACCTCCACAGCCCTGGGCTGACTGAGGCAGGGTAGAGAGGTGCAGGTTACCTGCTCCAGACTGGGTCCCACCTGGGAAGGGTCCACTGCCATCAGGGGCTCTGCCAGGCTAGGCCTGACTACCTCTGGGGCAGTTCCTTCAACAGGGGTAGAGTCAGTTCCCTGAGGAGGCTGGCTCTCACCTAGTGTCTGGGAGGGGGAAGACTCTTCTTCCTCCTCAATGCTCTCTGTTTGAGTGGAGTGATCCATTGTTTCAGGCTTCACAACCTCACTATCTGTCTGAGTAGAGGCTGAGACCATTTCAACCTTGCCAACCTTTTCAGGAGGGCACTCAGTCTGTGTTTGGGCTGTGACTGTCACAGCCCTCCTATCCTGTTCTGGAAAGTCTGTCTGAGCCTGGGCAGTGGCTACCACTGCCCTTCCAACCTTTTCAGGGAGGAATGGTGCTTGGACTGGGGCTGTAGCTATTACTGCCCCACTAACCTGTCTGGATAGGCCTATCATTCTGGAATGAGTTTCTTGTTCCACCTCAGCCCATGCTGAGAGTTCCAGGTCATTCCCCAGTAAGCAATCTACAGGTAGGTTATCTGTCACTGCCACTCTCATGGGCCCTGTGACATTACCCCAGCTGAGCTTGACTACTGCCATGGGATGCCTTCTCTTCATTCCATGAATGTCTGTCACCTGATAAGTAAAACCAGGGGTCAGTTGAGCAGAGGGGACCAGATGGTCACTCACCATGGTGAGGCTGGCCCCTGTGTCTCTGAACGCCTCAACTTTCTGACCATTCACTAAAACTTCTTGTCTATACTTTCCCAAAATGTGGGGTCCAGTAGTGAAGTTGGCAAACCCCATGCCAGTCTCACAGACAAGAGTGTGGTCAGGGAACCTGGCTAGGCCATAGTCCTCCTGATTGCCCAAAGTAATGCCCACCACATTCTTGGGGGCACTCCCACCACCTGGGGGATTACCACTAGTGGTAACAGGAGGTTTAGGAGTATTACCTGGGGGTATATTTCCCTTATTGCCATTTTTAGGGCAACTGGCATCACTTTTGTAATGGCCCACCTGTTTACAGGTATGACAATAAGGTTTCTTTTGCTCTGAAGGAGTGTTCTGGGACCCACCACCCTTGTTGGAATTTTGGGGCCCTTGGGAAGTCTTCTCTGTGGATTTATCCCCACCCTTCTCTTGAGGCTTGGTTGATTCCTTTTTCTGGTCACCACCCTGGTTTTTAGGCCTAACCCTGGTTCTGACCCATTTGTCTGCCCTCTTACCCAATTCCTGTGGAGAGGTCAACTCAGAGTCTACCAGGTGCTGATGTAATAGCTGGTTCTGACAATTACTTAAGATTTGCTCCCTCATAATTAGATTATACAATCCTTTAAAATCAGTAACCTTACTACCCAGTAGCCAGCCTTCAAAAGCCTTAGTGGCACAATCAACAAAGTCAGTCCAATCTTGAGACTGAGTTTTCTGGGTGTCTCTGAACAGCATCCTGTATTGTTCAGTGGTTAAACCAAACCCATCAACCAGTACATTCTTCAAGACTTGGTAATTGTTAGCATCCTCCACCCTTGTGGTGAGGAGCTTATCTCTACCTTTACCATCAAAGGAGAGCCACAAGATAGCTGCCCACTGACTTTGGGGAACACCCTGCACAGTGCAGGCTCTCTCCAAAGCAGTAATCCATTTGTGGATGTCATCCCCTTCCCTAAAGGGGGGCACTATCTTATTCAGGTGCTTTTTATCAAAACTCCTTTCCCTATTGCTAGGTTTATTGCTGCCACCAGTGGGAACTAGCCCACATAATTCTTGCTCTCTAGCAAGGGCAAGTCTCTCTTTGGCCAGGGCAAGTTCTTCCCTTTCAATCCTCAGTTTGACTGCCCTTTCTTCAGCTTCATACACTCTCCTCTTAGGGGAAGACACTCCTCTGTGAGAAGAGTTGAGAGAGCCATTGGTTCGAAAGGATCTGCTAGAGCCTCTTGATAGAGACCTAACTCGTCCATTCCCAATGTTAAGCTGACCTGAGAGTGGGCCCAGGAGTCCCCCAGTACCAAGCTCATGTCTGCTTAAGTTGGACCTGCTTAGCCTACTGACTTCTAGCTGTCCCTTATCTGCCTCATCCCCAGACAACTCATCCTCCTCCTCAGCATCATCTGCCTCATGGAGGGGATGGATATCAAAGGGACCCTGTAAGGAGGGCATACTTCCTTCTGGATTAGAAGGGTCTGGGTTACCAGCCCTACTGGCATCATAGGCCTCTAAGAGACCAATCAGAAAGGAAGTGGTGGGGTTAGACCCCTGTTTTAGTTTCCTGAGAGTACACACTTGTCTCATCTCATGGAAGCTAAGAGCAGTATATTTAGAAGGGACCTGTGGAGGGTCCACTGACACAAGGGGAGACTCAGCGTTTCCTCCTGTGACTGACATACTGCTTCTAGTGTGGTGTAAGTGATGCACCTACCTACACTATGTGTTACCTACTGGTCCCTTGCTAGAGTTGCAGCCAAGGTGTGCTAAGCCTTGAGGAGCTACAACAGCTGGTTCAGTAGAACTCAGAGTATTCTAAGCTTTAGTTATATGTACCTAACAGTACTTATGTGATCTTTCAACAAGATATTCTTAGGATACGTGTGGTAAAACAACAGCAAGCTCAAATCCCACCGCTGCCACCAATGTGAGAAGGTGGCCTGATATGCAGTGCTCACTATTCTAGTGAACACTATGTATCAGTCCAGCAACCCTTATTGATGATTGGTTGTAAGTCAACCTTATAGACCAGCTATCCTAGTAGCGTGGATACGAGCAGTCTAAGGCCAAAGACTCGAGAGGGCGTGTTAAGCCAGCTGTTTACCACACATATACCCCTTGAATACCAAGTGAAAGGACACCACACAAGTGTTATGAAAATAAACAGTTATTTATTTAAAGATCACAACAGCCCTGTACTCTTTATGAGGACAGGGTACTAAGCACAAACCAAAACTCTTACAAAAATACTTAAGTTAGCACAGTATATACAAATGCCCGAGGGGCACGGAAAACCATATACTCTGAAAGTGGAATGCGAAATTCCTAGCAGGTAAGTACAGTTCTAATAGCTTTTGGAATCGCTAGGACTTGACTAGGGAATCGTTAGATTACTTCTAGGAGGCCTAGGGGACTCGGGTGCAGTGTGTGCACTCTCACGCGAGATGCGGGACAAAAGTCTATGGTAGCTAGGAATTAGAAAGTTAGTGTTCTCGGGCGAACCCGACCTGGTAGGGAGAAAACGAAAGTAGATTCTGACCCTTGGATAGTGAGGCTATGCTGGGGCACCGAAATGCCGAAGTTACCTAGCCCAGGGGCTGCAGCTGCATAGGTCTGAAAAGACGTCGGGAATCCTCGTAGACGGACCAGGAGCCGGAAGAAAAGATGCTGGCCGGTGACCAGTGAAGAAAGTTCAGTTGGATCCAAGCCTGGATCTCGAAGATAGATGACACCTGAAAGCAGAGGGGACCAAGTTCGAGACTACTAGCCAGTAGTCAGTGGGCACCAGGAGGGCACCGGATGGTAGCCACCTCGACAAGGTGAGTGGGTGACGCTTGACTCGAAGATCTCACGGACCAGGAGGCGTTGTCGGCGACCAGGATGGAGGATCGAGCTGTCCCACGAAGATAGAAGCTGTCGGCGTCGCTGGACCCAGGATTGGGCAACAAAGCCTTGGCAAATTCAAGCCCACGCGGTGGACCTAAAATGGCGTCTGGAGTGGACCAGGAGGGTCCGGGGTGCCTCTCTTGAACAAGGAAGCAAGGGCCAGCCTGGAGCAACCAGACCAGCAGTCGTGAAGTCGTTGGGCGTCGTTTAGAAGGCCACAAGCCAGCCGGCTAGTAGCCAAACAACGCGGTGCACAGCAAACAGCAGAAGGGCCCCACGCCGATCGTGGAGATGCAGGGAGGCTGATCTTGGGTGCTGGAGCTGCGCAGGGTCGGGGCTTCTCGGACCCCAAAGCACTCACCAGTGGAAGACACGGTGGGCTTGCAGTAAAGATGTCGTGCAGTCTTGGCGATCGTCGGTCCCTTGAGGTCTCGTCGCACTCACGGTTCTCAGCTTGGCTGTAGAGGTGAGTAGAGGTCAGAGGTGCCAGGGAAGCCGGGTCTCGTCGAGCTGGGTCGTCGGATTCGTGATGAAGGACTTGCAGCAGACCGCAGTGTTCTTTAGGATGGTGCCCGCTTGATGCAGGGTGACTACTCCTTAGCCACAAGGGAGAATCTTGAAGAAGAAATCGTGAAGTCCTTTCGAAGAAAGTGGTATCTTGATTCCAAAGATGATCTAATTTTAACAGGGGGTCCGCTCCCATCTTTATACTAAAAAAGGGGGCTGACCCGGTGACTAGGTCCTGCCTATGGGTGGGACTAGGTGGGGGGTGGTTACACCCCTCAGCCATGCCGGACTTCCCCAGGCCAGGGGCTGGTGTGCCCCTGGAACTGGTTCAGACCGGCCTATGCGTAGTGAGCACCGGGGTGCCACGCAGCAGTCACCTTCCTGTAAAGCCCTGCCTACCCAGGATACACAAAACCATGTCTGGGACGGTGCTAGCACCGCCCCTGACAAGAAACCCTTTGTCCAGGCTCCCCTCGCTGGAAGGACTCCCAGCTGCAGGGGGTCAGACTCGTGTCTGTGGTGGCAGCATCCATTTTGTGGAGCTGAGGCTTCAGTTAACTTTAACCGGGGTTCACAGTTACATACATGTCGTGTCCCTCTAGAAGGGTGGAATGCTAACCCCGTCGCCAGAATTGGCGAGGGGTTAGTATTCCAATTCGTATGACACCTTACTCGACATGTTTTGATAAAGCAATACCAAAGATAGCATTTAACCGCGAGGATTATAATGCACTTAAGAGTATATGGTATGCGATATCATGGAACAGCTATTAGGACTTGATTCCGCAAGCTGCAGACAGGCTCAGCTCATGCCAGAGCACCATCTCACACGATTCCAAGCACTCTGCCTTCAGGATTGTCAAGGCCTGCCATAGGAGTGACTGATAGGAATCTGTGTGTCCATTTTAGGGTTAGGTATAGGGATACTACACCTACAGCAAAGGGTGATTACACGACTTTGCCCCAGCTGTCATGCAGCCAGTTGTGTCAGATTTAGGAGGCCAGCCAGGGGTGGCATAATACATGCTGCAGCCCCTGGCAGCCCTGGGTACACCTATGCCCTGAGTTACAGGGTCTGATAAGGTGGCCCAGTACCAATTGGAAATGTACCTAGGGTACATGGAATCCATTTTAAAGAGAGAGCAGTAGGCCTGGGGTCCTGATTGGCAGGGTCCCAGGTCGACTATGTCCAAAACCAGCTAAAACACAGGGCAAAAAGTTGGGGGCAACCATAGTCAGGAGGTACCTTCCTACATGGAGGCCTCACTGGGGGAAGACACGGAACAATCCTTTGAGAAATTGTTTCACTATCCTGGAAGACCAAAGAGAAGGTCCAGACTCAGAACGTCTGTACCTAGAAATTGCTGCCAAATGAACTTTTAATGGGCTTCTTTTATTTCATTAGAGATAGGAAGATTCATAAATTCTCGCTGTTCAGGAGCCATGCTGTCAGGTGCGATGACTCTGGATCATTGTGAGAAGGTCTGGAATGGTTCTCAAGGGAAGGGGAGGAGCCAGCGACAACAGATGGAGTTCCGTGAATCAGAACTGTCTCGGCCAAACAGGGGCTATCAAAATCATCCTGCATGGTTCTACTTTGATCTTCCTCATGAGCCTCGGGATCAGAGGAATGGGGGAAAAGGCGTAGACAAATGTCCTTTAACAGGCTAACGAAAGAGCATTCCCCAATGATCTTCGGTGGTGAAGCCTGCTTGCATAAGACCGGCATTTCTTGTTGGTCGGTGTAGCAAATAGATCTATTGCAGGTTTGCCCCACTGTTGAAAGATCTCGTCCAGAACCCGCTCGTTCAGTTCCCATTCGTGACTGATGGAGGAAAATCTGCTTAGTCTGTCTGCATTCTCGTTTAAAATCCCTGGTAGGTGTTCTGCCTGCAGTGATATCTCGCGAAGGCTCGCCCATTCCCAGATTTCCTGAGCTTCCTGAGATAACGGATGAGACCTGGTTCATCCTTCTTTGTTGACGTAATGCATGGCCGTGGTGTTGTCCGTCCGGATGAGAACCTTTGAACCTCTTAGGCGAGGGAGAAAGGCTTGAAGAGCAGTTTGATTGCTCTGAGCTCCAAGAGACTGATGTGGAGTCGACGGTTCGGAGGAGACCAATGTCCACTGACATGCAGGTCCCGAACCATCCAACGACACATCCGTTGTCACCACCTGAGGAGACGGATCGCTTACGATGGATAGACCTTGGGACAAGTTTTCCTGCTTTGTCCACCACAAGGCAGCTTTTTTCATTGCCGAGGTGATGGTCACCTTGTCATCGAACGACCCGTGAATCTGTCTCTATTGGAGGTCCAGTTGCTCCTGAAGAGGACGCATCCTCAATCTGCAGTGTGGAATTAGAGGAATGCATGAAGAAATATCCCCCAGAAGAGATTTGTAGTGGCATACTGAAAGACACCTTCTTTGTAAGTCTAGCGCCATGGTCTGCAGTTTTCCTGCCTCTCCAAGGTTGGGAAAGCTTTTTTGAGATCAGAGTTCAGAATGGCTCCCAGGAAGCATGCGGCCCTGGACTGGACCAGAGACGACTTCTCCTTGTTTAAAGTGAGACCTAAATTCAGAAACAGGTTGGTACATGCGTCAACCGCATCCCTCGCGGCCTCCCTGGACGGAGCCTTCAGTAACCAATCGTCCAGGTAAGGAAAGACCTGAAAGTGATTCTTCCGTAGAAACGCTGCTACTGGTGCCAGCACCTTCGTGAATATTCTGGGGGCTGAGCGAAGACCAAAGGGTAAAACCCTGAATTGAAAGTGGCTCTTGGCTACTATAAACCGTAGGAACCTTCTGTGTGCTGGGTGAATCGGAACATGAAAGTACGCATCTTCGAGATCGAGCGTGGCCATGAAATCCCCAAGATTGATTAGACGTAGTATGTCTTGAAGTGAGATCATCCGGAAAGACAGGGAGATGAGATAGGTGTTGAGCTCCCGGAGATCTAAAATGGGGCGCCGTTTCTCTAGCGTCTTCCTTACCAGGAAGAACCTGGAATAGAAACCCTCTCCTCTTTGGGCGGAGGGGACCGGCTCTATAGCACACTTCAGGAGCATTTGATGAACTTCGAGCCGCAGAAGACACAGATGTTTTGATGGAATGGCAGCAGGGGGCTTGGATGGTGGGATTTAGGTAAATTCCAAAGTATGGCCCTTTCGAATGATGTTTAGCACCCAACGGTCTGATGTTATCTTGGACCAATTTTGAAGGTATTGTGACACCCTCAGTAGATCTGCTGTTTTGTTTTATATTCCCGGTAGGTACATTGTTTGCAGATTGATACTTTGAGACATTGCTAGATCTGTTGTACTAGTTTGCTTAGCTGGAATGATTTCGTACCTACCTGTTTGTTGAGGTAAAACATTGTGGTGGTGTCTGTTTGAATCAAGACAGTCCTCTTGCGAATGTGTTCCTGGAACACTTTCAATGCTAGGAATACACTTTTCATATCCAGATAATTGATGTGTTTTATGGAGTCGAGGTCGTCCACTGGCCTTGTATCTTCAGTTGTTGAAAGTGCGCTCCCCATCCGTTGAGGGATGCATCTTTTGTGATAGTCCCAGGCAGAGTTGGGTTTCTGAAAGGTCTGCCCTGTGTTATGTTCTTGGATGCCCACCACTGTATTTCTTCTTGCAGCCTGTGCTTAAAAACCACTAGATCCTCCCAACTCTCTGTGGCTTGTGACCACTTGTTGGAAATCCATTCCTGTAAGGGACGCATATGGAGGTGGGCATGAGGAATGAGTGGAATGCATGATGCCATCATGCCCTTGAGCTTCAAGACTCTTCACTGTCAGAGTTTGACCCTTCTGATAGAGGGAAGTTTCTTGTTTGATGTGGGGTAGGCCTGTGCAAGTTTTGAGTTGAATATTGCACCTAAGAATGTTTTTTCTTCTTCTGACCTTAAAGAGGAACTTTACTGAGAATCCTAACCCTTGGAGTGTGTGGCTTGCGGTCTGAACAGGGTTGAGACATTTTTGTCTTGGGTCTGCTTTTATAAGCCAGTCATGTAGGTAAGGGTAGACGTGCATTTCATCCTTTCGCAGGTGTGCCGCGACTGCGGCTAGGCACTTGAAGACACGTGGAGGTCATTTTATTCCGAAAGGTAGTACCTTGAACTGGTAGTGTGTACCTTTGTGTAGGAACCGGAGAGGTTTTCTGTGGGCATTGTTCATGGGGGATGTGTAAATAGGCGTCCTTGAGATCTATTCTTGCCATGTAATCTCCCCTTTGAATTTGCAGTATTATTTCTTGGAGTGTTTTGAAATGATGCGTTAAAATGAATTTGTTTATGAACCTTAGGTCCAGGATTGGCCTTAGCAAGCGGTACTGTTTGGGAACTAGGAAATATGGTGAGTAGTTTCACTTGAAAAGGTCTTGCCTTGGTACAAGGGAGGGGGGAGGTTTGGTGGTGGTATTTTAGCAAGTTCTATGCAATACCCGTATTTTATCAAATTTAATATCAAAATGTCTGTGGTGATCTTTTGCCACTGTTGTAGGTATTGATATCCCGCCTCCCACTGGTGCTGTGTGGGGGTCTTTCTCTGTGCAGGAGTCAATTTGAGCCATTTTCTCTTCATCTAGAGGGCTGGCCTCTACCTCGAAAGGACTGCTTTGGCTGTTGCCAGTTTTGGTATCCTGCTTGTTGGTTTGTTTGTTGACCATTCCATTGGCTTTTTTGTTGATGAGACATTTGTTGTCCCTGAAAAAAGGCTCATCTTCCTGTGGGTTTTCTTCTGTTAAATAAACCCTCCTCTTTTGAAGGTACCGCAGTTTCATTGTCTTTTTTAATCTGCTGGAGAGATTCATCTACTTCCTTTCCAAATAGTGCCTCTCCTGTGGTCTGTTAATTATGGAGGGTTGCACCTCTTGTTTAAAGCCGGATATTCTAAGCCAGGCATACCTTCTTAGTGTGGTGCCAGTGCACATTCATCTGCTGGCTGTGTCTGCTGCGTTGAGTGCTGATTTAAGACATGCGTTTGCTATGATTTTGCCTATTTGGACAAATGCTTTTGCCCTTTTCTAGTTCTCTTCCAGGAGCTTGTTGATGAGCTCTTCAATGTCATCCCATTGTTGGTGTCTGTACCTGTTCAGCAGGGTATTTGAGTTTGCGATGTGCCATTGTGTTGCTGCCTCTTTCTTCATTTTTCTGCCTACGATATTCATCCGTTTGCTTTCCTTCTCTGGAGGTGGTCCACTGTTAGAGAGGGCATTTGCTCTCCTCCTGCTGTGTGACAATAATGGAGTCAGGCACTGTATTTCCCTGGACATTCTTAGGATTCTTGGAAGTGGGTTTGCACTGCTTTTCGACCCTTGGTGTCACCCCCTTGTTTGAGGCTGGCTCTTTGAAGGCTTCCTTGCCCTGATCCAGGATACTTTGTAGCATTGGTAGGTATTGTGTGCCCTTGCTGGCTGGAGCTAGTGTTTAAGAGAAAACGTGTCCCCCTTTTTTTCTTCTTCGAGGGTGACCCCGAAAGAGTCAGCTGCTCTCTTTACTAGGTCGTTGTAGATGGCCATGTCATCTGGCGGGGAAGCCTTTGAGGGATAGCAGAACAACTCTTCCTCTGGGCTGTGTCGAGGTCATTCGATTGTTCCTCAAAAGTCTCAGAGGCTTTCTCTTCAGGTGCGTCGATGTACTCCTCGAGGTCATCATCGCGCGGTTCGAGGATTGGAGGTGACTCAAGGATCTCCTCTTCTTCCCCTTCGGTGTCTTCCGCCCTTTCGCCCTCAACATTGTCGGTGTCTGAGACGGGAGTCTTAGAAATACGGAATTCCTTGAGTGAAGCACCAAACTCCTTTTTCTGGAGGAGCACCGCCATTTCGGCTTAGAGTAGTTTTTTTTTTCCAACCTCGAGGACTCTCTCTGTTTCGGAGACTGGAGATTTTCTCCTCTTGGGTGCACCTGGATCCGTCTTCGCGGGCGGTGTAATCCCTTCGGGGGTTCGTGTTCAACCCTTGTTTTCGGCGCCTTGGGCGATCTTTCCTCGTCTGCGTCCCGTGGTAGGCTTCTGTAGAGTTCTTTGGATCGCAGCTAGCCTTCAATCACCTTTTTCTTTGGCGTTGAGTCTGCTTTAGGCTGAGCCTTATTATGGTGGCACTTCAGTTCCGATGGATGTGTATGGTGTCATACCTTATCCGTTTTCTGTGTGTCTTTGCCATCGTTTTGTGGGCACAGGTTTTTTCAAAGTCTCCCTCCAGAATTTCGACATCCGATCCTTTGTGCGTCGAATCTGCTGGAGCTCCTTGGTCCTCCTAGTCACTGGAGAGGACTAGGTCGTTAAGGGAAGGTTTCTTCGGTGCCTAGGACATTGTTGGCCTATGACATGCCCTGAGGTTTTTCGGCAGGAACACCGCGCAGGCCTCACAGCCCTTGTACTTGTGGTCCTTGGGCAGGCAGAGGTTGCACACGTCGTGTAGATCGCATTGCGTGAATTTGTGGAGGTACTCTGGGCAAAATTTCAAAGGGCTATTTTCCATGGCCCCTACCTCGCCATTTGTTGAACCTTGATGTTTACGGTATTGGAGATGTCGTTCCTGGGGTGCAGTAGTGTTCTCAGGTTGCGACGTCTATGTTAAATGCTGCTTTTTTATTCGAAATAGAGTGTTTTTCTGAGAAGTTTCTGAAAACTTCGGAGTGTCCCCTTTAGCTTCCAGACCCAACGGCGGAAAAAAGAATCTGAAGATGGATACCACGCACAACAACCGCCATGGCGCCATCTGACATCACACAGAGGACATACCTGGCACCAATTGATGGTCGACGACGCCTAGATAAAGAAAAAAAAAACTAAGACTATTCCGGACCCAGCCACTAGATGGCAGAATAATGCACAGTATGTGAATCCAGAAAAGGATTCTCGCTGCAAAACTATACCTTTCAGAACCCAGAGACCGCCAGTATCCCATCATGCTCAGCAGCTGCTTCAGTTCTTTTTGAAGGCAATGTGAGAGCATATGTATATTGCATAAATACCTCTGTCCATTCCACTGAGGAGGAGGGAGGGTTGCTTATTACTATATTGGAAATACTCCTAAGTGAGAACTGCAGTTACAGGTAAGAAACTATTCCTTCTCTCGTAGGGGATTTCCAGTTATAGTCATTAGCACTAAATAGAATAGTATGCCCATCCCCACGAGAGAGGTGGCGGGGACAGAGGATCAACCAGGATGTTAAAGCAAAAGGATTTCTGAGGGAACCCTGCTCTAGTTGAGCATTTGCTCTAACATCATACGTATGAACTGATTTCCAAGAGGTTGCTTTATACATTCCTGGAATAGGCATGTTCCGCCATAAAGCAGCAGTAGCCAACCAACCCCTCTTTGAGTGCTTTAGGGTTAGGTGAGTGATTTGCTACCTTTTTAATAGCACAATAGGATACAAGAAACTATCCAATGGGAAATGGATTGCTTGTAGGTGGCTAAACCTGTACAGATCAGATCATATTTGAAAAACAATTAGATCGATCTGTGGATATCCCGTATTTTCTCCTCACATCCAGGGAATGAAGAGTTCTTTCCACTGGAGTAGAGGGATTCTGAAAGAATGTAGGAAATTAGATAGTCTGGTAGACATGTAAGTCTGAAATAATTTAGGGAGGAATTTTGGGCGAGTTCTAAGATTCACTTTGCTAAAGTGAAAAACAGTGTATAGTTCACGAGAGCATAGAGTTTAGCTCTCGATAATCCTGCAGGCAGATGTGATTGCCAGGAGGAAGGAGTAGTTTCTGTCCTGTAACTCCAGTTCTGTAGTAGGGGTATCTCTGTTATAGTCATAATCTAGTGAATAGTCCTGCCCATTTGCGTGGACCCCGGCAATCAAAAATAATCTCTTAAGTTGTCAAAATAATGCAGAAACTGCAAAGACACTTAAGAGAGAATTTAAAGACAAATAATGCAGCCTATATCCACAGGCTACACTGTCCAGTACTTCAACTAGAAATTCCACCAAAAAAACACCACACACAAAACAGCCTGCAGTTTCTACCATAGAGAAACTTGCCTCCCCCAGTCAAAAACTCTGGAATGATAGAGAGGAAGGTAGGGACAGACAAGCCCCATAGGCTGCCATTATGTGGCTTAAATAGGATACTGTGCCTTTAAGAGAACTTTCCAGAACTTCTCCCAGTATCCCAGAATGCATAGCAGGTCCCTCTACTTTCAGTTCTTTTTGAAGGCGAAGCACGCCAGACCTGTCGCATTCTTTACATGATGAAAAATCTCCACCGGGGAGGAGGGCGGGCGCTTATGACTATAACAGAGATACCCCTACTACAGAACTGGAGTTACAGGACAGAAACTACTCCTTCTGTAGTAGGGGATCTCTGTGTATAGTCATAATCTAGTGAATAGAATGGCAAGCCCATCCCCACACCAAAGCGGCGGTGGAGAATAAATACATAACGCCACTACTGTGCGAACAAATTCCACAGCGAAGCCTGCCCAACCTGAGCGTCTGCCCTGGCGTCAGTGTCCAGGCAGTAATGCTTAGCAAAGGTATGAACCGACTTCCAAGTGGCTGCCTTGCAGATTTCAGCAATCGGCACGTTACGGAGCAGAGCCGTCGTGGCAGCTTTGCCCCTGGTGGAATGAGCCTTAGGCTTACCTCCTAAGGTCTTATTAGCCTTTTGGTAACACAATTGTATGCAGGACACAATCCACCTGGAGATGGACTGCTTCGAGGTCGCAAGACCCGTCCTGACCGACCCATAATTGATGAACAACTGGTCAGACCTACGAATATCCTTGGTTTTATCCAGATAAAATTTCAACACCCTCCTAACATCCAGGGAATGGAGAGATCTCTCCGCTGGGGATGAAGGGTTCTGAAAAAACGTAGGCAAAGTTATAGTCTGGTTGACATGAAAATCAGAAATAACCTTGGGAAGAAATTTAGGGTGAGTACGCATAACCTTAGCAGCATGAAATGCAGTATAAGGTTCATTACAACACAACGCCTGAATTTCACTCACCCTGCGGGCCGATGTAATGGCCACGAGGAACGCCGCCTTCCAGGACAGGTGCTGCAACGAAGCCTTATGAATAGGTTCAAAAGGCTCCTTCATCAATCTGGACAGCACCACATTCAATTCCCATGAAGGCGAGGGAAGCCTGACAGGAGGGAATACTTTCTTCAAACCTTCCAGAAAATCTTTGATCACGGGGATCTGGAAAAAGGAAGTCTGTGAAGGGCATTTCCTGTAGGCAGTCAAAGCAGCCAGATGAACCTTAATGGAATGCACATTAAGGCCAGACTGCGCCAAATGTAAAAGGTAAGGAAGGATGACATCTTCCTTACAGGTCGTAGGATCATGGTTCTTAGACTGGCACCAGATACAAAACCTCTTCCACTTGTAAGCATATGAAGTCCGAGTGGAAGGTCTCTTAGACGCCTTCAGTATGTCCATGCAATCATCGGGCAGATTCAGATGGCCATATTGCACTATCTCAGGAGCCATGCCGCCAAACTCAAAGACGAGAGGTTGGGGTGTAACATCCGTCCCCCGAACTTCGTGAGAAGGTCCGGCCTGCACGGCAACCGAATGTGAGGAAGGTGAGACCGGTGAAGAAGGTCCGTGAACCACCACTGCCTGGGCCACTCCGGGGCGATGAGTATCATCCGAGCTCTGGACCGGGCCAGCTTGATGAGCACCGCCGGAATCAGGGGAATCAGGGGAATGGGATGAAAGGCGTACAGAAAGCTGTTCGTCCAGTTGATCCATAACGCATTCCCCAGCGTCCCTTGTTGGAAGTACCTGGAGGCGAAGTCTCTGCACTTGCTGTTTTCGGCGGTGGCGAACAAATCTACGTCTGGAGTTCCCCACCTTGCGAAGACTTCTCCTAGTACTTCATCGTTTATGACCCATTTGTGGTTTTCCTGAACCAGTCTACTCAGTGCGTCTGCCTGAACATTCTGCACACCTGGTAGATGGGTGGCCGTTATCGTCAGTCCTCTGGCTAGGAGCCAGTGCCAGATCGTCTGCGCCTCCTGTGACAGAGTGCGCGATCTCGAGCCCCCCTGCTTGTTGAGGTAATACATCGTGGTGGTATTGTCCGTCTGTACAAGCAGAGAATTGGTCTGGAAGGACGGAAGAAAGGCCTTCAGCGCCAAGTGAACAGCCCTGAGTTCCAGGAAATTGATGTGATACGTGGCCTCCATCGGTGACCACGTGCCTTGAATCTGTAGAGTCCCGGAGTGCGCTCCCCATCCCAGAAGAGACGCATCCGTCACGACAGTCTGCGTGGGAATGTCCTTGTGAAAGGGAACCCCTCTGAGGAGATTCTCCGCCGAACACCACCACTTCAGAGACTGAAGAGCATGCAGCGACAGGCGAATCTTGTCGTCCCAAGATCCTTTCCTCTGATCCCACTGGTCCTCCAAGCACTCCTGCAGCGGTCTCATGTGCAGCCGTGCGTGTGGCGTCAGGAAGATACAAGAGGCCATCGATCCCAGTAGAGAAGACACCGTCCTCACTGTTGTAGATGGAGTCGTCATAAGAGCCTGAGCCTTCCGAAGGAGTGATAATCGTCGCTCTTCCGAAGGAGACACGCTTGCTGACAGCGTATTGATGGAGGCTCCCAAGTACTGTATGCATTGGACCGGAGTCGGGACAGACTTGGCCATGTTGATGTGCAGCCCCAACTTGTTCAAGAGAACGCACGTCTTCTGGAAGTGTGCTCGCGCTTCCGAGAAGGAGGATGCCTTGATCAACCAATCGTCCAAGTACGGGTAGACGAACACCTTGTTCTTCCTCAGGTGCGCTGCTACCACCGCCATGCACTTCGAGAACGTTCTCGGCGCAGACTTCAGTCCGAATGGGAGTACTGTGTATTGATAGTGATTGGTGCTGACTTGGAACCGCAGGAACTTCCTGTGTTTGTGTGCAATGGGCACATGGAAGTAAGCATCCTGTAGGTCTATAGCGCATAGCCAGTCTCCCTGTTGCAACTGAGGGTAAATCTGATGCAACGACAGCATGCGAAACTTTTCTCTGCGAATCCATTTGTTTGCCTGTCGCAAATCCAGAATGGGCCTGACCTCGTTCTTGTCCTTCTTGCGAACCAGAAAGAATCGGGAGTACAGACCTCTTCCTCTCTGAGACAGAGGTACGTCTTCTATCGCCCTTTTCCTCAACAGGATATCCGCTTCCTCCTGAAGCTCGCGCAGCTGAAACTGCGAGCTGACCGGGGGAATAGCTGGAGGAGGGCTGGTGAACCGAAGACTGTATCCATTGCAAACAATATTCAGCACCCACTTGTCCTGAGTAATTTTTCTCCACTCTGCCAGAAAAAAATTGAATGCTTCCCCCTACCGGAGTGGGTAACAGATCCGGGGGAAGTAGGTTCCTAGGGCCTAGACCCAGCCTGGCCCTTGGGCGCCGGGGCCGACTGCTGGCCTCCCCTGCCCTTCTGGCGTTTCTGGAACGGCTTACGGAACTGGTGTTGCTGTTGCGATTGCCCCGAAGCCTGTCCCCGTCCTTGTCCGCCGAACCGCCGTTGGAAAGGGCGGTACTGCTTCTTGGTCTCTTTAGGCTTCTCCAGGCCCACAGCCGTCAGCGTCTCGGCCTCCGCCTTCATGCGGGCCATCTCGTCGTCCGCATGCTTCCCGAAGAGGGTCTCACCGGAGAACGGCAGATTGGCTACCCTCTGCTGAGCGTCCGGCTTCAGGGACGTAAGCCGGAGCCATGCGTGGCGCCGTTGGTTGACTCCGTGGCAGAATCCGTGAGCAGCCAACAGGGAAGAGTCCGCTGCCGCGCTGATAATCTGGTTGGCCACCAGCATCCCCTCACTGAGTACTTCCACGAAGTCTTCCCGCTGCTCCCGAGGTAAGTGCTCCGCAAAGCGCTCGAGGGAGTCCCAGAGGGCGCGGTCGTAACGGCCCAACAGTGCCGTGGCACTCGCCGCTTTCATGGAGGTAGCGGAAGTGCCACAGACTTTCCTCCCCGCCGAATCCATCCACCTTGACTCCTTATCCGGGGGAACCGTGGAGGACGGAGTGGTGGCATGCTGCTTGCGGGCCGCCGTCACAATGACAGAGTCAGGAGGAGGTTCCGTTCTTAAAAAGGCCGGATCCGAATCGGGGGCCCGGTATTTGTTCAGTAATCTTGATGGGGCCGCCTTCGTCACCGCAGGGGTGAGGAACAGGGCCATAGCCGGTTCTTCCAGGCCCGGCACCAGAGGCAGGAGAGGACGAGACAGGTGTTTCTGATGTAAAGTCTCAAAAATGACTGACGTTTTCGGAGTGGGCACCGTCAGGGATATGCTCAACTTCGCCGCGCCCCGTAAAAGGACGTCATGGAACGCCACCAGGTCATCTATCGGGGACACTCTCGTGTCCGGTGACCCCGATAGGGTTGGAGAATAGTCCCTGGTCCCAGAGGACCTCGTTTGTGAGCGAGACTCGCGCCTCCTACGGCGGTGTCTCGACCTCGTGGAAGATCTGCGTCGCGATCTCTCCTTCCTCCCAGAGCGAGAGCGAGACCTGCCTGCCCGTGGCCGCTCCTTCGGCTTTCGTGGAGGGGTCTTCCTCGGTTCCTCACGGGGTTTCTTCGGTTCCTCACGGGGTTTCGGGGTCCCCTTAGGAGGAACAGGCAGGGACGGCAGGGAAGTGGACCTCGGAGGAGGAACCTTCGGCTGCGGGGTGGGCCCATGTGGAGGGACCGGAGGCGGAGGAGGGTCTCCTGAAGGCAGTGGCGGTTTGGGTGGAGGGTCCTCCTTAGGAACAGGAGGAGGAGTCGGAGTCCTGGGCCGAGATGGCGTGTATACTTCTGAGTACACCGAGCCCGGTGACCCTTTAGGCGAAGGGTGCGGAGAGCCAGCCCCATCAGCAGGCGACCGCTTCCTCTTGCGTCCTCCACTGGAAGCAGCGTGACTTCTGGGACTAGAATCCCTCTTGCGCCGTTTTGGAGAGGCTGACCGACTCCTAGACGCTGACCGCTGTCTGCTGGACGCAGAGCGACGCTTCTCCGGCGTCGAACGACGCTTCCTGGACTCCGGGGTCGATCGCCGTCTCCTCGGCGTCAACCCTCTTCTCCTCGGCGTCGACCGTCGACTCCTCGACGTCGACCTCCTCTTCCGCGACGTCGCACGTCGCCTTCTCGACGTCGAGCGTTCCGTCTTCGACGACGAACGTCGCCGTCGTCTTGATGCTCTCGACGTCGAGGAGCCCCTCGACGTCGATCGGCGGTGTCGCCTCGACGGCGATCGACGGTGTCGCCTCGACGGCGAGCGTCGGTGCCGTTTCGACGGCGAGCGCCGATGCACGTCACTTTGCCTTCGGCGTCGGTAGGAAGATCTCGACGTCGACGAAGACGATGACGTCGACGGTGGCTTCGACGGCGGCTTCTCCTTCGACGTCGAGCCGTCACGCCGTCTCGACCCGGAGCCCCGGGGAGCACACCGCCGGCATCCCTATCGACGTCGTCGTCGATGCAATCGACGTCGACGGAGAATGGGACCGTTTGCTGGACTTCCTGCCCCCGGGGAGCCCCCCAGGGGCCTCAGCAGAGGCACAGGGAACCTTCCCTGCCTGCCCAGACCCACCTGCAGCCCGCAGACGCCTATCCTCCAGGCCAGCCAGCCTGATCTTCAATCTGTCCCTCAGAGTCCGAGCAGAAAGCTGCTGGCAGATGACACAATCCTCAGGGACATGATCTTCTGGAAGGCACACGATGCAGACATCATGGGGGTCACTCTTGGCCTTCTTCCTCTCACATGCTGGGCACTTAACAAAAAGGCCAGGCATTTTAGAGCCCTAAAACGCCTAAAACAGCACAAAAAAAGGAGAAGAGAACCAAGAAGTAAACTGCAACACTTTTAGAATTTAAAAGTGCAAAAAAAATTCCAATAAACCCTTGAAAAAGGGAGAGCTCAATGCCAGGGTCCTGTAAGCAGGAGCCGGAAAAAAGAACTGAAAGTAGAGGGACCTGCTATGCATTCTGGGATACTGGGAGAAGTTCTGGAAAGTTCTCTTAAAGGCACAGTATCCTATTTAAGCCACATATTGGCAGCCTATGGGGCTTGTCTGTCCCTACCTTCCTCTCTATCATTCCAGAGTCTTTGACTGGGGGAGGCAAGTTTCTCTATGGTAGAAACTGCAGGCTGTTTTGTGTGTGGTGTTTTTTTGGTGGAATTTCTAGTTGAAGTACTGGACAGTGTAGCCTGTGGATATAGGCTGCATTATTTGTCTTTAAATTCTCTCTTAAGTGTCTTTGCAGTTTCTGCATTATTTTGACAACTTAAGAGATTATTTTTGATTGCCGGGGTCCACGCACATGGGCAGGACTATTCACTAGATTATGACTATACACAGAGATCCCCTACTACAGAAAACAGTTTCCCAAGATAGATGATGCAGAGATGCTTTATGCATGGGCCAGAAAGGGTCCTGCATAAGGCATACAAGGACTACAGTAAGTTCCACTGGAGGGAAAAGGCACCCAATGAAAGGGAAAACTTTCTATAACCACTTTAGAAAATCCTTTATAGGAATTCGAGAAAAAAGGGTTCCGAAGGACGTTTTCTGTAGGCGATCAAAGCTACTAGGTGAAACTTTCTAGAAGAGAATTGCAAGACAGCTTGAACCAACTATCATTTAAGAAGGGACCCTCTGATGAAATGGAGTACTTCGAAATAGGTTAGTAAGTTTGGGGGGAATGACATTTTCCTGGCAAGATGTAGGGTCCACGTTCTTAGATGAATATCATATGCAAAATCTCTTCCATCTCAAGGCATATGCACCACGTGTGGAAGGCCACTTCGCTTATTCAAGAATGTCCATGCAGACTTGCGGACAAACTAGATGTCCGTACTGCACTAACTCAGAAGCCATACTGTTGAATATAAGAGGAGAGATCGGGGTGTCCTATCTGGCCATTGAACTTTGTTATCAGGTCTGGTCTGCATGGTAGTTTGAGATGTGGACAGACTGGAGAAGGAAATCGATGAACCACCACTGAGGTGGCCACTCCTGAGGTACGAGGATCATCTTGATTGGGACAATTCGATGAGGATTGTTGGGATCAGGTGAATCGGCGGAAAATCTAAAAGAAATTTGCCGGACCGGTAGACCTATAGGGCATTTCCTAGTGTGCTTGGTGGGAAATACCTCTAGGAGAAGCTTCTGTATTTTCTGTTGACCGTAGTGACGAAGAGGTCGATGGCTGGATTTCCCATCTTATTAAGGTGATTTGGACGATCTAGTCGTTTAAGATCCACTTGCTGTCTTGCAAGAGCCTGTTGAGAGATCCTGCCTAACATTTTGTACATGTGGAAGGTGAGCTGCTGTGATTGTGAGGTCCCTGGCTAGAAGCCATTTCCAGATTGTCTGGGTGTTATGTGACAACAGCCTGGACCTCATCCCTCCCCGCTTGTTGAGGTAGTACATGGTCGTTGTATTGCCCACCTGAAGGAGCAGGGAATTGGATCTGAAGGATTAAATGCCTTGAGTGCTACATGGACTGCACGCAGCTCGAGGATGTACGTCGATTCCCTCTGTGCCCACTTGCCTTGGATTCGGAGGTGATCTATGTGGGCTCCATATTCCAGTAGTGAGGTATCAGTGACTATCATTTAAGAAGGGACCATCTGATGGAATGGCGTACTTCGAAGTAGGTTAGTTAATGAGCACCACCATTTGAGGGAAAGCTTAGCATGAGGGGACAGCTGTATTCAGTCTTCTCAATTGCTTGCCAGTTGGACCCACTGGTTCACTAGACATTCCTGCAGAGGGTATCTGTGGAGACAGGCATTTAAAGCGAGAAAGATGTTGGAAGCTATTGAGCTGAGGGCAAGGATGCTGTTCTCACCATTGGATGAGAGGCTTTCATGAAAACGAAGAGTTTACCTGTTGGTGTATTTTTGCAGCTTTAAGAATTGTCTGGCAGGTGCTTTAGTATGTCTGCTACCTCTTCCCAATGTTGATATGCATGCCTGTTTAGCAATATATTAGAATTTGCTATGTGCCATTGATTTGCGGCACTCCTCTCGACCTTTCTCCCCATAAGGTCCATCCTCTGGCTTTCTTTGTCTGGTGGTGGATCAATGGTGGTTGGTACATTAGCTCTTTTCCTAGCCGTAGATATAATTGAGAAAGGTGGCACTGACCCGTTGATATAAACAGGGTCCTTTGAGGGATGATTATATTTTTTCTCTCCTCTTGGTGTGACGGCCTTGCATGTGGCAAACTCTTTAAAGGCTTCTTTTCCTTGATCCAATTCACTTGGCAGCATAGGAAGAAATTGGTTCCTTGATTGAGTAGGCATCCAAGTCTCTAGCAGAAAACAGGTCTGGTTTTTCTTCTTCCAGTTGTACTCCATAAGTATCTGCTGCCTTTTTTATGACTTGGTTGTACATCCCAACGTCATCTGGTGGTGAAGGCCTCGAAGGATATGTATCCACCACCTCTTCCTGTGAATCGGTGTCGAGATCTTGCCATTGTAGCTCTTGAACCTCTGAGGTCACCGAACCCACATAAGTTTGTTCCTAGTCCTCTCCTTCATAGAATTCCTCTTCTTATTCGTTGAGCGTTTCAGGTGTGGTTAGAGGCTGTAACTCGGACGTTCTTTTCCCCTTCCGTTGAAGTTTTCGGCAGTATCTTGAATTTCTTCTAGTTTTCGTAAAATTCTTTTTTGTGTTGCAAAATACTTGACATATCCGCTTCTAGCCTCTTTTTGGTTTTTTCCATCTCGGACGCATGAGTTTCAGTGCCGAAATGTTCCACCTTTCTTTTCATGCTTGACGCCACCGACAGCTTGACCGCTCGAGTTTCGCCGTCGATGCGTCTTTCTCGTGACCACCTTTTGACGCCTTCGCTGTCACGGAGTCCTTGTCTAAGGATCCAATGGAGAGTTGTTCTTATAACACGGTTGCGGCCGTCAAGTGCCTCAACGCTGAGGGCTCCTTTTGAGGACTTAAGTCAGTTATTCGTGAGTCGTCTAGCTTTTTAGAGGCCGACGGTTATCTTACCTCTTTAGAAGTCTTCTTGTCGACCTCTACGACTGAGACTTCTCTGTCCTCGTCGACTTCTGGCCCTTCAGCGATGTTGTCCTCCTCTTCGCTGGAAAGGCCCAGGTCTCGAAGCAATGGTGCTGTGCCCTGCATGTTGTAGTTGGCTTTTCTCGGACTCTCTCTCTCACCCTCAAAGTTTTTGGGGTGAAGGCTGAGCATGCATTGCAATCGTCACTTTGGTGATCCAGCGGCAGGCAAAGGTTGCAGACTGGATGCAGATCCTTTTGTGCGTACTTGTGATGACAATTCTTGCAGAACAGTGTCTTGTCTATTACCGCACACAGGGAGCCCCCTGCATGCACATTCTCAGTTTGTCATCGAGGCTGTGTTCACCTTTTGGCGCACTCCGGCACCTTGAATCGAAGTCAGGTACGTCGAATTCTTGTATCTCTGATCTGTAGAAGTTGTTCCTTACTTTTTGTCGATTCTTCTCTCCAAATCTCAAGAGCTCCTTCCGTATCGATCCAGTCCCAACGGCGAAAAAAAAATCTGAAGGTGGCGACCTAAGGTGGGAGCATCCAGAAGAAGCTTGTCGACATCACAAGAGAACACCAAATGGTGGTATTGGTATGTCAAAGCCCACCAACAAAAAGAAAACAAGCATTTGCAATGCAATAGGTCTCGCATTAGGAAAGTTTGAGCTATTGGTATTGTAAATGGCAAAGTTTTTATTTCTGTGTTGGTTTTGAAAATAGCGAAATTAATAGCTTTGTCATTTACAATGCCAATAGTTATAACTTTCGCAAATGTGACACCGCGCCTCCCACAATGCAAAACAGATACCAACGCTTCAGCAAGCATGGCCCTACAGCCGAAACCCACCAACCACCTCCAACCAACTCTGCAAAGAAACTGGAACAAAATCACCATCGACCAGATCTCCTCATCGCTCCTTCTAAACACCCCAGCCCACTCTTCTAACCCAGACCAAGCCGCCGCCAACTTCACCCTATGGTTATCCAACACCGCCGACATCCTAGCACCACTGAAAAAACGTCAACGCAAACCTGGCAGCAAGAAGGCTTCATGGTTCAACGATGATCTTAAGAAGTCCAAGAAACTCTGCCGCTCCCTTGAAAAGGCCTGGAAAAAAGACCCAACCACTAGCACCAAGGACGCCTTCAAAAACGCCACCCGCACACACCACCAACTAATCCGAAAGGCCAAGAAAACAGCTTTCAAGGATCGACTAGACAACAACGCCCACAACAGCAAGGAACTTTTCAACATCGTCAAGGAATTTACCAACCCCTCGGCCAACTCCAACGACATCACCCCTTCTCAAGCCCTCTGCGACTCCCTGGCTTTATTCTTCCACAACAAAATTGCAGACATTCACAACAGCTTCGACAACCAACCCGGAGACCAACCCACCCAACCATATGCTGAACATTCTCCCCCCTTGAACACTCTTAACGACTGGAACCCAATCTCCACTGAGGACACCATCCGCCTGATGAACTCTATCCACTCAGGATCCCCCACAGACCCATGTCCTCACCACATCTTCAACAAAGCAGACTCCGTCATAGCACCGCACCTCCGAGACGTCATCAACTGCTCCTTCAACTCCGCCACCTTCCCGGAAAGCTGGAAACACGCTGAACTCACCGCCCTTCTGAAAAAACCCACAGCGGACCCCACCGAACTCAAAAATTACCGCCCCATATCGCTCCTTCCTTTCCCAGCCAAAGTCATCGAGAAAGCTGTCAACAACCAACTCGCCGCTTTCCTCGAAGCCAACAAATCCCTCGACCCCTCACAATCTGGCTTCCGAGCAAAACACAGCACTGAGACCGCCCTCATCGCAGCAACAGACGACATTCGAACTCTACTGGACAATGGAGACACAGTCGCCCTCATCCTCCTTGACCTCTCTGCAGCCTTCGACACAGTCTGCCACAGCACCCTTTTACAACGCCTCAGAAACATCGGAATACAAGGAAAAGCACTTGAATGGATCACCTCGTTCCTCACCGGAAGAACCCAGAGAGTCCGCCTTCCACCATTCAAGTCCGAGGCCACCGAAGTCATCTGTGGCGTACCACAAGGATCCTCACTCAGTCCCACCCTCTTCAACGTATACATGAGCCCCCTTGCAGCCATCGCTCGCCAACACAACCTCAGCATCATCTCCTACGCGGATGACACTCAACTGATCCTTTCTCTCACCAATGACCCCAGCACCGCCAAAACAAACCTACACGAAGGAATGAAAGAAGTTGCCGAATGGATGAAACACAGCCGTCTGAAACTGAACTCAGATAAAACAGAAGTCCTCCTCTTAGGTACATCCCCCTCTGCATGGGACGACTCTTGGTGGCCGGAAGCCCTTGGAAAAGCACCCATCCCGACAGACCACGCACGGAACCTAGGCGTTATCCTGGACTCTTCACTTTCAATGAATAAACAAGTCAACGCCGTATCCTCATCCTGCTTCAACATTCTTCGCATGCTCAAAAAAACATTTCGCTGGATCCCCACCGAAACCAGAAAAACAGTCACCCATGCTCTGGTCACGAGCCGACTGGACTACGGAAACACCCTCTACGCAGGTACTACCGCTAAACTCCAGAAGAAACTCCAACGAATCCAAAACGCCTCAGCCAGGATCATATTAGACATCCCGCATAACGAACACATCTCTGGCCACCTGAAAGACCTCCACTGGCTACCCGTCAATAAGAGGATCACTTTCCGACTGCTAACCCACGCACACAAATCACTCTACGACATCGGACCAGAATGCCTCAACTCACGACTGTCCTTCTACACCCCCTCCCGCCAACTACGCTCTTCCAGCCAAGCCCTCGCCACTGTACCCCGCATCAACAAGACCACCATGGGAGGCAGATCCTTCTCATACCTGGCAGCTAAAACATGGAACTCACTCCCCACCTACCTTCGCCTTACCCAGAACCACCTAGCATTTAGAAAGCAACTTAAAACGTGGATATTTGACAAGTAATCCTCCTCCCCTCCCTTAGCGCCTTGAGACCCTCTGGGTATGTAGTGCGCTATATAAATTCTCTGACTTGACTTGACTCGCCAGCTCACAAAGGCAGCAATCACCAGCCCTGAACACAGTAGGCAATGGGGGTCCGACAGCCCAGGGCAGTGAATGCGAAGACAAGATTATACAGGGTGCACAAAGGAAGCATGGGGTGGCAGATGCAAACCAGAAAGTGCTGGTCACTGTTTTCCAACAAAACATTGATTGCGTATACAGGTGCGTAGAGCAGAAGGTGGGTAGAAAAGAAGGCATGTACAGGTGGGATAGAACAGAAGGCATGTGCAGGTGGGTAGAACAGAAGGCATGTGCAGGTGGGTAGAACAGAAGGCGTGTCCAGGTGGGTAGAGTACAATGTGTGTACAGGTGAATAAAACAGAAGGTGGGTACAGGTAGGATAAAACAGAAGGCTTATGAAGGTGGGTAGAACAGAAGGTGGGTACAGGTGGATAGAGTAGAAGACGTGCACAGGTGTGTAGAGCAGAAGACGTGTACAGGTTGGATAAAACATAAGTTGTGTACAGGTGGGTAGACCAGAATGGTTGTAGAGGTGGGTAGAGAAAAAGGTGTGTACATGTGAGTGGTAGAAAAGAAGGTGGGTGCAGGTGGGTAGAACAGCAGAACACGCCCATTTCCCCAAGTAAAGTGCATGGGCAAGCAGCTCATGCACTGTTCTCGGGGGTGCAGCAGCAGACAGTCTTACACTGCCATCATATGAAGGGTACACACTGCCATCATATGAAGGGTACAGCAGAGGCACTGCCATCATATGAAGGGTACACGCTGCCACCAAAGGGTACACACTGCCATCACATGACGGTACAGCAGAGACATTGTCATACACTGTCATCATATGAAGGGTACAGCAGCACACATTGCCCTCACATCACAGGTGTGCAGTACCTAAACACTAACCAGAACAAGTGCTATATAAATGCAGTTACAATACAATACAACTCAATACTGGAGCAGCAGCGCACACTAACATAACACCGAGGGAAGTCAGCCATCCCAAGAAGTGTGCCACGGTTGCAACACACACACTGCTATAACACACTGAGGAGTAAGCAGCAATACCGTGCTTTTTTTGCAAGCATGCTGGTGCAGAGGTGCACTTTATCACGAGAAGGGAAGGTTTTCACTTGTAGAGGGACACTGATGGGGCACTTGTAAGAGGTGTGTCCTGATAAAAACGGCGAACCATATTTAGCACAAGGAGAACAGACGAGTTTGCACCTACATTAGAATGGAGGGAGTGCTGTATGACAAGCGCACATGTGCCCGGTGAACACAAGATAGGTACAACACTTTGCAGCACTTTATGAACACGTTCTGTGTAGCACAGAGGTTCATGGGAAGGGTTGTGTGGTTGTATTGTTTTCACACGGGGGACGTTTAAGACGGACGGTGTTAATGGTCGGGGTGGAGGTGTCAGCATGTGACACAGGGCAAGGATAGTGTTTCATTCTCAGGGCGTTAGGGGTGTGTGTAAACGGGGAAGGGCGATGTTTATGATGGAAAGGGTGATGTGCAGTCCGATGCCATGCTTGGCACACTGAGGGAGACTTCACTTCCTAAAGACCATTGCTTGGTGTTTTGGAGAGGACTTTTCATGAATGCCAACATTTTAGAACAGGAAAGTGGGGAATTTTCCCCCAAAAAAAGGAAGAATATATTTTCCGTAATGAATTCTAGTGAGGCTGACGCAGTTTTAGACCGGAGACAGGTAAAGAAAAGCCATTATTTACTTCAAAGGCAGAGAGACTGCCGTCTGTTGGGATGTGTGACTTCTACTTGAATTAATTCCTGGAATATGTACGGACTTGAGGGTCAGGGAGGGGGTCAAAACATGCAGAAGGTATCAATTACGCAGGGCATTTGGTAACGAGCACAGGGTGAGACAGTGGCACACAGGGAACATAAACCAGTGGCACACAGGGAACATAAACAGTGTTTAACAAACGGGAATGATACCATGCACCGCCGCGCACCTTCTGTTTATCGCACGGTAGTGTCGTCAGACCCAGCGCATGGAAGTGAAGCTCGCACAGCGCTGCAGAGGGGAGCAGTGTAGAAGGCGCAGTACTTAGCACAGTGGCGCGTCTCTCAAACTCACAGTAAGATAGAGCATCCCTGCGTGTGACGTCACGCTCAACGCCATGACGTTACGGTTGCACAACGCGGATGAGGAGGATCCTACTTTCACTGTGATCTCCGAGGCACTGGCAGCGAAATCAAACTGAATCTGATGGATGCACAGCAGCACTTTTGTGCAGGCCGCACTTGCGCACCATTTCATTTATTAAAGTGAGTGAGGGGGGGCCGCGCACCGCAGGGGCTGCGGGGGCCTGTGTTGCAACTGGCTTCCGAATGAACAATTGTGAAATGGTGCCCTCTACTGGATATCGCAACAGAAGAAAGGGGATAAAAAGTTAATGGCTCAGTGCCTATTGGCTTGATACTAAATGGGTAAATTAACCCTTTGAGGATAAAACTGGCTCTGGTAAGCTTGAGGGAACGTTTTTGTTCCAGGAGTCTTTCCAGGCAGAGAGCTATACAAATCTCCCTTTATATATTGTATGTGCGGCATCTTGTTGCTGAAGGGAAGAATTCTCACTTTAAAATATAGAGTATTGTCTCCTGGGACTCCAGAGGAGGAGCCCTAAGACAGATCCAAGAATGTTTTCGGGAGGCTTAACCTGTGCTGGGTACAAGGAGTAATCAGTTGCTTCATTGATGACCTTATTAAGCACTATGAAGCCTATATTGACTATTAGTAGGAAGACTTCTCATTGGACCCTGGGAAGATGCTTCGCCAACTTCTCCATAGTTTCCACGAGCACTGTCTCATAACAGCCTCTTGCACTGGTATCTTTCATGGTGGTTGCGGCCGTGGTAGATGGTCAATACGATCTGTGAGAATGAAGATTCAGGGCAGAAGACAAGAGAATCCCGCTTGGGAAAAATCGATATTGCAGAGGCCGGATATAACAATTCCTGTACTAGCTTAAGAGCACCGTTACTAAAGGACTTAATGGTCACGACGCTGACCAGATCGCAAGGTTGAGCTGAGCTGGGTCCGGGTGTCTGATCTCTCCACGGTTCTGTGTTCAAAGGCGTGGAGACAGGTATAGTTTTTGGTGTGGTACTACAGACAGTTGTAGCAGTGTGGTGTACCACCGTTGTCTGGCCCACGTTGGAGCAATTAGGATGAGGGTCAGCGAATGCTGCTGTAGTTTGCGTACTACTAGTGGCATGAGTGGTAGAGGTGGAAAAGCGTACGCAAATTTGTTTGACCAGTTCATCCACATCGCATTGCCTTTGGACAGTGGGTGTGGATATCTGGCTGCGAAGCTTGGGCATTTGGCGTTTTCGTGAGTGGCAAAGAGGTCTATCTGATGGGGTCCCCACATCTGAAAGAATGATTGAAGAACTTGCGGATGAAGTTTCCATTCGTGGATCTGTTGTGTCTGCCGACTTAACAGATCTGCTATGGTATTCTGTACTCCTGGGACATGTTGGGCTAAGAGGAATATGTTTTGAGGTATAGCCCACCTCCATATGTTTTGCGATAGATGAGAGAGTTGCAGGGAGGGTGTTCCGCCCTGTTTCTGTATGTAATATATGGCTGTCATGTTGTCCGTGCGGACTAACAGCTTTGTTTGATACTTGTTGTTGGAAAGCTTTCAGTGCTAGAAATAAGGCTAGTAACTCCAGATGATTGATGTGGAGTAACTTTTGTTGTGGTGTCCATGTGCCTTGCATTGTGTGTTGCAGTAGGTGGGCTCCCCAGCCGGAGAGCGATGCTTCTGTTGTCAAGATTATCTGAGGAACTGGCTCTAGGAACGGTCGCCCCTTGGAAAGGTTTTTGGTGTTCCACCACTGCAGAGAGCGATGAGTCCGACCGTCTACCAACACTAGGTCTGTTAATTGACCTTGAGCCTGATTCCATTGAAGTAATAGGCACTCTTGTAGAGGAGTAATTTGAAGTCTTGCATGGGGGACTATGAAAATGCAAGACGCCATCATCTCTATGTGCTGCATGAACACTCGTGCTGGAAGGGAGTCTTGTGGCTGAAACTTTGTGAGAAGAGTTTGCATGCTGGCTATCCTTGCTGGAGTGGGATAAGCTAGCGCTGTTGAGGTGTTTATTGTAGCACCGAATTATTGTTGTACTTTGGATGGTTGCAGATGAGACTTGGCATGGTTTATTGTGAACCCCAAGTTGTGGAGCAGTTGGATCGTGGTATGAGTATGTTCTAAACACTGGTTGTATGAACTGGCTTTTATGAGCCAGTCGTCGAGGTACGGGAAGACATGGATTTGTTGTCTTCCTAAATGTGCTGCTGCTACTGCTAGGCAGTTGGTGAATACTCCTGGTGCTGTTGTGACTGAATGGGAGTACTTTGAATTGATAGTGCTGCCCGTTTATTACAAATCTGAGATACTTCCTGTGAGCTTTGTGAATGGGAAAGTATGCGACCTTGAGATCTAGAGTAGCAAGGAAGTTGTTTTGTAACAGGAGAGGAAGGACTTGTTGGAGTGTGACCATGTGAAAATGGTCTGACTATGTATATATTTAGCAGGTGAGGTCTAGAATAGGCCTAAGAGAGCCATCCTCCTTTGAGATAAGAAATGATAGGGAGTAAACCCCCTGGTTTTGTTGGTGCAGAGGAACTGGTTCTATTGCACTTGTTTCTAGCAAAGATATTACTTCTTGTGATAGATGTTCTTGTGACATTGGACGCTGTTTGGGTGGTATGTCTGGGGGGGTAGACGAGTTCTAGACAGTAACCTGACTGAATAATTTGTCGCACCCACCTGTCTGATGTGATGTTGGTCAAGGCAGGAAGGAATTGTTGCAGTCTCCCCCCCCCACAGGAGTGGAATGTTGGGGGGAAAGGGGAGGAAAGTCATTCGGTAGGGGTGGAGGCAGAGCGGGAGTTGTTGGTTTTGCCTCTGCCCAGGTTGTTATTACCCCTGTAACCCCCTCTCTTGTAGCCCCTAGTGAATGTGGATTGGCTAGGGGTCTTTTAGGAAGTGGAAGGGCTTTCGGAGGAGTAGCCTCTTGCGTTGCCTATATATGATGAGCGACAAAAAGAACGTCTAAGTGCTTGCAGCTGCAAGGCTCCTATAGATTTTGTTAGCATGTTTACGTGCATTGGATACTACTAAAGAATCTAATTGTGCTGGACCTCTAATGTAAACTGGGTCCGTAGGGGCAGCTTTTATTTTTTCTCAATGCGAGCCCTGACAGGATCCTTAAAAACCTCTGTTGCCTGCTTAATGGCCCCTTTAAGCATTGGCACAATGGCAGTGGACCTTTGTGTATTATCAAAAGTGTCCAATAGGAAATCTTCCTCCACAGTATCAGTGTGTAAGTCAACCCCATGGTACTGGGCAGCTCCTTGGACTAGTAGGTTAAAAACTATAGTATCCTCTGGTGGGGAGGGCCTGGAAGGATATACATAGTCTTGGGGGACTTAAGGCACATCAGGGGTGTTATAATCATCCCATGGGTTAGGTGACTGAGGGGGACTATTGGTCCCTGCTGGGTCATGTGCACCCCCACCTGTGTCATCAGAGTCTATATCTACATCATCATCTGGGTTAGTGGATGGTGTAGGCGAATGATGTGGTGGAGGAGGAGTAGGAGGAACAGTATGGGGAGGTGGTGGAGAAGGGACCCTTAATGGAGAGGTTGCAATGTCTCTCTTCTTTGGGGGAGGAGGAGATGCAGGCGCCTCTAGTGGTCTCTTCTTGGAGCGAAGAGCCAGTTGTCCAGTCTTAGGATCCTTTAAAAGAGTCTTTTGAGTAGGATCTGGTGTAAAAAGATCTTCTGTGTCTGGCAGATCCTTGGGCGTCGAAGTTTTCGGATCCGGAGGTTTCTTCGGCACCGACTCGGTAGCTGGTCTAGAGTCTTTTGGCTGAGAAGAATGACCTTTTAAAATGTCATTTACTGGAACGTGTTTTTTCGGTTCCGGGTGTTTTTTCGTCTCCGAAGCGTGAGAGTAGGGACCTTTAGGTGGTTTTTTACTCTGCTCCGAGTGCGGTTTCGGCATCAATGAGCTGGTGCCAGTCTTCCGCGCCAAGTGCTTTGGTGTCGGAGCAGTGGTCGGCGTGGTTGAGGAAGATGGCTTATTTTTCGGTGTCGGTATGGGATCGGCACCGGGAATAGGCTGACTTGAGCCCGAGCCGCCTGAAGGCTTAATAGGCTTCTTTGTCAAGCACGAAGGAAGGGCGTGGAAAGCAGTCTCTCGGTGTGCACCTGGGCCCGAAGGTGAGGGTGTTACCGAAACCTTTTTTGAGGGTGTCGAGGAAGGGTTGGGGTCGACGGTCTTACTTACGACCCGTTGAGCTGGAGTGATGTCCTCGACGTCTGAGTCTTCAGCATCAGAGGAGCTGACACTTTCTTCGGCCTGCTGGTGTTCTGGCACGTCGACGCCTTCTTCGAAGAGGTCGTTGGGAATCGACTCCGACGAGCGAGCCATTGTTCTTCGAGCTCGTCGGTCCCGAATCGTCTTTTTGGAGCGGTAAGAGGCGCAGGTGGAACAGTCTTTGGCCTCGTGCTCTGGTGAGAGGCAAAGGTTACACACCTCATGTAGATCTATGAGGGGAAACTTCGACCCACATTGAGGACACTTCTTGAATGGCGTCCTTTCCATGAGCCAGAGAGTAAGGCCTAGGTAGGCCCGAAGGCCTTCGTCGACTACCGGAATCGCGAAGACTTCGAAGTGGTAAAGAATCGCGACGATGTGGAGCGCAATCGAAACAATACTGTCGAACTGGGTGAGGATTGCGCGCCGAAGGAAATTCGGTTCCAAACCTGAGCGCAGGAAACCCATCCGAGCCCGATGGCGGAAAAAAACTGAGGATGGAGCAGATGCCCATGCACAATGTGGCCCAAGGAGGAGTCACCTATCTTGTGACTTCCAAAGAACTTTTCAGGACAACAACAAACTGCAAACATCCGGGCCCAACACTAGGTGGCGATCTATGCACAGTGTGTAATCTGTAGCTCATATGCCTCAAACACAATGTTTTTGAAGAGAAAAAGTCTAAAAATGCTGATCTCAGTGCTCCAGGATCTTGTCAGCGGGAGCCGGAAAAAAGAACTGAATCAACTGCCATCTGCTGAGCATAATGGGATACTGGTGGTCTCTGGGTTCTTAAAGGTAACCTTTTTTTTTTAGCCAGATAATGACAGCTTATGAGCCTACTCTGTCCTGCTCCCCTTCAGCTCGATCATAAAAAGGGTTTGTGAGGGAGATTTATGCTGTTGGCAAATCATCTCAAATTGTCTTTATTTACCTTAAACTGGCCTTTTTTTGTTTTAATGAAGACTATTTGGCCATTGTAGCCTTGGTATATAGGCTGCAAAATCTTCTGTCTTGAGTGTCTTTGCAGGCCTTCCTCAAGAAAGGCAAACGTTTACACTTAAGAAGATATATTGAAGTGCTATGGGGTCCCTGCACGTAGGCGGTACGATTCAGTGCATAGGACTATAAATGGAAATACCCTATGAGAGAACTATTAGCTTTCTCATAACAGATAACACTGCAAGAAACCATCTACCTGGCTATAGACTTCTTACAGGAAACTAGGCATGTCCAGACTGCATCATAACTGAGAAATGGTTGCTTGACAGTAAAAAACTAGTTGATCTTGTCTTGTTCTGACAAAACAGAACGTGGATATTATTGATGTTGCTGCGCTGTGTGGCATATGTTATGTGTTCTGTTAAAATCGATCAGCACGCTGTTCGTGAAACAGAAGATTACAATTTCTGTGACTCAGAGTTGATAGTGTTATCTGGAAAGTAAAGTTAGGAACAACTTATTTTGGAGGTTTCACAAATGCATGTCATTTCAAAAGGTAACATTATTAACAGTCAAAGGTTCAGGGTTACCCAGCATGGAGACAACTTGTTGCTCTGGATACCATCCTGAATTGTCATTTTTCATAAAATTCTGGCCCTGAAAAAGCGTTTACCACTGCGAAACAAGTGTTGGCTGCAAGTGTATTGGATGGCTGTAGGCAAGGCAGTGGTTTTAAATTTACAGAAAAACAGCACAAAATCATTGAATGAACATCATGGAGATATTTTATTCTTTTGAGACTTAACAATTATAGTAATGAAATTGAAGATGTGTGTGTGGACTAAAATGTTTATCTGTAAAAATATTACTTTATGATTTTGGGTATTCTATATTGAAGACAGAGAATATTAATAAAAACATATAAAACATACTTTCTACCAATGGTGACACACCAGGTTTGACTGATGCACCGCTCCCCATGATTACACTTAGGCTGATTTATAAATTAGGAGTCAGTAGGGTTACTGACTTAGTGAGTGGTATACAGCCCATGGCTGCCTACAGGACCAAACCTCTGTTGGACAAACTTCAATTCACCAAAGTAAATTTGCAATCTGTTAGCACATGAGTAAACCACTTTTACCAGAATGTTCTAGCAGATATTTTATTAAAGTATTTCAGTAAGTAGTTTCTTCACAGCCAATACACAAGCCTTCCAAATTACAGTTCACTGAAGGGACCATAAGGATGAACTACAAGTATAAATGATGGAATGTTGTACATACCTATCATGCTCTCTCCCCCACTTAAAGGTGGCGTGTGACTGGAAACTCCATATGGGGTAGATGCGGAGTTAAATCCAGAGACTGATGGAATTCCACCATTAACCTCTCCTGAATGAATCTGGTAGTTCTTGAGAAAAGATGATCAAATAAGAAACACAGGGAGGTTAAGTAGTTTTCTCAACAAAACTCTACTTGTATAATGTCTGCAAAGAAATGAAGCATCAATGCAACAAGCCGTAAAGCAAGCAAAAGATGAATAGGGAGTGTCGATTCCATAGAAGCTTTGCAAGAGGTACACTAGGGCTCATAAAACAAGACGATATACATGAAGTCAGCATGATGTGGGAGGGAGGCCACCAACAGCTCAAAAGGCTAAGACAACACTGAAAATGTTTTTAGTCTCCTACTAGTAGTATATAATGGTCTACTTTATCGGAACATAGCATTTGCTTAGATTCTATGGTGGTTTGGCGAAGAACCTTGCAGAAATCATCAACTGGATATTTTATAACAAGAATTAAAAAGAGTGAAAGATGTAGCAGACATATTTAAAATTACTGCACTGGCCACACATGCTACACACAGATTTAAGAATGCCACCATGCCATAGTGGAGACGCACCTACTGCTGAATTTCTAAAAACACCAACATTACTTTTGCATTCTGTCACAGCAAAGTTGGGGATACAAGGAGATCAAGAGTATGTTTCATGTATTGGTAATGAAGGTTTTTATTTTTGATCATATTCAATCAATCACAGGCTTGCAAAGTGAGACTACTTGCCCATAAGGGTCTCACGGTGCGGGGGATAACATGGTAACAAGGGTTGATTTTGGTTTACATTATCAACATTTGAACTGGAAACTTATCACATTTATATGGAGTCTAGTACTAAAAGCAATTTAGAGGAAGGTGTTCTACACATCTAGGAACTTTTTTTCAGTCCGTAATTGCAGCATTTTGATCCTTGTGAAACTTCAGCAGGCTCATCGTACATCAGATTCAGAGAGCTGTTAGCACACCATTATCTTTGTACTGGGACTCTGGGAAGTCTGGACTTTACATTCATGTGACGATAAGTAGGTAATGCAAGCAAGCGCCAAATGCATGGATGTTTGTTGAAAGACTTTTCGGCAGTGGAGGATTTTTCTGCCTTAGGTTCTTCACATCAGCCTTTAATGAGGGAGAGCCCTAATTTTTACCCTTCCTTTCAACGGAAGATGGCCCAGGTCTCTCTTCAATATCACACCCAGATTCTGATTTTGATTTCTTCTTCTGGAGCCATAACAATAACCTGGCTTCTCTATCCTTCAAAGTTTTAGTAGAAAAGGTTCTGCAGTATTTACAGTCTTTTGCCTTATGTTTAGGATAAAGGCAATAAAGGCAATCCTTATGAGGATCTTCAGAAAAAAAGCCTTGCTTTTCCACAGGATCTACAGGGCCTGAAAAGCCTTTTCTTAGAACCCTCAGACATCTTTAAGAAAAGAAGGCTGAAAACACAATACCTTGAGGTGAAATCAAACCAGGTCAAAAGTTCACCACTGGAAAAACTGAGCAGAGCTCAGGGAGATTCCCTTTCACACGACGTGTGTAGGAAGGTAGATCCTGACTATGGTTGCCCCCAACTTTTTGCCCTGTGTTTTAGCTGGTTTTTGACATAGTTGGCCTGGGACCCTGCCAATCAGGACCCCAGGCCTACTGCTCTCTCTGTGAAATGGATTCCATGTACCTTAGGTACATATCCAATTGGTACTGGGCCACCTTATCAGACCCTGTAACTCAGGGCATAGGTGTACCCAGGGCCTACCAGGGGCTGCAGCATGTATTATGCCACCCCTGGCAGGCCATCTAAATCTGACACAACTGGCTGCACGACAGCTGGGGCAAGGTGGTGTAATCACCCTTTGCTTTAGATATAGTATACCTATATCTAACCCTAAAATGGACACATAGATTCCTATCAATCACTCCTATGGCAGGCCTTGACAATCCTGAAGGCAGAGTGCTTGGAATCATGTGAGATTGTGCTCTGGCATGAGCTGAGCCCGTTGCAGCTTGCGGAACCAAGTCCTAATAGCTGTTCCATGATAACGCATACCATATACTCTTAAGTGCATTATAATCCTCGCGGTTATATGCTAACTCTGGTATCGCTTTATCAAAACATGTCGAGTAAGGTGTCATACGAATTGGAATACTAACCCCTCGCCAATTCTGGCGACGGGGTTAGCATTCCACCCTTCTAGAGGGACACGACATGTATGTAACTGTGAACCCCGGTTAAAGTTAACTCGAGCCTCAGCATCACAAAATGGATGCTGCCACCACAGACACAAGTCTGACCCCCTACAGCTAGGAGTCCTTCCAGCGAGGGGAGCTTGGACAAAGGGTTTCCTGTCAGGGGCGGTGCTAGCACCATCCCAGACAGGGTTTTGTGTATCCTGGGTAGGCAGGGCTTTACAGGAAGGTGACTGCAAGTGGCACCCCGGTGCTCACTATGCATAGGCCGGCTAGAACCAGTTCCAGGGGCACACCAGCCCCTGGCCTGGGGAAAGTCCGGCATGGGAGAGGGGTGTAACCACCCCCCTTCCTGGTCCCACCCATAGGCAAGACCTAGTCGCGTGCCAGCCCCTTTTTCTGGTATAAAGTTAGGAGCGGGCCCCCTTCCAAATTAGATCATCTTTGAATCCTGAAACTACTTTCTACGAAAGGAACTCTCGACTTCTTCTCAAGATTTCTCCCTTGTGACTAAGGAGTAGTCACCCTGCACCCGCAGGCACCATCTAAGAACACTGCGGTTTGCTGCACGTCCTTCCTCCGGAATCCGACTGACCAGCACGACGAGACCCGGCTTCCCTGGCACCTCTGACCTCTACCTACCTCTACAGCTAAGCGGAGAACCGTAGGTGCGACGAGACCTCAAGGGACCGGCCATCATCAGAACTGCACGACTTCTATCCAGCACGACCGCCGAGGGATCCTCGAGTGAGTGCTTTGGGGTCCGAGAAGCCCCGACCCTGAGCAGCTCCAGCACCGAAGTTCAGCCCCCCAGCCTCCACGAGATCTGCGTGGGGCCCTTCTGCTTTTTGCTGCTCACCGCGTTGTCTGGCTACTAGCCCGCTGGCTTGTGGCCTTCCCGACGACGAACGACGACATCAACACTGCTGGTCTGGTTGCTCCAGACTGGCCCTTGCTCCCCTCCAACAGAGGAGCACCCCGGACCCTCCTGGTCCACTCCAGACGCCATCTTAGGTCCACTGCGTGGGCTTGCATTTGCCAAGGCTTGTTGCCCCAATCCTGGGTCCAGCGACGTCGACAGCATCAACCATCGTGGGACAGCTCGCACCTCCATCCTGGTCGCCCACAACGCCTCCTGGTCCGTGAGACTGCAGAGCCCAGCGTCGCCCACTCACCTGGTAGAGGTGACTTCGTCCGGTGCCATCCTGGTGCCCACACAATCACTGGCTAGTGATTAAGAACTTGGTCCCCTCTGCTTTCAGGTGTCATCCATCTTCGATCCAGGCTTGGATCACTTCGAACTTCAACACTGGTCGCCTGCCAGCAACTTCTTTCTTCAGGCTCCATAGACTGCAACGAGGATTCCCGACGTCTTTCCAGACCTATGCATCCGCAGCCCCTGGGCTAGGTAACTTCGGCATTTCGGTGCCCCAGCATAGCCTCACTATCCAAGGGTCCAGATCCTTTTTCGTTTCAGCTCTACCTAGTCGGGTTCGCCCGAGAACACTATCTTTGCTTTTACTAGCCTCCATAGACTTTGTCCCGCATCCCGCGTGAGAGTGAACACTCTGCACCAGAGTCCCCTAGGCCTCCTGCTAGTAATCTGAAGGTTCAGTAGTCCAGTCCTAGCGATTCCAAACCCTATGAGATTAGTACTTACCTGCTAGTAATTTTGCATTCCACTTTTGTAGTATATGGTTTTTCGTGCCCCTCGGGCATTTGTGTAAATTGTGCAACTTAAAGTATTTTCGTAAGAGTTTTGTTGTGTGCTTAGTACCCTGTCCTCATAAAGAGTACAGGGCTGTTGTGATCTAAATAAATACACTGTTTATTTTCATAACACTTGTGTGGTGTCCTTTCACTTGGTGTTCAAGGGGTATATGTGATGGTATAACAGCTGGCTTAACACGCCCTCTAGAGTTTAGCCCGAAGACTGCTCGTATCCATGCTACTAGGATAGCTGGTCTATAAGGTTGACTTACAACCAATCATCAATAAGGGTTGTTTGGACTGATACAAAGTGCTCACTAGAATAGTGAACATTATATATCAGGCCAACTTCTCACAACATGCGGTTAGACATGTGAGGTCTGATGGCTCTGACTGGGGAGCGGTGGTCTAGGGCTGGTCTGTGTTTGGCCGAAATTTGGGCCTAAATAATGAGGCTGACTACTTCCCAAAATGTGTCTCACCTACTGGATGTTTTTTATGTACTTCTATGGTACTTCTTTTCTAATTACTGCAAGACTCCCACCATGACGACAGGGAATATACAAGCATGTGAATCTATGGAAGATTCAATACTGGAGAAGGAATATGCTACTTACCAGTATGCATCTGTTCTTGGCATGTAGGGCTGCTGACATTCATATCTTGTGCATAGATCGCCGCCTAGTGTTGGGTCCGGATGATTGCCCGTGCTGTCTTGGAAGAGTCTTCGAAGTATCACGAGACGGGTGACTCCTCCCCTGGACTACAGTGCGCATGGGCATCTTCTCCATCCTCAGATTGTTTTTCGCCATTGTGGCAAAGATGGAGATAGTAAAGTAAGAGATGGCCATGCCAGAGAGAATGCTGCAGCTGCTAAAGGCACCGGGGAGGAGGGCGGGCGATATGAATGTCAGCAGCCCTACATGCCAAGAACAGATGCATACTGGTAAGTAGCATATTCCGTTCGAGGCATGTGGGCTGCTGAATTCATATCTTGTGCATGGACTATATAGCAGTATCACCTCTAGCGGTGGCTACCTGTGCCAGCTGCAGCAGTTTGAAAAAGAGTTTTGAGGACACCCTGGCCTACAGCAGCTTGCTGTTTTGTTTGCACATCTACACAGTAGTGTTTTGTGAAAGTGTGTATGGTGGTCCATGTGGCTGCCTTACAGATATCTTCAAGAGGAATATTTCCTAGGAAAGCCATGGATGCCCCCATTTTCCTTGTGGAGTGTGCTCTTGGGGGGACGGGTAAAGTGCGTTTTGCTTTTTGATAGCATATTTGAATGCCTTTAACTATCCATCTGGCTATTCCTGATTTAGAAATTGGATTCCCTTTGTGTTGTGGTGCAAAGGCAACAAACAGTTTTGTTTTCCTAAAGGATTTATAATAAAGTAGAGCTCTCTTTACGTCTAGTGTGTGCAGGGCTCTCTCAGCTACTGACTGTGGATTTTGAAAGAACACTGGCAGTTCTATTGATTGGTTGATACGGAAATTGGATAAAACCTTAGGCATGAATTTAGGGTTAGTTCTAAGAACCACCCTGTTGGCATGTACCTGCATGAAAGGTTCTTGAATTGTTAGCGCTTGTAATTCACTCACTCTTCTGAGTGAGGTGATGGCCACCAAGAATGCAACTTTCCACGTTAGGAATTGTAGTTCGCATGAATGTAAAGGTTCTAAAGGAGGGCCCATGAGTCTGGTAAGTACTATATTGAGATTCCAGACTGGGGAGGGGGGGTGCCTAGGAGGAATCACCCTTTTCAAACCCTCCATGAAGGCTTTGATTGCTGGTATTCTAAACAGTGAAAGGTGTTGCCTGTTTTGAAGGTATGCTGCTATGGCAGCGAGGTGTAGTCTTATTGAAGAGTATGCTAAGTTACATCTTTGTAGATGCAGCAGGTAACATATAATGTTTTGTATTGAAGCGTCTAAGGGATTGATTTGGTTATTGTTGCAGTAAAATAACAAATCTTTTCCATTTAGCTGCATAGCACGCTCGTGTGGTTGGTCTTCTTGCCTCCTTAATGATGTTCATGCAATCTGGGGGCAAGTTAAGGTTTCCAAACTCTAAGACCTCAGGAGCCAGATAGCTAGGTTCATTTGATTGGGATCTGGGTGTCTGATTTCTCCATGGTTCTGAGTTAGAAGATGAGGTGCAAGGCACAGTCTTTGATGGGGAACTACTGAGAGTTCCAGGAACGTTGTGTACCATGGTTGTCTCGCCCATGTGGAAGCAACTAGGATTAGTGTGAGGGAGTGTTGCCGCAATTTGCGTGCCACCAGCGGGATCAGTGGTGCTGGGGGAAAAGCGTACGCAAATCTGCCTAACCAGTTCATCCATATCGCATTGCCCTGTGACAATCAATGTAAGAACCTGGCGGCAAAGTATTGCCATTTCGAGTTTTCTTTTGTGGCGAACAGGTCTATTTCTGGGTGACCTCACTCCTCGAAGAATGGCTGGAGAACCTGGGGGTGAATCTCCCATTCGTGTAGTTGTTGGCTGTGCCTGCTGAGCAGGTCGGCAACCTGATTGTCCTTCCCTGGAAGGTTTTCTGCTAGGAGAAAAATGTTTTTGGGAAACGCCCACTTCCATATGCTTTGTGTCAGATGGGACAGCTTCGGAGAGTGCGTTCCTCCCTGTTTCTGGATATAGTACATCGCGGTCATGTTGTCCGTCCAGATCAAAGTCTTGCTGTACAAGTATTTCTGGAATGCTTTTAGGGCTAGGAATATTGCTAGCAATTCTAGTTGGTTGGTATGCAGCTTTTTCTGTTTGGTTGTCCGGAGCCCTTGTACTGTGTATTGAAGGAGATGGGCTCCCCAGCCTGTCAGTGATGTGTCTGCTGTTAGTACTAGTTGTGGAACCTGCTCTTGGAACAGTCGCCCCTTGGAAAGGTTTTGTGGGTTCCACCACTGCAGAGAGTTGTGAGTGTGACTGTCTACCAACACTAGGTCTTTTAGTTTCCCTTGAGCCTGGTTCCATTGCCGTGCTAGGCATTCCTGTAATGGGCGCATCTGAAGTCTGGCATGGGGGACGATGAATATGCAGGAGGCCATCAGGCCTATGAGCTGCATGAAGACTTGAGCTGGCAAAGAGTGATTTGGCAGCAATTTGTGAATGAGTGTCTGCATACTGGCTATCCTTGCTGAGTTTGGATATGCCTTTGCCACCGAGGTGTTTATGTGGCTCCCAGGTACTGCTGTCTATGGGACGGTTGCAAATGTGATTTTGTGTAGTTGATTGAGAAGCCTACGCTGTGTAGCAACTGGATTGTCTGAGACATGAGTGCTGCACATTGTTGGTACGATTTTGCTTGTATTAGCCAATTGTCCAGGTAAGGGTACACCTGGACGTGCTGCCTCCTGAGATGTGCTGCCACTGTCGCTAAGCATTTTGTAAACCCTCTTGGAGCCGTGGTAACCCCAAAGGGCAAAACCTTGAATTGGTAGTGTTGACCTTCTATTGTGAACCTGAGGTATTTTCTGTGCGCTGGATGGATGGGTATGTGGAAATACGCATCTTTGAGGTCCAGCGTTGCTAGGAAATCCCCTTGTTGTAGCAACGGGAGCACTTGTTGTAGTGTCAGTGCTCCGACAGTATGTCTTGATTTAGGGGTCTGAGGTCCAATATTGGTCTGAGAGAGCCGTCCTTCTTGGGAATAAGGAAATATAGGGAGTACACTCCTGTCCCTTGCTGTTGGAAAGGGACTTGCTCTATGGCCCCCTTTTCTAGCATGCAGTTCACCTCTTGTTGTAGCAGGGTGATGTGTTCTTTGGACATTGGACGATGTCTAGTTGGTAGGTTTGGTGGTGTAGAAGTCAGTTCTAGGCAGTAACCAGACTGGATAATTTCTCTCACCCACCTGTCTGTGGTAATTGCGTTCCAGACAGGTAGGAACTGTTGGAGTCTGCCCCGACAGGTGGTAAGTGGTCTGGAGGCAGCGTAATGGAGTCACTGTTTTGAGGCAGTGGAGGCTCTGGTGTTATTGCCTCCACGTCCTCTCACCTTGGTATTGTTACCTCTGTAACCTCCTCTGGTTGTGTTTTTGTTAAAGGAACGTTGTGTGTTACTTTTGTATGAGGCTGTTTGTGAGGTATTTCCTCCTGTAGTCGCTCTGTACGAGGAGCGACGAAAGAAGCCTCTATGTTGCTGAAATTGCAATGCCCCCATTGATTTTGCCGTCTGTGTCCTTTTTCATTTTATCCAAAATGGTGTCGACAGCGGGGCCAAATAGAAAATCCTGATTAACAGGCTGGTTAAGAATGGTGGCCTGCACCTAATTTTTAAAACCAGAAATATGCAGCCATGCATGTCTGCGGAGTAGGACGCTAGTGTTTATTGACCTAGCTGCAGTATCTACTGCGTCAAGCGCGCATTTGATGGAGGCGTTTGTTATGAATTTTCCCTCCTGTATGAGATCTTGGGCTTGTGCTTTGAAAGGCTCAGGTAGGTGTTGCATTAGGGTTTCTAGCTGGTCGTAATGCGCCCTGTCGTAACGAGCCAGTAGGACTTGTGTATTAGCGATCCTCCACGAGTTGGAGGCTTGTGCTGCTACCCTTTTCCCTGATGCCTCCAGTATTTTTGACTCCTTGTCGGGGGGAGGTGCTTCCCCAGTGGTTTGGGAGTTGGCTCTTTTACGTGCGTTGGCAACTACCAGGGAATCAAGTGGGAACTGCCCTCTGATGTAAGTTGGGTCTGTAGGAGCTGCCCTATACTTTTTTTCTATTCTGGGGTTGATTACCCGTGCCCTGGCTGTATCCTTAAATATGTCAGGGGCATGTTTTAGAACTCCCTTTAACATGGAAAGTGTTTTGACACTTTTTTCTGATGTAGGGAAGGTGTCAAACAAGAAGTCTTCCTCAACAGGGTCGTTATGCATATCTACGTTGTGAAACTGTGCAGCCCTGTCTCTGAGTAGATTAAAAACTACGGTGTCATCAGTAGGTGACGGCTTAGTAGGATAAGAGAATATATCAGGGATGGGATGGGTGTTGTAAGGGTCAGTTGGCTCTTCCCATGGTTCCTTCTTGTGGTTCAGGATCCTGTGGGAAGTCATATTGAGGCTGTGGCTCATCCCCTGTGTTACCTTCATTGTCCCCGTGTTGAGAAGGAGAATAAGGAGAGTAGGGATTAAAAGGAGTAGTAGGTACGATAGGTTGAAAAGGAATGAAGGGTCTAGAGGTAGGAGTCCCAAAGTCCTTTTTAGGTCGAAGCCTGCATTGCAGGGCATGGCCCTGCTGCAGGCAAAGACCTATTGTGAACAGGAAGATTTCAGTACTGCTTGAAACCACGCCCCCTTTTTCCATTGGCAGGCCTCTCAAAACGGAGGCCTGCCATTGCAAAAAGCTCCTGTTTAGCAGATTTGTCTGCTCTGGATCCCGCCTCTCGAGGACTTCATGACCTGCCTTACGGTAGCACGACAATATTTTCAGAAATATTGCCTTGGCAACCATGAGGCAGGTCAGGGAGTCCTGGAGGGGCGGGATTCAGTACCCTGTTCCCGCCCCTTTTTTCTTTTTTGTGTGCGTGTGGTTTTCGCCTCGTTCTCCTTGCTGGAAGGAGGCATTGCAGTGGATGGACCCTCCTTGTTTGTAGTAGGTGTGCTGTTTCTTATTTGGGACCCAATGCATAATCTTATTTAAACTGCTGATGGAAATCGGAACTCGGGCCTGAGCCAAATAGGTCTCAACAATGAACGTTCCCCGACTTGAAATGCGTTTAAATAAACACACGAAGAAACTGGGCTGGTTTTGCTTGTAGCACAATGGCTCTTTTGGAGTGAGGTCCCGGTCAGAAGCAGTGGGGCCGGGGACTAGAGGAGTTCTGTGCTGTGTCATCAGACCCGTGGGGCGTCGGTCCCTGTCCTCTCAGTGAGTCTGAGGCTGTGGCGATAAATCATGGCAGTGCTGTTCGCACCGCCGCGTGGCGGTAAAGTCAAATCAATGTCGATGAGAATGTTGGAGAAGCAAGGAGTTAGTCTGAGGAATCGACGGCCGCCCCGTAAACAGAAGGGGGCCTCGCAAGTAAGTAGAACATTTGAGAAGGTGTTACTAGCTAAGTGTTATCATCTGCAAATATACGTTTCTAGTGGCACCGCCTGACCAAACCCCACACGACCGCAGTACATGTGGACCCACTATGCAGCAGTGGTGCGCTGCACCTGCTGAGCTCTACTGTGCAAGTTTGCCGAGAGTAGTGACCAGTGCTGAGTGTTGCAGCGCCAGGGCCAGGCCTGGCTGCTACAAAGAGCTGTTGCGGCTCTGGGGTAAATCCTGTGGCTGGCCCTGTCCGAAAATGCAGCTCTCGGTGGCTGCCGGTGGCCTTCGCTGCAAATACATCTTCATTCAATGAATTAAGCAAGTAAGTGCCAGCGAGTAGTAGCGCTCTGGAGTCAGGTGCATTAATGAAGAGCATTGAGTGAAAATTGCGCTAATTAAAGCTCCAAATAATGTGCATCAGTTTGTCTTACTTTCCTCCTTACACGCACGCATGACACACCTGCACTCGAGTCGCAGCCACACACTTCATTTCAGACACCATGATACCTGACCTGTGTTACTCTGGATGAGAACTGATCCACGGATGATGTAATATTTGACTGCTCTGCAACTGGCCCAAACGCACTCATTGACTCGTCTTCTACTAATGCCACTGATTTTCCACACAACTAATTGCCCAGCATGTATTCTATACATAAAAAAAATGTGCCTTTAATTCACGCTCTGGACATCGGCGTGCATGCGATCTCCATCTACTACAGGACTTCACAACAGATGAGACCTTCGCCCTGCTCCAGCCCCCTCCGCACACACATCCAGGTTAGGCTGAGTTATGGGTGCATTGGGTCACATATAATTTGTGGCAAGAGGTGACAAAAACTCAGTTGCTAGTTCTTAAAAGGCTGCAGTAGAGACTTTTCAAAACGTATAGTTGAAAAAGAAAACGGACTCCATTACACTCTCCGTTTATATACCAATATTACAATTAGCATAAGCACTGCATTTTAAATAATGTTGAAACTGGACACATACGTTTTCATTCATTTTTGTATGTTTCTCTTAATTTTATGTTCAACAAATTGCTCATTGCTACACAACAAATATCAACAATGGAAGAATTCACACATGCTGATTGCCTCATCAGTGATAATATCTTTATTAAAATATTAATTTTACTAACTAGATCGCTATCACAACTCCCTTCATTGCGTTGTTCTAATAGTTGCTCAAAACTCTTGAAGTGTTTATGCCATTAAAATTACAACCGAGATAAAATAATAGCCTAAGTACTTGACGAATTCTCTGGCTGTAACAATATGCACTCATTGCCTTTGTTTTATTCCGGCAGTCACATTCTGGGACGAGGCGGGTGGTGACTGGACCCGGGTCTCACACACAGTGTGAGGTCTAAGGTGGTGGGTGGCAGACTTCTTTTAGCAGCATCGGACTAATACCTGAAGGCTCTAAAGTAAGGCAGGTCCCGCGTAACCTGGATTTACTCGCTGTGCAATATTCTGCACAGAAGAGCACATCCCCGGTCGCTCCTAGCCCAATGAAGAAACGCTGGTGCTCATCCTGGCAGTTAGGCACTGAGGCACTTGTCACAGGCGAGTTGTGCTGTGAATGGAAGGTGGTGAGGGATAGGCCTGTATGGCTCCCACCTTTCCCTGGGAATAATACCACCACTTTCTAATGTTTGAAAATGTTCTAAATGCCTAGACATGATAAACAGGACTTTTATTACTTTATTAGTCACGGACCATCAAAGCAGCACCTCCACACATTTTAAAGTGCTTTTTACTCATATGTTTGCTGTTTTAAAGTTGCCATGATAAGGGAAAAAATGCCAGCTTTCAGTGATTTTTGTGCTGAGACATTAAAATCGTAATCAGCCACATTAAAAAACAGCCAGGTACTAACTCTAAAGGCTGGTTCTGGTTGCTGTATCTGGGGCCAGATTGGCTTGAACTGACTGCGTTGCATAGATATGTTGTTTGCATGCACCGGGCAGGGCTGACTAAATCATACTGAGAAAAGGATAATAGATGGGACTGGGCAGGGCCAGGATGGTTCTGTTGAGGGTTAAACGGTTTAGAAGGGACTGGTCAGGGGTCACACTAGTTCTGGTGGATACGAATGGAGCTAGAATGAAATTCAGCTGGCTGAGATGGCTCTGATGGAGGTAAGGGGGGTCAGAGTGCAGGGGTAGATTTGCTGGAAGTGTGCAGGGTTCCCACACACTGGGCTGGCCCTGGCTGTTTCCAGTCCGGTCAATGGAGTTAGGATGTACTGAGTGGGTCAGGCTACTTCTGATTTGCTGTTAACGGTGTTACAATGGACAATATTGTCTAGTTAGTGCTCCTCATTGCCAAAAAGGTGGTAATTTGTGATATTTAACTCTCAATGTGGACTTCATTGCTTTTTTCTACTGGTGAGAAAGTGCCACTCATTTTGCCACACATTGGGCAGTAGAATGTCACTCACAAGTACACTAAAACCATGGAAATCTCACACATAAGCAATCTGAAAATTTGGCATCTATGCTATAAAATCAGCTTTTTAGGCAAGCATTTGGTCAGGAATGATCAGATCAACGAGATCATCTGGTGAGCACTGTAGTGCCTTCCTGCCCTCTGTTACTGCAAACTGCAGTCACGCACACTGTCTTCGGTTAGTGGTCTTCCATTTCAGGTGCTATGCATCAGTTTTAAGATCTTCTTAAGAGTTTATTGTTGCTCAAATGGGTGTAATTTCTGATATTTAGAAGGTTTCCCTCATCTTCATTGCTTGATTTAGCTTGCGATAAAGTGTCACTCATAATCGTTGAAATGTCACTCATAATTACACTGATTTTAAGAAAATGTCACACATAAGCAATCTGAAACCTTGGCAGCTATGCTTTTATTGGCACTCCAACTCTGCTAGAAAGAACTACAGCTGCATCACGTGGGCCAATGTGGCATAGGGAGGCATAGGGAGGCATAAAAACTAGGAGAATATTTCACAGTCTGCTTTAAAGTCAGAGCCAGTTTGTCATGTTGTGATGTATTGTTAAGCATGCTTGTAAACATTAATTTAGAATTATTTTCCCTAATGGTACTTCACCGCAGATTGTGTTCAAGAGTAATGGTGAAAAGTTCACACAAAAGTGCTATCCATCTTTGGAGAGGGGTCACTATGACCCAGACTTACTCAAAGGTGCGACACTGTGTCATATGTACATAATGCAAGTGCACAGGTTTTGCACAGTGTGCACTGGAGAGGAATATCCTGCATGGCAATGAAAAGTTGCACATTTACAAAAACTGCACGTTTGACCTTGTGCACATCTCAGATAGCCCTCTTGTGCAAGAGAAAACAAAAAAAGTGCAAAGGTCTGAACAATGTACACTCTTTTGTGCATTTGGGAAAGCATTGTTTTCTTTCTTGAGCAAACCGTCTACATCTGCCTAACTCTATGTGCACCACCGAGAGGCCGATATCTTCAGCGAGGTCATGAGGACAAGGGTGTAGGGCGTGTTAGGCCATCAACACATCAGAAGGAGAACCAAAGAAATATTGTCTGCCAACAAATGTACTACAGAACAAGCATTTGCAATGCAATAGGTCTCGTATTTACGCACGTTTAAGCTATTGGCATTGTAAATGACTATGCCTTTTATTTCTGTTTTAAAAACTAAAACAAAAATAAAAGGGTTTGTTATTTGCAATGTCAATAGCCCAAACTCGCGTAAATGCGAGACCTATTGCATTGTTAATGCTTGTTCTTCAATGGAATAGGGGACTGAGGTTCAAAGTCCAAAGGCCTCTTTTTCCTATGCAGGATGGTAACTTTACCAGTCTCTGGATTGATGTATATTTTTGCTTGGTCGTCAGAGGGATCTGGGTGGAAGAGTTCTTCTTCAACAGTCCTGGGTTGAGTGTTTGACTTTGGTTTGTCGACAACCTTTGGCTTAGTAGCCGATATTTTCGGCTCGGGGTCTTTGTTCGGGTCGACCGTGACTTTCGGTTCAACGCGTTTTTTGTGCTCCGAAGGCTTTTTCGGAGGAGTGTCTTTGTCCGAGTCGATGTTCCTTTTTGGATCAACTGGTGACTTCGGCTTTTTTGGATGAGTGTCCTTTCCCAAGTTGATTGTATTCTTTTGATCGACTGGCGTTTTCGGAGCCGGTGTCTTCGGGTCGATAGTTTTTTGTGGCCTCAACGCGGGTTTAGGTACGGCGCTTTTTGCCGGGTCGACGGATTTAGGTGCCGAAGGCTTGTTCGGTGACTTTTTTTGGTTCGGCGCCCTTCGGTTGCGTGCCCTTGTTTGGTTCGTCAACCAGTTTTGGGTCGACAAGTTTGGGCTGTACGGCCTTCTTGGGGTCGACAGTCTTTTTCGGCTCGACGTGGAGGAGTGTGGCTCAATGGTTAGAGCGGCATCTCTCAGGTCAGACCCTGATGCAGAGTTCTGGCCCGGGGCCAGGGTTCAATTCCCGCCTCGGTGGGTCTTGGGCTCAATTTCCTCAGACCTGACAATTCTCGCCTCGGTGCCTATTCTAATCATGGGCCCCACGCTGCAACTCTGGGCAATAGCTTGCTTAACCTCCACACCGGCCCCAACAGCGCTAGGATGCCTGGCTTCACCCTGGGGGTGCCCAGGAGTGGACACTTCACAGGGAAAGCCAGGAAGGGTTCCACAGCGGTATGAGTAATAGCGCCAGGAAACCGCTTGGTGGCAGTGCGCTCTACAAATACCTTGACATTCGACATTTACATTTACGCTCATTGGCTGTGCGGCCGTTTTCGGATCGACGCCCTTCGGGTCGACGACCTTCTTTGGCTCTGGAACCTTCTTTGGGACGATGTTACTAGGCCCTGGTGTTTCGGAAGGTTTCGGTTTCGGAGCAGAGCCGGATGGCGGGGCAAGCAAAACTTTTTTCTGATCTTGGCTAAGGCCCTTTGGCGATGCCTTGACCTGAGCCGTTGGTAACGGGGTAGATGGTGTCGGGGAACGGGTACTCAGAGTTTGCCCCGGTGGGATGTCGTCATCGGAGTCCGAGAAGTCCTCGACGGTGACGATCTCTAGGTCCGAGTCCGGAGCGTCTTGTAGATCCTGGTCATCATCGAACATGTTGTCCGGGTCCGGTGCCTCTCGCTGCATTTCCTGCCTGGCGGCACGTCGGTTTCGAATACTTTTCTTCGATCGAAACTGAGCGCAGGCTGGACAGCTTTCCTCCTTATGGTCTGGGGAAAGGCACTTGTTGCATACTAAGTGTTTATCAGTATGTGGGAACTTAGATTGGCATTGTGGGCACCTTTTAAACAGGCTTCTTTCCATCGACGGTCGGCTCACGTGGCGTCGAAAAGGCCCAACGGCCCGCGTCGACGACCGCTTGGAGATGGAAGGCTGGATCGAGTAGAGAGGTACCGAGCAAGAACAATACCGTCGAACCGAAGGCCTTTTGGCCTTTAGAAAAGTTTTGTTCTTAATTCCAAAGTTGGAGTATAGGAGTTTGCATCCGAACCCAATGGCGAAAAAAACCAATCTGAGGATGGAGAAGATGCCCATGCGCACTGTAGTCCAGGAGAGGAGTCACCCATCTCGTGAAACTTCAAAGACTCTTCCAAGACAACAAGTGCAATCATCAGGACCCAACACTAGGCGGCGATCTATGCACAAGATATGAATTCAGCAGCCCACATGCCTCGAACACTCCCTTTTCTTCCATAGGCCAACATTGACTGGTTTCACTTGGAAATTCTTAGTGTGGAGTTTTGGAACTTAAAAATATTCACCTAAAATAAGCCGAACAACAAATTCAAATTTACTCACCTTTTATCAGGAGAGACCTCAGTACTGCACCTTCTAGCCCGGCACAAACCCTGAAAAGTAATTTTAACAGTGCTTACCAGTAACCTGAATTTTCTTCCATAGGAAACCATTGACTGTTTTTCTGTAAAATTTCTTCTGTGTCGATTTTTGCAAACTACAAATATTCTTTAAAAATCGTACCAACAACCAAAACGTAATTACTTACCTGTTTGAGATAGAGGTCCCAGTGCTGAACACAGAAGTCCAGTATTGGATTACAAAAGTAACGCACAAGTTACTTACCTTGGGTAACGATATATCTGTAAGAAACAGTAGTTAGATTCCTTACCTTCGAATATCCCCAGGCGTCAGACGGGATCCGGAAAGTTTTGCGTAGCAGTACCCCTGCGCGTCGGTTGGCGTTGTCTGCGGCTCCGTGTCCGTCGTCGGCCTAGTTGGCGCCGGGATGACGTCGGAGTACTTAGACGCCGCCCTCGCGCACCGACGTCAGTTCTTATACACAGCTTTTCTGCGCCAGGAACGCAGAGCCATGATAAAAACAGACACTAGTGCCATGAAACTAGGGCCCTCAAAGGGAAGAACCTTAACCCTAGATATCGGTTCGCAGAACGGGGAGGATGGGTGGGGCGGTAAGGAATCTAACACTAACTACGGTTTCTTACAGATATATTGTTACCGAAGGTAAGTGACTTGTGCATCTGAAAGAAACAGGTTAGTGTTAGATTCCTTACCTTAGAATAGATACCCCAGCAATACCAACCCCGGTGGTGGGTCTGTGAACCAATGATCAAACCAGAAAGTGCTGGAGAACAGAACGGCCCAAAAAGCCATCTCTCCGGACTTGGCTGTCCAGGCAGTAGTGTCTAGCGGACATGAGCAGCGAGGCCCACATAGCTGCCTGACAGATGTCCTGCAAGGGGACTCCCCGACCCAGGGCAGTAGTAGCCGCCGTGGCACGAGTGGAATGGGCCCGCAGACCAACAGGAGGCCCCTTTTTAGCCAAAGAATAGCATACCTTGATGCACAACACGACCCACCGAGAGATGGTCCGTTTGTGCACCGCCCGTCCCTTCTTAGCGCCCACGTAACCAACAAAGAGCTGGTCGTCCACCCAGAACTGGTGTGTGCGGGCCAGATAGAACGAGAGCGCACGTTTTGGGTCCAGACGGTGGAGCCTCTTTTCCTCTTTCAAGGAATGCGGAGGCGGAAAGAAGGTGGGCAAGGTGATGGACTGCCGATGTGGGAGGCTGTGACTACCTTGGGCAGTAAAGAGGGACACGTTCTCAAGACAACTTTGTCCGGATGGACAGAAAGGAAAGGAGGTTTGGAAGAAAGAGCCTGGAGCTCACTCACTCTCCTGGCAGAGGTGATGGCAACCAGGAAGGCAGTCTTAAGAGTGAGAGGACGAAGAGGGCAATTGTGAAGTGGCTCGAAAGGAACACACATCAAATAAGAACAAGGTTCAAGTCCCACTGAGGCATCACGAAAGGAACAGGAGGAAACATGTGAGTGATGCCCTTCGAAAATCTATTTACAACAGGGGACCAGAAAGGGGATCCACAGCCTTTGCTGTGCACCATGCCATAAATTTGTTCCACCTGCAGGCGTATACCGATTTTGTGGAGGGACGCCTGGCTGCCAGAATCACATCACAGACTTCAGGAGGCAAGTAAAAATGGCCTCAACTGTCGCCGCTCAATCTCCACGCATGGAGGTGGAGACTGGACAGGTTCGGGTGGAGGACCGTCCCCTGCTGCTGCGACAGAAGGTCCTCCTGAAGAGGCAGATGAATCGGGGGGATCGACTGACATGCTGAGTAGCTCGGGATACCAGTATCTTCGTGCCCAGTCCGGAGCGACTTGGGCCTGGTCGTGCCTGATCTTCAGCACTCTGGGCAGAAGTGGTATAGACGGAAAGGCGTACAATAGACCGCAGCTCCACTCGCGACGAAAAGCGTCTCCGAGCGAGTGCCTCCTTGGAAATTCCAACGCGAAGTACTGATGACATTGCTCGTTCTCTTCGGTGGCGAATAGATCTAATCAAGGCTCTCCCCATCGCTGAAAGAGGCCCTGCACCACGTCAGAGTACAGACACCATTCGTGATCCATCATGCACCGGAGGCTGAGTTCGTCCGCCCTGGCTTTCAGGGAACCTGCCAGGTGTTTAACCACCAGGGTGACGCCCTGGTGTTCCAGCCATTGCCAGAGGCGCAGAGCCTCCTGACAAAGGGTCCACGACCCCACCCGCCCTGTTTGTCGCAGTACCACATGGCGGTGGTGTTGTCCGTGAACACCTGCACTACACTTCCCCAGACAGAGGGAAGGAATGCCTTCAGTGCAAGTCGGATCGCCCGCAGCTCCAGAAGGTTGATATGGAGCTGGGACTCTGCCGGAGACCAGAGGCCTCTGATCTCCACCTCTCCCATGTGGCCCCCCCAGCCCACGAGGGACGCATCCGTCACTACTACCTGCTCCGGTTGAGGTAGGGAGAGGGATCTGCCGTTGACGTCAAGGCCCAGCAGTCGGGGCATGACTTGTCGTCATGGTCGGCCCCAAGGCAATACAGACACCGGCGATGGGGGTCGGTAACCAACACAAGTCGGGTGCAATCGGCACAGGGCTTGAACCCGGGCATCCCTACCGGCACCGATGCACAAGTTACTACTTGTGTAACGATATATCTGAAACCCCCTAAACAGTGCATCTCGCTGCAACGAATACTTGGCAAAATCTCTTGCCTGCCGCCATTGTCGGCGACGTCACGAGGCCACGCCTACCCTAGGCCACGCCCACCGCCCAACCGAGCATAAAACAGCGCTCGCAACGCCACGGTAAACAGAACCTGATTACTCCTGAGGCGGAAGCCGGGAGCCCACCATTTTTAAAAAAACTTTGTATTTTCTGTGTCACTTTTCGCCAAATAACTTGTTTTAGCTTCACTTACCCACCTGGCTTCTCCAGACACGAGCGACTGAAACCCCCTAAACAGCGCATCTCGCTGCAACGAATACTTGGCAAAATCTCTTGCCTGCCGCCATTGTCGGCGACGTCACGAGGCCACGCCTACCCTAGGCCACGCCCACCGCCCAACCGAGCATAAAACAGCGCTCGCAACGCCACGGTAAACAGAACCTGATTACTCCTGAGGCGGAAGCCGGGAGCCCACCATTTTTAAAAAAACTTTGTATTTTCTGTGTCACTTTTCGCCAAATAACTTGTTTTAGCTTCACTTACCCACCTGGCTTCTCCAGACACGAGCGACTGAAACCCCCTAAACAGCGCATCTCGCTGCAACGAATACTTGGCAAAATCTCTTGCCTGCCGCCATTGTCGGCGACGTCACGAGGCCACGCCTACCCTAGGCCACGCCCACCGCCCAACCGAGCATAAAACAGCGCTCGCAACGCCACGGTAAACAGAACCTGATTACTCCTGAGGCGGAAGCCGGGAGCCCACCATTTTTAAAAAAACTTTGTATTTTCTGTGTCACTTTTCGCCAAATAACTTGTTTTAGCTTCACTTACCCACCTGGCTTCTCCAGACACGAGCGACTGAAACCCCCTAAACAGCGCATCTCGCTGCAACGAATACTTGGCAAAATCTCTTGCCTGCCGCCATTGTCGGCGACGTCACGAGGCCACGCCTACCCTAGGCCACACCCCCCCTCTTTTCTCCTGATATGTGCCAATACAGGAAGCGCAGCGGACGAGCGCAGCGGGAGCGCCTAAGGCAAGCCCGTCTGCGCCCGTCATCGCCAAGTCATCGCCTCTCGCCAGACCCCCTGGCCTCATTCCGTCACCGCCCGTTGCCTACGACAGTGAGACACTCCATAACTGGAACCCCGGAAGAACTTGCGCTAACATTTCAGGTATGCCCGGCAGCACCAGCCTACAATGCCAAACCTGTAATTTTTCTACTACTATACCCCATGCCATTCGACAGCTCGTAGGTCCGGACAAAATCACCTCCATCACGATACTTCACCTCAATGTAAGATCATTAGCCAAACACCACCTTGAGGTTAATACCTTAATCCTGGATGAAAATCCAGATATCCTTTTCCTCTGCGAAACTTGGCTTCGCGATGGCACATCCACCATTCCGAACCTTATGCTACCAGATGACTACCTAATGTTGGCCATCAACAGAGAGGGAAGAGGAGGAGGTCTCGCCATAATCTACAAAAATACACTCTCCTGTTCCTTTATCAAGGAAGATCTGTCAGACTCCGAAAGCGCCCTCTTCAAAATTACTATAAATCCCAACTTCACCGTCACGGGTCTCTACATCTATCGTCCACCAGGCCCCTCTTCAAAATTTATCGAGGCCCTCCTTGAATCAACAACCTCTCTAATAACTAAAAGCCCCAACTTTACTATTCTGGGAGACCTTAATCTTCATTTTGATCTACTGAACGACCCTACGATCAAAACACTCCTTGCAGACCTCTCCGCGCTGCAACTCAACCCCCTCATTTCCACTCCAACTCACCTAGCTGGCCACATCCTAGACCCAGTTTTTTCAAACTTAGAAGAACTCATCTCAGAGCCACCCCTTCCTATGGGATGGACAGACCACTCCCTTATTAAAATGGCCATTTCAGTCAACAAAAGCAGACCCAATACGGCATCGATCAGCCGCCTAAAAAGACCATGGCATAAACTGTCCCAAGAGGACTTTCACAAAACCCTAGGGGATTTTCACCTCGACAACAACTCTGATATTAGCGCCAACTACAGCACGTTTCATGAGTGGATTACGGATGGACTAGACAGTCTCATCCCAGCAAAATGGACAAAAAGTCGTAACTCCCCATCCAACCCCTGGTACAACGACACACTAAAAAATCTACGGAAAGAGTGCAAAAAGGCAGAACGCCTCTGGCGTAGGGAATATAACAAAGTAGACAAAGCTAAATACCTTCTGGTACAGAAATCTTACCACAAAGCTATTCGTGCTGCACGGACCGCTTACTACGCCGATAAAATCGAATCCAGCCCCACTCCCGCCAAAGAAATTTTCAAACTAGTACAAGAACTGCAGAGCAGTAAAACACCCCTCCCCACCATTTCCTCCGAGCAAAAATGTGAAGAACTTGCCAGGTTCTTCGTTGACAAGGTACGGAAAATCTACACCTCCTTCCCTCAGCACGCCCCTAGTACCATCAGCAATCCTTCTGCTTCCCCCAGCTACTCGACCTTGACCTGCATCCCAGAAATCTCCAAAGACATCCTCACCAGACTATGCAACAAAGTCAAGTCTGGCTCCCCCGCAGACCCCATGCGCCCGGCTCAATTCGTGGAATCACTCGACTTCTTCCTACCAGCGCTAACCGACATCCTGAACCTCTCCTTCACTTCAGCGTGTGTACCATCTGCCTGGAAGCAAGCGTGGGTTTCGCCTATCATCAAAAAACCCACCCTAGATCCATCTAAACCGGAGAATTTTCGTCCAATCTCCCTGCTTCCATGGCTCTCCAAACTCGCCGAAGCGCATGTCAACAGCACCCTATCCCAGCATATGGTCAAAAACAACATCCTGGACCCATCACAAAATGGGTTCAGACCAGGCCATAGCACGGAGTCTGCTCTCTTAGCCACCACAGAGCACCTCCGCACGATCTTAGATGCCGGTCAAAGTGCTGCGCTGATCCTCCTGGATCTCAGCGCGGCCTTTGACACGGTATCCCATGTCATCCTTCTTAAACGTCTGGAGACCTTTGGAGTTACTGGTCTTGCCTTGGAGTGGTTCAGATCTTTCCTCGAGAACAGGTCTTTTCGAGTTTCTGCCCCCCCCTTTCTATCTAAGCCCCACCCTATTGAACAGGGAGTCCCGCAGGGCTCTGCGTTAAGCCCCTCTCTTTTTAATCTTTATGTTCAGCCTCTGGCAGCAGTGGCCAAGGAGTGGGGCTTGACATTAGTATCGTATGCTGACGATACACAACTGGCCATCGCTCTCTCAGATGGTCCTTCCAACTATTCCTCTAATTTCAAAAACGGACTCTCTGCGGTCGCCCAATGGATGACCACGAACTGTCTTCAACTTAACGGCGGAAAAACAGAGGTGCTTCTCCTTGGCAAAAACATCAGCCTTTGGAATGAGCACTGGTGGCCGTCCTCCCTTGGTACCATCCCTCCCCCCCAAGACCCTAGTGAAAAACTTAGGTGTCTGGATGGACGACTCACTCAACTTTCGAGCCCACACCAAAAAAGTTGCCGGCACCTGCATTGGCCTATTGAGAAGCCTTAGCTACATACTAGGCTTCTTCGACGCAAAGACCCGCCAACTCATCATCCAAGCCACCATCCTCTCGCGTCTAGACTATGCCAATGTGCTCCTTCTTGGTGCCAATAAATGTGAATTAGCACGACTCCAACGCGTGCAGAACTCTGCGGCTAGAATTTTGGTCGGCCTTCCCCGCAGATGCTCAGCCAGAGCGACCATTAGAAAACTGCACTGGCTCCCCGTACACTCCAGAATCAAGTTCAAGACCTTTATCATGACCTTCAAAATCCTCAAACTCAACACCCCCCCTCTGCTTCAACCCCTTCTTACCCCCTATGCGCCGTCACGGAACCTAAGATCGTCCAATCAAAACCTTCTATGCGTTCCACGCATAAAACTCTGCCGCATGGGCGGCCGCTCCTTTAGGTTCCTGGGAGCCAAGATGTGGAATGAACTACCACATCACATTCGCTTGATAGACAATCTATCAGCTTTCCGAAAAGCAGTGAAAACCTTTCTATTCCCCTGCCTATAATCCTTCCTCTGTCCATGGTTTCTCCACGTTCAGGAGTGGATCCGGGTTCCAGCGCCGGGACGCCTCATTGCTGGGGCAGCTGTAGCGCTTTATCAAAACAATAAGATAAGATAAGATAAGAGACATTAGTTCGTGATAGATTCCTTACCTTAGAATATCCCCAGGCGTCAGACTGGATCCGAATATTTTTGCGTAGCAGTACCCTTGCGCGTCGGTAGTCGTCGTCTGCGGCTCAGCGTCAGTCGTCGGAGTCGTGGGCGCCGAGATGACGTCGGAGTACTTAGACGCCGCCTCCGTGTGCTGACGTCAGTTCTTAGACACAGCTTTTCCGCGCCAGAAACTCAGAGCTATGCCAAACACCAACACTGGTGCCTTGAAACTAGGGCCCTGAAAGGGGATGACCTTAACCCTAGATATCGGTTCGCAGAACGGGGAGGATGGGTGGGTCGGTAAGGAATCTATCACTAACTAATGTCTCTTACAGATATATTGTTACACAAGTAGTAACTTGTGCATCTGAAAGACACGTTAGTGATAGATTCCTTACCTTAGAATAGATACCCCAGCAATACCAACCCCGGTGGTGGGTCTGCGAACCAATAATCACACCAGAAAGTCCTGGAGGACGGTACGGCCAAAGAAGCCATCCCTCCGGACTTGGCTGTCCAGGCAGTAGTGTCTTGCAAACGTGTGCAGCGAGGTCCACGTAGCCGCCTGGCAAATGTCCTGCAAGGGCACTCCTCGGCCCAAGACATTTTTAGTCGCTGTGGCCCGAGTGGAATGAGCCCTCAGCCCAACAGGGGGTTCCTTCTTCGCCAAGGAGTAACACGCCTGGATACACAAGATGATCCACCGCGAGATGGTCCGCTTGTGCACCGCTTTCCCCTTCTTAGCGCCCACGTAACCAACAAAGAGTTGGTCATCCACCCGGAACTGGCGTGTGCGATCCAGATAGAGCGAGAGCGCACGTTTTGGGTCCAGACGGTGGAGCCTCTCTTCCTCTCTCGAGGGATGCGGAGGCGGAAAGAAGGTGGGCAATGTGATGGATTGCCCGATGTGAAAGGCCGTGACTACCTTGGGTAGGAAAGAGGGCCCTGTCCGCAACACAACCTTGTCCGGATGGACTGAAAGGAAAGGAGGTTTACAGGATAGAGCCTGGAGCTCACTCACTCTCCTGGCAGAGGTGATGGCTACCAGGAAGGCTGTCTTCAATGTAAGAAGGCGGAGAGGACAGTTGTGAAGTGGCTCAAAGGGAGCGCACATCAGAAAGGTAAGAACCAGGTTCAAGTCCCACTGAGGCATCACAAAGGGAACAGGAGGCAACGCATGTGTGATGCCTTTCAAGAATCGATTAACAATAGAGGACTTGAACAAAGAAGGTTGATCAGGCAGCCTCAAAAAGGCTGAAAGAGCAGAAAGGTAGCCCTTGATAGTGCCCAAAGCAGAGCCCTGCTGGGCAAGAGAAAGAAGGAAGAGAAGAACCTCAGAAAGAGGATCCACAGCCTTTGCTGTGCACCATGCCACAAATCTGTTCCACCTGCAGGCGTATACTGACTTTGTGGAGGGACGCCTGGCTGCCAGAATGATGTTACAGACCTCAGGAGGCAAGTCAAATGGCCTCAACTGTCGTCGCTCAATCTCCAAGCATGGAGGTGGAGACTGGACAGGTTCGGGTGGAGGACCGTACCCTGCTGCTGCGACAGAAGGTCCTCCTGAAGAGGCAGACGAACGGGGGATCGACTGACATACCAGTACCTTCGTGCCCAGTCCGGAGCCAAAAGGATGACTTGTGCCCGGTCGCGCCTGATCTTCTCCAGCACTCTGGGCAGAAGTGGTATAGGCGGAAAGGCGTACAACAGACCGCAAGTCCACTCACGACGAAAAGCGTCTCCGAGCGAGTGCCGCCTTGGAAAATCCAATGCGCAGAACTGATGACATTGCGCATGCTCTTCGGTGGCCAGATGCCATCATGCACCGGCGGCTGAGTTCGTCCGCCCTGGCGTTCAGAGAACCTGCCAGGTGTTGACCAGGTCACGCCCTGATGTTCCGACCATTGCCAGAGGCGCAGAGCTCCGGTTGGGGAAGGGAGAGGGATCTGCCACTGACCCAATCGCGGTCCGTGAGCCACCACTGTAGCGGTCTCGCAGTGCCCTCAGAGATCAGGACATGGTTGGACAGGTTGCTCTGATGCTGGGCCCACTGAAACTTCAGGTCCCACTGCAGAGCCCGCATCGGCCAACGGGCATGATGCACCAGAAGGATGCAGGAAGCCATCAGCCCCAGAAGCCGCAGCGTCAACCTGACCGAAACTCGGGATAAAGGCTGGAAGATTGGAATCAGAGCCTGTATATCCCGAACCCTCTGTTTGGACGGATAAACCCGAAACTGCGCCGAGTCGAGAACCGCTCCGATGAAAAGGAGCTTCTGAGAGGGGCACAGGTGTGACTTCGGCACATTGATGGAGAACCCCAGCTGGTGCAAGAGGTCTGCCGTCGTCTGGAGGTGGCTGACAACTGTCTGGGGCGAGCCCGCCTTCAACAAGAAACAAGTTACTTACCTGTAACTTTAGTTCTCCAGTATTGGTAACTTTCATAGATTCCCATTGCTTGTATCATTCCCCGTCGTCGGAATGGGAGCCTCGGTAATAATATATATATATATATACCTAGGTAAATACACCCTAATAGGTGTAAAAAAGGTAAAAAATTAGGCCTAGGCCTCATTATCTTTTGCAGCCTATTGCTGTCATTATGTAAAAAGACCCAAAGTCCCCTTAGCAACCAATCAGATCAGCCTCACCCTGTAGAACCTTCCTGAGAAAGCTCAGAGCCTCAGATTTTCGTAGCCGTTGCTTTGCCACATAATCACCTAGCCCTAAAGTGAGCTTTCCCAGGGGAGGCGGGTGGGCGCATGGGAATCTATGAAAGTTACCAATACTGGAGAACTAAAGTTACAGGTAAGTAACTTGTTTCTTACTCCAGTATTGGAACTTTCATAGATTCCCATTGCTTGTATCAGAGTAGATAGCAGTTAGCATACCTCAAACATTTCGTGCACAGTATAGAATCATTATCAGCCAATGACCTCACAGATTATAACAACTATAAAGCAGTAACAAAGCATAATCAACGAAATGTTTGAAAAAACAGGAGGAGGGAAGAGAGGAAAGCTCACCTCTTATTGGAAGAGATTTCTCAGGACTGCCTGTCCTACAGCCGAATCCTCCTTCGCAGCCGCCTCCAGGCAGTAATGTCTCGTGAAGGAGTGCGTACTGCTCCAGGTGGCTGCTCTGCAAATGTCCTTTATGGATACTCCAGCAAACAGTGCCGCTGATGCTGAGACCGACCTTGTGGAATGTGCCTTCACCTGTCCTTGTAAAGGTTTGCCTGCCGCCTGGTGGCAGAACCGGATCGCACTAGTTATCCATCTAGATATCCCTTGTTTTGACAAAGGAAATCCTTTCCTTGGGGCTCCGAAAGCCACAAACAGTTGGGGTGTTTTTCGAAATCCAGCTGTGCGTTGTAGATAAAATTTCAAACATCTCTGAACGTCCAGAGAATGAAGTGTCCTCTCAGCCTGGGTTGAAGGCCGAGGAAAAAAAGATTTCAAAACCACTGGCTCGTTAAGATGAAAGTCTGTCGGTACCTTCGGAATGAACTTGGGGTTCATCCGCAGGATAACTGCATCATTCTTGAACTGTAAGAAGGGTTCTTTGATGGTTAAAGCCTGAAGCTCTCCTACTCTCCTTGCAGAGGTGAGTGCTAAAAGAAGCGCCACTTTCCATGATAGGAACTTCAGGTCCGCTTTATGCACTGGCTCAAATGGCGGTCTCATTAGCTGAGCCAGGACCACATTCAAGTGCCACACCGGAGGTGGGGGCCTAACTGGCGGGAAAACTCTAAACCGTCCTTTCAGGAATTGTTTGATTACTCTCGCTGATAATAGAGAGGGACCCGATCTCGTTCTCCTATACCTGGAAATAGCTGCCAAGTGGACCTTGATAGAAGCATGAGCCAGACCTGCTTGTGCCAATGAAAGAATATATGGTAAGAGTTGATGCGGAGCTGACGAGAAAGGATGTACTTTTTCCCTCTGACACCACAAATGGAACCTCTTCCATTTCGCTCTATATGTCTTATTAGTGCTAGGGGCTCGTGCCTGTGCCAAGATGGTCCTGCATTCTTCCGGGATGTTTAAATCCTTAAACTCTCTGTATTCAGGAGCCAAGCCGCCAACTGAAGCGAGCTCGGGTTCGGGTGAAGAACTTGGCCGTTGTACATAGACAGAAGTGTCAGTTTGGGTTGCAGATGAATGGGTGGTGTCTCTGATAGGAGAAGCAACTCCGTGTACCAAAACTGGCGAGCCCAGGCAGGCGCTATTAGTATCATCCTGCACCTGTCCATCTTGAGTTTCTTGAGGACTCGAGGAATTAGGGGAAATGGCGGAAAGGCGTAAACAAACGCGCCTGACCAGGACATCGAAAGGGCATTCCCCAGTGACCCTCGATGGTGTTCCCTGCTTGCGTAACACCGGCATTTCTTGTTCCCCGGTGTTGCAAACAGGTCGATCGCTGGGGTCCCCCAACGGGAGAAGATGTCCTTGATCACTGCGTCCTCCAATTCCCACTCGTGCGAGACTGCTCTCAGGCGGCTTAGCGTATCCGCCTTCGTGTTGCATACTCCTGGAAGGTGTTCTGCTACGAGTGTGATGTTCTGCGCTATCGCCCATTCCCACAGTATTTGGGCTTCCTGTGAAAGCAGTGGCGATCTTGTGCCTCCCTGCTTGTTGACGTAATGCATTGCGGTGGTGTTGTCCGTCCGCACCAGGATTGCTGAATCTGTAATCCTTGGGAGGAAAGCCAACATTGCCAGTCGAATAGCTCTTAACTCCAGAACGTTGATATGTAGATGACGTTCTTCCTGAGTCCAGTGACCACTGACCTGGAGGTCTTGCATGACCGCTCCCCAACCTTGAAGAGAAGCGTCCGTGGTAATGACCTGAGGAGCCCTTGCAGCCTTGAAACTGAGTCCCACAGTGAGGTGAGATCTTTTCATCCACCATGAAACCGACCGTTTCATCCGCTGGGTTATCGCCACCCTGTCGTCGAACGAACCTTCCACTTGTCTCCACTGAAGGTCCAGCTCCTCCTGCAGGGGGCGCATTCGCAGTCTGCAATGCGGAATCAATTGAATACAGGATGAAATCGACCCTAGAAGAGATTTGTACATCCTGACTGTCATCCAACTTCTCTTTTGGCAACGGGTGGCTGACGATATGAGTTTCATCTGTCTCTCTTCCGATGGGAAGGCTTTGCACTCCTGAGTATTGAGTATCGCTCCCAAGAACTTCACCGTACTTGCAGGCTGAAGAACTGACTTTTCCTTGTTGAGTTGTAAACCCAGATGAATAAAGAGGTTCAAGCACGTGTCCACTGCCTTCGATGCCTCTTGCAAGCTTGGGGCCTTCAGCAGCCAGTCGTCTAAGTACGGGAATACTTCCAGCGACTGTCTTCTCAGAAATGCCGCTACCGGTGCCAGCACCTTTGTGAATATCCGAGGAGCGGACTTTAATCCAAATGGGAGCACCATGAACTGGAAGTGACTCTTGCCTACTGTAAAGCGAAGGAAACGTCTGTGAGCTGGATGGATCGGGATATGAAAATAGGCATCTTCCAGGTCCAATGTTGCCATGTAGTCGCCTGGGTTCAAGAGGCGCAATATGTCCTGGAGTGAAATCATCCGAAACGATAGTTTCGTGAGATAGGTGTTGAGCTCCCTCAAGTCCAGGATAGGACGCCACTTTTGTTTTGTCTTTCGGATCAGAAAAAATCTGGAATAGAAACCTTCTCCCCTTTGTGATAGGGGAACACGCTGGATCGCCCCTTTTTGAAGCATTTGTTGAGCTTCCTCTTGAAGAAGGTTCAGATGGCTGGAAGTAGCGGCGTGGGGAGCTCTTGTAGGTGGAAAGTCCTGGAATTCTAGAGTATGCCCATTTCGGATGATATTTAATACCCACTGATCCGATGTAATCTCTTCCCAGCTGCTCAGATGTTGTGATATCCTGCCGCCCACTGGAGATCCCAGAAGCGGAGGAACAGTTGGCAGAGTCGGGAGGCCGCTATTGACGCTTGCCAGCGTCCTTGCCCTGACGCCCCTGTCGTCCACGAGCGTTCTGGCGAGAGAAAGACTGGGATTGCGACTGCCTCTGATAGTATTGATTGCCGTACTGGGGCCTGTAAGACTGCGACTGCTGTGAATATCGCTGTTGCTGATAACCTCCTCTAGGTGAAGAGAAACCTCTTCCTCGTGCTCCACGGAACGGTGTCTTTCTATATTGCAGGTTCCCCAGAGCCCTTGCTGTCTCTGTGTCCTTCTTTATACCCTGTAGGGTATCGTCGACATGTTTCCCAAACAACATGTCCCCGTCGAAGGGCAAATCCAAAATCCTATTCTGGACCTCTGGCCGGAAGTATGTAGCTCTCAGCCATCCTTGTCGCCGAAGAACCGCTGCACTGCCTAGGGCACGGAAAGAGATGGTGGCGATGTCCATCGCGCAGTCAATCATTTCCGAAGAGGAACGTTGTCCCTCTTCCAGAAGTTTCTGTGCTTCTGCCTTCTGGTCATCCGCTAGCAGATTCACATAGTGTGCCACATCACTCCACATCTGGCGGTCGTACCTTGCTAGGATCGCCAAGGCATTCGCCGCTCTGACCAGCAAGCTAGCCATCGACGAAAAACGCTTCCCAGCGTTGTCCAACCTTCTACCCTCCTTATCCGGCGGAGTCGTGAGGGTGGCCGAAGGATTCCGCGATTTCTTCTGTGCCGCCTGCGATATGACCGAGTCAGGTCTAGGTTGTCCAATCAAACAGGCGGGACTGTCATCTGGAGCTTTATATTTCTTCTCCAAGCGCGGAAGAGTTGGAATGACCGTCGCTGGGGTCTGCATCACTTTCTTCCCTTCCTCCCATATGTGCTCCACAATGGGAATCGAGCGCACGGCCTTACGGTATGCCTCTTTGAAATCGTATAAAAAACAATCTGTAGATGTTGTCGGCATCGCTAACTTAAAGCGCGCTGTGGCTCTTTCCATCAGGCTGAAGAAACCTCCTACATCAGCCGGAGGCGAATCGACCGGGTCTGGCACTGGTGAAGCCGGATCCGGAGCAATATATTGGTTCCATTCACTCTCTTGATCTTGGTTTTGCCCCGTTTCCTCTTCATCCGAGGTATCCACTTGGACTTGCGGAGGATATGCCCTCTCATGTTCTTCCTGTGCAGGCCGCACTGACTGTGCTGCCACCACCTGCGGTTGAACCTGTGCTTGACCTTCCACAGGTTGCGACCCCTTCTTGCTCCTATACTCCTCCAGCATAGCCCTCAAGTCTGTCAAAAGACTTATAGGCATCGATACCATGCCCTGCTGTGGTTGGGTATCTTGGTATGCAACCTGTCTCTCTGGCCGCTGTTCCTTTTGATAATAATATTCCTCATCCAAATCTGAATCATGGTATTTCAGATTCAATTGTGATGGACTGTAAGCGTCCCCATACATCTCATTTTCCTCTTCTGAGTAGTCATCTTCATCCAACAAAAGGGGTGGAGGTAATGATGGTACCTTCCTTGGAGAAGTCATATCTGGGGTTATCCTCCTCCTTCTGTTGTTCTCTGGCGCTCCTGTCGCCAACGGCGTTGAAAACAAATCCACCGTTTCTATATTCTGAATCGTCGTCGACGGCATCGTCGACGAGAGTCCCTTCACCGTCGACGGCATCGTCGACGGAACCATCATCGTCGTCGGGTTCACCGTCGACGGGATCGTCGACGGAACTGTCATCGTCGACGGGTCCATCGTCGACGGGCTCGTCGACGGAGCTGTCGTCGTCGACGGGCTCACCGTCCTCGTCGACGGGATCGTCGTCATCGAGATTGCCACCGTCGACGGAATAGTCATCGTCGACGGGATGGTCTTCGTCGACGTGGTGGTCACCGTCGACGTGGTCATCGTCGACGACGCCGTCGTCGATCCAGTCTTCGTCGACGGAATCGACATCGAGGTCCTCGTCGACGCTCTCGTCGTCGTCCTCGTCGTCGCTGGATGGCTCGTCGACGACTGAGGAGACAAAATCACCTCAGATGATTTAGAGTCCTTCTTGACCCCTGTAGAAGCCTCTACAGTCGGTTTTTTGACGGACTTGGCTACTTTAACCTGGTGGGAAGGCCCAGCCGAGCTCTCATCCAGTTTAGCCTTTTGCACCTGCAGTGCCTGCCTTTCCCTCTCCTTTACACTCACGTGAGGAGATTCGATAGGCCCTGGCTTGCCAGACCTATCAGAGGTCACACGCACAGCCTTTAAGGGGGGTTCAGTTGAAGTGTCCACAGACGATCCGCCCCTCTTCAATGAAGTCTTTGAAGATGTTGATCTGGCATCTTCCTCATCACCAGACACTACTTCCTCCCTCCTTTCCAACTTCCTGAGCCACAGAAGCAGCCGTCCTTCACGATCACGGAGGGTTTTAACAGACATTCTCCTGCATATACTACACTTATCGACCTTATGGTCTGGGTATAGACAGTAAATACAGTCTTGATGTTGATCCTCTGTATAAAGTCGTTTTTTGCCACAAGTGGCACAAGACCTGAAAAGGCTCTTCTTTTCCTTATCAGCCATGACAAAGCTGAAAGAAATCCTTAAAGAAAACTGTTAAAACAGTACCTCAAGTTGAAGTTAGAGCAGAGCTCTAAGGAGACTCCCTGTCACCAACGAAGCGGTAGAAAATCTGAGGCTCTGAGCTTTCTCAGGAAGGTTCTACAGGGTGAGGCTGATCTGATTGGTTGCTAAGGGGACTTTGGGTCTTTTTACATAATGACAGCAATAGGCTGCAAAAGATAATGAGGCCTAGGCCTAATTTTTTACCTTTTTTACACCTATTAGGGTGTATTTACCTAGGTATATATATATATATATTATTACCGAGGCTCCCATTCCGACGACGGGGAATGATACAAGCAATGGGAATCTATGAAAGTTCCAATACTGGAGTAACCAGTCGTCGAGGTAGGGGAAGCCTGAAACCCCTAACCTGCTCAGATGAGCTGCGACCACCGCCATCACTTTCATGAACACCCGTGGGGCGCTGGTAAGGCCGAAGGGGAGCACAGTAAACTGAAAGTGCTCATGGCCTACCGTGAACCGCAGGTAACGCCGGTGGGCTGGCAGGACAGGGATGTGGAAATAAGCGTCCTGCAAGTCCAACGCTACCATCCAGTCTCCTGGATCCAGGGCAGATAAGACCTGAGCCAGAGTCAGCATTTTGAACTTCTCCTTCCGGAGGAAGCCGTTGACGTTCCATAGGTCCAAGATAGGGCGTAGGCCCCCTTTGCCCTTCTGGGTACCAGAAAGTAGTGGGAGTAGCAACCACGTCCTACTTCTGGCCCAGGAACGCGTTCAATGGCCCCCTTGGCCCAAGAGGGCCGTAACTTCCTCCTGCAGAAGCCGCAAATGTTCCCCAGACATGCGGTGGTGTTGCGGTGGCATGGCTTGAGGGGTCGTCTCAAATGGGAGGGAGTATCCCCTCCGGACGATCTGCAGCCCCCACCTGTCCCAAGTGATAGTGCGCCAGTGAGAGTGGTGATGGCGAACCCTGCCCCCCCACTGGCATCACATGGGCAGAGAAGCATGGACTAGGAGGGTTTAGAGGCGGATGCTGCGGGGGAAGGTGTGGGCTGGCCTTGCCGTTGTCCCCGACCGCCTCCACAGCGATTTCCACGGCTGCCACCGCGCTGGTAGTTAGTCTGCGGCGTGTGGCTGGCAGCACGTGTGGGGGCGCCCCTTCCTTGGCAACAAAAGGAACGAAAGGCACCCGTTTGCTGGCGCGGGCCGAGAGGCCCAAGGACTTGGCCGTAGCCCTGGAGTCCTTAAAGCGCTCAAGCGCATGGTCTGCCTTGTCGCCAAAAAGGAGACGGCCATCGAACGGCATGTCCATCAGTGTGTTCTGGACATCGGCCGAAAAGTTGGCGGATCTCAACCAGGCGTGGCGTCTAACCGCCACCGTCGTTGCCATCGCTCTACCTAGTGAGTCAGTGGTATCCAGCCCACACCGGATAGAATATTTGGCTGCATCTCGGCCCTCCACAAGGGCTTGGCCGAGTTTGGCCCGTACCTCCAACGGACACTCTGGCAGCACTTCCGCAACCGTCTCCCACAGAGAGTGGGTGTAGCGGCCCAAGAGTCATGCAGTGTTGGAAGACCGCAGTCCCAGACTAAGGGAGGAGAAGATTTTTTTCCATGCTGCTCGTGCCTCTTGGATTCCCTGTCCGGCGGAGCCGAAGGGAATGCGGTCTGGGAATTGGATGCCTGGATGACCAGGTTCTCGGGGGTGGGGTGGGTGGACAGGAAACATGGGTCGCCCGGGGCCGGGCGGTGGCGTCTGGCGACGTTCCTATCTACGGGCAAACACGTAGTGGGCCTGGACCAGGTGCCCAAAAGAACGTCGGTCAAGGCCTCATTAAAGGGCAGCAGAGGATCGGCCGAGCTTGACTGCGGTTTAAGGACCTCAGTGAGGAGGTTAGTCCTCACGGCCGCGACGGGTAGCTCAAGGCCCAAGGCCTTGGCAGCCCTCATCAACACCACACTATAGGTTGCCCCCTCCTCCGAAGCCACGGTAGGAGGAGAGACAAAACCAGTGTCTGGAGAGGTGTCCAGACCACTGGCCTCCCGAAGTTCCCCTGTCCAGTCCTCCTGAGACTGACACTCTCGGGTCAGAGGGTCCTCAGACCCCTCCCAATCCTCCTCGTCACCCATCTCCTGATACTCAGGGTTTTCAATTAATGGGGCCGGGTCATTGAAGTAAAACTCCCCAAGCGCCGTCGAAAGCGGCGCCCAGCGACGCCGCTCCGACGTCGGAACCGGAGCGAAGGAGGCATCGGGGACGGCGCCGCCCGAGGACGGCGCCGGAGGCCACACCTGACGGACCGACGCCGGGGGGGTCGTAAGGTCCACCGGCGACGACTCAGATCCCGAAGCCGGTCCAGTGAGGTCCTGCGGCGCCAGGCCTGAAAGCACCAGAGGCGTCGGAACCGCTGGGCCCGAAGGCGCCGGCGGCGTCGGAAACGAAGCACCCGACTGCGTCGGGGCTGAAGCCCCCGAACCGCTAGCGGCCCCAGACGGGTCTGCTGGGCCCGAAGGCCACGCGGGGCCCGTCGGGGAAGAGAGGTTCCTCATGGCCATGAGGAAGCGATTGATCTCCCCCAGCGTCGCGTCGTGCCCAGGGAACAGAGGGTGTGGAGCAGGCCGTGACGCCCGCGACTCCGGCGGAGCCGCGTGGGCAATGTCACCCGAACCACCGGCCGCGTCACGCGAGCGTTGGGGGGAGTCAGAAGAGCGATGACGCCTCTTCGACTTCTTGTGTTTCTTACCTGATGACGGCTTAGACCCGGAGGAGTGGTGCCTACTCTCGGAGCTATGGCGGCTCCGGGCCCGCGACCTGTCCCTCGACCTCCTGTGGGACCGGGACCTCTCGCGGCGCGGGCCGACTGCCGGAGTTCGAGTCGAGCCGCCTGGCTTTCGAAGAGAGGGCACGGCAGTCGGAGCAGCCCTTGTCGTCGTGGTCGATGCCTAGACAAGTCAGACACAGGTGGTGGGGATCCGTGACCGACATCGTACGGTCGCAATCCTCACAGTGCTTGAATCCGGGCATCCCTACGGCACCGATCGGAGTCGAAAGACTTCGAAAAATGATCAAAAGTGATCAAAAAAGTTAGTCAAAAATTGACTAAGGGTTACTGCTTTTTCCAGATCTGCGCTTGCTGGCGCGGAAAAAAGAAGAACTGACGTCAGCATGCGGAGGCGGCGTCTAAGTACTACGACGACGTCATCACAGCGCCCACGACGGACACGAAGCCGCAGACAACGCCAACCGACGCGCAAGGGTACTGCTCCGCAAAAATGTTCGGATCCAGTCTGACCCCTGGGGATATTCTAAGGTAAGGAATCTATCACTAACGTGTCTCTTTCAGATAGTCTTAACAGGATCAAAAAGATCGAAAAAGTTAGTCAAAAAGTGACTGAGGAGTACTGCTTTTTCTGTATCTGCACTTGCTGGCGCGGAAAAAGGAAAATGCTACTTACCAGTATGCATCTCTTCTTGGCATGTAGAGCTGCAGAATCCTACATTTAGCAATAAATCGCCACCTGGTGTTGGGCTCGGATGATTGCAGGTTGTTGTCTTCTTGGAAGAAGTCTTTTGTAGTCACGAGATAGGTGACTCCTCCCTTGGACAATACTGCGCATGGTCATCTACTCCATCCTCAGATTGTTTTTCGCCATGATGGGAAATGATGGAGTTAGTAAAAGTAAAGAGAAAAGATGTACATGCGTGTGCATCTAAGTAAGATGAGTACTGGAACGGATACAAGTCCCGGGGAGGCGGGAGGGCATGTAGGATTCTGCAGCTCTACATGCCAAGAACAGATGCATACTGGTGAGTAGCATTTTCCGTTCAAGGCATATGAGCTGCAGATCCTACATTTAGCAACGATTGTACAGCAGTGTCTCCCCTAGCGGTGGTCGCTTGTATCCGTTGCAGCATACTGAAAGAGTGTTTTAAGGACAGCTTGGCCTACTGCAGCTTGCTGCTTGGCTTGCACATCAACACAATAGTATTTAGTGAAGGTGTGTATTGTAGACCATGTTGCTGCCTTGCATATATCCTCTAATGGTATGTTTCCTAAGAAAGCCATAGAGGCTCCTAGTTTGCGAGTGGAGTGTGCTCTAGGAGGAACTGTTAGTGTACGTTTAGCCTTGTGATAGCATATTTGAATACATTTTACAATCCATCTAGCAATACCTCCTTTAGAGATAGGATTGCCTTTGTGTGGGGGAGAGAAAGATACAAATTGTTGTTTTGTCTTTCTGAAGGATTTAGTCCTGTCTGTGTAATATAGTAGAGCTCTTCTAACATCTAAGGTGTGCAAGCTCTTTCTGCAACAGAGTCCGGATTTTGAAAAAACACTGGTAACTCTACTGATTGGTTTAGGTGAAAAGGAGTAATCACTTTTAGTAGGAATTTTGGATTGGGTCCAAGAACCACTTTGTTAGGATGTGTTTGAAAAAATAGTTCTTCTATTGTAAATGCTTGGATTTCACTAACTCTTCTGAGAGAGGTAATGGCAACAAGGAAAGCAGTTTTCCATGTTAGAAATTGCAGTTCACATTTATGTAACGGCTCAAAAGGGGGTCCCATGAGTCTTGTAAGGACCACAATTAGGTTCCATACTGAAGCGGGTGGTAACCTGGGTGGGATTTTTCTTTTTAATCCTTCCATAAAAGCTTTTATTGAAGGTACTCAGTTTACATTCTTTTTCTCGATAAATGCGTGCAGTGTACACGCCTAAGTGGGGCTCATTCGAATTCCGAAACCAGTGTCCATGGTTTGGTAACAAGTACACCCGCAATGCCCTACGTGATTGCGCCCTGCTAACCAGGCAGCGTCCTGCAGATACTACGTACACACCTTTTTATTTATTTTTAATTTAGTCAGTTTTTATAAAGCGCGGACACATTTCCATGTCTTGTTTATTGGAGTGCTGGTTTCGGACGGGGAGGAGTAGGTGCGGAGCAGGAGAGAAGAAGCGGGCAGGCCGAACTGAGGCGGCCGCTGCCTACTGCAGACTGCCAGGCTTACTCTCGTCCGGGGTCGTTGCGGAAGCAGCTGCCTCTGAGGCGATCGCAGCTGCAGGGCAGGCAGCTATGCCTTCAACATCAGACATAACCCTGCAGCAAGACCCGGCGCGCCCTTCCACACGCCCACAGGTGGACCAAGTAACCCCTGCCCATCGCCTCTCTCAGCTCCATAAGAGGCACCATTCGATGGGGGTGGGGGAGTTAGGAAGTCTAGAGGGTGCGGGGTTGAGGGCACTTACACCCAGATGCCGGGCTGGGGGCTTGCGGCAGTAACAGCAGGGAGCTGGCTCCCACACCCTTTGAAGCCGGACCGGGCTGGAGGAAGAGACGTGCCTGCCCTTAATGGAAAGAGAAAGAGCCGCGGGGAGGGCAGAGCAGCACCATCCCGAGATCTCACCGCAGAGCCAGCCCCCGGGACAGAACAGCAGCCAGTCCTGGGACAAGAGAATCCCCATCCCCACAGAGTGCTGCCCTCCCGCGCCAGACTCTGGGGGAAACTTTCTGCAAACTTTAGAAAGTTTCAGAACCTGGAGAGCAGGCGGGGAGTTGTCTGCGTTTTTGGCTCCACTAACCCGCATCGTTCAGGTCTGCATCTCTTGCTTAGCATTGAACTCTCCCCCGTCTTCTCGGACTGTCTGTACTTCCTCACCCAGACTCATCGTAATGCGTTTGTTCGCTCATCCTTTGTTGCTCGACTACACAACTAAACCTGTACTCGTTTCTATCACTTGACTCTCTTCTGGCAATCATTTCTCTCAGCCCATTTTGTCCTGTTTGTTGGTTTTCCCGGTTTGCTTCCCGCAATTGTTTCTTCCAACACCCCCCCCCCCCCCAACTCCCTGCTTCACTCATAACTTTACTCGCACAGAACAGCTATCTTTTACATTGGGTGCATTTAAAGTGCAATTTGTGGGCTACATTTTACTTCTGTATCATTTCCATTTCTTTCACTGGGTGTGTGCCGATGGGGGAGGGACCCTGTGCGCTCATGCTCCCTTCAAGGCACATGCTTCAAGAACGGGTCATGTACAGTACCGCTAGTTTAATTACTGACCACAGCACATTAAAGAAATGCCTTACTGCGGACAGCAGTATGAAAACAGTGAAGGGAAAGGGGGCGTGGCCGAGGAGGGGACCAAGATGGCCGCCTCTTGCTGAAGCTCCGCCGGTCCGGGGACTTAACGGCCGAGAAATGTGGTAACCAACTACCCTGAAGAGCACCCAAACATACGATCCTGTACAACATCCTCTGCAGCTCGACGGGTGCAAATTTGGTGAAGGTGGCGGCAGCGGATCCGAAGTTACGGCGACCCGACCGGTGGCCGGGTGAGGCGCAAGAGGCCGCGGTGGTGCGGAACGGAGGTAGGGCGAACTGCGCGTGGGGTGCCCGGGCGGCCAGCGGGGTCCGGCTGCGGTGATCTCCGCGATCTGAGGGCTGGGGGCTCGGCTCCGCGGCGGGCCTGTTGGTGCCCAGCTTCCCTTGGGCGGCGCTGTGCGCCGATCTCGCTTCTGGGCCTCTCGGCCTTGGGGGCGGGCTTAAGCCGGGAGCTCCATTTGGGCCGCGGCGGGGACGTAGTCCCAGCGCTGGAAGCGGGTTGCTTTGCGGCTGGCCCGGGGGGCCGCTCTGGGTGCTGCTTACGCCGGCACTGCCCGGCTCTGTGCCTGCGGCGCTTCTGGCCTCTCCCGGCCCCCGGAGCGCCTGTGAGGGGGCAAACAACACACCGCCTGGCCTGACGGACCACAAGGGTGCCCGAGAAAGCTTCTGCCTGCTCGCCTGGCCCGCAGTGCGCTGAGCACTCCCCATTGCTACCTGGGACTCGGACCAGGCTGAGGCCCGAGGGTGAAAATTCATTGCCCTGCGCAACCCCACTGCCATATTGGAACGCACTGGTGCGAAGCAGCGCGTCACTACAGGAGACACAGAGGCGTAGGCCAAGTGGCCTTGCAGTACGGCCACAATGGGAAAACGCGACCCAAATCAGCAAAAACTGAACTTTGCTGGCTCCTCCCTCCCAGTCGCTGACCCCCCCCTAGAGGCCCGAATGGAAGCGACCGGGGGTGAGGACCAAGAAGATGCCACTTCACTCATGACAGCCATGATGACTGAGATGAGAGCTGGTTTCAAGGCGCTGGATGGGCGATTTGACACGCTGGAGCGCCGCATGGAGGACATGGGCTCCAAGATCCAGGCGCACAACAGAAGACTAGACCTAGTGGAATCCAGGATTTCTGATGTGGAAGACGGCGCGAGGAAGTCCCTGAAAAGACTGGATAAAGTGGAAAGAATCCTCAAGGAAGTCGCCATCAAAAATGAGGACCTCGAGGCCCGGGGACGAAGAAACGTGCGCATTACTGGCGTGGCGGAGACGACACAAACTGGCCGGATGGACACATTTGTTGAACAGTTGCTAATAGATCTGTTTGGCCGCGACTCCTTCACTCAGGGATTTGTGGTAGAGCGTGCCCACAGATCGCTGGGGCGTCGGCCCAGAACTGGTCTCCCGCCGCGCCCAATCATTGCTTGCCTCATGAACTTCAGAGACCGGGACACTGTCCTCCGGGTGGCGCGAGATCGTGGTGTGGTGACAAGGCAGGGCAACACACTCTCCTTCTTTCCTGACTTCACTTTCACGGTCCAGGAAGCGCGCAAGAAGTTCAATGGGGTTAAAGCCACAGTCCGGAATCTAGGCCTTCGCTACGGGATGCTCTACCCAGCTAGACTTAAAGTGGACATTGATGGCAGGCCTTGCATCTTTGAAACGCCGACGGAAGCCCAGGAATTTTGCCAACATTACAAGCGGCGAGATGTAAGCCCGTCCCGGTCAGGGGCGCAGCCACCGGCCTCTCCAGTCAGAAATGCCTCCCAGGCAAGCGCTGACTTATTTGCCGAGACGGGCATGGCTGACCACCTTATCTAGACATTTGGGGCTGAAGGTCCAATCTCGTTGCCTCGCAGGCACCCAGACTGTTATGGTTACACAAGTTCCGATTCTCCAATATTGTTCACTCCCCGACCGGCGTGGTGTTGCCACACCCCATGGCGGGGGCCACTGTTGTCTTACTACTTATATTCTTCTTGCTGCTGAGCTATAGATTGTTACTGTACTTTGCAACCCTGTGTTTTGTTTGGCTCGCGGCATGGTTCATGGGGATATGCCTCCCTGGGTTGACTGGAGGCTGGGTGGGGAAGAAATTTTGGTTAGTTTGATGTCATTCTGCAGTCAGATGGCATGCACACACCACATTCCATCACACGTTTCAGTAGACCTTGACACACTATGGATTGGACATATAGGCACGAGCACTAATGGCTAGACAGCCCACGCGGGACGCCTCGTCCCTAATTTCCCTGATGTCATGGAATGTAAGGGGTCTAAACGACACGAGGAAGCGTAGGCAGGTCTTTAACTATTTGGGCAGGCATAACGTGGACATTGTGTTTCTTCAAGAAACGCACCTGAGCCCTGCAGGGTCCCGGCTCCTGGCCAGAAGCTGGGGTTCGCACCACTTCTTCTCGGACTTCAGCAGATACTCAAGGGGGGTGGCCATCTTGGTACATAAACGAATACCCTTCATATTGCACTCCACGATTGGGGACCCGGAAGGGCGTTACTTGGTGGTGACAGGCTCCCTATTTCATCAGATGGTTACCCTGGTAAATGTGTATGGTCCCAATACTGACTCCCCTACCTTCTTTCAAGACCTTCAGACGAAGCTAATCACGATAGCCGCTGGCCAGATACTGGTCGGTGGGGATTTTAATTTACTCCTTAATCCCACGTGTGACGGGACTTCAGCTGCTGCGGACGCTAGGAAGCACTCCAGACCAATCCTAGTTGACATATGTGATACCTATTCCCTCAGACATCGAGGCTAGACTACACGGTGAGACCCCGGAATACACACACCATTCCAGCTTCCATAACACTTGGACGAGACTGGATTACTGGCTGCTCTCCCCCGGGATGGCTGAGTGGGTGACGGCACACACTACGTTGCCGCGTACATTGTCGGACCACACCCCAGTGGCGTTAAGCCTGGGTATTCCTAAACCTGGCGGCTGTGAACGGCAATGGCGATTCCCCAGTAAGGCCCTCGCTGACACGGTTTTCACCGAAACAATCCGAACAGCTATCGTTGATTATTTTGAACTCAATACAGGATCAGTAGAAACACATGCAACCTTGTGGGAGGGATTTAAGGCCACTATCAGGGGAGTGTGCATTGCTACACATGTGGGAGTCCTGCGCTCTATTAGGTCCACACTTACCCGCATTGAGAATGATATCCGAACGCTGGAAGACAACCAGCTCCGGAACCCCTCTGAGGCACTCGAAACGCGCCGCCTTTCCCTACTACTGGAGTTTCGGGAGGAGGCTGATAGGGAGCTACACTTCCTGGCCACCCAACACTCGGCATGGCAATATGGGGAGGGAGACAGACCCGGGAGGCTGCTTGCACACCTACTCCGCCCTCCGAGACAGGCACAATACATAACGGGAATAACGGCCCCGGACGGGACACTACTGCACACCACCCCTGAAATCTGCCACACCTTCTTATCCTACTACACTGCACTCTACTCCTCGTCCATAGCCACTGACCTAGGTGATCAATGCTCTTACCTCGACGAAATTGCATTGGTCTTTCTGGAAAGACACATGCTAGAGTTCCTCGCCCACCCGATAACAGTCGACTCGGTGGTGGAACCCATAGACGCCCTGCGAGGCTCAGCGGCTCCTTGTTTGGATGGCTTCTCGGCCGATTTTTACAAGGCTTACAAGGAGGAACTGGTACCAGAGTTGATAGAGGTCTATGCTGAGGCTCTAGAGACCGGTGTTTTACCCCCCACGTTTAGGGAAGCGGTGATCATATTACTCCCGAAGCCCGGAAAAGACCCGACCCTCTGTGGCTCCTACAGGCCTCTTTCGCTATTGAAAACAGACTATAAAATCTTGGCGAAAATAGTGGCCACTCGGGTGGCTCTCTTAATGGAATTCATCATCTCCCCCGCCCAGTCTGGGTTCGTGCCACATCGATCCACCTCGTTGAATCTGCGTACATTATTCGCAGTGATACACCGGGTGGACCCCAGCACTCCGGCGGCCGCCGTGCTTTTAGACGCTGAAAAAGCGTTTGACTCCCTTGAATGGCCCTTTTTCCTATCAATTATGAGACGCATGGGCATGCCGGAGTGTTTTGTCTCCACAGTGGCGTTGCTATACACTAAGCCTAAGGCTCGTATACGCCTGAATGGCACCATCACAGAGACGTTCTCCCTATCCAGAGGCACGAGACAGGGGTGTCGATTGTCCCCCTTGTTATTCATATTGGCAATGGACCCACTGGTCCGTCATTTCCAGGAAAACCACATGTTTCGGGGCCTACAATTTTGCACGGGTCCTCTGCTTGCGTCGCTCTATGCGGATGATTTAATACTTTATGTCCGTGCACCTTCCATGAACTTGACTCCGCTACTAGCGGAAATTATGCGGTTTGGCACTTACTCCGGACTGCGCATGAACTGGCACAAATCCCTCATTTTCCCGCTGACCGCTGTCACTACACCCTGGGACTGTGAGTACCCACTGGAGTGGTGTGAAGATTCGGTGAAATACTTAGGTATACACATCCATCTCAACACTGTGGACATTATTCGGCTCAACTATGGAAGAGCGCTAGATTTTTTGGAAGACAACATTGACAAATGGCTGCGGCTGCCGCTATCTATGATCGGACGCATTGCCACAATGAAAATGGTGGTACTGCCCCGGTTTTTGTATTTATTTAATAACATTCCAATACCTCTAACTAAGGTTTTTTTTATCCAGCTGCGAACGTTGCTGCTACGGTTGATATGGGGGAAAAAAATCCCTCGAGTCACGTGGCACGTTTTGACCCTGCCCTATGAGAGGGGTGGCCTGGGGGTGCCCGATTTTTATCTGTACTTTTTGGCGGCACAGTGTTCATTCGTGTATCCATGGTTCCACCCAGATGCGCGCATATTATACTTGAAACCAGAGGCTGATCTGGTACTTCCACACACCTTGGCTACACTGCTCCCGAAAGGATTCCCACGCGACCCCCAAGATATCCAAACAGTATCATCCACATGCTGGGCGTGGGAGAAACTCCGGAGGCTACTAAAATTAGATATACTCTACTCCCCACTCCTTCCTCTCCCTAATGCACACTGGCTTCCAATCACTGGTGAAACGATAGTACGAACTACACTCTCCAAGTTCGGCTTAAATACAGTGGGCGACCTGTTCCCAGACGGACATGCCTTTAGTCTGACGGAAGACCCCCGCTTCCTGGATCGCAACTTTATGGACTCCTTTGCACTGTCCCGACTGAGATCCTTGTTGCGGGCTACATTTCCCACCTTCCCGCTGGCTCCAGAGGAGGCACTGCCCCTGACTACTATCATCCAACATCCCTCAGGGGCGCACATGGTTACTAAACTTTACAGACTTAGCGTCGCAGCCACTCCCGCAGCGGATGCGAAGGTCTGCCTGGCATGGGAAAGGGACCTGGGGAAGCCGATCTCCGATGTAGAATGGGCTCAGTGCTGCGCTGTAACCAAAAGAGTGTCATTAAACACCCGGCACAAACTCATTCATTTTAAATTCCTGAGGCGTTTGTATCACACTCCTGCTTTGGCCCATAGGATAGACCCCACTCGCTCCCCTAATTGCCCAAAGTGTAAGGCTGTGGATGCTGATTTTGCACATTTATCATGGACCTGCCCCCGACTACGTGACTACTGGCTACAGGTACACAACACATTTGGTAAAATACTAGGTGTCCCCCTGACTCCTACCCCCGAAATTGCTTTGTTGGGCTACGTGACGAACTTTCCACAAGCAGTTCGTAGACTTGTAACGCTGGGCTTCTTGTTGGCTAAGAGAGAGGTGGCCTTGCTTTGGTGCTCCGGGAGATGCCCGACAGTGAAAGCCTGGCTAAAGAGCTTGGCCTCCTGCAATGTTAATGGTGTTGAATACTCCTCCACCATCCCTACATCATCTAGACCCTTGGACATATGGGGACCATACCGCAATTACATTGCTAAGCTCACAGCGGAGCGTCAGGCGCAATTGGACAATCAACTGTACCCAGAAGGAGTGGGCTAGCACGTCATGTTGTCACACTTTATACGCTGTTATTGAGCAATAATTGTATATGTCGGGTGGGACTGTTAATGAGACCGGGGCTATTTGATGGCTGTGATCCGTTGCCGTGGACGACCCCCTTCCCTTTTGGTTTAACATTTGTAAACGGACTGTGGGCTGTCAAACTTGGTGTCTTGAACTGTACGATGTGTGTGTCTTTTTTTCCATTGCTGATGGTTTATGTGCGATGCTTCTGAAAATGACAAATAAAGGTAAAAAAAAAAAAAAAAAAAAAAAAAAAACAGTGAAGGGAAAAACATCATGAGGAACATGAGTAACTAGACTATGTGTACTGTCCTACTGGGGAGTTTTCTGTTGCCGTATCATGGACATAGGACATAACGAATAGTTTCTTACCTGTCGGTGTAGTTTTGCAGCTTGAAGATCTTTCTGGATTCACTATGCTGTGCATTATTCCGCGATCTGGTGGTTGGGTCCGGATTCGTAGTCTTTTTTTTTTTGTAGCCCAGGTGGGCGTCGACGTCCCACCATTTGGTGCACCTTCGTGACGTCGGCACGCTTCCTGCTGAAGCTCCCACCCTTGGGCGCCATCTTCGGATTCTTTTTTTTTTTTGTCTCTGTGGTGAATCTATGGCTATGTGTATTAAACTTTCCTTCACTGTAAACTTCTTCACGTATATTGTCTTGTTAAACGTTCCTATCTTACTCTATGTCCCTCCACTTTCTCCAGCCTCATCTTTCTGGCGGAGGTGGGTGGGTTCGCTAGTGAATCCAGAAAGATCTTCAAGCTGCAAAACTACACCGACAGGTAAGAAACTATTCGTTTTGCAGCGTGAATCTTTCTGGATTCACTATGCTGTGCATAGATTTCGTAGCGGTTTTGTCACTCATGTGGCGGCTGGGTGGAAGATGAGCGTTGGTTGTTAAAGATATGTTGAAGCACTCTTTGGCCCACTTGTGCTTCCTTGTTCATCTGCACATCTACTCAATAGTGTTTAGTGAAAGTGTGCACTGAAGCACATGTTGCCGCCAGGCATATGTCTTGGATGGGCGTGTTTGCCAGGAAGGCGATCGTTGCCCCTTTCTTTCTGGTTGAGTGGGCTCGTGGCCCCTCAGTGAGCTCTTCACCCGCTTGCTTGTGGCAGAGCTGTATTGTCTTGGCAATCCATCTTGCTATGGTGTTCTTAGTCACTGGTCTACCCAGGAAACTCCTTGCGAAGGACACAAAGAATTGTTTCGTCTTCCTGTGTTCTTTCGTCCTTTCTATATAGTGCATTACTGCCCGCCTTGCGTCCAGAGTGTGGAGCGCCCTCTCCGCATTTGACGTGGGCTTCTGGAAGAAGCTAGGTATCTGGATACTCTGGTTCATGTGGAATTTAGACACTACCTTGGGCATGAAATGCGGGTCTGTCCTCATCACGACCCTGTCACTGTGTATTTGTATGTACGGTTCTTGCAGCGTCAAAGCTTGTAGCTCGCTTACTCTGCGTAGCGATGTTATTGCTACTAGAAAGGCTGTCTTCATTGTCAGCATTTGTAGTGACGCTTTATGGATGGGTTCAAACGGTGGCTTCATGAGTTCTGTCAGTACCACGTTTAAGTTCCATGCCGGCGGCGGCATCCTCTTGGGTGGCGCTATTCTCTTCGCTCCTTCCAAGAACCTTTTAACTACTCTGGAAGTGAAGAAACTTCTCCCTGTTTCTCCTCTTGTGTATGCCACAATCGCCGCCAGGTGAACCCTCAGCGAGGACGAGCTTAGTTTAGCTTTGATCAGGTGCGTGAGGTATCTAAGTACTGTAGATTCTCTTGTCAGTTTTCTTTGCAAGTTTTTCCTATGGCACCACTGCGTGAACCTCTTCCATTTTCCCCATAGCACTTCCGCGTGCTGGGTCTCCTTGCTTCTCTCAGCACCCGAAGTGTGCTCTCTGGTAGTTTTAGATGTGCGAACTCTAAGTCCTCAGGAGCCACGCCGACAGGTTGAGGCTTTCTGGTTCTGGGTGTAGAACTTGTCCCCCTTCCATGGAGAGAAGGTCTCTTCTTTTTGGGAACTTGTGTGCTCTGCCCTGCTGTGAGAAGTTGGCCTGACATTCAGTGTTCACTATTCTAGTGATCACTATGTATCAGTCCAAACAACCCTTATGGTGATTGGTTGTAAGTCAACCGATAGACCAGCTATCCTAGTAGCATGGACAAGAGCAGTCTTCGGGTTAAACTCTAGAGGGCGTGTTAAGCCAGCTGTTATACCATCACATATACCCCTTGAACACCAAGTGAAAGGACACCACACAAGTGTTATGAAAATAAACAGTGTATTTATTTAGATCACAACAGCCCTGTACTCTTTATGAGGCCAGGGTACTAAGCACACAACAAAACTCTTACGAAAATACTTTAAGTTGCACAATTTACACAAATGCCCGAGGGGCACGAAAAACCATATACTATGAAAGTGGAATGCGAAATTACTAGCAGGTAAGTACTGGACTAATAGGCTTTGGAATCGCTAGGACTACGTTACTGAACCTTCAGATTACTAGTAGGAGGCCTAGGGGACTCGGGTGCAGAGTGTGCACTCTCACGCGGGATGCGGGACAAAGTCTATGGGAGCTAGTAAAAGCAAAGTTAGTGTTCTCGGGCGAACCCAATAAGGTAGGTCGAAAACGACAGTGGATCTGGCCCCTTGGATAGTGAGGCTATACTGGGGCACCGAAATGCCGAAGTTACCTAGCCCAGGGGCTGCGGCTGCATAGGTCTGAAAAGACGTCGGGAATCCTCGTTGAGGAACCAGGAGCCTGAAGAAAGTTGCTGGCAGGCGACCAGTGAAGATTGTTCGAAGTGATCCAAGCCTGGATCGAAGATGGATGACACCTGAAAGCAGAGGGGACCAAGTTCTTAACCACTAGCCAGTGATCAGATGGCACCAGGAGGGCACCGGATGGTAGTCACCTCGACCAGGTGAGTGGGCGACGCTGGGCTCTGCAGTCTCACGGACCAGGAGGCGTTGTCGGCGACCAGGATGGAGGTGCGAGCTGTCCCACGATGGTTGATGCTGTCGACGTCGCTGGACCCAGGATTGGGGCAACAAGTCTTGGCAAATTCAAGCCCACGCGGTGGACCTAAAATGGCGTCTGGAGTGGACCAGGAGGGTCCGGGGTGCTCCTCTTTTGGAAGGGAGCAAGGGCCAATCTGGAGCAACCAGACTAGCAGTGGTGATGTCGTCGGTCGTCGTCGGGAAGGCCACAAGCCAGCGGGCTAGTAGCCAGACAACGCGGTGAGCAGCCAAAAAGCAGAAGGGCCCCACGCAGATCTCGTGGATGCTGGGGACTGGTCTTCGGTGTTGGAGCTGCTCAGGGTCGGGGCTTCTCGGAACCCAAAGCACTCACCAGAGGATCCCTCGGCGGTCGTGCTGGATAGAAGTCGTGCAGTTCTGATGATGGCCGGTCCCTCGAGGTCTTGTCGCACCTACGGTTCTCAGCTTAGCTGTAGAGGTAGGTAGAGGTCAGAGGTGCCAGGGAAGCCGGGTCTCGTCGAGCTGGTCAGTCGGATTCCGGAGGAAGGACGTGCAGCAAACCGCAGAGTTCTTAGATGGTGCCTGCGGATGCAGGGTGACTACTCCTTAGCCACAAGGGAGAAATCTTAAGAAGTCGAGAGTTCCTTTCGTAGAAAGTAGTTTCTTGATTCAAAGATGATCTAATTTGGAAGGGTCCCCGCTCCTGCCTTTATCCTAAAGAAAGGGGTGGGTATGCGTCTAGGTCCTGCCCTAGGGGTGGGACCAGGAAGGGGGGGTGGTTACACCCCTCTCCCATGCCGGACTTTCCCCAGGCCAGGGGCTGGTGTGCCCCTGGAACTGGTTCTAGCCGGCAGATGCGTAGTGAGCACCGGGGTGCCACTTGCAGTCACCTTCCTGTAAAGCCCTGCCTACCCAGGATACACAAAACCCTGTCTGGGATGGTGCTAGCACCGCCCCTGACAGGAAACCCTTTGTCCAAGCTCCCCTCGCTGGAAGGACTCCCAGCTGCAGGGGGTCAGACTCGTGTCTGTGGTGGCAGCATCCATTTTGTGATGCTGAGGCTTGAGTTAACTTTAACCGGGGTTCACAGTTACATACATGTCGTGTCCCTCTAGAAGGGTGGAATGCTAACCCCGTCGCCAGAATTGGCGAGGGGTTAGTATTCCAATTCGTATGACACCTTACTCGACATGTTTTGATAAATCGACACCAAAGATAGCATTTAACCGCGAGGATTATAATGCACTTAAGAGTATATGGTATGCGTTATCATGGAACAGCTATTAGGACTTGGTTCCGCAAGCTGTAAACGGGCTCAGCTCATGCCAGAGCACCATCTCACACGATTCCAAGCACTCTGCCTTCAGGATTGTCAAGGCCTGCCATAGGAGTGACTGATAGGAATCTGTGCGTCCATTTTTAGGGTTAGATATAGGTATACTGTGAGAAGGTGGCCTGATATGCAGTGCTCACTATTCTAGTGAACACTATGTATCAGTCCAGCAACCCTTATTGATGATTGGTTGTAAGTCAACCTTATAGACCAGCTATCCTAGTAGCGTGGATACGAGCAGTCTAAGGCTAAAGACTCGAGAGGGCGCGTTAAGCCAGCTGTTTACCACACATATACCCCTTGAATACCAAGTGAAGGGACACCACACAAGTGTTATGAAAATAAACAGTTATTTATTTAAAGATCACAACAGCCCTGTACTCTTTATGAGGACAGGGTACTAAGCACAAACCAAAACTCTTACAAAAATACTTAAGTTAGCACAGTATATACAAATGCCCGAGGGGCACGGAAAACCATATACTCTGAAAGTGGAATGCGAAATTCCTAGCAGGTAAGTACAGTACTAATAGCTTTTGGAATCGCTAGGACTTGACTAGGGAATCGTTAGATTATGTCTAGGAGGCCTAGGGGACTCGGGTGCAGTGTGTGCACTCTCACGCGAGATGCGGGACAAAAGTCTATGGTAGCTAGGAATTAGAAAGTTAGTGTTCTCGGGCGAACCCGACCTGGTAGGGAGAAAACGAAAGTAGATTCTGACCCTTGGATAGTGAGGCTATGCTGGGGCACCGAAATGCCGAAGTTACCTAGCCCAGGGGCTGCAGCTGCATAGGTCTGAAAAGACGTCGGGAATCCTCGTAGACGGACCAGGAGCCGGAAGAAAAGATGCTGGCCGGTGACCAGTGAAGAAAGTTCAGTCGGATCCAAGCCTGGATCTTGAAGATAGATGACACCTGAAAGCAGAGGGGACCAAGTTCGAGACTACTAGCCAGTAGTCAGTGGGCACCAGGAGGGCACCGGATGGTAGCCACCTCGACTAGGTGAGTGGGTGACGCTTGACTCGAAGATCTCACGGACCAGGAGGCGTTGTCGGCGACCAGGATGGAGGATCGAGCTGTCCCACGAAGATAGAAGCTGTCGGCGTCGCTGGACCCAGGATTGGGCAACAAAGCCTTGGCAAATTCAAGCCCACGCGGTGGACCTAAAATGGCGTCTGGAGTGGACCAGGAGGGTCCGGGGTGCCTCTCTTGAAGAAGGAAGCAAAGGCCAGCCTGGAGCAACCAGACCAGCAGTCGTGAAGTCGTTGGGCGTCGTTCAGAGGGCCACAAGCCAGCCGGCTAGTAGCCAAACAACGCGGTGCACAGCAAACAGCAGAAGGGCCCCACGCAGATCGTGGAGATGCAGGGGGGCTGATCTTGGGTGCTGGAGCTGCGCAGGGTCGGGGCTTCTCGGACCCCAAAGCACTCACCAGTGGAGGACACGGTGGGCTTGCAGTAAAGATGTCGTGCAGTCTTGGCGATCGTCGGTCCCTTGAGGTCTCGTCGCACTCACGGTTCTCAGCTGGGCTGTAGAGGTGAGTAGAGGTCAGAGGTGCCAGGGAAGCCGGGTCTCGTCGAGCTGGGTCGTCGGATTCGTGATGAAGGACTTGCAGCAGACCGCAGTGTTCTTTAGGATGGTGCCTGCGGATGCAGGGTGACTACTCCTTAGCCACAAGGGAGAATCTTGAAGAAGAAATCGTGAAGTCCTTTTGAAGAAAGTGGTATCTTGATTCCAAAGATGATCTAATTTGAACAGGGGGCCCGCTCCTATCTTTATACTAAAAAAGGGGGCTGACCCGGTGACTAGGTCCTGCCTATGGGTGGGACTAGGTGGGGGGTGGTTACACCCCTCAGCCATGCCGGACTTCCCCAGGCCAGGGGCTGGTGTGCCCCTGGAACTGGTTCAGACCGGCCTATGCGTAGTGAGCACCGGGGTGCCACTCAGCAGTCACCTTCCTGTAAAGCCCTGCCTACCCAGGATACACAAAACCATGTCTGGGACGGTGCTAGCACCGCCCCTGACAGGAAACCCTTTGTCCAGGCTCCCCTCACTGGAAGGACTCCCAGCTGCAGGGGGTCAGACTCGTGTCTGTGGTGGCAGCATCCATTTTGTGGAGCTGAGGCTTCAGTTAACTTTAACCGGGGTTCACAGTTACATACATGTCGTGTCCCTCTAGAAGGGTGGAATGCTAACCCCGTCGCCAGAATTGGCGAGGGGTTAGTATTCCAATTCGTATGACACCTTACTCGACATGTTTTGATAAAGCAATACCAAAGATAGCATTTAACCGCGAGGATTATAATGCACTTAAGAGTATATGGTATGCGATATCATGGAACAGCTATTAGGACTTGATTCCGCAAGCTGCAGACAGGCTCAGCTCGTGCCAGAGCACCATCTCACACGATTCCAAGCACTCTGCCTTCAGGATTGTCAAGGCCTGCCATAGGAGTGACTGATAGGAATCTGTGTGTCCATTTTAGGGTTAGGTATAGGTATACTATACCTACAGCAAAGGGTGATTACACGACTTTGCCCCAGCTGTCATGCAGCCAGTTGTGTCAAATTTAGGAGGCCAGCCAGGGGTGGCATAATACATGCTGCAGCCCCTGGCAGCCCTGGGTACACCTATGCCCTGAGTTACAGGGTCTGATAAGGTGGCCCAGTACCAATTGGTAGATGCACCTAGGGTACATGAGGTAATTTAGAAAGAGAACAGCCAGGCTGTGGGTCTGATTGGCAGGCCCACAGCCAGAGAAAGTCGTAAACCAGTGAAACAAAAGCAAAAAATCTGGGTGATCATAGGATTGCAGACCCTACTCTCCTACATGACCCCCCCCCAAACTTTGGGACAATAAGCTAACCTTGACCAGGTGAGTCTTCTTGTTCTAAGTGGAAATATCTGGAGAGCCCATCGGCATTGCCATGATCAGTACCAGGTCTATGTTCCACTGTAAAGTCCATCCCCTGTAGGGAAATGGACCACCTAAGCAGTTTGGGGTTTTCACCCTTCATCTGATTTAGCCACAAGAGGGGCTTATGGTCGGTCTGAATCTTGAAGTGAGTGCCAAACAAGTATGGCCTCAGCTTCTTCAGGGCCCAAACCACAGCAAAGGCCTCCCTCTCAATAGCTGACCAATTCTTCTCTCTGGGGGTCAGCCTTCTGCTTATAAAAGCAATGGGCTGATCCTGACCATCAAAATTCAGTTGAGAAAGAACAGCTCCCACACCCAACTCAGAAGCATCTGTTTGGACAATGAATGGTTTGGAGTAGTCTGGACTCTTAAGGATAGGTGCTGTGCACATGGCCTGCTTTAGGTCATCGAATGCTTTTTGACAGCCTGCTGTCCACTGAACCTTTTTTGGCATTTTTTTACTTGTCAGTTCATTTAATGGTGTCACAATGGAACCATAGTTCCTGACAAATTTTCTGTAGTATCCAGTCAGGCCCAAGAAAGCTCGAACCTGAGTCTGGGTGGTTGGAGGAGCCCAGTCCCTGATTGACTGTATTTTGCTCTCCAGTGGCTGAACCTGGCCTCCACCTACAAGGTGGCCCAGGTATACAACCTGTGTCTGCCCTATCTGGCACTTGGTGGCCTTGATAGTGAGGCCTGCTGCTTGCAGAGCCTCTAACACTTTCCTCAGGTGGACCAGGTGATCCTCCCAGGTGGAGCTAAAGACAGCAATATCATCTAGATATGCTGCACAGAAGTCATCCAGCCCAGTAAGGACTTGATTCACCAACCTTTGGAAGGTGGCAGGTGCATTTTTCAGACCAAAGGGCATTACCACAAATTGATAATGCCCACCAGGGGTTGAAAATGCTGTTTTGGGTTTGGCATCCTCAGCTAACCTGATTTGCCAATACCCAGCTGTTAAGTCAAATGTACTTAAGTAGTTGGCAGAAGCCAATCTATCTATAAGTTCATCTGCCCTTGGTATTGGATGGGCATCAGTCTTAGTGACTGCATTGAGACCCCTGTAGTCTACGCAAAACCTCATCTCTCTCTTACCATCTTGGGTGTGAGGCTTTGGCACTAGAACTACTGGACTAGCCCAAGGGCTATCTGAGGGTTCAATGACTCCCAATTCCAACATTTTCTGCACTTCAGTTTTTATGCAGTCTCTAACATGATCAGGCTGCCTGTAGATTTTACTCTTGACTGGCAGGCTGTCACCAGTGTCAACCTCATGGGTACACCAATTGGTCTGACTGGGTGTCAGAGAGAACATATGTCTGAAAGACTGAAGAACCTGTTTACAGTCTTTCTGCTGATGTTCAGAGAGGCTGCCACAAAAGACAACACCATCTACTGACCCATCATCAGGATTCTGAGTGAGCAGGTCTGGGAGAGGGTCACTCTCTTCCTCCTGTCCCTCATCTATGGCCATGAGCAAGCTCATGTCCTTCCTGTCGACATATGCTTTGAGCCTGTTGACATGGAGTACCCTATGGGGACTCCTGGGAGTTCCAAGGTCCACCAGGTAGGTGACCTCTCCCTTTTGCTCAAGGATTGTGTGGGGCCCAGACCATTTGTCTTTGAGTGCTGCTGGGGCCACTGGCTCCAGCACCCACACCTTCTGTCCAGGCTGATAAACAGTCAGGACAGCCTTTTGGTCATGCCAAGCTTTTTGAAGTTCTTGACTGGCCTTAAGGTTTTCTGATGCCTTCTCCATATACTCAGCCATCCTGGAGCGGAGACCAAGTACATAGTCCATTATGTTGGTTGCAGGCTTTTTGAGAGGTCTCTCCCATCCTTCCTTCACCAAACACAAGGGGCCTCTCACAGGATGCCCATACAAAAGTTCAAAAGGGCTGTAGCCAACCCCCTTTTGTGGGACCTCTCTGTAAGCAAACAGAAGGCAGGGCATCAGGACATCCCATCTACGCCTGAGTGTTTCAGGTAGTCCATGAATCATCCCTTTTAGGGTCCTGTTGAACCTTTCAACAAGCCCATTGCATTGTGGGTGATAGGGTGTAGTGAATTTGTAATTGACACCACACTCCTTCCACATAGCAGTTAAATAGCTTGACATGAAGTTTGCACCTCTGTCAGAGACAACCTCCTTAGGGAAGCCCACTCTGGAGAACACTCCAACTAGGGCCCTTGCCACCACAGGGGCTGTGGTGGTCCTAAGTGGAATAGCTTCAGGATACCTGGTGGCATGATCCACTACCACCAGTATAAACTTGTGCCCTGATGCTGTCTGGGGTTCCATTGGACCAACAATGTCAATCCCCACTCTTTCAAAGGGCACCCCCACCACAGGCATTGGTATAAGGGGGGCCTTTGTTGTGCCACCTGACTTACCACTGGCTTGGCAAGTGACACAGGAGCGACAAAACTCCTTGGTATCCTCATTCATGTGAGGCCAGTGAAAGTGTGAGACAAGCCTGTCCCAAGTCTTTGTCTGGCCTAAGTGTCCTGCTAAGGGAATCTCATGGGCCAAGGTAAGTAGGAAACCTCTCTGAGACAAGGGTACAACCAGCCTCCTGGTCATGCCAGGCTTGGGGTCTCTTGACTCAGTGTACAGGAGTCCATCTTCCCAGTATACCTTGTGGGTACCTGTGGCGTTCCCAGCAGCCTCAGCAGCAGCCTGCTGTCTGAGGGGTTCAAGAGAAGGGCAGCCTAACTGGTCCTTCCCCAGGTCTTCCCTTGAGGGTCCCCCTGAACCCAAGAATTCAACTTGATCAAGTTCAAACTCTCTAGGCTCAGTTTCCCTCAATTCCTGCAGGTCAGCCTCCTCTGAGACTTGATCCACAACCTGGGGCAAGGGGGAAGGCACAGCCTTAACCCTACTGCTCTTTTTCTTGGAAGGTGTCTGGTCCATTGTTCCAGGATCCAGCACCTGTTCAGTGGGGCATCTTCTGGCCTGTGACCTAGTCACAGCAAACACATGTGCTGGCAAACCTAACATTTCCAGATGAGTCCTCTGCTCCACTTCTGACCATTGTGATGACTCCAAATCATTGCCCAACAAACAATCCACTGGGAGGTCTGAACTAACTACAACCTTCTTTTGGCCAGTTACCCCTCCCCAGGAGAAAGCTACAATTGCCATACTATGATTGGTAGTGACATTGCTTGCATTGGTCACCAGGAATTCTGTACCTGGCATGATCTGTCCAGGGTCCACAAAGCTAGGTGTCACCATTGTGACACTGGCACAAGTGTCCCTATAGGCCTGAGCCATCTTTCCATTAATGAAAGGTGTCTGTCTGTATTTGCCCAAAGTATTGGGACTTATATCAGGGGACATATCCACATCCCCTGTACAAACAAGGACAGCCTGAGTGAGTGTACCAACTAAGTTGTCACACCCCTCAGAACCCAGGGTTAACCCTACTAAACCCTTGGGAGGTGCACTACCACTGCTGGCTGTACTAGGGGGCACAGGTGCCTTAGGGGCTGCAGTGGCAGGAGTCTGCCCTCCTCCTTTCTTGGTGCACTCACTAAACCAGTGAGTTTTACTTTTGCAGTATTGGCACCACCTTTTAGATTGGCCTTCTTTCTTCTTTTGGGGAGCCTGACCCCCACCCTCTTTGGGTTGTTGGGGACCTGTCGAAGACTTCTGGTCATTTTGTTCCCCCTTAGAATCTTTACCCTTCTGGTCTGCTTTCTTCTGACCACCTTGATTCTGGCCCTGGTTCTGTTTAACTCTTGTTCTAACCCATCTGTCTGCCTTCTTTCCCAATTCTTGGGGAGAGGTCAGATCTGAGTCAACAAGATGCTGATGCAACAACTGGTTCTGACAATTGTTTAAAATTTGCTCTCTCATCATCAAATTGTACAATCCTTTATAATCAGTAACCTTACTGCCCAGCAACCAGCCCTCAAAAGCCTTAGTGGCACAATCTACAAAGTCAGCCCAATCTTGAGACTGAGTTTTCTGGGTATCCCTGAACAGCACCCTGTACTGCTCAGTGGTCAGGCCAAACCCATCAACCAGTGCATTTTTCAAGACTTGGTAATCATTAGCATCCTCCACCCTTGTGGTGAGGAGCTTGTCTCTTCCTTTACCCTCAAAGGAGAGCCACAAGATAGCTGCCCACTGACTTGGGGGAACACCTTGCACAGTGCAGGCCCTCTCCAAAGCAGTAATCCATTTGTGGATGTCATCCCCTTGTTTAAAGGGGGGCACTATCTTACCAAGGTGTTTTGTATCAAAACTCCTTTCCCTATTGCTAGGTACAATGCTGCCACCAGTGGGGACTGTCCCACTCAATTGTTGCTCTCTAGCAAAGGCAAGCCTCTCTTTGGCCAGGGCAAGTTCTTCCCTTTCAATCCTCAGATTGGCTGCCTTTTCCTTAGCTTCATACATTCTCCTCTGGGGAGATGTCATTCCCCTTTGAGAGGAACGTTGAGAGCCATTGGTATGAAGGGATCTGATAGAGCCTCTTGATAGAGATCTATCTCGTCCATTCCCAATGTTAAGCTGACCTGAGAGTGGCCCCAAGGGTCCCCTAGTGCCCATCTCATGTCTGCTTAAGTTGGACCTGGTTAGTCTGCTGACTTCTACCTGTTCCTTTTCTGCCTCATCCCCTGATACCAAATCATCATCCTCATCATCAGCATCATCTGCTTCCTGAAGAGGATGGTCCTGGGCATCAAAGGGACCCTGTAAGGAGGGCATGTTGCCATCTGAATTAGAAGGGTCTGGGTTACCAGCCCTCCTTGCATCATGAGTCTCTAAGAGACCAATCAGAAAGGCAGTTGTGGGGTTAGACCCCTGCTTAATCTTCCTAGAGGTACACACTTGTCGTAACTCATGGAAGCTAAGCGCAGTATATCTTGAAGGGATGACCTGTGGAGGGTCAACTGACACAAGGGGAACCTCAGTGTTTCCTCCTTTGTCCGACATACTGTTTCTAGTGTGGTGTAAGTGATGCACCTACCTACACTATGTGTTTACCTACTGATCCCTTGCTAAGAGTTGCAGCCAAGGTGTGCTAAGCCTTGAGGAGCTACAACAGCTGGTTCAGTAGAACTCAGAGTATTCTAAGCTTTAGTTATGTGTACCTAACAGTACTTATGTGATCTTTCAACAAGATATTCTTAGGATACGTGTGGTAAAACAACAGCAAGCTCAAATCCCAACCGCTGCTCACCAATGTGAGAAGGTGGCCTGATATGCAGTGCTCACTATTCTAGTGAACACTATGTATCAGTCCAGCAACCCTTATTGATGATTGGTTGTAAGTCAACCTTATAGACCAGCTATCCTAGTAGCGTGGATACGAGCAGTCTAAGGCTAAAGACTCGAGAGGGCGCGTTAAGCCAGCTGTTTACCACACATATACCCCTTGAATACCAAGTGAAGGGACACCACACAAGTGTTATGAAAATAAACAGTTATTTATTTAAAGATCACAACAGCCCTGTACTCTTTATGAGGACAGGGTACTAAGCACAAACCAAAACTCTTACAAAAATACTTAAGTTAGCACAGTATATACAAATGCCCGAGGGGCACGGAAAACCATATACTCTGAAAGTGGAATGCGAAATTCCTAGCAGGTAAGTACAGTACTAATAGCTTTTGGAATCGCTAGGACTTGACTAGGGAATCGTTAGATTATGTCTAGGAGGCCTAGGGGACTCGGGTGCAGTGTGTGCACTCTCACGCGAGATGCGGGACAAAAGTCTATGGTAGCTAGGAATTAGAAAGTTAGTGTTCTCGGGCGAACCCGACCTGGTAGGGAGAAAACGAAAGTAGATTCTGACCCTTGGATAGTGAGGCTATGCTGGGGCACCGAAATGCCGAAGTTACCTAGCCCAGGGGCTGCAGCTGCATAGGTCTGAAAAGACGTCGGGAATCCTCGTAGACGGACCAGGAGCCGGAAGAAAAGATGCTGGCCGGTGACCAGTGAAGAAAGTTCAGTCGGATCCAAGCCTGGATCTTGAAGATAGATGACACCTGAAAGCAGAGGGGACCAAGTTCGAGACTACTAGCCAGTAGTCAGTGGGCACCAGGAGGGCACCGGATGGTAGCCACCTCGACTAGGTGAGTGGGTGACGCTTGACTCGAAGATCTCACGGACCAGGAGGCGTTGTCGGCGACCAGGATGGAGGATCGAGCTGTCCCACGAAGATAGAAGCTGTCGGCGTCGCTGGACCCAGGATTGGGCAACAAAGCCTTGGCAAATTCAAGCCCACGCGGTGGACCTAAAATGGCGTCTGGAGTGGACCAGGAGGGTCCGGGGTGCCTCTCTTGAAGAAGGAAGCAAAGGCCAGCCTGGAGCAACCAGACCAGCAGTCGTGAAGTCGTTGGGCGTCGTTCAGAGGGCCACAAGCCAGCCGGCTAGTAGCCAAACAACGCGGTGCACAGCAAACAGCAGAAGGGCCCCACGCAGATCGTGGAGATGCAGGGGGGCTGATCTTGGGTGCTGGAGCTGCGCAGGGTCGGGGCTTCTCGGACCCCAAAGCACTCACCAGTGGAGGACACGGTGGGCTTGCAGTAAAGATGTCGTGCAGTCTTGGCGATCGTCGGTCCCTTGAGGTCTCGTCGCACTCACGGTTCTCAGCTGGGCTGTAGAGGTGAGTAGAGGTCAGAGGTGCCAGGGAAGCCGGGTCTCGTCGAGCTGGGTCGTCGGATTCGTGATGAAGGACTTGCAGCAGACCGCAGTGTTCTTTAGGATGGTGCCTGCGGATGCAGGGTGACTACTCCTTAGCCACAAGGGAGAATCTTGAAGAAGAAATCGTGAAGTCCTTTTGAAGAAAGTGGTATCTTGATTCCAAAGATGATCTAATTTGAACAGGGGGCCCGCTCCTATCTTTATACTAAAAAAGGGGGCTGACCCGGTGACTAGGTCCTGCCTATGGGTGGGACTAGGTGGGGGGTGGTTACACCCCTCAGCCATGCCGGACTTCCCCAGGCCAGGGGCTGGTGTGCCCCTGGAACTGGTTCAGACCGGCCTATGCGTAGTGAGCACCGGGGTGCCACTCAGCAGTCACCTTCCTGTAAAGCCCTGCCTACCCAGGATACACAAAACCATGTCTGGGACGGTGCTAGCACCGCCCCTGACAGGAAACCCTTTGTCCAGGCTCCCCTCACTGGAAGGACTCCCAGCTGCAGGGGGTCAGACTCGTGTCTGTGGTGGCAGCATCCATTTTGTGGAGCTGAGGCTTCAGTTAACTTTAACCGGGGTTCACAGTTACATACATGTCGTGTCCCTCTAGAAGGGTGGAATGCTAACCCCGTCGCCAGAATTGGCGAGGGGTTAGTATTCCAATTCGTATGACACCTTACTCGACATGTTTTGATAAAGCAATACCAAAGATAGCATTTAACCGCGAGGATTATAATGCACTTAAGAGTATATGGTATGCGATATCATGGAACAGCTATTAGGACTTGATTCCGCAAGCTGCAGACAGGCTCAGCTCGTGCCAGAGCACCATCTCACACGATTCCAAGCACTCTGCCTTCAGGATTGTCAAGGCCTGCCATAGGAGTGACTGATAGGAATCTGTGTGTCCATTTTAGGGTTAGGTATAGGTATACTATACCTACAGCAAAGGGTGATTACACGACTTTGCCCCAGCTGTCATGCAGCCAGTTGTGTCAAATTTAGGAGGCCAGCCAGGGGTGGCATAATACATGCTGCAGCCCCTGGCAGCCCTGGGTACACCTATGCCCTGAGTTACAGGGTCTGATAAGGTGGCCCAGTACCAATTGGTAGATGCACCTAGGGTACATGAGGTAATTTAGAAAGAGAACAGCCAGGCTGTGGGTCTGATTGGCAGGCCCACAGCCAGAGAAAGTCGTAAACCAGTGAAACAAAAGCAAAAAATCTGGGTGATCATAGGATTGCAGACCCTACTCTCCTACATATACTATATCTAAAGCAAAGGGTGATTACACCACCTTGCCCCAGCTGTCGTGCAGCCAGTTGTGTCAGATTTAGATGGCCAGCCAGGGGTGGCATAATACATGCTTTAGCCCCTGGTAGGCCCTGGGTACACCTATGCCCTGAGTTACAGGGTCTGATAAGGTGGCCCAGTACCAATTGGATAATGCACCTAAGGTACACATGTCAATTTAGTGAGAGAACAGCTAGGCTGTGGGTCTGATTGGCAGGCCCACAGCCAGAGAAAGTCGTAAACCAGTGAAACAAAAGCAAACAATCTGGGTGATCATAGGATTGCAGACCCTACTCTCCTACACCTGCGACATCTCCATAACCTGAGAGTACCATGTCTGCCTCGCCCATTGGGGAGCCACCAGGATGAGATTCATGTTGCTCGACCTGCACTTGTTCAGGACTCTGGGGATCAGTGGCGTCAGTGGAAAAGCGTAGGCAAATTTCTTTGACCAGCTTATCCATAGGGCATTCCCATGGGACATCGGTTCCTGTTCCCTCGATGCAAAGTGTTGGCATTTTGCATTCTGGCGTGTTGCAAACAGGTCTATTGTTGGTGTGCCCCACCTCCTGAACAGTTTCTCTGTCTCCTGGCTGTTCAGCTCCCATTCGAGGGACACCGACGCTTGCCTGCTGAGCCAATCCGCCTCCACATTGTCCTTCCCTGGCAGGTGTATGGCAAGCAGGTCTATCCTGAGTGGGATCGCCCATCTCCATATTTCTTGGGCCAAGCTCGACAGGGGGAATGACTGAGTCCCCCCTTGCTTGTTGATGTAAAACATCGTTGTGGTGTTGTCTGTCTGTATCATCACCCTTTTGTTGTAAAGGTGTTTTTGGAAGGCCTTGAGGGCCAGCAACACCGTTTTCAGTTCCAGGTAGTTGATGTGCTTGACTGCATTTCCTGTGTTCCACAGACCCCTCACTCTGAGCCTGTCCATGTGTGCACCCCATCCCTTCTGGGATGCGTCTGTGGTGATGGTCACAGTTGGGTCCGGTGGCGTTAGAGGTTTCCCCATCGTTATATTCTCCTTCGTCCACCATTTCATCTCCTCCTGCACATTGTGCGTAACAACCACTAGATCTTCCCAACTCCCTTCTGCTTGTGACCATTGCTGTTGTAGCCACTCCTGTAGTGGTCTTATCTTTAGACGAACATTGGGGACCAGGTGGATGCATGACGCCATCATCCCCAAGATCTTGCTCACCGTCCTCACTGTCAGAACTTGCCCCCTCTGGTAGAGACGTTTCTCCCTCAGCAGACTGAGTGTTCTCTTCTCGCTGGGTGTTACTCTGCATTCGACAGTGTTGATCAGGGCTCCCAGGAAGATTTTCACTTGTTGTGGGTCCATGGAGCACTTCCTCCAGTGGATGGAGAAGCCCAGGTTCGTGAGCGTTCTTGTGACCTGTTCTGCGTGAACTTTGCACCTCGTGTAAGAGCTTGCTTTCACGAGCCAGTCCTCCAGGTAGGGGTACACATGTATACCCTTCCTTCGTAGGTGTGCGGCCACCGCCGCGAGGCATTTGGTAAAGACCCTTGGCGCTGACTTGAGTCCGAAAGCCAGGGTTGTGAACTGGTAGTGGTTTTCGTTCACCTTGAATCTTAACATGTGTTTGTGTTTCCTGTTCATGGGGATGTGCAGGTATGCGTCTTTTAGGGCTATGGTGGACAAGTAGTCCCCGGGCCTTATTTGTGGGATGACCTCTTGCAGGGAAGTCATCTTGAACTTTTGAGTTTTTACGTAGGTGTTCAGGAACCGTAGGTCCAGGATGGGTCTTAGGCTTTCGTCCACCTTTGGTACTAGGAAGTAGTTTGAGTACACCCCCTTGTTCTGTTCTCTGTGCGGGACTGGTTCTATGGCCTCTTTGAGGAGCAGTTCTTGAGCTTCCTCTTGGAGCAACTGCAGTTCTTTGCCCTTGTGACCCCTTCTTTTTGGCTTTCTGCTTGGTGGATATCTTTCCAACTCTATGCAGTATCCGTGTTGTATAATGTTTAGTATCCACTTGTCTGTGGTTATTTTTCTCCACTCGTGTAGAAAAAATCTCAACCTTCCCCCTACTGGTGTTGTGTGCTCTCTTGAGCCGTGTCCGTGTGAGCCTCTCCTTATCTGTTGGTGCTCTCCCCCCGGAGGGTTTGGGTGGGTGAGCGCCTCCTTCCTCATGGAGTCACTTTTGGGGGGTTGATCACCACCTCTCCGTCTCTGGCCCCGTCCGTTTCCTCTCCCTCGAAAGGACTGGCCCCTATTCTGGGAGTTCCAATTCTGCCTCTGTTGACCCTGGTGCCATTGGTTGCCACTCTGTTGACCATGGTGGTGCGACTGTTGCGAATGTGATTGCCCTCTACCATTTGGTCTCCTTGTGGGGGTGCCTCTCCGCATCCCCCTGAATTGTAGGGCTCCCATCGATTTGGCTGTCTCATTGTCTTTCTTCAGCTGAGCCAGTTTGTCATCCACTGATGCTCGGAACAGAGTCTCCCCGTTGAAGGGGGTGTTCAGGATGTTGTTCTGCACTTCTGCCTTGAAGCCTGATATTCTGAGCCAGGCTTGCCTTCTCTCAGTGATACCTATGGCCATCAGCCTGCTTGATGTTTCTGCCCCATCTATGGCTGTCTTCAGGCATGCGTTCGCTATGTCCTTTCCCCCCTCCACGAGGTGGGCTGCCCTCTGCCTGTACACCTCAGGCATGTGTTTCAGCAACTGGCTCATCTCATCCCAGTGCTGATATTGGTGTCTATTCAGGAGTGCATTGGAGTTCGCCATCCTCCAATGCATAGCAGCATTTCTTTCTATTTTTCTTCCAGTGAGGTCCATCCTCCTGCTTTCCTTATCAGGTGGTGGCCCAGATGTGGTTGGCACGTTGGCCCTTCTCCTGGCCGTTGCCGCGATTATAGAGTCAGCTGCCACGGTGCCCTTGATATAAGGGGGGTCCTCGGAGGAGAACTTTTATTTCTTCTCCATCCTCGGGGTCACTGACCTGCATGTAGCCGGTTCCTTCAAGGCTTCAGTCCCTTGGGCCGTGACGCTCTTCAGCATGGGCAGGAAACTGCTTTTCGTCTGCGAGGGGAGCAAAGTTTCTAGCAGGAAGTCTGCCTTCGTCTGTTCCTCCTCCAACTTCACATTGTAGACTGCTGCAGCCTTCTTGACGACCTCATAGTAAGCCCCGATGTTGTCTGGCGGCGAAGGCCTCGAAGGGTATGTCTCCACCGGTTCCTCGGGGTTATCGGCCTCGAGATCCTGCCATTCTTCCTCTAGCGACGCCGAGGATTCTGAGTAGTAGCTCTCGTGGAGGTAATCTCCTTCCGAGCGGTAGAAGTCCTCCTCTTCTCCCTCATCTGTGGGATTTGGAGTTTTCGGCGGCTCCTCGGCCTCGAAATCCTCCTGCACCTCTACCTCTTCGGCGGTCGCAGCGGTCTTCGAGGGAATCGAGTAGGTCTTCGAGGGAATCGAGTAGTTCTTCATTTTTTCGTCGAAGTCTCTCTTCCTCTGGAGCATACTCTCCATTTCGGCCTCGAGCCTTCTTCTCTTTTTCTCCATCTCTGCCGCTTGCTCTGCGTCGAGCTTTTCGGCTGGTCTCTTCGACGGTACCTTCGACATCGAGGCCATTCTGAGCGTCTTCTCGCTCGAGGGTCCCTTCGAGGGCCTGCTTCGACGACCTTTGCTTTTCGCTGGTCTTTGCCATCTGGGAGTCCTTTTCGAAGGATCCGCTGAGCCTTTCGGAGGATGCAGCTTCGGACGACGAAACTTTCGTCGCCGGCGCTCCTTTCGAGGACTTAGCCTCTGTTTTTCGGGGTTCTCCCTCAGGCTTTCTAGGCCCTGTCTGGGTTTTCGGGGTCGTAGACTCTCCTACCTTTTTTGAAGGTCTCACATCGGTCTCTACGACCGTGAAGTCATCTGGTCCCTCGGCGATGTTCTCCTCTTCGTCGGAGGAGGCACCCAGCTGGTAGAGGGTCGGCGTGGTCCCTTTCCCTTGCATCGTGTGGTGGGCCACCCTCTGTCTCTCTCGAACTCTCAAGGTCTTCGGCGTGAAGATTGAACAGGCGTTGCAATCCTCGCTGGAGTGGTCGATCGGCAGGCAGAGGTTGCAGACCGGATGCTGGTCCTTCTGCGCGTACTTGTGGTGGCAATTACGGCAGAACTTGAATGGAGTGTTGTCCATGTGCTCGCTCAGGGGGCCCCCTGCGCGCGCTTTCTCCTTGGTCGTCGAATATCACGACGTTTTCTCCTCTTTCTTCGTTCTGCTCTAGGAGGTCTTCTTCTCCGACTTCCCTTGGTCCTTTTTCCTCAAAAACTTGGTGTATTTCCTTCTTTTCTCCTGAAAATTCTCCGGAGCTTCATGCGACGATCCAGACCCAACGGCGGAAAAAAGAATCTGAAGATGGCGCCCAAGGGTGGGAGCTTCCGCAGGAAGCGTGACGACGTCACGAAGGTGCACCAAATGGTGGGACGTCGACGCCCACCTGGGCTACAAAAAAAAAAAAGAGAAAAAAGACTACGAATCCGGACCCAACCACCAGATCGCGGAATAATGCACAGCATAGTGAATCCAGAAAGATTCACGCTGCAAAACTGCCAGTGGCGAAGGGGCTATAACTTCGGGTTGAGAGCTGCTATTTAATGGTTTTACCCGTTATTAATGTATTTTACACCTCACATTTCCTCAGTGTATTATTGTTTTTATAACTGGGTTTTGATTGCGGCTTACTGTTTGAATGTTTTGATTGTGTTGCTTTACTACGGACATGGGCATTGTGATGTCTATTACCCAACCGTTCTGTCCTCGATAAACTCATCCCTTTCACTGGACGGTTGTGGTTTGGCTCAGAATGTTGTTTTTAGAACCACCTTAAGAGGATAGTGTGTGGGGGTTGTTAGGGGACTGTAGCATGCTATGAAGGAGCCATCTGGAGGCAGGTGTGATTGGCATTACGTTTTAGAACTATACTAATCCTTCCACTATAGCTAAACAGAAGGAGATTGACGGCGCTTAGACACAAACCAAACCTAATAAATGCGCCAGAAAAACAAAGTACTCATGCACCCTCAAACAGATGATCTCATTGAGGAGGTTGAGACCATATTCAATCCTCTTATCCCTAAATACCTGATATTTCTGGGAAGAAGCTAGATAGTGTACAAGTAAGTAGGACCAAACCTTCTGCGAGTTTGGTGTATCCACAGCTTGCAGTTCTAGATGGGGAACTATCTTGTGACCAATCATCATGGCATTATCTCCCACTCGAACATGAAGTGGTTTGTTCTAATAGGTTCTGTTAGACTTGGCATCTATGTGGGAAATTTCACATACAAAGTTAATTTGCTAATTTTCCGCAAATGTATTAAGCTGGGTAGATTTTGTGAAATTTTGCAGTGTTTGCAGAGTTTTGAGGGTTTTCCTAACGCCTCAACCCTTATGCAAACCACTATGGGCAAACACAAAAACACACCCTTCGCCTTACCCCTCGCTGTAGGCTGTTCTCTCTCGCAGCTGCCCCCTCCTTCTCATCTACCACAGACACGTGGTATATTTTATTGTATGCTTACCCCTCTCCCCTCCCTTCTTTACATCCATACCTTTTTGCCTTCTCAGGCATTGTGCGTTGCTATACCTTTTCCTTCCCATTTCAGCTCACATTCTCATTGTTCCCTATTTAGCGGTATACTTAAAAGGCAAATCAAACGGTTCCATCGAGTATCAACACTACATTCACTTCTGTAGCTGTCTGCTTTCTCCTTCCCTTGCCCTTCAATAATATTAGTTTTTGTTTTTCAGTGGTCGAGAGCATAAAGGAAAATGCTACTTACCAGTATGCATCTGTTCTTGGCATGTAGGGCTGCTGACATTCATATCTGTGCATAGATCACCGCCTAGTGTTGGGTACGGATGATTGCACATTGTTGTCCTGGAAGAGTCTTCGAAGTATCACGAGATAGGTGGCTCCTCCCCTGGACTACAGTGCGCATGGGCATCCTCTCCATCCTCAGATTGTTTTTCGCCATTGTGGCAGAGATGGAGTATGATACAGTAAGTGATGTCCATGCTAGAAAGTAATAGTTAATGCTACAGCTGTGACAGGCACCGGGGATGAGGGTGGGCGGGCGGTCTGAAGGTCAGCAGCCCTACATGCCAAGAACAGATGCATACTGGTAAGTAGCATATTCCGTTCGAGGCATGTGGGCTGCTGAATTCATATCTATGCATAGAATGTATAGCAGTCTCTTTCCCTAGCAGTGGTTGCCCGTGCCAGCTGCAGCAGTCTAAAAAAGAGTTTTGAGAACAGCCTGTCCTACAGCTGCTTGGAGTGTACATCTACGCAGAAGTGTTTGGTAAATGTATGTATGGTAGACCATGTGGCTGCTCTACATATCTCTTCTAGAGGAATGTTTCCTAGGAAAGCCATGGATACCCCCATTTTGCGTGTGGAATGCGCTCTTGGGGGAACTGTTAAAGTGTGTTTACCTTTAATTTAATATATTTGGATGCACTTATCTATCCATCTAGCTAAACCATTTTTGGAAATGGGGTTACCTTTGTGCTGTGGTGAAAAGGCAACAAACAACTGTTTTGTCTTCCTGAAATCTTTTGTCCTGTCTATGTAATATAGGAGAGCCCTCTTAACATCTAGTGTGTGTAGAGCCCTTTCAGGTACTGACACTGGATTTGGGAAGAACACTGGCAGTTCTATTGTTTGATTGATGTGGAAGTGGGATACCACTTTTGGCATGAATTTAGGGTTTGTCCTAAGCACGACCCTATTTGTGTGAATTTGGATGAATGGTTCTTGAATAGTTAGGGCGTGCAGCTCGCTAACTCTTCTAAGAGAAGTAATCGCTACGAGAAAAGCCACCTTCCATGTTAAAAATTGTATTTCACACGAGTGTAAAGGTTCAAAAGGTGGTCCCATTAGTCTGGTTAAAACAACGTTTAGGTTCCAGACAGGTGAAGGTGGGTGTCTTGGGGGGATCACTCGTTTGAGCCCCTCCATGAATGCTTTAATTGCAGGCACTCTGAATAGCGAATGGTGCTGCCTGTTCTGAAGGTAAGCTGCTATGGCAGCTAAGTGTATCCTTATGGATGTATAGGCTAGATTGCAGCGGTGTAGGTGCAAAAGATAGCATATGATATTTAGAGTTGATGAGTCTAGTGGGTTTATGTCATTGTTGTTACAGTAAATGACAAAACGTATCCATTTTGCCGCATAGCATGCTCTTGTCGTAGGTCTCCTTGCCTCCTTGATAATGTTCATGCAGTCAGGAGGTAAGTTTAGGTAGCCGAACTCTAGGACTTCAGGAGCCAGGTTGCAAGGTTCAGCTGCTGCGGATCTGGGTGCTGAATGTCTCCATGGCTCTGCGTTAAGAGACTGGGTGTTAGTCGTAGTCTTTGATGAGACACCACGGAAAGTTCTAGGAACGTGGTGTACCACGGTTGCCTCGCCCATGTTGGAGCAACCAGGATTAGCGTCATAGAAGGCTGGCGCAGTTTGCGTGCCACTAGCGGTATCAACAGTGCTGGTGGAAAAGCGTAGGCAAATTTGCCTGACCAGTTCATCCATATCGCATTGTCCTGAGACTGCGGGTGTGGGAACCTTGCGGCGAAGTACTGGCATTTTGCGTTTTCTTTTGTGGCGAACTGGTCTATCTCTGGTTGTCCCCACTGTTGGAAGTATGGTTGTAGCACTGTGGGATGAATCTCCCACTCGTGCACCTGTTGGTTGTGTCTGCTGAGCAGATCCGCTATTTGATTGTCCTTGCCTGGGAGGTGTTCCGCCATGAGAAAAAGGATTCTCTGAATGGCCCACTTCCACACGCTCTGAGCTAGATGAGACAGCTGTGGAGAGTGTGTTCCTCCCCGTTTCTGTAGGTAGTACATTGCAGTCATGTTGTCCTTCCGGATCAACACGGTCTTGTTGCACAGATGTACTTTGAACGCTTTCATTGCCATAAAAATTGCCATCAGCTCCAGTAGGTTGATGTGCATTTTCTTTTGCTGCGTGGTCCATAAGCCCTGCACTGTGTGGTGGAGGACATGGGCTCCCCACCCTATCAGGGATGCGTCCGTCGTCAACACTATTTGTGGTACAGGCTCTTGGAACAGTCGTCCCTTGCAAAGGTTTTGTGAATTTCACCAATGCAGAGTGTTGTATGCACGACTGGTCACCAACGCTAGGTCGTTCAATTGTCCTTGAGCCTGGTTCCACTGACGTGCTAGGCACTCCTGCAGCGGACGCATGTATAGTCTCGCGTGAGGGACTATGAAAATGCATGAGGCCATCATGCCTATCAGTTGCATAAACACTCGGGCTGGGAGCGAGTGTTGGGGCCTGAACCTTTGGATCAGCGTCTGAATGCTGTTTATTCTGGCAGAATTTGGCTGTGCTTTTGCTGCCAGAGTGTCTATTGTCGCTCCCAGGTACTGTTGTACGTGGGCAGGCTGAAGATGGGACTTTTGGTAGTTCAGCGAGAAACCTAAACTGTGCAGGAGGTGAATAGTGCGTGACATGTGGCTGGCACATTGCTGGGCTGACTATGCTTGTATTAGCCAGTCGTCCAGATATGGATAGACATGAATATGCTGTCTTCTCAGATGTGCAGCTACTGTCGCTAGGCACTTGGTGAACACCTTCGGGGCTGTTGTCACCCCAAAAGGAAGGACTTTGAATTGGTAGTGCTGATTTTGTATTGTAAACCTGAGATATTTCCTGTGTGCCGGGTGTATTGGTATATGGAAATATGAGTCTTTGAGGTCTAGTGTTGCGAGGAAGTCTCCTTGACGCAACAGTGGTAATACCTGCTGTAGAGTGAGCATGTGGAAATGCTCTGATAAGATGCATTGGTTTAGGGGCCTGAGGTCCAAAATTGGGGATTAGGAAGTATAGGGAGTACACCCCTGTACCCTGGTGTTCTAAGGGTACTATTTCTATGGCCCCTTTTTGTAGCACGCTGATGACTTCTTGCTGCAATAAGTGTAGGTGTTTTGCGGACATAGGACGGTATCTTGGAAGTATGTTGGGTGGTGTGGAGGTTAATTCTAGGCAATAGCCATGCTGGATAATTTGCCTCACCCACCTGTCTGTAGTTATGTTTTCCAAGACTGGCAGGAACTGCTGTAATCTTCCCCCGACCGGTGTTACATGGTCTGGGGGTAGTGACAAGAAGTCACTGTTTGGTATTGGTAGAGGATCTGGTGGTGTTATTCCCTCGTCCTCTACCTTTGTTGTTATTGCCACGGTATCCACCTCAACTGTTTTTGTTGTAGGTTTTTGCGTGTTCCCTTTGTTGTATGAGGTTTGCTGTGTTGAGCCTCCTCTTGCAGCTCCTCGGTTGCCGGAGCGACGAAAGGAGCCGCCTCTGTATTGTTGTGACTGCAAGGCTCCCATAGACTTTGCTGTCTCTGTATCCTTCTTCATCTTGTCTAATATTGCGTCCACATCAGGACCAAATAAATTATCAGGGTTTACAGGTTGATTAAGTAAAGTGCTCTGAACCTCATTCTTAAACCCAGAGATGCGGAGCCACACATGTCTTCTGAGCATGACACTGGTATTGATAGCCCTGGCTGCTGTGTCTGCCGCATCTAGCGCACATTTGATGGAGGCGTTAGATATTAGCTTTCCCTCTTGTATTAGGAACTCTGCCTGTTCCTTATAAAGGTCAGGTAGATGCTGGAGAATTTGCTCTAATGTGTCATAGTGTGCCCTGTCATACCTGGCTAACAGGGCTTGTGTGTTTGAAATTCTCCGTATGTTAGCTGCTTGAGCAGCTACCCTTTTGCCCGAAGCCTCCAGAATCTTAGACTCCTTGTCTGGAGGTGGAGCTTCGCCAGTAGTCTCCGAATTTTATCGGTCCGAGGGACTTCTGTGTTTCAACAGTCTTTTTAGTCTGTATGAACTTCTTCGGAGCCGTAATTGTTATCGATCCGACTGTTCTCGTCTGTTCGATAACCACTTTTTGGCCTTGTGTCGTCTTCGGAGCTTGCTGCTTTGGAGCGATGTTTTGCTGCCTCGGCTCGACGGACCCCTTCGGTTCGATCCTTGCCTTCGGCTCGAGTGTCTTTGTGTGCACTGGCCCTTGTTTGTGTTGCTTGGTGTCGACATCGATCTCGTCGGTTCGACAGCCTTTAGCTTAGGCGTGGACATGGGTGTACTGGCTCTCGGCTCGACAACCCTTATATGCGACCCAGCTGGGTCGACGACCTTTTTCTTTTTGGTCGGCTCCGATGGATCCACACCTCTAGGTCCGAAGACTGTAAAGTCTATCAGTTTCGGTTTCTGTTTTGGTTCCATTACTTTGGGTTTCGATTTTTACCAAGCTATGGTAATGTTGCACCGATGGCTCTGGTCTTATATTCTTAGCCGAGCTGAATTGCGGGGCTATGGAATCGATGTCATGATCTTGGCTAAGGCCTTCCGGCGATGCCTCGACCTGAGCCTCTGGAAGCGTATCAGTAAATGTACTGGGCTCCGTACTCACGGTTGGCCCAGTGTCCTCGCCGGAGTCGTCCTCGACGGCTCCGATGCCTGGATCGTCGTCCCCTACCTAGACAATGTCTTCTTCTTCGCCGACGTAGTAGTTGGAGTCATGTTCTGACCCCTGCTCCGACTGCTGATCTGAGTCTTCAGCTTCGACGACCTCTTCGTCGTCTTCAAAGATATTCTCCGGGTCAGGCGCTGGCTTCTGCATCTTCTGCCTCGCTGCTCGTCGAATCCGAAGTGTTTTTTTCGATCGAAATTGTGCACAAGCTAAGCAGTAGGCTTCATTGTGTTCTGGAGATAAACACTTGTTACACACAGGGTGTTTATCTATGTGTGGATATTTCGAGTTACAGTTGGGGCATCTTTTGAATGGACTTCGTTCCATTGACGATCGGTCCCTTGGTGTCGAAAAGGCCACGCAGCCCGATTCGACGTCCTGAGTAGAAAACAGGAATAAAGTTGTCGGCACCGATCGAACAACAATACAGACGACCCCGAAGGCCTTTTGGCCTTTTAGAAAGTTTTTAATCGATTCCGAACTCCGAGTTACGATATTACATCCGAACCCAATGGCGGAAAAAAACAATCTGAGGATGGAGAGGATGCCCATGCGCACTGTAGTCCAGGGGAGGAGCCACCTATCTCGTGATACTTCGAAGGCTCTTCCAGGACAACAATGTGCAATCATCGGGACCCAACACTAGGCGGCGATCTATGCACAGATATGAATTCAGCAGCCCACATGCCTCGAACTCATTTTTTTCAAATAGATGCAAAAGTGAACTGTTTGCTGAGACTGTGTAAAGTGTTTTAAAGTACACCCAATCTAAATCATGGGCACATCCCAGAATGCACATCTCGCGGGGAGTAGACTGAATCTTGCTCATTTTACAACTCTGCTCTGGTGTATGAATGCATTTATGTCTGAAATTAGAGTCCCTGGGCTAATGAAACAGTTGTGACTTTCCTACCTCTAATGGTTTAAAGACCCAATTAATAGAAATGTTCAGTGGCATAACGTGACCTTAGAAAACACAGAGTCCCTTTCCGGAGCTGCATGACTGATATGCATGCTAACCAACATGTACTCATTCAATATGTACGGTTGAGAAGCAAGCCCTGATTACCTGGAACACATTTCAGCATAACCGCTACAAAAGGTTCCAAAATATGTGATGGCTATATCTAAAGAAGATTTATATACTGTCCTGGATATGATTTACATTCCAGCCTCGTCTTGGGGGCTCATACATTTTTTGTGCAGTTTCAATATATATTGTGACCACCGTCCTGTTTGTGAACCCTGATGCTTAAGCATTTAGCCGTGTGTATTTTAAAGCCTGTGAGAAATGCAAGTACAATTTTAATCTTTGGCAGCATTTAGGGAGGAATGCTATTGACACTTACAGTTCCCTTTCAAAAGCCAAATGATTATCTACACGCCCACTTTCTCCTTCTGCTTCATGTCCCTGTGTCACACTGTCACTGATTAGCTCTTTGAGCCTGTCTTACATCACATGATCTCAATAACAAATTAGCCAATTGTAGGCGTTCCACCCTTACTATGGCAGATCATTCAGTAGTAGAAATGAGTGCAGAAGGAAAATGCTACTTACCAGTATGCATCTGTTCTTGGCATGTAGACCTGCAGAGTTATACACTGTGCATAGATGGCCACCTAGTGTTGGGCCCGGATGTTTGCAGTTTGTTTTTGTCCTGGAAAGTCTCTGGAAGTCACGGGATAGGTGACTCCTCCTTCGGATGATACTGCGCATGGGCATCAGCTCCATCCCCAGATTGTTTTTCTCCATTAGGGAAGTGATGGAGTTTGCAAGAAAGTAAGGATGTCCATGTAAGCTGTATCTAATTAAGATAATACTGGAACAGATAAAAGGTAGCTGGGGAGGCGGGTGTAACTCTGCAGGTCTACATGCCAAGAACAGATGCATACTGGTAAGTAGCATTTTCCGTTCGAGGCATATGAGCTGCAGATTACACACTGTGCATATTGTATAGCAGTACCCACATTTAGCGGCGACCACCAGTATCTGTTGCAGTGGTTTGACACAGTGTTTTGAGTACAGCCTGACCCACAGTAGCTTGTTTTTTGGTTTGCACATCTGCACAATAATGTTTTGTGAATGTGTGCGGTGTAGACCATGTAGCTGCTTTACAAATGTCATCTAAGGGAATGTTCCCTAAAAATGCCATTGAAGCCCCAATTTTCCTTGTAGAATGGGCTTTAGGGGGAATAGATAACGTACGTTTAGCTTTGTGGTAGGAAATTTGTATGCATTTGAAAATCCACCTAGCTATCCCAGATTACCCTTATGTGGTGGGGAAAAAGACACAAAAAGTTGTTTTGCTTTGCGAAAATTTTGTGTCCTTTCGATGCAGTAAAGCAATGCTCTTAATAGCTACTAGGAAAGCTACTTTCCAAGTTAGGAATTGCAGTTCACATTTATGTAATGGTTCAAAGGGAGGTCCCATTAACCATGTGAGAACAATGTTTAAATTCCACACTGGTGAAGGTGGTGTTCTGGGTGGAATTATTTTTTTGAGGCCCTCCATAAAAGCTTTTATGGCAGGTACTCTAAAGAGTGATAGATGTCTATTTTGTAAGTATGCTGCAATGAATTGAATTAAATTGAAATTATATTTATATAGCGAATAAACTACCCTGAGGCCTCGCAGCGCTGGTGGCTAGAATCACAACAGGGCAAGGTGCTAGCAGATGGTTCCGAACAGATGAGTTTTTAGGAGCTTTCTAAATGCCAACAGATTGCTATTCTCTCTGAGGATAAGGGGAAGGGAGTTTAAAAAATTTGCGGCGTTGAATGAGAACGAACGGCCACCCCAGCGGGCTTTGTTTATCTTATTGGAGGTGGCCAAGTGTAGTGAGCTGGAGTGCAAAATTCTGTGGGGGAGGTAGGGAGTGACTAGAGGATGCATTATGGCTGGACCGGTCCTCCATATAGCTTTTTGGGTCAGACACATGGCTTTGAACTGTATCCTGGCTGCAATAGGGAGCCAATGTAATTTCCTCAAAACAGGTTTGGCAGACTGCCAGCGTGGAATTTGGTAAAGCAGTCGAGCTGCACAGTTCTGGGTTACCTGAAGCTTGTTAATTGCAGCCAGGGGGGCTCCCAGATAGAGAGCGTTACCATAGTCCAGGCGAGAGAGTATCAAAGCCTGGACCATGATTCTTCTTGCCTGGAACGGGAGTAAGGGGAGAATCTTTCGGAGCATTCTCATCAAACCGTAGCCTGAAAAGTGAAATCCAGGGAGCTGTCCAACCATATGCCCAGGCTCTTTATCTGTGTCTTTGGGAGAGGGGGGGGGGGGGGGGGGGGGGGTCCCAGACAGATTGGCCATAGGGGGGCAAGAATGTTGGGTGATGGATTACCTAGCAACATGATTTCTGTTTTTTTCCCCATTTAGTCTGAGGCAGGAGAGTTCCATCCACCTGGCTACTGCCTCTAGGCAGGGACCCAGAGTAGAGTGCTAGAGGACCCCTCAGCTTGATTTAGTGAAACCACAAGCTGAGTGTTGTCTGCATAGGTGATAATTTTAATGACAAATGGATGGACTAGCCCTGCCAGAGGTCTCATATAGACATTAAAGAGGGTGGGGCTCAGGGTAGAGCCCGGAGGAACCCCACAGCTGAGTGGTAGCTTGGTGGAAACAACCTCTCCCTCAAAAACCCGAAGGAAGCATTTGTCAAGAAAGGAGATAAGCCATATCAGTGCATCAAGGATTGCTGGACGGAACTAGTCAATGACCGAAATAAGATATTGTGGAGGGGCTGGATCCGTGGGAGAGCCTGAGGTGACTTTGGAGATTATTTTATCCAGAGAAGCAATGTCTAGGAGAGTAAATTGTTCCTCCATGCAGGTAGACAGAGAGCTAGTGCTAACTATTGCAGCTGCATCCGGCTCAGAATTATTGGGGGCAAAAGAGGCATAAATAGTTTGAATCTTCTGGTAAAAGAAGGTTACTAAGTTGTTACACCGTGCAAGTGCTCCTTCTGATGGTACTGATTTTTGAGGAGGAGTGATTAGTGATTTTGCTATCTGAAAGATTTCCTTTGGTGAGTTTGCAGCTATATTAATTTTTGTTTCATAGAAGAGAGCTTGTGCCGCATTAATTTCGGTTTTGTATAGCCTAATTGCTATCCTGAATTCTACCTTTCTACTATGAGAGAGGTTTTGTCTCCAACTCCTCTTGAGCCTGCGACAGAATTGTTTTAGGTCCCTCAGTTTGGATGTGAACCATGGGGCGACTTTTTGCCTCTTTATGCAATGAATGGATTCCCTAGGAAGAACTAAGTCAAGGGAGTTTTGAATCCAGTTATTGAAATGACTGCTGGCCATATTGGGATTAGGTACCTTCGTGGGTTTAAGGTCAGCAAGAACAGCTTCCCATTGATTAGGGGAGAGTTTGGACCACTTCCTACCCCACTGTTTTTTGGGTTCTTGGGCAGATGGAGATCTCCCAGTTACCCAAGTCAAAGGTATTAAGTAATGGTCTGTCCAGGGAAGGGGCATGGCCGTTTCAGTGGCCAGGGTTTTGATGTTACTAAACACATGGTCTAAAAGATGGCTTTTGTTATGTGTCGGGGAAAACCCTTTTTGTACCAAGTCAATCGCTTGAAGGCTCAGCAGAAGATTATTGACTGAGAGGTCAATAGAGTTGTCTAAGTGTATATTCAAGTCGCCAAGCACAGTAAAGTTGGCAGAAGTAAGCGCTAAATTGGCAGCTAGGTCAACGAGGTTGGAGATGAAGTGACCTAATGCTCCTGGCGGTCTGTAAATTAGAAGACCGGAGAAGGTGTTTGTCGAAGAAAATTCTAGCGAAAAGGACATACTTTCACAGTCTAAGAGTGTGGTGGGGATGGTACGACACTTGTATAGATCTTTATAAATGATGGCTAGACCGCCCCCTCTACCGGAGGTGCGATTGACTCTATTTATTGTGTAGCCTTGGGGGAGGGCCCGCACAATGGCCGGGTCGGCTTCCAGCTAGAGCCAAGTGTCCGTTAGAAAGAGTACGTCTGGTTTAAGTTCTTCTATTAATAGAGCTATTTCAGTGCAGTGTTTTGGATCTACAGTTAAGAAGGAACATCTTCCATAAGCTGTAATTAGAGGGTCTGCCGGTAGTGTTAGGTAACCGCTTCAAATTGCAGTGTATGCAGTGGGTCGTGAAGTCAGTGAGACGCATAGAATGTAAGCACTTCGGTTTGACAAGAGGTCTTAACTCACGTAGACATGAGGGGTCATAAGTAATTAAGCCCCTAGCCAAAGGACCAGGGTTTATGACACCTGGGCCCGGTCGGGCGCGGACTGGCGCAGACTGGCTTTGCTGTGGCGCGCCCGCTGCGCGCGTCCGCTGCGCGACGGTGTCATGTGCCCTTATGTAGATTGGATTCCTAATGAAGCTAGAGTATCACCCTGCCAAGATGGCCGCCCGCTAATGGAACCACCAGGAAGGGGTATGCTCTGTGATCTCCCTCCACACAATCAGCACCAATTAGCTGTGATGGACAGGTTTAAGGGTCTGAGGTCTAGAATAGGCCTTAGAGATCCATCCGTCCTCTGGAATTAGAAAGTACAGAGAGTACACTCCTCTGTTTCGCTGATGCAGTGGAACGAATTCTATTGCATTTTTCTGGAGGAGGGATATTACCTCTTGTCTGAGCAGTATCAAATGTTCTTGTGACACTGGACGCTGTTTGGGTGGTATGTTGGTGGGGGGGTGGGAGGGGGAAGTAGATGTTAGTTCTAGACAGTAACCTGGCTGAATTATTTGCTGCACCCACCTGTCTGATGTGATGCTTGTCCAGGCTGGGAGGTATTGTTGTAGCCTTCCCCCGACTGGAGTGGAATGTTATGGGGGAAGGTGAGGGAAGTCATTCGGCAGGGGTGGAGGCAGAGCGGGAGTTGTTTGTTTTGCCTCTGCCCTTATTGTTGTTACCTCGGTAACCGCCTCTTTGGTAGCCCCTACTATAAGTGGATTGTGTGGGGGCGTTGAACGAAGTTGAGGGGCTGTCTGAAGAGTATCCCCTGTTGATGCCTCTGTAAGGTGAGCGGCGATAGGAGCGTCTGGGAGCTTGCGACTGCAAGGCTCCCATAGATTTGGCTGTGTCCGTATCTTTTTTCATTTTTTCAAGGGATAAGTCCACAGTAGGCCCAAATAAGTGTTGCTCATCAAAAGGTTGGTTGAGTATGGCACTTTGAACTTCAGGCTTGAACACTGAGATGAGTAGCCAAGCGTATCTACGTAATAGGACACTGGTATTGATTGCCCTTGAGGCAGTGTCTGCTGCATCTAGTGCACAACGAATAGAAGTATTTGTGATGTGTTTACCCTCTTGTATAAGCTAATTTGCCCGGGTTTTGTATTTGTCGGGGAGGTGCTGCATTATTGATTCTAATTTATCAATAATGTGCCCTGTCGTATCTTGCTAATAATGCTTGGGTATTGCCAATACGCCACATGTTTGCTGCCTGTGACGCAGATCTTTTACCTGATGAGTCAAGAAGCTTAGACTCTTTATCTGGTGGAGGAGCTTTGCCTGATGTTTTGAATTTGCTCTCTAGAGTGAATTAGATACTACACAGGAGTCTAATGGTGCAGGCCCTTTAATATAGACTGTATCTGAAGGGGCAGCTTTATATTTCTTCTCGATTTGTGGGTTAATGATTCGAGCGCTCACTGGGTGAAGACTTCTGGAGCATGCTTAATAACCCCTTTAAGCATGGGTAAAATTAACGTGGATCTTTGTGCGTTGTCAAAGGTATCCATTAGGAAGTCTTCGTCTACGGGGTCAGTATGTAGGTCTACCCCTTGGTATTGTGCAGCCCTTTGTACTAGTTGATTAAACCCCATAGTGTCTTCTGGTGAGGAAGGCCTAGAGGATTATATAGGTCGTCTTGAGGGACATTAGGGACGTCTGGGGTGCTATAATCATCCCAAGGGTCAGGTGAGCCTGGAGGACTAGAAGGATCTAGTGGCTCACTATCTGCACCACCTTGTGTGTCATTAGAGGTATCATCCCTGTTATCATCTGGTATAGGGGAGTGATGTGGCAGGGGAGTAGGCGGTGAGGGTATATGAGGAAGAGGAGAGGGAGAAAGAGGAGAAGGTATTCTTAGGTGAGAGGTTGCAATGTCCTTTTTAGGATGAGGAGCAGGTGTAGGCGTGTCCAATGGTCGTTTTTTTAGAACTTAGAGTTAGTTGACCAGTCTTTGGATCTTTTACTAAAGTCTTTTGTGCAGGGTCTGGATGAAATAATTCCTCTGCAGGAGGCCGATCCTTTGGCGTCGATGTTTGAGCATCTTTCGGCTTTGGAACTTGTTGGACAGTGTCTTTAGCCAATGAAGTCTTTTTTGGTTCCAATGGTTTTTTCGGCTCCGAAGGTTTTTTCGGCACAGAGGGTTTTTTCGGCACAGAGGGTTTTTTCGGCACAGAGGGTTTTTTCGGCACAGAGGGTTTTTTCGACTCCGAAGCATGGGAGTCGGCCGAGTGTGGTTTTGGTGCTGAGGAGGGTGCACCCATTTTCGGCGCCGAAGGAAATTGGTTCCAATACAGAGCGCAGGAAACAATCTGGGGATGGAGCCAATGCCCATGTGCAATATTATCCAAAGGAGGAGTCACCTATCCCGTGACTTCCAAAGACTTCCCAGGACAAAAACAAACTGCAAACATCCGGGCCCAACACTAGGTGGCCATCTATGCACAGTGTGTAATCTGCAGCTCATATGCCTCGAACACATATTTTCAATGGGAAATTCCTTTTAAGAATATTGAAGTCCCTTCCCAATTGTTGCACTCAAGGAATGCAAAATACATTATTTATTCATCTAAATAGATAATCACATTCATTTTTTCTGCAGTTCTCTAAAGTGCAACAAACGTATTGGAAGGTGGCCATCAGATAAGATGCTCTTTCCCCTGCTCTTTCTAACATAACATATCCAATAATTGTAGCTCCTTTGAAAGGTCATCCATCCCTTAGAATAGTTTAGAATAACTACATGCCACTTCACAACAGAAAATACCATTACACATAATTACAATCCATAACACACTATCTCACTCCTCATAATTCCAGTACACTTAATGCCACACAATTACTATCCACAATTTCACAGCACACCAACCCTCTTAATTCCAACACACAATTCCATGCCACACAAATCCACAACTATCCCAATCCAACCCACATATTTCCGCTACACACCATTTACATACACTTCGTAACACATGGCTAAAAGGCATTCCAATTTACAATGCCAAAAGCTCTAACTCACATAAATGCGAGACCGATTGCATTTCCAATGCTTGTTCTTTAAAGGAATCATATAGTAAGGGTCATCAGAAGGAAGCCTGTGTTTAACTAAAAATTTTGCATGAATATGTCCTGCAAAAGGGTAGATATAAATCATCTTTTGTTTGGTATCCAGTTTGGGATGAATAATTTTTAAAATTAGAGTCAGAAGGCTCGGAGAGGTTGTTTGTAGATTTTGGCACACCAAATATTTGGGACCAGGAAGAACTTTCCTTTAGGAGCAGATGTTTTCAGCTCCAAAGCATGCTTTTTTTTCGATATGGAGGGTTTCGTCTCCGAACCAGATTTGGGCTTCGAACTGGAAGGTTTCGGATCCAAAGAGGATTTTGTCCGACTCAGTCCCAAGCCGGAAGGCTTGACTATCTGTTTTGTTGCAGAGCCAGAAGGAGGGGCGTCGGAAACATGGTCTCAGTGCCGACCTTGGCCAGAAGGCAGGGGTGGTGCCAAAGCCTTATGTCATTTGGGCATGGGCTTAAGGGGTAATCGGTACTCGCGGTACCCTTTCCCGGAGGCACGTCTTCAGACTCCATGTCTATCTAGAGTTCCGAATCCAACTCCTGAACAGAGAAGGCCTTTTCTGCTGCCGTCGCCCTGACCTCTTCCTGCTCAGATTTTTCGGCGAAGATATCTGTAGCATGTTCTATGTTTTGATGTTGTTTCACGACGTTGAGTCAGACGATTGTGAAGAGTCTTCTTGAACCGAAACGATTTACAAGCGGTGCAGTCTTCCTCCTTGTGCTCCGGAGACATGCACAATTTATACACTTGATGAGAGTCGGTGTGAGGGTACTTAAGAGTGGAACCGAGGACAGAATGTATACAGAGTCTGTTCCACGACGGAAGACTCGACCAACGAGGTCAGAGCCGAAGGTCGCCCACAAAGTTTTCGATAGAAATTGAAGGATTTGTTAACAGAAACAATACCCAGAGAAAAGAGAAATGCATATGAAACAATACCATTGAGGGTAGAGTGGATTGCACACCAAGGTGAACCAGAAGAATGGTTTTGAACCGGAGCGCAACAATACATGTCCAAACCTGATGGCGAAAAAAAAACCAATTAACAATGGAGGCGATGCCCATGCGCAGTATCACCGAAAGGAGGAGTCACCTTACCTCGTGACTGGAAATACTTCTTCGAAGAAAAACAACTTGCAAACATCCAGACCCAACACTAGACGGCAGGAGTATGCAAAGAATGTGTATCTACAGCACACATGCCTCAAGCACATGACAGATAACACAATAAGAGTCAGGCTTCAGATGACTACTTAGAAACCCATCACTTGATGGCTTTTCCAGCACGTCTTGGTGCTGTTCCTCTTCACTGAGGCTTTCACTGAAAGGGCTGCCTCAGAGTGCTGGGGTATTTCCATTGTGTCCAGCACTCTGGCTTGCGACTGCGGTAAAATATGAATGAGGCCTCACAGGATATAAGCCTTCTCTAACAGGTATTCTCTTCCTAGATTAAAAGGAGTGGCTCCCTATCTAAACTGTATTGAAGGACTTTGCAGTGTCTTTGTCCTAGGTCGTCCTTTGGAGGAAGTCATTGACCACTGATCCAAAGATGCTTTCTCCAGTAAACCTCCTGTTAACCAGATGCATGTACCTCTTGCTTAAAGCCAGGCATACGCAGCAACATATCTCCTTATCCCAGTGCATAGCTCTCTGCAGGCTGTATTACCTGCATCCAGGGATGATAGGCATGCTTATTTATTTTCTCTTCTGATTTTCTCGGCTCTTTTTTTGGCATTGCTCTAAGAGGTGTGGTAAGAGGTTCTTTATCTCCCCTCACTGTTGGAGACTGTATGTGTTCAGGAGGGCACTGGAGTTGGAGATTCACCAATGGACTGCTGTAGAAAAAGTAATTTTCCTGCCCCTCATTTCAACCGATTTGTCTGGTGGTGGCCCACTGTGGTAGGTGTTTGCACTCTCTTCCGTGCCTTAGAGACTATACTCGAGTGGGGGTAGACCCTGCCCCTGATGAATTCAGGATCCTGAGTGGAGTCTCTATATATTTTCTATACACTTGGGGTAACAATTTTTGCTGCAGTTAGTGCAGTGGTGGCCTATGATAGTTAACACTGAATTACAAAGAAGTCCATAAAAAGGACATACCTGTACTTTCTCTACTAGAGCAGCTTCATCCTTACTTTATTGGTGTACTTCTCTATAAGGCTGTGGCTCTGTATACATATCCTAAACTTGCCACAGAGGAACAGATGAGATGTTCGGTGCTTATCATAAAAAGCAAGCTGCCACCACTGTCCGCTTCATCAAAGTCGGGGTTCCAAGGGCAGTCATCACGCTCATAATAAACGTTTCCTCTTTGGGTGCACTTGCATGATTCTTCATGTCATTGTTGGAAAGCAAAAGGTTGTAAAAAGACTTTATTTATGCTGCCAACTTTGTCTGTCAATGCAAAGCCTCAGTGAAGAGGGCAGTAGCCACTCACATTCAACATGGTGTGTCTAATAGATATTTCCCAAACACTGTCATAGCTCCGATGAAGACAATAAATGATCAGGCATAATGCATTTGAGCAGGCAGGTATTCATTATCATAATGTTCATTGGAGGAACAACACTGAGCTGTTAATAATTATATATATACACACACACACACACACACACACAAGCACTGGGTAGCACAGCTTCCCAGAGAAGACATCTTTTCTAACACAAAATATCTGCATTCTTTAAATTGAATTTACAAAGATGTAATTAGATTATGAATATAATTATGATTATCCAACCCTTCTGAGAATACTGCACACACACCCAGATTCTGCAGAGTATACCTAAAGCCTCCTTTTGGAGTATTTATTGAAGCCCTGTTCTTTTCTTAGATAAACGGAGAGCAGACCTGATCTCTGCATTTCATCAAGGGTGCCGAGGTACTAGCAAATCAGAAATTGTTTGGCAATATAAGGTGTTTTCTATATTACAAGTAGCAAACTTTACAATTCACTGCCAAAGGTAAAACACTTAAAAAAAAAAAAAAAGCAAACACTTATGAGTTTTAAAAACTGAACACAATCACATGATAAGAAGTGTCAAAAAGGATTCTAGATTACCATCCGATCATGTGGGTGCAGATTGTTGAAACTGCCTGACTGTGTAAGAGGGGGAGGGGAGCTGCCCAGGATTGTTCCATAAGTTGGTTGGCTGACTGGCCCAGACGAATTCCACAATTCTGCTGCACTATGAAGACCATCTAAAAAAAATTAAAAAACACATTAATTTTTTTAACTGTACCTTAATACATACAAGCAGATGATAAACTTACCAGTCTAACACAATTGTTTCACAGCAGACAAAACAAGCAGTGAAAGTTCATACTGCCCATCATTTCGCAGCAAATCAATTTAGCAGACTATAAAACAAGATCTGTTGGAGTCTTAAGCATCATCTTCACTAGACTAAAATGCATGAAATCCGTGCACTATATCCAGCAATGTTAACCAACTCCCTCCCTTAATCCACACTAAATTATCTTCCAATTGTCAACCGGATAATGGTAAGATGCGACACTCTTAAATGAGTTCACACATTTTGCCAGATATCGCCCAGGAGATTGGTATGGGGCGTAGTAGGAAGCTGGCCTTTAATGTAAATGCTCTTTGTGGTAGTGTGGGCAAGCATTTGTTGTAAACCAAGTCAATAAATGAGTATCCATAAGAAACTAGAGACCAATTTCTAAAAACACAAATGTGTACATAATTTTAGACACCAAGATCATCAGAATCAGGAAAGTACTTTAGATGTTATAGATTTTAACAGGTAAAACAGTAGAAAAATCACAGCTGTGTAATTTGATGCATGATCATCAAACGCAGTAATGTTATCCTATGGGAGAAACATTCACTGTATAGGTACACTTACAGACTACTTACAGCACTGTTCTTTTGGACTTCAGGTTAGATAGGGGCCAAGGTCCAAGAAAGCACTAGCAGTTCAAGTTTACCTGCCCAGAGGTGTACAGGAGCAGAGGTGCAGTACCCAGAAGTAGCCTCGAATGCTACAAGCTAAAGTAAATGGGGCAAAGTACCTGTGAGAAAAAGACTGCACGTGGGGACTGGGGGACCAGTCCAACAGAACCCAGGGGGGGGGGGGGTAGGGAGGCTCAGCGTTTGAGGGTCTCAAGACCTCAGAGACACTGGCCTGTTTCCTTGAGCCCGGGCTGAGGAGCTCAGGTGCAGAGGTGTTTTGGCCAGTGTGTTGATAAGTTAGAGAAAAGAAACAAAGCAGGGCCACTCTCTGTGTAGAGCTGGCCTCACTCAAAACCCCACGACGTTTTTGGTAGATGTGGTGTCCCGACTGAATAAGCCTTAGTGTTTGCAACTGGCTCCGGTACCCAGAGCACTGGTGCAGGGGGGCTCCTGAGGGTCTAGCGGCTCAGTACTCGCTGGGGAGCAGTGGCTGGCCTCCGAGAGCCACATGGTGCTTCTTTTCAGGCGATGCTCCCTAGGTGAGCCCAGAGATCGAAAAATCGTGGTACAAGACCGATGTGGTCGGTGTTTGCTGGTGCAGGAAAATGGCTCCTCCATCTTGTTGCGTCGAAGTACTGGGCAGACCTTCAATGGTTTGGTAAGGCTGTAATGCTTCTGGACGAGTCAGTCTTTGTGATTGTTAGGACAGCAGCCGCCAGACAGGGTGTTGCACAAAGTTCGGTGCTGGTCCACAGTTCCCACGTCACCTCTTTTTCACAACAAATGTTATTAGGTTTCCATGGCACCTGGTGGGCAGTGCCCAAAGCATACATTGTAGATACAGTTCGATGTAGAAAGTACCACAATTTTGAGAAATACATAATCAAACTAGCCTGCAAAATAGCTGGCCAACAACTGAAACATAACACAGATTATCATGTAGTTCACTCGAACGCAATAGGTCTAGATGTATATGTGCTGACAACAGAGTTGCTCAACTTAGATATTTTAGCAATTAGATAGATGTACAGGACGAATTTATGGAGGGTCGATTTGTGGTGGGGGTAAGTCTATGCCCAGATATGTCGGCTCAACGGGACCAAATCTTCCTGTGCTTTTGCAAGCAGCCCTGTGACCTGACCTGGTCAGACCCGGTCGCTCCTCCCGCCGCCGCTGCCAAGCAGAGTCTCTGTCCCTGTGTGGAGTGGCCCCCTGTCCCTGCCCGCTCTCTCATGCCTACTAAGGTTTGCCTGTTACCATTCGTGTTTGCCCGTGTTTTGTTGATTTTACCGTCGCTCCCCTGCCGCCTGTGCTCCCCAGAGTGTTCCCCTGCCCCTCCGCCTGTTGTTGGCCTTCTGCTGTGCCCATTGTAATTTTGTACTTGTGCTCCGTGTCTCCATTGTAATTGTGTACTTTTGCTCCGTATCTCCATTGTAATTGTGTATTTTCGCTCCGTGTCTCGTCTCAGCTGTTCCGCTGCCCCACCCCGCTCCCTGCCGCTGCTCCCCGCGGCCCAACCCACGCCCCCTCCGCATCACCTCACCGCTCCCCCCCCACTCGCCACCCCGCTCCCGCCTCCCAGCTGCCCCTCCCTCGCCCCTCCCCCGCCTGCCCCCCCCTCTCTCCATTTATGGCAGAGTGCATGCGTACGCGCAGCGTTGACACGCAGCGGGCGCGCCAAAGGCGCTCCAAAGGCAAGCCCATCTGCGCCTGGACCGCGCCCAGCGCCAGACCCCCTGGCCCTCGAGGATGCCAGCCCACCCGCCGGACCTACAACTACGCCACCCTCAACGCACTCAACACCGGCCGGACCCCCGGCTGCCACCGAGCCACCTCAGGACGCACCCACGGACCCTTCACCTGCCAATCCTGCAAGTTCTCCTGCATCCGGACCTGCACCGTACCCGTCGAGACGAGCACCAGCAGCAACCACCTGAAGTGCATCCTGCTCAACACCCGCTCCGTCCACAGACACGCCGTGGAACTCTGGAACCTCCTCGACACCACATCTCCAGACGTCGCCTTCCTCACGGAAACCTGGATGAACGCCTCCTCAGCACCCGACATCGCCATCCCGGACGGTTACAAGATCACCCGGAAGGACCGCGTCAACCAGACTGGAGGAGGCATCGCCATCGTCCACAAGAACACCATCCGCATCACGACCAACTCCGACGACACCCTGACAGCCGCCGAACACCTGCACTTCCAGATACACACCGACCCCAAGACCACCCTCAGAGGCACCCTCATCTACAGACCCCCGGGACCAAGCACACAATTCAGCGAAGACATCGCCGACTTCATCAGCCCGCACGCCCTCCCCTCCGCTGACTACATCCTCCTCGGGGACCTCAACTTCCACCTGGAGAACAACAACGACCGCAACACCACCACCCTGCTGGACAACCTCGCCAACCTCGGACTCAAGTAACTGGTGACCACCCCCACCCACTATGCCGGCCACACGCTAGACCCCGTCTTCTCCTCCTGCAAGGACATCTTCTTCAGCCACGCCTCCGGACCCAACTGGACAGACCACAGCTGCATCCACTTCAGCAAGACCACGCACCACCACCACCCGCAACAGGTCCCCCGCAGAAGCTGGAACAAGATCACAGCCGACCAGCTCGCCACATCCCTGAGCCAGAACCCTCCCGCCAGCTCAGCGAACCCCAACCAAGCCGCCTACAACCTCACGAAGTGGATCAGCAACTGCGCAGACTACCTCGCTCCACTGAAGACCCCCCCCGCCAGACCCGGCACCAAGAAAGCATCCTGGTTCACCGACGAACTCAAGAGCTCCAAGAAGAACTGCCGGGACCTCGAGAAAGCCTGGCGCAGAGACCCAACTACAGACAACATGACCACCCTCAAGCTCGCCACCCGAAAACATCACCAGCTGATCCACACCACCAAGAAAACCGCATTCAAGGAACCACTAGACAACGCCCACAACAGCAAGGAACTCTTCAACATCGTCAAAGAGCTCTCCAACCCCAGCGCCGGAAACGACATCACTCCCACGCAAGACCTCTGCAACTTGCTCGCTGCGTTCTTCCACAGCAAGATCGCAGACATACACAACAGCTTCAGCACACAGCTGACGCACCCTACGACCGTACCAACGCCCCCACCACCTCCCTCCGCGCCTGGACCCCGGTCAACACCGAAGACACCATCCGCACAATGAACTCCATCCACTCCGGATCTCCAACCGCCCCTGCCCCACCACATCTTCAACAAGGCCGACTCCGTCATCGCACCCCATCTACGGGACTTCATCAATGGCTCCTTCGACACCGCCACCTTCCCAGAGAGCTGGAAGCACGCCGAACTCCGCACCCTACTGAAGAAACCATCAGCGGACCCCACCGACCTCAAAAACTACCGCCCCATCTCGCTCCTTCATTTTCCTGCCAAAGTCATTGAGAAGACCGTCAACAGACAGCTGGCCGCCTTCCTCAAGACAAATTTCCCTCGACCACTCGCAGTCCGGCTTCCGGGCCAACCACAGCACCGAGACCGCCCTCATCGCAGCCACCGACGACATCCGAGCCCTGCTCGACAACGGGGAAACAGCGGCCCTCATCCTCCTGGACCTCTCAGCGGCGTTCGACATGGTCTGCCACCGCACCCTAGTGCAGCGCCTCAACAACATTGGAATCCAGGAGAAGGCACTGGAGTGGATCATCTCCTTCCTCGCCGGAAGAACACAGAGAGTCCGCCTCCCCCCGTTCGGATCCCAGGCCACCGAAGTCATCTGCGGCGTACCACAAGGATCATCACTCAGCCCCACGCTGTTCAACATCTACATGAGCCCCCTCGCGGCCATCGCACGCCAACACCACCTCAACATCATCTCCTACGCCGACGACACCCAGCTGATCCTCTCCCTCACCAACGATCCCGCCACCGTCAGAACCAACCTACACGAAGGGATGAAAGACGTAGCAGAGTGGATGAGGAACAGCCGCCTGAAACTGAACTCAGATAAGACGGAAGTCCTCATCCTGGGATCCTCGCCCTCCGCCTGGGACGACTCCTGGTGGCCCCCTGCCCTGGGCAGCGCACCCAAACCCACAGACCACGCACACAACCCGGGCTTCATCCTGGACTCCTCCCTCTCCATGACCAGACAAGTCAACGCCGTCTCCGCGTCGCGCTTCAACATCCTACGCATGCTACGCAAGATCTTCCGTTGGATCCCCACCGAAACCAGTTAGACGGTCACCCAGGCCCTTGTCACCAGCCGACTGGACTACGGCAACTCCCTCTACGCCGGAACCACAGCCAAACTTCACAAAAAGCTCCAGCGCATTCAGAACGCCTCAGCACGCCTCATCCTGGACATTCCCCGACACGGCCATATCTCCGAACACCTGAGAAACCAGCACTGGCTCCCCGTCAGCAAGAGAATCACTTTCCGACTCACCCACGCACACAAAGCTCTCCACAACCAAGGCCCAAGATACCTCAACGACCGCCTGACCTTGTACACTCCCACCCGCCAGCTACGATCGACCAGCCACACCCTCGCCGCCGTCCCCCACATCCGACGAGCCACAACGGGAGGAAGATCCTTCTCCTACCTGGCTGCCAAGACGTGGAACTCCCTCCCCATCCACCTCCGCCTGACCCAAGACCACCTCTCCTTCAGGAAGCAACTCAAGACCTGGCTGTTCGAGCAGTAGCGGACCCCCCTCCCCCAAGCGCCTTGAGACCCTCTGGGTGAGTAGCGCGCTATACAAATGTTTTGATTGCTTGATTTATTGTGCCCGATAGGCTGCGACCACGGCCCCATGCATCTGTCCATGGCCATCTTCCACCACTTCATTGTTGGCGGGGAGGTGACCTTCCATGCTTGGGTGATGTCCCACTTGGCAAGTGTGAGGCCCAGAAATAGAAAGTGTTTATTGCGGTTCCCGCAAATCCCCTATGTGCTATGAAGAACAGCCTAGGATTGAACGGGAAGCTCCAAGAGATGGCCCAGGCAGGATGAGATTTTACGCCAAAACGACTGCAGTGCCTCATAGCTCCAGACTGTGTGAAAGAAGGTACCATCCGCGCCCCTACATCTGATACATGTAGGGGACTAGATGACACCCATCTTCTAGAGACAGGAACGAGTGAAGTAAGCTTAGTGGAGATATTTAAATTGAATGAGGCAGTTTTGTGTGGAGACGGCAGCGCCCCCGGGACTAGCAAGGGCCTCGGTCCAGTCATCGTCCATCATGTCTGGCAGGTCCGCCTACCATGCCCCCCTGGTTTTGTGTAGTGTAGTTTGAGTGTGGGTGGTAAAAGTCTGGTAAATTGGTTTTATCTTGTGCGCCCCAGAACACCCATCAATAAGCAGCTCTCCAAGGGATGAAATCGTGGTAGGTCGTCCAATGGACAGATCGGGGGGGTCAGGGCGTGTCTCAGCTGCAGACACTTCTATAACTGCGGCTTATGCAGCTGAATTTTTTTTCTTCAGCTACTGAAATTATTTGAGGGTGCGACCCTGCATAATATCTCCTAGGGTAGAAATTCCAAAAAGGTCCCATTTATGAAAGACAGAGGGTTTGGTGACGGGGCGCAAATAAGTGCCCTGCCACAGCGGGGTTGTCGGTGTCAGACGCTGTAGGAGAGTAGGGTCTGCAATCCTATGATCACCCCAGATTTTTGCTTTTTGCTTCACTGGTTTACGACTTCTCTGGCTGTGGGCCTGCCAATCAGACCCACAGCCTTGCTGTTCTCTCACTAAATTGACACGTGTACCTTAGATGCATTATCCAATTGGTACTGGGCCACCTTATCAGACCCTGTAACTCAGGGCATAGGTGTACCCAGGGCCTACCAGGGGCTGAAACATGTATTGTGCCACCCCTGGATGGCCATCTAAATCTGACACAACTGGCTGCACGACAGCTGGGGCAAGGTGGTGTAATCACCCTTTGCTTTAGATATAGTATACCTATATCTAGCCCTAAAAATGGATACACAGATTCCTATCAGTCACTCCTATGGCAGGCTTTGACCATCCTGAAGGCAGAGTGCTTGGAATCGTGTGAGATGGTGCTCTGGCATGGGCTGAGCCCATTTGCAGCTTGCGGAACCAAGTCCTAATAGCTGTTCCATGATAACGCATACCATATACTCTTAAGTGCATTATAATTCTCGCGGTTAAATGCTATCTTTGGTATTGCTTTATCAAAACATGTCGAGTAAGGTGTCATACGAATTGGAATACTAACACCTCGCCAATTCTGGCGACGGGGTTAGCATTCCACCCTTCTAGAGGGACATGACATGTATGTAACTGTGAACCCCGGTTAAAGTTAACTCGAGCCTCAGCATCACAAAATGGATGCTGCCACCACAGACACGAGTCTGACCCCCTGCAGCTGGGAGTCCTTCCAGCGAGGGGAGCTTGGACAAAGTGTTTCCTGTCAGGGGCGGTGCTAGCACCATCCCAGACAGGGTTTTGTGTATCCTGGGTAGGCAGGGCTTTACAGGAAGGTGACTGCAAGTGGCGCTCCGGTGCTCACTACGCATCTGCCGGCTAGAACCAGTTCCAGGGATACACCAGTCCCTGGCCTGGGGAAAGTCCGGCATGGGAGAGGGGTGTAACCACCCCCCTTCCTGGTCCCACCCCTAGGGCAGGACCTAGTCGCGTACCCACCCCTTTCTTTAGGATAAAGGCAGGAGCGGGGACCCTTCCAAATTAGATCATCTTTGAATCAAGACACTACTTTCTACGAAAGGACCTCTCGACTTCTTCTTAAGATTTCTCCCTTGTGGCTAAGGAGTAGTCACCCTGCATCCGCAGGCACCATCTAAGAACTCTGCGGTTTGCTGCACGTCCTTCCTCCGGAATCCGACCGACCAGCACGACGAGACCCGGCTTCCCTGGCACCTCTGACCTCTACCTACCTCTACAGCTAAGCTGAGAACCGTAGGTGCGACGAGACCTCGAGAGACCGGCCATCATCAGAACTGCACGACTTCTATCCAGCATGACCGCCGAGGGATCCTCTGGTGAGTGCTTTGGGGTCCGAGAAGCCCCGACCCTGAGCAGCTCCAGCACCGAAGACCAGCCCCCCAGCATCCACGAGATCTGCATGGGGCCCTTCTGCTTTTTGGCTGCTCACCGCGTTGTCTGGCTACTAGCCCGCTGGCTGGTGGCCTTCCCGACGACGACCAACGACGACAACCCTGCTGGTCTGGTTGCTCCAGACTGGCCCTTGCTCCCTTCCAAAAGAGGAGCACCCCGGACCCTCCTGGTCCACTCCAGACGCCATTTTAGGGCTTGAATTTGCCAAGACTTGTTGCCCCAATCCTGGGTCCAGCGACGTCGACAGCATCAACCATCGTGGGACAGCTCGCACCTCCATCCTGGTCGCCGACAACGCCTCCTGGTCCGTGAGACTGCAGAGCCCAGCGCCGCCCACTCACCTGGTCGAGCTGACTACCATCCGGTGCCATCCTGGTGCCCATCTGATCACTGGCTAGTGATTAAGAACTTGGTCCCCTCTGCTTTCAGGTGTCTCCCATCTTCGATCCAGGCTTGGATCCACCGAACAATCTTCACTGGTCGCCTGCCAGCAACTCCTTTCAGGCTCCTGGTTCGTCAACGAGGATTCCTGACGTCTTTTCAGACCTATGCAGCCGCAGCCCCTGGGCTAGGTAACTTCGGCATTTCGGTGCCCCAGCATAGCCTCACTATCCAAGGGTCCAGATCCACTTTCGTTTTCAACCTACCTAGTCGGGTTCGCCCAAGAACACTAACTTTGCTTTTACTGGCCTCCATAGACTTTGTCCCGCATCCCGCGTGAGAGTGCACACTCTGCACCCGAGTCCCCTAGGCCTCCTACTAGTAATCTGAAGGTTCAGTAACGTAGTCCTAGCGATTCCAAAGCCTATTAGTCCAGTACTTACCTGCTAGTAATTTCGCATTCCACTTTCATAGTATATGGTTTTTCGTGCCCCTCGGGCATTTGTGTAAATTGTGGGACTTAAAGTATTTTCGTAAGAGTTTTGTTGTGTGCTTAGTACCCTGTCCTCAAAGAGTACAGGGCTGTTGTAATCTAAATAAATACACTGTTTATTTTCATAACACTTGTGTGGTGTCCTTTCACTTGGTGTTCAAGGGGTATATGTGATGGTATAACAGCTGGCTTAACACGCCCTCTAGAGTTTAGCCCGAAGACTGCTCGTATCCATGCTACTAGGATAGCTGGTCTATAAGGTTGACTTACAACCAATCATCAATAAGGGTTGTTTGGACTGATACAAAGTGCTCACTAGAATAGTGAACATTATATATCAGGCCAACTTCTCACAGACGCCCTGACCAACCCATGTATTCAACAGTGTATCGCCATTTTGCCGGCGGGGAGGAAAGTCTAGGTTAATTTGGCTGTAGAGGAGTCTCATGAGGGTAATGCCCTCCATCACCAGGTGTTCTACCGCATAGCCCGGATCTGTATGCGATTATACGACCACTCATTAAGGACTAAAAGATGGGAGGCTACATAGTAAGCGTATACATCCGCTGCTGCAATGCCCCTGCAGTATGTCGACTGTGTGTACGTATGTAGCACTTCTCGAATGGCACCTCCCTGCCATAAAAACTTGTTCAGGATTGCATTCATTTGGGCAAACAACATGCAAGGGATATTATAAGGGAAATTTTGCAACCGATTAAGTATCTGAGGGAGGGAGACCATTTTAAAAATTGCTGAGCGCCCATACAGAGACAGCAGAAAATGGGACCATATTGTAGTCTCTTCGCGCATGGTTGAGAGTAGTGGAGCAATATTATGTGTCCACTATGTCATGAGGCACAGTTAAATAAAAACTCCTAAATATTTAAGTCCTTCCACGTCCCTGGTCACCACATACAGGAAAGAGTATCGATTTTGAAGGGTTAGCTCCTAGGCCGGAGTTATCCCTGACCATCCAGAGAATCTGAAGAATTCGAGGCCTAGAGGACCACGGATCAGTCATAAACAGCAGATCGTCTGCATATAGCGCAATTCTGTCAGATCTTTCCTGCGACCACTCAAACCCCCGAATCAATGGGTCTTGCCGCAACCAGGCGGCCAAGAACTCTATGGCCAGGGCAAATAACGGGGACAGGGGACAACCCTGCCTCGTGCCGCGGCATATAGGAAAGGATCAATCGCAATGGATCGCACACCGCTAGCCCCTCCTCCGGACCGCCCCTAAGGATTCTGGTACATATAGTTCGTAAGTGGTTCTCCCAAGTAGGTGCAAGTAAGTACTTGTTGTTCTGAAGATCTCTAGACCCGGGACATGGCCCGGGTTTCGGGATATCTTCCCTCGTCAGTAGAGAACATAGTTGGGGTGGAAGAGAAGGCCGCCAAGTAACCGCTTTTGACGAGCTTTTGGAGACGCGCCTGCGCGCCGGAGAGCCATCGAGGCCTGTGACGGTTACTTGGCGGCCTTCTCATCCACCCCAAATCCTGTCTCTACTGATGAGGGAAACTATCCCGAAATCCGTGCCATGCCCCGGGTCTAGAGATCCTGGGAACCACAAGTACTTACTTGCACCAACTTTGGTAAACTACTCATGAAGTTTTGTTTCACCTCTTCAAACTACATGCACTTCATATAAAAGAGTGCTCAGGGGCGATCCGGAGGAGAGGCTAGCGGTGTGCGATCCATCCTAGAAATCATATAGGAAAAGATACCGACCTGTGCCCAGCCACCTGCACCCAGGGCGAAAGGTCTGTATAGAGTAACTGGACATATGCCAGAAAACACGCGCCTTAGTTGATGGATCAGAGGAGTTGAAATGGATAGGTCCAGCTTAAGGAGTCGAACACCTATGTATGTCGGCAAAAAGAGTAACCGCGGGACATCCTAGCTCTGGGGCCTCTGTGAGGGCATTGTGAACCTGCAGGCTGTTGTGCAGAGTGGACCTTTATGGCATAAAGCTGGACTGGTCAGGGTGAGTAGGGTCTAGGATGCTGGAGCGGAGGCTGTCTGGAAGGACTTTGGCCACGAGTTAGGGTTCGAAATTAAGGAGGGAGATAGGGTGATACCAAGAGAGATCTTCTAGGCAGGGGGGGGGGTCCGGGTTTGAGAAATACAACGATTTCAGCATGACGCCTATCAGTGGGTACGATGTGCTGTTCAAGAGCCCTGTGAAGTGCCTCAAGCAGATACGGACCCAGTGCTGTCATATGCAGACGTAGAAAGTCGCTGGGGAAACCATTAGGGTGGGGTGCCCACCCAGGATGAATACTAACCAGTGCAGCTTTAAGTTAGTGTACAGTTATTGGGGCGTCTACTTGGTCGCGTATGTGGTCTGGGAGCTCTTGGAGGGTAAATCTGTTAGAAACTCCCCTATCAGGGCGCTCAATAGGGAGTTCTTTCTGTTTATGTAGGGAAGCATAATAGGCTGCGAACACCTGGACCACCGCTTCTGGGCAGGTGCACAAAACTGTCTGCGTACCGAAGCGCCGGAACATGAGTATTGGACATCGCGGCATGGCACAGCCAGTGAATCATTTTACTAGATTTGTCGCCGCATTGATAAATCCTGTGCTGAATCGCTAGCCAATCTCATGCGCCTCATTGATTAGATGTTGCTGTATTTGGAGGAGATTGCGCTGCAATGTTGGACTGGCACCCGTAGCAAATTGTGCTTCGAGGGACCTCTGGCGGTCTTCTAATTCCACAATTTGGGAGAGACGTTTGTGTTTTCGCCCGCACAGAAGCTAATATCAACACCACGAATTGTGGGTTTAAGATCCTCCCACAGAATAACACTGGACGAGGCCGAGGCAGCGTTGGACGAGAGCTAGTCGGAAATGGTGTGACGAATAACATCCTGGTATTTGAGGTCTTGGAGGTGCCAGGGTGACATACGCCACCAAAAGGGAGGCTTCTGAGATCCTAAACGCAGCTTGAGTAAGACCAGAGAATGGTCTAATAATCCCCTGGGTAGGATAGAGACATGGGACACCCTATGTATTTAACTGTATGGCAGGAAGACATAATCTAGCCGCGATAGGGTGCTTTGCATGGCTGATAGGAATGTAAAATCCAACTCCGAGGGGTGGTAGGCTCGTCATGCATCCGGCCACATCAGTGTAGTAGCCAGGAGATTGAGTTTGGATCTAACTGTCTGGGGCTCGCGCCCCGGCTCACATTGACTATCTAGGGGTGACTTAACATCAGTCCAATCCCCACCCAGCAGAGTCAGGCCCTCCGGGATCTACCCACACACTTGTGAGATCGGTGAAGGTATGCCCCAGAGGAGGAAGGGCGTAAACACTTCCTATGAATCCATTACGCATTCGCCATGCAATGTACCTGATATAATGGTGTATTGACCTTCGGGATCTAGCCATTTTTTAGATAAGATGAATGGGACCCAGCAGTGCACCAGAATAGCCGTGCACCGGGAGCCCCGTGTGAATCCTGAATGATATACTGCGGTGTACCCAATTCTGTTGAGGCACGGGGTTTTATTGCCCAGGAGGGGAGTCTCCTGTAGGAGAAGAATGTCGGCCTCACTACGTTCAGCCTGCCGGAGAACGGTGCCCCTTTTAATTTTGTTGAGCAGCCCTCTAACATTCCAGGACACTATGGTCAATTCCCCAAGCTGGATAATATGTACGTGTGAAGTAATCTATTGTCAATAGGTATTGCCATCTCAGTTGCGTTCGCAAAGGTGTGATGCGGTCTCTGTGGGTGTGCGATAACTTCAACAATATTAACTTGGTAGGACTGAGCTTTCGCCGCCCCCTAGCCCCTGCCCCAATACTTCCACCAACAAGGAGTATCTGTCACAGTGGTGGTAAGCCCGGGCCCCAACAGGGGGTCCAAGGGGACATCTGCCAAGCATACCCAAACTTCCAAAAAAGGGTAAACATAAAAGTTCAGGGGCGTAGTAGTACCTTGAATGACCCCCCAACCCATATTGGTTCTCCCAGCAGTTCCACATAAATGAGGAGAGTACGGACACAGGTCAAGGCCAAAGGCCGGAGAGGCAAAGGCGGTCGGTATACATTAGGACGCTTCGTCTTGGGTCTGGGAGCACCAGTTGGATCTGGACCTGTGCCTTCTCTAGGAGTTACCCCTCTTCTATTTCTCTGCAAGCCTTGGGAGGAGTCGGATTCCAGCAGTGGCTGGGTGTGTGGTTTTAGGTGCATCGTCTCGTCCGCCCAGGCGAAGATCACTTCTGGAGTGTCAAATACATGTCATTTTGACCTAATTCGGGCAGGATATAGCAGCATACATTGTGTATTGAGTTCCCCGAGCCTCTGTTTTGCAGCTGTAATTGACTGGCGCTGTTGCTGCACCAGTCTAGTGTAGTCAGGGGAGACCATTATGGGCTGTGATTCAAAAAGCAGCTGGTGCGTGTGAGTTCTTGCAAATTGTAGGATGGTATCCCAGTCTGCGTAGTTTAACAGCTTGGCGATCACCGGTCTCGGGCGTTCACCAGGAGGAGGCTTCCTAGACAGCACCCTTTGGGCTGTCTCAACTACGAAACAAGAGGATGCGGAGTCTTCTAGCAGGAGGGCTCTCAGCCATAGCGTAATGAAGCGGTCCATGGAGGGGCCCTCGCATCCCTCCGGGAAGCCAATGAAGCGTAGATTATTGCGCTGAGATTGGCCCTCTGCATCTTTGGCATGGGACCCAGCTCCTGCGCGACAACCATGCGCTTATTCACCTTCTTTTGCAGGGAGGCCACAGTATCTTCCACGGTGAAGACAGAAGTCTCTGCCTCCGTGATATGCTCCACAGCCTTACAGAGGTCTTGACGCAGCAAGGAAACCTCGGACCCCACGGCTCCGATCTGTGCATCAAGGGTATCCTGTGCCTGGGTGATCGCAGCCAGCAATGCCGCGATGTCCCTGTGCCGCCTGGGGTGGTAGCAAACTGGCCCAGAGTACTTTGCTTGGGGGCGGGGGCCCCTGGTTTATCTTTGCCCATACTGAATGGAAGGAAACTGAGGGGGGAACACAGCTGGAAGCCTCCCCTCTCAGGCAGCGGCAGCCTCGTACCTACTCCCTCTCAGGCTGCGGCAGCCTCGTGCCTACGTGAGTTTCTATGTTTGGTCGGTAAATCCAGTGAAACCAAATTGGGATTTCCTCTGGGATGCCCCATGGGGCACCTCTGGGGACAGCGCCGCAGGCCGGGCCTCGCGAATCCGACCTCCTAAGGCCACAAGCCGCCCCAAGCCTAGCTTGGCTGCTTCTGCCGCCCTAGGTGGCCGGCTAAGTAGAACCCTTAATGGAATCCGACTCGTCGGACCCCCAGCTGCAAATCGCCCCAGCTCTGCCTTTCTCTCCAGGTCTCCGCTCTTCCAGGATGTAGCTGTGTGATAGGGGGTGCAGCTGCTGCCTCTGGGTAAGCATTGGGCACTCCAATCGCCCACTCTGCTATCTTCAGTGGCACTCCCACGCCAAAGTAGTCCACTCTTGGCGGCGCAATCTCAATCTGCTAGGCGAGGGGGCACAATGCTCTCTTTGGCCCCCTTCGCCGCCCTGGGCGCTATGATTATGTAGACGCAAGTCAGCTGGGGTCCCTTTTCTTCAGGCTCTTCTTGGTCCTCAGACCTCGCCTACAATATGATGACGGTGAGGCGCGGCCCAGCCCGACCCCAATCTCCGGCCTAGGCAATGGCCGGGCCCCCCCGACCTCCCCGCTGGCGTCGCCCATCGCCCGACCGCCCAGGTCTGTAGAGGCGGGCGCCGCCGTTCAAGGCACTCAGCAGGTCCTGCGACTCCCGCGGGCCTGCAGAGGGCCGCAGCACGGTCCGGGCCACGACCACATCAGCAATGGCCCACAGCGGCATCTCCTCACCTCAGGGTAGGATTTGAGGGTTGGCTCACGATCCCTCTCTATGGCTGAGTCCTTCTCTGGGTGTCAGTCCTGCTGCAAATCAAAGTCTGGTGGCAGCGCAGACCCAGGCCACGACCACTCGTCCATCTCCCACGGTCCGATCTGGTTTCCGGTTCGCCGCCGAACCACAAACTGGAATTCCGCCCAACCCCAGTGGCCAGACCTGAAGGTAGGGACCACTGAAGACGGGATTTAGGAAGGATTCCAGCAGATTATAGGTTTGGGCGGTTGGAGCCTCGTTAGGGTGCGTCCACCATGTTGGCAATCCAAGCCACGCCCCTCACGTCACATCATCTTTGTCCCTCTTTCAGGCAGGCAAATCGGAGTTTCTGGTGTCAGGGGGCCACCTAAATACTACATTTTGGGGCAATAAGAGGAGTCACAGGTAATAGCAAATGGGCTACTTACCCCTGGAGTCACTACAACCCCTATATGCCAACTTAATTTAGGGAGTGGGCATAACCCTGTGCCACAGTTCCTAGTACAACCAAAAACAAGATGATGGAACCCTCTTTTTGTGGAGCAAATCAGGTAGCCTGGAGGTGCAAAACACCTACTGCAAAGCTAATTTCCAGCTAGTTCTGGTGCCAAATGGGCCTCAGGGAAGGGGGTGGCATTCTTCAAGTCTGGAGGAAGCTGGGCCGCCTATCAAAAGTGGCAGAGCCTTTGAAGCCTCTGCCCTTATGTAAAATTCACTAGCCATCATGCTGGAGGAGGTGATAATACCTTCTCCAGAGCAGGCCTTGTTTCCTGACCTCAGAGAGCGCTGGCTCTTACCTATTGGGGATCAGAAACTCTTCTGTGGTAGTAGGCTGGATGATATCTGTCAGTCCGCACACTAGAATGGTTCTGGGGCCACTCTGAGGGGCCCTCTGGGTGCCCGTCATAATAAATCCAATACTGGTATCAGTATGGATTTAGTAAGACTAGGCGTTTGCTACCAAACACCATAGGATTCAGTGAAGCCCATATGTAGCTGGGTAACCTGTAATGACCAGTGCCCAGTACATAAATTAAGATAGCTTCCCTGTTCACTTGCAATATCTAGTAATGGAACTAAAAATCATAGGGGAATGTCACTTCATGCAGATATGTCCTCACATAAAATAGAATGCACCCTACCAAGGACTATAGGCCTGCTGTAAGTGTGATTTACATATATTCTATGCAATGACTTTGGAATGGCACACAGTGAGTGTGCCAGGTCGCATTTTCACACATGGTTTGCATAATGTCATGCAGCCTGCAATTTGTATGGGGATCCCTTCCCTTAGAGTGGCATAATACATGCTGTAGCCCTTAGGGACTCTCTTTAGTACCAAATGCCCTAGGTACCAGGTTTACTATTTGCTAGGGGCTTACAGGGATGTGTTTTAAGTGTGTGCAAACTAACACAATTAGACCATTTTACCTACTTTTAGAGAAAGAGCACTGATACTAGGGCCTGGTTAGGAGTGACCCAGGGCACAAAAGTCGAAAACGTCAGTACCAGTGACAAAAACGGGTGCGACCATGGCAAATGGGGCACTTTTCTACAGTCGTGGCATTTCTACCAGGCAATCCTTAGAGACACCAGCTGGCTAGAAGTAAAATCCATTTAATAAATAAGGAAAACAGTTTCAAAAATCAATTCACATACGCATTGGTATGTATATAGTAAAGTTAGTTTATTTCAAATTAAGCTCCATGAATGCATATTAAGTTTAAGAATTAAAGAATTTATATAGCTTGATTAGCAAGGAAGAAAGTGTACTGATGAAAAGAAAAGGAAGGTGGTGAAAAATACGTACAGCAGAAGTAGGTAATGGTGGTGAGACGGAGTCTCTCATTGGTAAGAGAATCTTAAGAGTTGGTGTTATTTTTGGTTTTGGATGGTGTTCTCGAAGGCAAGTTTTCACTCTGAGGGGCAAGAGCAAGCATCAGGTGCAGTGGGATGGAGCTCCAGAAACTGATGTGTCATCTTAAGAGGTTTGCGACCTTATGTTCAATTGATTCAAGCAAGTAGCATTTGATTTACAGACAAACAGCTGATAATAACAGACTGAAATGGTGACCAGACACCATACCAGTGGCTAAAACTATTGCAAGCAACTACATTTTTAGTTTTTATTCAGCTTCACTGAAAAGGTTGAATAAGGCTGAAACACTCTGTGATTACTTATATTCTTGTGTAAAGGGCATCTGGCTTAGTCGCTGACCTGGATGGCACTTGCGGCAATTCCAAGACTGAGCTTGGTTTGCTTGCTCTGGGGCCCAGTGGTAGTCAGACAGTACTGAGTCATATCTTGAGGCCAAAAAAGTAGTTTGCCATTGTTGTCCCAGGGCTATCAGTGCACTTCAAGTACAACAGTCACTTTCTACCCTTTCAGCACTTGACACACTCAAGGTAGTCAGGGAGCAGTCAAAGCTTACACAAAAAAATTGAAGGTTTAGAGATTTATATTGTGGTATACAATAAGGCAAATGTTTAACAAAGGAGTAAACTTTAGAGGTATGCTGGTAGGTTCAGAAGCATGTGGGTTTCAAGGCTCCCAAACAGCATAAGTGCCGAGCATAAAGATGGAAATCATTACCTGCCTGCAACAATCAGTTTGTGAATTCTAATATTGAAGATTCACATGCTATATTGTTCAGCAATCCAGCATTTTGTTTAGAATATACAAGGTTACAATCTCAAATACTGTAGACAACACTTCTAAGGAATCTAGGTAATGTTCACATCTGATTTGACAAAAATCAACCACCATACAAATAATCCCAGCCTTAAAGAGACTTCTTGTTGGTGCTTTCGGGGAATCCTTGAGGTGGTGTAGGAGGTGACCCGACTTCCTATCAACCATGCCCAGAGTGGGGCACAAGTACAGTTTAATGACGGTCAGTGCCCACTGAACTCCAAGTTGGGCACAGTGGTTAGCTGGTTTGCCCGTACACAATGGGTGTTCCATAGGTGGTAATGCTGTGGGAGCAGTATCTCATGAATTGAAAGGCTGGTTATGATTTCACAGTGGAAGGGGCATGTATTCAGTTTTTGAATACAGGAAACCGGTCAGTGCCAATGGCATGGGATCCCTGGACACTGATCGAAATGCACATTTTCCAAACCTCAGTTGGCAGTAGATGTAGACAAGCACCAAGTGGGGTTGAAGCAGGCTCACCCATCTATTTCAGAAGGCAATGGAGCACCTCTTCAACCCCGATGCGCTGTTTCAGGGCAAGGATCTGGAGTGACCTTGCAGCTCCTTGAAAGCCTAATTCCATCAAGCTACCCACATGCGGATTACTATCATACAAGGAGACGTGATTTCTTCCTCATTGATTCGGTCACTGCTGGTCGCCACAGTTCAACACATTTTACAGGCAGATTGGTAGCCATTTATCTTCACAGGTTTAGCAGCAAGGTGTTTCTGATGGCCTTCCTATCCTTGGACCAAATCTGGAGAGAGACTGTCAACTAAGAATGTGCACATGACCTTAACAGTGAGGAGCAGAATGTTTAAAATAACTGAGTGGTTTTGCGAGCCGATCCTGGACTTGGGGTAGCTACTGTTTGTCAGGAGTATGCATACAATCTTTGAGCTTACAGAAGGCACTAGACATTCACCAGTAGTTGAGGTTGCAATATTGCTTAAGGCTGGAAAGGATTATGTTACTTACCATGTAAGCATCTTGGCATGTAGCGCTGTAGACTCACACTTTTCATAACTCAGACACTTAGTGTTGGGTCCAGATGTGTGCAGTTTGTTTGCTTCAAAGAAGTGTTTCGAGTCACAAAGTAGAGTGACGACTCCTCTTGGTAATACTGCTCATGGACATCAACTCCATGTTAGATTGCTTTCCAACAGTTGGGTGAGAATGGAGTGTGAGAAGTTAGACTGGCATATGATGTCCACTAGTTCTAGTGGGCACCTTGCGCCAGTCTTATCAACCCTTATTGATGGTGGTTGTAAAGTCATTCTTATAGAAAGCTATCCTAGTGGTAGCATGGAACAGCAGCCATCAGGCTAAGACTACAGAGAGCGCATTAGGCAAGTTGTTTTACCAATTATAATCCCTTGAGTACCAAATGAAAGCACACCACACAAGGTATATATTAAATATATATGTATTTATTCTAAACACAACCCTTCTGCACTCTTTATGAGGTCAGAGGTAAAAGTACAATACAAGGATCTCAATTAGTATAAGATAAGTTGCACAGTATACGTTGTGCCCTAGGGGCCTCACAAACCATATACTAAAATAGTTGTATAAGAACCACGTCTGAGATAGAAAGCAGGCCTAGGGCCTAGGGAATCACTGGGGCTTCTAGGAACAACCAAGGGTTAGGAAGTAGGAGGCCCACGGGAGACGTGTGCAGTGTCTAAACACAGCAGCGGGTTACCATTGACTTTCTAAGGGAAACAAACAAGTTACAATTTTACAATTTAAGGATACTTTCGGATGGACTACGATGGAACCCTTTTAGACAGACAGGGCCAATACCCTTGAGACTACCAGAGTACTTGTGTTACCTCACCCACGGAAGCCGGGTGCATAGATGCCTTTTGATGTCGGGTTTTGTCGGCGATTTCAATGGAGAGATGCAAAGAAGTGCTGCAAGCGAGCAGAGGAAAAGTGTTCGGGTGGTTCCAAGATCTGAAGAACCTGAAAGCAGAAGGGACAGAGTCTGGGTCACGGATCAGGATGGCGATGGAAAGTTGCCAGCTAATGTCGGGTGATTTCAGGTGAAAAGGTGAAGCTCGTCTCTTCAGCCACGGGGTCCAGGAGGCGTCGACGACGACCAGGAGCTGGATTCCAGCTGTCCCACGAAGGATCTAGTTGACTGCAGTGTCGGTATCCGGATTGGACCCAACAAGCCTTGGCAAACTCAATCCACGCAGGATGTCGAGATTGGCTTTGTTACAGACCAGCAAGGTCTAGGGCGCTTCTCCTTTGTAGGGAAGCTGGAGTAACCAGGAAAGCAAGTTAGATTCAAAGGGAAGTCTTCCGGGGGCTCACTTGCCAATGGACTAGTAACCGGGAAGACGCGTTGAGCTGAAGTGCAAAAGTGGGGCCCACAGGACACTCGTGGAGTGTGAGCCTCTAAGCTTCGGTGCAAATGGTGCTCGGGGCTGGGGCTTCAAGCACCCCCAATGCACAACTTCGGGATACCTCGGGAAGTGAATGCAGCATGTCCAGGAGTTCCGGTCCCATGTGTCCGCCACGGGTCTCAGCTTTGCTGTGAGCAAAGGTCGGGGGCAGAGATGTCTGGAAGTCTGTGTCCTGTGTCGCAGATTGTTCGGGATCCGGCGGGAGCCTCGAATATGCAGAACGGCAAAGTTGCTGTTGGTGCCTGTTTGAACAGGGTGGTCACTCCTTGACCACAAGGGAGATGTCTTCCGTCTTCCAGTCGAAATGGAATGTCGAAGGTCCAGGATTTATGTTTCAGAGTTTCGTCCAGGGTAATATAAAGTCCTAGGGACTGGGTTCCTATACTTATACTAAGTTTAGGGGCTGGACTACCTTTAATTAGCGAATCATTTTTTGTATAGTAGCTGTAGGAAGGTGGATACCTGACTATGGTTCCCCCCAACTTTTTGCCTGGTGTTTTGCTGGTTTTCCGACTTAGTTGACCTGGGGCCCTGCTATTCAGGACCCCAGGCCTACTGCTCTCTCTGTAAAATGGATTCCATGTACCCTAGGTACATATCTAATTGGTACTGGGCCACCTTATCAGACCCTGTAACTCAGGGCATAGGTGTACCCAGGGCCTACAGCATGTATTATGCCACCCCTGGCTGGCCATCCAAATCTGACACAACTGGCTGCACGACAGCTGGGGCAAGGTTGTGTAATCACCCTTTGCTTTAGATATAGTATACCTATATCTAACCCTAAAATGGACACCCGTATTCCTATCAGTCACTCCTATGGCAGGCCTTGACAATCCTGAAGGCAGAGTGCTTGGAATCGTGTGAGATGGTGCTCTGGCATGAGCTGAGCCCGTTTGCAGCTTGCGGAACCAAGCCCTAATAGCTGTTCCGTGATAACGCGTACCATATACTCTTAAGTGCATTATAATCCTCGCGGTTATATGCTAACTCTGGTATCGCTTTATCAAAACATGTCGAGTAAGGTGTCATACGAATTGGAATACTAACCCCTCGCCAATTCTGGCGACAGGGTTTGCATTCCACCCTTCTAGAGAACACGACATGTATGTAACTGTGAACCCCGGTTAAAGTTAACTCGAGCCTCAGCATCACAAAATGGATGCTGCCACCACAGACACAAGTCTGACCCCCTGCAGCTGGGAGTCCTTCCAGCGAGGGGAGCTTGGACAAAGGGTTTCCTGTCAGGGGCGGTGCTAGCACCATCCCAGACAGGGTTTTGTGTATCCTGGGTAGGCAGGGCTTTACAGGAAGGTGACTGCAAGTGGCACCCCGGTGCTCACTATGCATAGGCCGGCTAGAACCAGTTCCAGGGGCACACCAGCCCCTGGCCTGGGGAAAGTCCGGCATGGGAGAGGGGTGTAACCACCCCCCTTCCTGGTCCCACCCATAGGCAGGACCTAGTCGCGTGCCAGCCCCTTTTCCTAGTATAAAGATAGGAGAGGGCCCCCTTCCAAATTAGATCATCTTTGAATCCTGAAACTACTTTCTACGAAAGGAACTCTCGACTTCTTCTCAAGATTTCTCCCTTGTGACTAAGGAGTAGTCACCCTGCACCCGCAGGCACCATCTAAGAACACTGCGGTTTGCTGCACGTCCTTCCTCCGGAATCCGACTGACCAGCACGACGAGACCCGGCTTCCCTGGCACCTCTGACCTCTACCTACCTCTACAGCTAAGCTGAGAACCGTAGGTGCGACGAGACCTCGAGGGACCGGCCATCATCAGAACTGCACGACTTCTATCCAGCACGACCGCCGAGGGATCCTCGAGTGAGTGCTTGGAGGTCCGAGAAGCCCCGACCCTGAGCAGCTCCAGCACCAAAGATCAGCCCCCCAGCCTCCACGAGATCTGCGTGGGGCCCTTCTGCTTTTTGGCTGCTCACCGCATTGTCTGGCTACTAGCCCGGACCCTCCTGGTCCACTCCAGACGCCATTTTAGGTCCACCGCGTGGGCTTGAATTTGCCAAGACTTGTTGCCCCAATCCTGGGTCCAGCGACGTCGACAGCATCAACCATCGTGGGACAGCTCGCACCTCCATCCTGGTCGCTGACAACGCCTCCTGGTCCGTGAAACTGCAGAGCCCAGCGTCGCCCACTCACCTGGTCGAGGTGACTTCGTCCGGTGCCATCCTGGTGCCCACACAATCACTGGCTAGTGATTAAGAACTTGGTCCCCTCTGCTTTCAGGTGTCATCCATCTTCGATCCAGGCTTGGGTCACTTCGAACTTCAACACTGGTCGCCTGCCAGCAACTTCTTTCTTCAGGCTCCATAGACTGCAACGAGGATTCCCGACGTCTTTCCAGACCTATGCATCCGCAGCCCCTGGGCTAGGTAACTTCGGCATTTCGGTGCCCCAGCATAGCCTCACTATCCAAGGGTCCAGATCCTTTTTCGTTTCAGCTCTAACTAGTCGGGTTCGCCCGAGAACACTAACTTTTGCTTTTACCAGCCTCCATAGACTTTGTCCCGCATCCCGCGTGAGAGTGCACACTCTGCACCCGAGTCCCCTAGGCCTCCTGCTAGTAATCTGAAGGTTCAGTAGGCCAGTCCTAGCGATTCCAAACCCTATGAGATTAGTACTTACCTGCTAGTAATTTCGCATTCCACTTTTGTAGTATATGGTTTTTCGTGCCCCTCGGGCATTTGTGCAAATTGTGCAACTTAAAGTATTTTCGTAAGAGTTTTGTTGTGTGCTTAGTACCCTGTCCTCATAAAGAGTACAGGGCTGTTGTGATCTAAATAAATACACTGTTTATTTTCATAACACTTGTGTGGTGTCCTTTCACTTGGTGTTCAAGGGGTATATGTGATGGTATAACAGCTGGCTTAACACGCCCTCTAGAGTTTAGCCCGAAGACTGCTCGTATCCATGCTACTAGGATAGCTGGTCTATAAGGTTGACTTACAACCAATCATCAATAAGGGTTGTTTGGACTGATACAAAGTGCTCACTAGAATAGTGAACATTATATATCAGGCCAACTTCTCACAGTAGCATCAAATGGATCAATACTGTTATTAACAGTAAAAGACAAACCTTTTCCATTTGGCTGCATAGCATGCCATGGTAGCAGGTCCACAGGCTTCTCTGAGGATGGTCATATATTCTGGTGGGAGGTTCAGGTAACTGAACTCGAACACCTCAGTAGCCAAATCGCTAGTTTCTTGGGGTTTTGGTGCCTAATTTTCAAATGGATCAGAGTGAGAAGATCCAGCTTGAGGGGAACCATGGTCGTCTTGCTCATGTGGGGGCTAATAGTATTTTAGCCTGAGGGATGTTTGCCTGAGCTTCTGAACTAGAAAAGGAAGAGGGAAAGGCAGAAAAACATAGGCAAATATCCTTGACCAAATCAGCCATAGTGCATTGCCCTTGCAAAGTGGGTGTGAGTGCGGGAACCTAAATGTGAAGTTTGGGCATTTTTTGCTGTTCGCATTGGCGGACAGATCTTTGTGTGAAAACCTCCACTTGTGAAAGTTGGGTAGGAGTACTTCGGGGTAGAGCTTCCACTCATGGACATGTTGCCCCATCTCGATAAGGAGTTCGGCAAAGTCATCTTTTCCTGGAAAGTGTTCCGCAAAGAGATGAATGTTGTGATAAATAGCCCAACGCCAAATGGTCTAAGATAGGCATGATAACTGGAGAGTGTGTGCCCCTCAGTTTTTGTACATATTACATATCAGTCATATTGTCCGTGGGACTAGGACAACTATGCGAATCAGGTGAGGAATGAACTCTTTCAATGCTAGGTGAATAGCTTGAAGCTCTAGGTAGTTGATGTGGAGATCCTAGTGTTTGGTGTCCAAGAGACCCAGAACTGTGAGATTGTGTTAAGTGAACACCCCAGTCTGACTGATGAGTGTTGTCCGGATGATCTGGGGAATAGGGTTGATGAAAGGCCACCCTTTCATATCACTGTAATGGCTGTCTGTTTGCACCTGTTTATAACTACAGACATCCATAGAACTGGAGGATAAACATATGAACATTTTCCATTTCTTGCTGTCAACAGGTGGTGTGGATACCTGGACGTGAAGTCTTGGCGTTTTGCATTCGTATGTGTTGGAAAAAGATCTATTTTTAGTGTGCCCTACTCTTTAAATATTTCCTGCGTTACGTACGATTTTGAGTTCCCACAATCATTTGGAGGTGCCCACCTGTCTGAGTAGCTGTTTCTACATTTTGCATGCTTGGCAGATGAATGGCTTTCATTGTCATGTGTCTTTGTACTGACTTTCTCCATATTTTTAGTGCTAGTGTGGAAATGTCCCTTCTTGTTTAGTTAAAAGGAAATGTTTACTTACCAGTAGGAGTAGTTTTGCAGCTTGAAGAATTTTCTGGATTCACATGCTGTGCATTATTCCGCCATCTGGTGGTTGGGTCCAGAATGGTCTTGTTTTTTTTCTTAATTTGGTCGCTGTCGACCACCATTCGGTACCAGGTACATCTCTAAAGAATTCCTGTTAGGGCAAGGTACAAGAAGGGGCTGCCCGCTGTCGCCGCTGCTCTTCGCACTGGTTTTAGAGCCGCTCACGGCGTGTATATGACAAGACCTGGTTGTTCACGGACTCCGCTGGACGGAGAGTTGCAAGGATCGCATATCCCTATATGCTGATGATATCCTCCATATCTGGTTTCCCCTTACCGTTCCCTACATGGTATCCTAAATATTTGCAAGGCCTATGGAAAGCAATCAGGTTATACCATTAATTGGAGTAAATCCATATTGTATGTCTTGCACGGCCCGCCTCCGCGATTGCCTACAGGGTGTGCGGTGGAAATAGCAAAAAGCAGCTTCAAATGCTTGGGGATCCATATTACGTCTCACTCTGAGGATTTCATGACACTAAATCGCCTAGAACCCCTAAAAAGACTGCATAGAGACACCAAACACTGGCAGGCCCTGCCGCTGACAGTTTTATGACAGGCAGCACTCTTCAAAATGATGGCACTCCCCCATGCTTTTTATACGCCCTACAGAACACCCCCTTCTTGGTCCCTGCAGCCTATTTCCAGGCCATCGAATCAGAGGTGTCTAAACATTTTTGGAATGGGAAGCCAGCCCGAATAGCGATGTCCAAATTATTTCGCTCTTGGTATGACAGGGGCATAGCATTATCCAACATACAAATGTACTACTGGGCGTCCCAGCTGGCTGTAATAAACCAGTGGATACACGCCCCACACACCAATCCGGCCTAACATCTAGACAGACTCACGCTAGGGATTGAGGGACTCAACCGAGCATTATATAACACCAACCGACAGAGGGCCTTGATAGGGCCAACTAAACATAGTCCATCGGCCATGCTGGGTACACTGCGAAATAGTAAAGGATTCGCACGATGGGATGACATAGGAATATCATGTGTAGGCGATCTCTGGGCCAAGGGGAAGGTAATTCCATTTACACAATTCCAAGACCAACACGAAATGGCACCTACTGAACTGGTCCGATATTACCGGATTCGGCACGCACTAGAGGCAGCTATTACACCTGACACGGTCTTTCCGGAGGCTTCCCCCTTGGAGGACAGACTATTGAATGTACACATGCATAAAAAAGCCACATCCCTCACGTATTGAAAACATGTCAATAATCATCCTGACCTCACACAATCCCTACGGGAGAGAGGGCAGGAAGAGGTGGTTAACAGATGAGGCAGACTCGCAGGAGACACTAGCATCCCTGAGAGAGGTGGCAATCTTGTCAAAATTACGCTTAGTTCAACTCAAAGTGCTACACCGAATCTACTGCACCATGGTGATGTTATATAAAATGGGACGGTCAGATACGCAGCTCTGCTTACGACAGTGTGGGGCAACAGGTACATTCTACCATACATTGTGGGACTGCCCCTAAATTGTAATCTACTGGGAGGCTGTGATGTCCACTATCTCGAATGTTAGTGGCGCTTCAGTTCCTCCGGAACCCAAGAGTGTTTACTGAATATCTGGGAAGCAACAGATCTTAATGCTGCAGCGCAAATAAGGGCGACCCTAGGTATAACGAATAGTTTCTTACCGGTCGGTGTAGTTTTGCAGCTTGATGATCTTTCTGGATTCACTATGCTGTGCATTATTCCGCGGTCTTGTAGTTGGGTCCGGATTCGTAGTCTTTTCTTTCTTTTTTTCGTAGCCCAGGTGGGCGTCGACGTCCCATCTTTGGTGCATTTCTGGTGACGTCGGCACGCTTCCGCGGAAGCTCCCACTCCTGGGCACCATCTTCGGATTCTTTTTTCTCGTGTTCGTTTTGTTACCGAAGTTATGGCAAAGTTCAACTAAAGTTTTTTCACCGCTTTAACCTTTAAGGCTTCTTTTCCAAGTATTGTCTTTGTTTCAACCACCTTTTTTCCCCAGCCTCATCTTTCTGGCGGAGGTAGGTGGGTTTGCTAGTGAATCCAGAAAGATCATCAAGCTGCAAAACTACAACGACAGGTAAGAAACTATTCGTTTTGCAGCGTGAATCTTTCTGGATTCACTATGCTGTGCATAGACTTTGTAGCGGTTTGTCATGTTTGTGGCGGCTGGGTGGAAGATGAGCATTGGTTATTGAATATGTGTTGAAGCACCCTTTGTACGACTTGTGCTTCCTTGTTCATCTGTATATCCACACAGTAGTGCTTCGTGAACGTGTGCACTGAAGCCCATGTTGCCGCTAGGCATATGTCCTGAATTGGTGTGTTAGCTAGGAAAGCTATTGTCGCTCCTTTTTTCCTGGTAGAGTGGGCACGTGTCCCCTCTGTTAGTTCCTGCCCAGCCTGCTTGTGGCAGAAATGTATTGTTTGGGCGATCCATCGCGCAATTGTTCCTTTAGTTACTGGTTTCCCCATTAAAATGTTAGCGAAGGACACAAAGAACTGCTTTGTTTTCCTGTGTTCCTTCGTTCTCTCAATGTAGTGCATGACTGCCCTTCGGGCGTTTAGAGTGTGCAGTGCCTTTTCAGCTCTTGTTGCCGGTTTTTGGAAGAAACTCGGTATCTGTATAGTCTGATTCAAGTGGAACCTTGACACCACCTTTGGCATGAAGTGTGGGTTCGTTCTCATCACCAGCCTATCGCTGTGTATCTGTATGTAGGGTTCCTGTAGTGTTAGTGCCTGCAGTTCGCTCACTCTGCGCAGTGAAGTGATTGCCACCAGGAAAGCGGTTATCATGGTCAGCATTTCTAGGGAGGCCTTGTGAATTGGTTCGAAAGGTTCCTTCATGAGTTCCGTTAGGACTGGGTTAAGGTTCCATGCAGGTGGTGGCACCCTCTTTGGCGGTGCGATCCTCTTTGCTCCCTCCAGGAATTTCTTAACGACCTGTGATGTGAAGAAACTCTTGCACGTTTCTCCTCTCGTGTAAGCGACTATCGCTGCCAAGTGAACCCTCAGTGAGGATGAGCTCAGATTTTTGTCGAGCAGGTGCGTGAGGTACTTTAGCACTGTTAAGTCCTTTTTCATCTTATTGTGTAGCTTTTCCCTCCTGCACCACAGTGTAAATCTCTTCCATTTCGCTATGTAGCATTTCCATGCTGGGTCTTCGTGCCTCCCGAAGTACCCTTAGGGTGTTTTCTGGCAGTTTCAAATGCGCAAACTCTATGTCCTCAGGAGCCACGCTACGAGGCTCAGGCTCTCTGGCTCCGGGTGCAGCACTTCTCCGTTTTGCATGGAGAGTAGGTCTTTTCTTCTCCCGAATCTGTGGGGTGCACTCGGTCATCTCCATGACCTGAGAGTACCATGTCTGCCTGGCCCACTGTGGTGCGACCAGTATCGGAGTCATGTTGCTCGCTCTGCACTTGCGGAGTACCTTGTGTATCAGCGGTATCGGGGGGAAAGCATAAGCAAATGTGGACCAGTCTATCCATAGGGCATTCCACAGGGAGCCCTCCTCGGGCTGCCTGGAATGCGAAGTTTTGGCATTTTGCATTCTGGCGTGTAGCAAATAGGTCTACCAACGGTGTCCCCCACCTGTCGAAGAGCCTTCTCGTCTCTTGTGCATTGAGTTCCCACTCGTGGGATGCCGATGTCTGTCTGCTGAGCCAGTCTGCTTCCACATTGTCCTTTCCTGGTAGATGTATGGCTAGCAGGTCTATCTTGAGTGGGATGGCCCATCTCCATATCTCCTGCGCTAGTTTCGAAAGCGGGGCTGATTGTGCCCCCCCCCTGCTTGTGGATGTAAAACATCGCTGTTGTGTTGTCTGTCTGGATCAACACTCTCTGGTTGTACAGTTTTGTTTGGAAGGCCTTTATGGCTAGGTAAACGGTCTTCAACTCCAGGTAATTGATGTGTCTGACCGCAGGCCTCTTACTTTGAGTTTCTCCATGTGAGCGCCACATCCCCTCTCCGACGCGTCTGTGGTAATGGTCACTGTTGGCGTTGGTTGCGTCAGAGGCTTCCCCCTTGTTATGTTCCCCATGTTCCACCATGCCATCTCTTTCTGCACTGTGTGCGTTACAACCACTAGATCCTCCCAAGACCTGTAGCTTGTGACCATTGCTCCTGTAGCCATTCCTATAAAGGTCTCATGTGGAGCAGTACATTTGGCGCTAGGTGTATGCATGATGCCATCATGCCCATGATTTTGCTCGCTGTCCTCACTGTGAGCTTGCCCCTTCTGGTAGAGCAGCGACTCCCTCACGAGCACTTTCGTTCTCTTCTCGCTGGGGAACACCTTGCTCTGTAATGTGTTGATCTGTGCTCCCAGGAAGATTATTTGTTCTGGTTCCAAGGAGGATTTTCCCCAGTGGATGGAGAATCCTAGGTTCATCAGTGTGCTGGTCACTCTCTGTGCGTGCTGCTTGCACGTTTTGTATGAGCTTGCTTTGATCAGCCAGTCGTCCAGGTAAGGGTACACATGTTTCCCTTCCCTTCGTAGGTGTGCTGCGACTGTTGCGAGGCACTTTGTGAAAACCCTTGTTGCCGATTTGAGTCCGAACAACAGGGTTGTGAACTGTAGTGGTCTTCTCCGATGATTAATCTGAGGAGGTGTTTGTGACTCCTGTTCATTGGGATGTGCAGGTAGGCATCTTTTAGGTCTATGGTGCCCATGAAGTCCCCGCCTTGCAATTGAGGAAGTACCTCTTGTAGGGAGGTCATCTTGAACCTTTGCGTTCTTACGAACTTGTTTAAGAACCTTAAGTCCAGGATGGGTCTCATAGTTTCGTCCACCTTTGGTACCAGGAAGTATGTGGAGTATACACCCTAGATATCTTTATTATCTTTCTGTTTGAGGTATTACGAACTAGGTATTTATGGGCCGTTGTGCTATCTATTTGTTTTTTATTCTCAGTTTTTCGTTGCATCCGCATTGGCGCCCTATCGAAGTATAAATTGAGACTGTTGTACCTACCCACCTTATTGCGTTATTGAGCGCTGATCAAGGTGGGTCGAGATTTCGGTACACCATATGCAGTGACTATGTTCATGGCTCTAATGCTGCTGATTAGCGTTTATACATCTCTATTACCTATGTTCTTTATATAGATTGTCGGTCCTGAGAAGTTCTTTAACTCGTTGGACTAGAGATGGTTTAATACACATAGGAGGTATCTACCGTGAACTGATATGTTTTTAAATTTTTCAAGGTATGTGAGCTTATATTTTATTATAGTTAAATAACAATCATTATGTTGTTGCCACCCTTGGTAGACTTGTTCTCCAGGATGTACTCATGTATCATACCATGATCAATCGATGTGGTATCTCTTGGGAGGCAGGCCCATGCCTACATCTGCCCAGTCTGTTAGCAAATGTATATTATCAACTATAATGGTGCACATATGAATAAGCAGTGATAAAAATGAATTTGTGTTTTGTTTAAAACTATAAACTGTAAAGGAAGAATTGTCTGTAGATATTAACTATGTTTTGTCTCATGGCCCATACCTGAATACTTTATCTAAAGTTTGGCTTAGTGATATGAGGTATCTATACTTCTGTATATATGTTAAATGTGGATAACTGTCTATGCTGTATATGTTTTTAATAATGTCTTTTTAACAATGTCCTTTTATATCTATGTTTATGTAATACTGTCGAACTTAGCTTGAGGCAATATAACAGGGTCATTGTGAGATTTGTTGTACAATGTTTTTTTATTTTGCGTATAGAGTAATATTATTAAGATTAGTTGGAAATATGAATGTTTTATTAAAAGTGATTTTTCTCGATTTCAGAATTTCTGGGAAGAAATTATATATAACCCTGAAGAAGGTGGTCTGACCATATGATCCACCGAAACGCATCGCATAATAAAAGGAGGATTGTGCTTTATATCGAGTAGAAAATAATCCTGATGTTTCTGCTGAATTTAATTTTCTGTTTACACCTCCTTTACTAATAGGAATTCATTGTTTCCTTTATTTTAATGTTCTTCCCCGTCTTTTTAATTGTGGAATCACTATTTTTAACATTGCATTATGTAATAAATTGTTCAGGATTTTTCATAATTTCGTTTGTGTTTTGCCTCATGAGTACAGTATTTTGTTAGTTTATTTGTTTCTGTTTAAATTGTTTGTTGAACATTTTGTCATTTGAATAAGGTGTCCCAAAGGGATCTTTTGCTTGACTTAATAGTCCACTTGGCACCCCATCCCTTTGGTTGTGGGGTCCCTCTCTCTTTTATTAGACTTTCCTTGCTAGTGGCCTTTTTGGTTTCCTGTCCGTTGGCTTTCCTTCCAACTCTATGCAGTACCCGTACTGTATGATGTTGAGTACCCATTTGTCTGAGGTTATACTCTTCCACTCCCTGAAGAAGTGTTTCAGTCTTCCTCCCACTGGTCTTACATGTACAGAGGTTTCCAGTTCGCGTAACTCCTGTCCGATGTGTTTGTGCTTCACCCTGGGAGTTTTTGCTCGGGTGAGCACATGGAGTTTTATTGAGTCACTTAGAGGCGGGCTGCTGTCCCCCTCTCTTATTATGTCCACGTCCATTCCCTCTCCCGCGAAAGGACTGGCCTCTTGGTTGGTACTGCCAGGACTGTTTTTGCTGCCCCTGCTGTGACTGGGTGTCTGCTTGGTGGGCTTGTTGGAACGCCTGGTGTGATGTTCCTGGCTGGTTTCCTCCCCTCCCGTTAGGTCTTCGTGAAGGGGTGCCCCTTTCAGCACCTCTGAACTGCAATGCCCCCATGGATCTTGCAGTCTCGTGATCCTTCTTCAGTTGGCTGAGTTTTTCGTCAACTGGGACCCCGAACAGAGTTTCCCCGTTGAACGGTGTGTTGAGGATGCTGTGCTGCACTTCTGGCTTGAAGCCCGAAATTCTGAGCCAGGCTGGTCTTCTCTCCGTGATGCCCATCATCATGAGCCTGCTGGAGGTGTCTGCTCCGTCAAGGGCAGTCTTGAGGCAAGAATTGGCTACATTCTTCCCCTCTTCGACAAGGTTTTCAGCTCTTTGCTTGACATTATCAACTGTTGGATCAAAGAGATGTTGCTGGTCAAAGGGTTGATTTAAGATACTGGCCGGTACTTCTGGCTTGAACCCAGGAATGCGTAGCCATGCATGTCTACGCAACAGTACTCCTGCATTTATTGCTCTAGAGGCTATGTCTGCAGTGTCTAATGCACAGCGGATTGAGGTATTTGTAATAACATTGCCTTATTGTATTAAGTCCAATGCCCTGGTCTTAGAATCCCTTATGCAACATTTGCCAGAGCAATATAACTCCTCATAATGAGCTCGATCATATCTCGCTAACAAAGCTTGAGTGTTAGCAATTCTCCAGACATTGGCCGCTTGTGAGATGGTGCGTTTCCATGAAGCATCTAAAAGCTTGGACTCTTTATCAGGGGGTGGAGCATCCCCTGTTGTCTGCGAGTTAGCTCTTTTTCCTCGCATTTGATACCACTAATGAGTCCAATGGCAGCTGACCGTTTATGTATGCTGGGTCAGTTGGAGCCGCTTTATACTTTTTTCCAGACTGGGGTTAATTACCCTGGCTCTGACTGGGTCTTTCAATACCTCTGGTGCATGTCTCACCACTCCACTAAGTATTGGTAATGTGGTCGTGGTTTTATGTGATGACAGTAGAGTATCCATAAGGAAGTCCTCTTTCCACTGGATCTGTATGCAAGTCCACTCCATGAAAAGTGGCTGCTCTATGAATGAGCTGTGTAAACCCAATAGTGTCATCTGGGGGAGATGGTCTAGAAGGGTATACCTCATATTGCGGAAAATCTGGTGCATTATAATCCTTCCAGGGATCATCTGATGGCCCAGGACTGGTCCCATGAGGCACAGGGTCAGACTTGCATATGACCATGTCTGAACTGGGGTGGCTGAGTGAGCTAAAGAATGGTGATGGATTAAAACCAGATCAGTTGACTGGGGGTGAGTGTTTGATTTGCTCAAAAGCTCCTTTTGTTTCATATTGTCTGGGTCATCTGTGTCATGTATGTGTCATGTATGTGATGCTCACTTTATAGCCCCTGTGAATAATTGTCTTCATCATCTTGCGGTATAGAGCTATGTTTGCTGGATGGCGAGTGTACAGGAGAAACATCTGTTGGTATCTATCAATGGTGAAGGAATTCTTATAGAGGAAGTTTGAGCATGCTTTTTGAGTGGAAATGGAGGCGGTTTGGGAGAGTCCATTCAACTCTTTTCAGGCACTGTAATGACATGTCCAGTCTTTGGATTAATACGAAGAGTATTTTACTTTGGGTCTGGGCGGAAAAGGTCTTCTGCTGAAAAATCTTTTTTTCCGGTGCTGTTTTATCCTGTTTGGGACCGAAATGCTTAGGTTTAACAGTGTCTATTGTCTTTGGAGCGGATTTTGGCTTCGGTTCCGAAGACTTGGTATCATGTTTTTTTCTCGGATCTGAGCTTTTTGGATCCGGAATAATTGTTCCCGACGTGCGTTTGGAATCATCGACCTTCGGAGCCGAAGTGTGTTTCGTGCCAAAGCCGGAGTAGTCTTCGGTTCGGTAGACTTGGGAACGTCTTTCGGTGCTGAGCTTGTTTTCGGCTCGACCGGTTTCGGTACCCATTGCTGCTTCGGTGCCGGGGTTTATTTTGGTTTGAGGACCTTTTAGCTTGTCGGGACAGACAAACTGACTCGAGCCCGAGTTGACTGGAGGCTTCTTTGGAATCTTCGTTGCCGAGCCAGAAGGCGGGGTGGCGGAAGGTTTTGGTCGGTGTGCACCTGGACCCGGAGGTGGAGGTGGAACAGAAGTCTGTTCCTGTATGGGGGGTGGTGAACAGGGTCAACACTTGCACTCACAACCTGTTGACCTGCTGGAAGAAGATAGTCGTCTTCTGATTGATCCTCTGCTCCGGAAGCTGAATCCTCTGCTTCGGAAACAATGTTGTCCTGCTGTTGTTCTTCGGATTCTACCTCGATCAGAGCCTCGTCTATGATGAGGTCTGGTGTCGATGAAGAGGACTGCGCCATGACTCTTCGAGCTCGATGGTCCCTGATGGTCTTCTTGGCCCGGAAAGAAGCGCAGGCCTCACAGTCTCTACTCTCGTGCTCTGGAGACAAGCACAGATTGCAAACCTCATGAAGATCAGTGTGAGGATATCTGTGTCCACACTGAGGGCACTTCTTGAAGGGTGTTCTTTCCATGAGCCAAAGGCCCAATGGCGCAGTTGGGTCCGACAGCCCTGACGAACGCTGGAATCGAGAAGCGCAAGCCTTTCTTCGACGCGGTTAACTGGAATTACTGTCGAAGACGATACCGATGGTATAATGTAGGACTGGAAGTCTAAAAGAGATCGGTAACAGGACCGAACGATAAACCCATCAGAGCCAGATGGCGGAAAAAAACAATTTGAAGATGGAGTCGATGCCCATGCGCACTACGATCTACAGGAAGAGTCATCCAACAGACAAAGAATCTTCCAAGTCAACAACAAAGTGTAATCATCCGGGCCCACCACAAGATGGTGATCTATGCAATAGTGTGTGGTCTGCAGCCCATATGCCTCAAACTATCCTTTTCTGCCCTCAACAGTGACAGATGTCAAGGACCTCTTGTTTGAGTCATTCTGAGGGTGAGTCCAACCCTTTTGTGGTGTGTCCATTCCCCCAGCCCTTTCTGGAAACATTAGTCTTGGTGCAGTGGGATACTGCCACTGCATGGCCACACTCTGCCTACGCCTACTGTTTAGTGAAATACTAGTAGTCCATAGTGTGCTGGGTTGAAAACCTCCCATAACCATGATTTTGTTGATGGGGATCCATCCTCACTCTAATGACTCCCTATACTGCAAGGTTCAAATGACTTTTGCTGTCTTATCTTTTGTTTTTCGTTTGCTGAAGGAAGTCCTGTACTGCCACTCCAAACAACGCTTCACCCACATAAAATGCATATGAATTATAGAGGCCTGCGACTCCTGTTAAAAAACAAAGACCCTTAACCAGATGTGACTCCTAAGTGTGGTACAAATGATGTTATAGTCTGCTGGCTGTCGGGATTGATTTAAAACCAGTATTAGCCATTGTTTTATTCCTCCTGAATAATACTTTTTGTCCTTTTTTATTTACTGTTCGGGGAGGTATTACATCAGCTCCTCTATCATCTTTGGTGCCATCCATGCTTTCTCACTGATATCCAACCTGGAGCTCTGAAATTAACTTTCAAAATCAACGGCAGGGAAAAGAAAATGGTGATTCTACCAAGCACTGGGGCACAGTCGACATACATATGACATCCTAGAGCGGTGGATATACCCACCCACTGTCAACAGGAAGTGCTCGGACCAAACAGGATGACAGAATTAACAGCAGGTGAACCCAGATCCACATCTTCAACCTGCCATTTTTTGTTTGAATCAAGCAAAAAAGCCCTTTGATGACGGTGTTGCAGATGTTTAAAGGAGGGTGTTTGTGCTTCTCTGGAGAATCACCAGCATTGCAGCTGGTGGGGATTTAGTCTTGGTAACAGATGGAGAGCTTCCTGAATATAATCCACGTGGGTATATTGCACAAAAGTAGGGTCGTCTGCATGATAATGGAAAATGCTACTTACCAGTATGCATCTGTTCTTGGCATGTAGAGCTGTAGATTTGTATACTGCAGCATAGATCGCCATCTGGTGTTGGGCTCGGATGTTTGCACTTTTTTATTGTAGAAGTCTTTGCAGTGGCTACATATATCGGTTGCAGCAGTTTGAAAGTGTTTTTATTACAGCTTGGCCCAAACTAGCTTGTTTTGCTTGCACATCCACACAACATCATGATCTAATATTTCTCCAAGAAACATGGAATATGCAGCCAGCCTCAATCAAAGACTACACAGAATTCTATATAGTGGCTAAAAATACTTTAACCATGGGCACCCAGGGGGGGGTCTTATCTATCTACACCACGGCAAAATACGATTGGTCCACTGAAGAAATAGAAGCCGGAGAAAAGTGGTTCCAAGTATTAAAACTTGTCGGTAAACCAAATTCTAACGAACTAACCTGGCAATTAATACTCATCAACGTATACATACATCCTGAGAAAAAACAGAATTCATGGGGCGTCCATCTAAGAAAATCCTTGGAGGAGCTAGACATCAGTGAGCTGTGGGACAACGAGAAAAACAGGGCAGTATTCAACAAGGCCCGTAACAATCATGTGAAGAAGAAATCCTTTTTGGAAGACAAATTAATCCTGACAAAACACCACGCCTTCCATGGACAGTGAGAAACTCATACACACACACAAAGTCTCAAGCCTACCTGTCTTCACACTGCAGCAGAGAATTAAAAAAAAGTGTTTCATCCAATATCGACTAGGAATGTACGATTCAAAGGACCTCTTGCTAACATGGTAAAGGAGAGCACCAACACCGAGCTGCCGTCTCTGCGGATATTACAATGAAACATTAACACTTGCTGTGTGTATGCCCAAGCGTCAGCGACTGAGGAAGATTCTTTCAAAACCTATTTCTAAAGTCCTAAAAAAAAAAAAAAAAAATCGAACATGTGGACAGGTAGTGATCCGCTGGATGGAGGGTACATCCATCATCCTGATTAGCAAAGGTGCCAAATTCCTCAATCAAGTAAACAAACTTCTTCGGGAAGCGGACATAAAAGCCAGCTACTGGAACATTTCTACCTCAAAAATACAGAAAGAAGGACCAAATGTAGAACACGAGTCCTAATGTATCCAAGTCATGTACCCGTAGACATAGAACTAATCAGTTTTAATGACATTAAATGCATTTTAAAAACTTCCTCACACAGCACTGCCAAACTTGTAAATAACCGCACTCCGACAAACCCAAAACCACTTTATGATAAACACATTTGCACTTTATAATGACATATTAACACCAGACATAGTTCTTAAAAGTTCTCCTACTTCATGAACACATGCTCATTTGTTTTAATTGCAATCACATGAACTAAAAGTACCATATGGTTTTATACATTTTTAATACGCTGTAATGGTTTAAATTAAGCCGATACAAATAAAGCTTTTGACTTGTATCTACCTCTTCCAGTGGAGAATCTACCTCAACATCTTCCCAGTGTCCTCCTCTCTGCCTGTGTGTAAGCTTATTTCCTCTGAATCATGGTGTGTAAAACCATATTTCTCTTCTTCCATTTACATATTCTGTTATACTTCCTGCTTTGTTTGCCCTGGCTCTGGTGTCTCTAGCTCCAGTCTTGGCTTCTTCACACCCACAGGTGTAGGGTCCCTTTGAAGAGAGTCTCTAATCAAAACTCTTCTTTTCTCTCATCCAGTTTTTTATTTCTACCTCTATTGCCCTCTTCTTCATCAATGATATTGGAGGTTTACTTGTCAGCTTAGGACTTCTTTGTAGGTCACAGATCTCCCTTCAACTTTAGCACTCAATTGTTCTCAGAAGTAAATCTTAACTGATGTTCTTTTCGTTATACACAGTAGAGTGGGAAGACTTGCCAGCTCCTTCGACTGCAGGGTTTTTCTGTATTAAGGGCCTGAACTTGTGTGAAGGTAGTATCGCTTGAAGACCAACACCTTACAGTAGCCTTGATGCTTTCTTAGATGGCTTTTTGTATGATGAAGTGTAGGCTAATAGTCTGTTTTATATTTTGACAGTGTTCCCCTATCTCTGATGAAATTTCCTAGAGATAAGAGTGTGCACACCCCGAGCTTCCTCAACGTCTTAGTGAGAGAAAAGGATCTCCATTGACAAAGCATCTCTTCTCTGCTTTACTACATCTAAGAGCCAGGCCATTTTGGTAGTTACAAAGCGAATATGCTACTTACCAGTATGCATCTGTTCTTGGCATGTAGGGCTGCTGACATTCATATCTGTGCATAGATCGCCGCCTAGTGTTGGGTCCGGATGATCGCACATTGTAGTCCTGGAAGAGTCTTCGAAGTATCAAGAGATAGGTGGCTTCTCCCCTGGACTACAGTGCGCATGGGTATCGACTCCATCCTCAGATTGTTTTTAGCCATTGTGGCAAAGATGGAGTGAAACTTTGTGCAGGATGACCATGCTAGAAGTATATGTGAGTGCTGCAGCCGCTACAGGCGCCGGGGAGGAGGGCGGGCGATATGAATGTCAGCAGCCCTACATGCCAAGAACAGATGCATACTGGTAAGTAGCATATTCGGTTCGAGGCATGTGGGCTGCTGAATTCATATCTGTGCATAGAAGAAATGCGTTACTTACCTGTAACTGCAGTTATCCAGTATTAGTGTCTTTCATAGATTCACATGCCTGAATCATTCCCCGTCGTCGAGACGGGAGCCTCCGGTACATAAAAAAGTAATGTCCTAAGACATACATAAAGAGAATAGGTCTAAGGGTCTAACCTTAGTAACCTATCTAGGTCCTTATGCAGGAAGGACCAAATAGAGTAGGCTCCAGGGTCCCACCTTGGTAGCCTATCTGTGTCCTTTTGTAAAAAAAAGGACCAAAACAAAAGGAACAACCAATCAGCTACTACCTCCCTCTAGAACCTTCCTGTGAGGAGCCTCAGTCTCTCAGATTTTCGTACGCACCAAGTTGGATAGGTGTAAACCTGTAGAGAGAGGTGAGTCCTTCCAGGGGAGGCGGGAGGGTGCATGTGAATCTATGAAAGACACTAATACTGGATAACTGCAGTTACAGGTAAGTAACGCATTTCTTATCCAGTATTTGGGTGTCTTTCATAGATTCACATGCCTGAATCAGAGTAGCAAGCAATACAATATGCACATTCTGTGAAGATACAGACAGTATATTACTGCAAGAAATGAACATTTGTGACTGTAGGAAAAAAACAACAGCATACAATGTCATGCAGAATCTAGTAACAAAGAAATGTGCATACCAGTCAAGGATGGTGGGAAGTAGGAGGGCTCACCTCACTGGAATAGATGGCGAAGCACTGCTCTGCCCACTGCTGCGTCTTTCGTCAGCTCAGCGTCCAAGCAGTAGTGCCTGGTGAAGGTATGCGGGGACTTCCAGGTCGCCGCTCTACATATGTCTAGGAGTGGCACTCCAGCAAATAGTGCCGCAGACGTAGACATGGCTCTGGTGGAGTGGGCTTTGGCCCGTGAGTCCAGAGGTCTTCCTGCCTTCTCGTGGCAGAGAGTTATGGCTGAGGAGATCCATCGTGATATGCTCTGTTTAGTTAAGGGCATGCCTTTCCTAGGCCTGCTGAATGCGACAAAGAGTTGGGATGACTTCCTGAATTGTCTTGTTCTGTCAAGATAGAATTTTAGGCATCTTTGAAGGTCTAAAGAGTGCAGTGATCTCTCAGCCGGGGTAGATGGGTTCGGAAAGAATGATTTAAGAACCACCGGCTCATTAAGATGGAAGTCCGAAGGGACTTTGGGTATGAAACGTGGGTTGGTACGCAGGATGACTCTGTCCTCCTTGAATTGAAGGAATGGGTCCTGGACGGAAAGGGCCTGTAGCTCGCCTACTCTTCTGGCCGAGGTCAGAGCAAGTAGGAGGGCTGTCTTCCACGACAGGAATTTTATGTCAGACTTGTGGATAGGTTCGAAGGGATGTTTCATCAGCTGGTGAAGAACTATGTTGAGCTGCCACGTTGGAGGGACAGGTTTTGGTCTAGGGAAGGACCTAAAGAGGCCTTTCAGAAATTGCTTAATGAGTCTGTCCGCCCACAGAGAGGGGCCCCTAGAAGTTCGAGTGAACCTAGAAATCGCTGCCAAGTGGACCTTGATGGACGCATGGGCCAGGCCTGAGTGCGCCAGGTGTAGAAGGTATGGCAGGAGTTGTTGGGGAGTGACCCGGAAGGGGTGTAGACCCTCCTTTTCACACCAGATGCAGAAGCGTTTCCACTTGAGAGTATAGGTCTTTTTTGTGCTGTTAGCTCTGGCGTTGGACAGGACATCTTTGCACTCTTGTGGGATGTTTAGATGGCTGAACTCACGGTAGTCAGGAGCCAGGCTGACAATTTCAGAGGGCCCAGGTTCGGGTGGAGAACCTGCCCGTGAGACATCGTGAGCAGGGTTGGGTGACTGTGAAGACGAAGAGGTGGGTGGACGGATAGACGGTGGAGCTCCGTGTACCAGTGCTGCCTCGGCCAGGATGGGGCGATGAGGATTAGAGTGCAGGGCTCCGATTTCATTTTCCTGATTACTCTGGGTATCAGTGGGAATGGCGGAAAGGCGTAAGCAAACACGTTCTGCCAAGCTATTGAAAATGCATTCCCTAGAGTTCCTGGTTGGGGAAGCCTGCTTGCGAAGCTTGGGCATCTGGCGTTCTCCCTGGTGGCGAAGAGGTCTATCTGTGGTGTCCCCCACTTCGTGAAGATGTGGTTCAATGCACTCTCGTCTAACTCCCATTCGTGGGATAGGGACTGTTCTCTGCTGAGGGCGTCCGCCAGGACATTGTCCTTGCCTGGAACGTATTCGGCTTTGAGGGTGATGCCATGTTGTAGAAGCCAGTTCCAAACTCTCTGAGATTCTCGAGAGAGAGATAGCGAGCGCGTCCCACCCTGTTTGTTCAGGTAGTGCATAGTCGTGGTGTTGTCCGTCCTGACTAGCACTGGGGAGTTTCTGATGCGCGGGAGGAACGATTGGAGCGCCAGGAAGACCGCCCGTAGCTCTAGAATGTTGATGTGGAGCTTGGACTCCTGTGGCGACCATTTTCCGTTGGTCTGCAGTTCTTGTAGGACTGCACCCCAGCCCTCCAAGGATGCATCCGTGGTGATGATATGTGGTTGCGCCGGAAGCAGGAACGGTAGTCCTTGCGACAGGTGTTTGTCTGAAGTCCACCATTGTAGACTGTTGATTAGATGTTGAGTGACTCGTAAGCGGTCCTCGAAGGATCCCTTCGCTTGTGTCCATTGTTTTGACAGTTCTTCCTGAAGGGGGCGCATTTTTAGGCGGCAGTGAGGGATGAGAAGGATACATGACGACATCATGCCAAGGAGCGATTTGAAGAGGCGGACGGTCAGAGACTGTTTGGATGCCACTGACTTGGCCAAGGAGATGAGTTTCGACTTTCTCTCCTGTGATGGAAAGGCCTTCGTGCAATCCGTGTCCAGGGTAGCTCCTAGGAAGGTGATGACTCGAGCTGGTGTCAGGGATGACTTTTCCCTGTTGAGGGTCAGTCCAAGGCGGCGGAAAAGATGCAGACAGGCGCTGGAAGATGCAGCTGCGGCTGCTCTCGACGGAGCTTTTACCAGCCAGTCGTCCAGGTAAGGGAAGACCTGGTGTCCCTGCTGGCGGAGATAGGCTGCGACCGGAGAAAGGCATTTCGTAAAGATCCTTGGAGCAGATTTGAGGCCGAAGGGGAGTACGCGGAATTGGTAGTGTATCCCTGCGACTGCAAACCTTAGGAACTTTCTGTGACCCTTGAGGATAGGGATGTGGTAATAGGCGTCCTGTAGGTCGAGTGATGTCATGTAATCGCCTTTTTCCAGGAGTCCCAGGATCTCCTGTAGCGTGACCATTCGAAACGATTGCTTCTTGAGAAACACGTTGAGGGCTCTTAAGTCGAGAATTGGACGCCATTTCTTCCCCTTCTTGTGGATGAGGAAGAAGTGGGAATAGAAGCCCTCCCCCATCTGGGCGTGTGGAACTTTTTCTATCGCGCCTTTCTGGAGCATGGATGTTAGTTCTTGCCGAAGCAGCCGCAGGTGTCTGTGAGGACGCTTGACAGGTGGTGTCTGAGGAGGGTTTGAGAGGAATTCTAGAGAGTGGCCGAATTGAAGGAGTTGTAGAACCCACCGGTCTGTCGTTATTTGCCGCCAGTTTTGAAGGTAAAAGGAAAGCTTCCCTCCAAGTCGCAAGGGAAGCGATGGTGGAGGGGCTGGCCAATTGGAAAAGTCATTGTCGATTGCCTGCTGGTCTCTTCTGTCCTTTCCCTCTGTAGGACGATTTATTGAAGGAGGACTGACGTCCCGACTGGTTTTGGCGCTGTTGAAATTGCGTTTTACCCTGAGAGTAAGAGTAAGAGGACTTGTTTTGATAAGATCCTCTATAGGAGGATTGTCCCCTCCCCCTGTTGGCACGAAAGGACTGAGTGCGAGATTGCAGAGTGCCCAGGGCTCTGGCTGTGTCAGTGTCCTTTTTAATTGCAGTGAGGGCTTCGTCAATCTTCTCGCCGAATAGGTGATCGCCATCATAGGGCATATCTAAGATCTTGGTCTGGACCTCCTGTCTGAAAGAGGTGGCTTTAAGCCAGCCTTGGCGTCGCAGGACAGCGGCTCCCGCCAGCTGTCTGAATCCAGTCATGGCCACGTCAATGGCGCAGTCTATCAGTTCTGAGGCCGATGTTTGGCCCTCAAGGAGGAGCGAGTGTGCCTCCGCTTTAGCATCTTCCGGCAGGTCGGCAATGTAGGGCGCGATGTCCGCCCAGAGTTGGCGGTTGTAACGCCCAAGAAGGGCGATGGAATTGGCAATTTTCACCGTTGTCGCAGAGGTAGTGGAAAAGCGTTTCCCAACTGCATCTAACTTCCTGCCTTCTTTATCTGGTGGTGTCGATAAAGGTGATGCAGGGTTACGCGAGTTCTTCTGCGCCGCCTGGGTGACCACAGAGTCCGCCTTGGGGTGACCCGTGAGGCATGCTGGAGCTGAAGACGTAGCTCTGTACTTTTTATCCAGTTTGGGTACGATTACCTGTAGGGAAGCTGGAGATTGCATGAGCTGCTTGCCCTGTTTGAGTAGATAATCAATGATCGGAATCGATCTAGTAGTTTTCTTAGTTGGTTCTTTAAAGTCATAGAGGAAACATTCAGTTTCCTGAGATTCCATTGACATATGGAACCTTTTGGCAGCCCTTTCCATGAGGTTATGGAAACCTCCAATATCAGCAGGTGGAGACTCAGAAGATTGTGGCTCCGGAGAGGCTGGAGAGTGAGTAACATAGTCCTGGTCCGCATCCACGTCCGTATCATCATCTCGGACTTCCCCTTCTTCATGTTCTCTGTCCTCTTCCTCGGACGAGATAGGGTCTTGAGCAGGGTCCTGTGTCCTAGGAAGGACCAGTGGAGGGGGCCTAGGTCTTGTCCCTTGTGCAGGAACGGGCACAGATGGCTGCGGGGTTGGTGGGACAGTAGGGGTGGCTTTCTGCGGAAACCGCAGTTTGTAGTCTTGGACGAGAAAGCTCAAGTCTGCAACCAATGAGGCCGGCAAGCACACCATTGGGGTCACCTGGGTGTGGACTTGGGTAGGCACTACTGGAGGGGTCGATTCCTCAACCTCCTGCTCTTCGTCCGTACTCTGGCACTTGACAATTAGGTCGGAAGGACTAGTGGCTTGGGTAAACTCCTCCTCCTCCTCCGGCTCCTGGTCCTGTAAGAAGCAGGATGGTGTCAGCTGTTGGACCTTACTAGGTGAGGTCATCTCCGGAGTGATCTGCCTTTTGGTGATCCTAATGGAGACATGGGAAGTCTGAGCGTCCATTGCGTGTGACAAGAGCTCGGATTCTTTCCAGGTACCAGTAGCCGTCGGTATAGTCTTCGTCGACGGTGCATCCGTCGACGACCCTCTCGTCGACGGAGCTTTAAGCAGCGTTTCCTTCGTCGACTGCTTCGTCGTCGGCGCCGCCGTCGACGGAGCGCCCTTCGTCGACGGAGTGTCCCTCGTCGACGGCTTCGTCGACGGTGTGACTTTCGTCGACGGTGTCGTCGTCGACGTCTTCGTCGACGGTGCTGTCGTCGACGCCCTCGTCGACGGTGCCGTCGTCGATGTCCTCGTCGACGGTCTTGTCGTCGACGGTGCGGAGGATGAAATCGGTCGTCCTGCTGACGACGAGTAGGTTAGAGTCGTCGATGAGGAGGACGCCGACGATGCCATCGTCGTCGATACCGTCGTCGTCGATGTTGAGACGGTTTTAGGCGATGAGGTGGTCGCCGATTGCGCCGTCGTCACCGTAAGCAGTGGTTGCTTCCTAGGGACAGGAAGGTCCTTGCTAGATACGGCAGGCTTGCCCTCTGAAGCCTTTTTAGACCTCTTAGGAGGGGTCGCTGAGTGGCCAGGCGAGGAAGCCCTAGGCCTCTTCAGGGAAAGTTGTGAGGCGACCGACATGCTCCCACCCTCGGAAATGAGGTCGGTCGGTTTGTCTTTGAGCCTGTTCAGCCAGATAAGAAGTCTCCCTTCCCGGTCTTTCTGGGTTTTGACGGAGAACTTACGGCAAATCTTGCAGTCGATGGTCTTGTGGTGAGGGTAGAGGCAATACAGGCATTCCTCATGTTCGTCGTCCACGTGGAGCCTTAGTTTACCACAGGAGGCACAGGGACGGAAAAGTGCTCTTTTCTTGACGTCAGCCATAGTAGAAAGTCGAAAAAACTGTGAAGTTTGGAGAAAATACGATATTCCTGAGGAGAACTCAGGTGGAGACTCCCTAGCACAACGTGCGGTAGAAAATCTGAGAGACTGAGGCTCCTCACAGGAAGGTTCTAGAGGGAGGTAGTAGCTGATTGGTTGTTCCTTTTGTTTTGGTCCTTTTTTTTACAAAAGGACACAGATAGGCTACCAAGGTGGGACCCTGGAGCCTACTCTATTTGGTCCTTCCTGCATAAGGACCTAGATAGGTTACTAAGGTTAGACCCTTAGACCTATTCTCTTTATGTATGTCTTAGGACATTACTTTTTTATGTACCGGAGGCTCCCGTCTCGACGACGGGGAATGATTCAGGCATGTGAATCTATGAAAGACACCCAAATACTGGATAATACATAGCAGTCCCTCCATTATCAGCGGCCACCTGTGCCAGCTGCAGCAGTTTGGAAAAGTGTTTTTAGAACAGCCTGCCCTACAGCTGCCTGCTGTTTGGAGTGGACATCTACGCAGTAGTGTTTTGTAAATGTGCGTGTGGTAGACCATGTGGCTGCTCTACATATGTCTTCTAAAGGAATATTACCAAGGAAAGCCATGGAGGCCCCCAACTTCCTGGTGGAGTGGGCCCGCGGGGGAATCGTTAGAGTGCGCTTGGCTTTCTGATAGCAGATCTGAATACACTTAACGATCCACCTGGCTATACCAGCCTTGGAAATGGGGTTGCCTTTGTGTTGTGGCGAAAAGGCAACAAAGAGTTGTTTCGTCTTCCGAAAATCTTTGGTCCTATCAATGTAGTACATCAAGGCTCTTTTGACGTCAAGCGTGTGGAGCATCCTCTCCGCAACTGACTCAGGATTTTGGAAGAACACAGGTAGTTCCATAGTTTGATTGATATGGAACTGAGAAACCACCTTAGGAAGGAACTTAGGGTTAGTGCGAAGCACCACCCTGTTGGAATGAATCTGTATGAATGGCTCTTGGATAGTTAGTGCCTGGAGTTCACCAACACGTCGTAGCGACTTAATCGCTATCAGGAAAGCCACTTTCCATGTCAAGAACTGAATCTTGCATGAATGCAGTGGCTCGAAAGGGGGACCCATTAGTCTCGTGAGGACCACATTTAGGTTCCATTCGGGAGCTGGTGGGGTCCATGGAGGAATGACTCGTTTGAGTCCTTCCAGAAAGGCTTTGATGGCAGGCACCCTGAAAAGGGAGAGGTGCTTCCTGTTTTGGAGATAAGCCGCCATTGCGGACAAATGTATACAAATGGAAGCATAGGCCAGATTACATTTGTATAGATGTAAGAGATAACAAATGATGTTTTGAATAGATGCGTCTAGCGTGTTGATGTTGCGGTCTGCATAATAAATGACAAACCGCTTCCATTTCGCCGCATAGCATGCTCTGGTGGTGGGCTTTCTTGCCTCCCTGATTATGACCATACAGTCAGGAGGTAAGTTGAGGTAGCCAAACTAAGACCTCAGGAGTCAGATCGCCAGGTTGAGCTGTTGCGGATCCGGATGCTGAATGTCGCCATGGCTCTGCGTCAAAAGCTTGGGTGTGGGGCGCAGCCTTTGATGCGGTACCACGGACAGTTCCAGAAACGTGGTGGACCATGGTTGGCGTGCCCACGTCGGAGCAACCAGGATGAGAGTCATTGAGTGTTGCTTTAGCTTGCGTGCCACCAGCGGTATTAGAGGTGCTGGGGGAAAAGCGTACGCAAATTTGCCTGACAAGTTCATCCATATCGCATTGCCCTGCGACTGTGGGTGTCGAAACCTGGCGGCAAAGCTTCGGCATTTGGCGTTTTCCTTTGTGGAGAACAGGTCTATCTCTGGATGACCCCACCTTTGGAAGTACGGGTGGAGTACTGATGGATGTATCTCCCACTCGTGCATTTGGTGGCTGTACCTGCTGAGCAGGTCCGCCATCTGATTGTCCTTGCCCGGGAGGTGTTCCGCCATGAGGAAGATATTCCTTTGAATGGCCTACTTCCACATGCTCGGAGCCAGATGGGAACTGTGGAGAGTGTGTACCTCCCTGCTTCTGTATGTAGTACATGGCAGTCATGTTGTCCGTCCGGATCAACACTACTTTGTTGCACAAATGTACTTTGAATGCTTTCATTGCTATGAAGATTGCCATCAGTTCCAGAAGGTTGATGAGCATCTTTTTCTGCTGTGTTGTCCATAGTCCCTGCACTGTGTAGTGGAGTACATGAGCTCCCTATCCCTGGAGAGATGCCTCCGTCAGTATTATCTGTGGTACAGGCTCTTGGAACGGTCGGCCCCTGCAAAGGTTTTGTGGGTTCCACCAATGCAGAGAGCTGTACGCACGACCGGTCACCAACACTAGGTCTTTTAATTGTCCGTGAGCCTGATTCCACCGACGTGCTAAGCACTCCTGAAGCGGACGCATGTGTAGTCTCGCGTGCGGGACTATGAAGATGCAGGAGGCCATCATGCCCATCAACTGCATGAACACTCATGCTGGAAGCGAGTGTTGTGGTTTGAATTTCTGTATCAGCAATTGCATGCTGTTGATCCTCACTGAATTTGGCTGTGCTTTGGCTGCCAGAGTGTCTATTGTCGCGCCCAAGTACTGCCGTACGTGGGCGGGCTGAAGGTGGGACTTTGGATAATTCAGTGAAAACCCCAGATTGTGAAGAAGGTGAATGGTGTGGGACATGTGGGTGGCACATTGCTGGGCCGACTTTGCTTGGATAAGCCAGTCGTCCAGATAAGGGTAGACGTGAACGCTCTGTCTCCATAGGTGTGCAGCCACTATCGCTAGGCACTTGGTAAACACCCTGGGTGCTGTTGTTACTCCGAAGGGGAGGACTGAACTGATAATGCTGATCCTGAATGGTAAATCTGAGATATTTTCTGTGTGGCGGGTGTACCGGTATATGGAAATAGGCATCCTTTAGATCTAGTGTTGCGAGGAAATCTCCCTGACTGAGTAACGGTAGAACCTGCTGTAATGTGAGCATGTGAAAATGTTCTGACAAGATGTAATGGTTTAGGGGCCTGAGGTCCAGTATGGGTCTGAGGGACCCGTCCTTTTTTGGGATCAAGAAGTACAGTGAGTACACCCCTGTACTTTTTTGTTCTACAGGCACGAGCTCTATGGCTCCTTTTTGCAGCATGCTGACTAACTCTTGCTGCAATAACTGTATATGCTCTGCAGACATGGGACGGTGTCTTGGGGGTATGTTGGGAGGAGTGGATGTTAACTCCAGACAATAACCGTACTGGATAAGCTGCCTCACCCACCTGTCTGTAGTGATGGATTTCCAGACCGGCAGGAACTGTTGTAGTCTCCCCCCGACCGGTGTTATATGGTCGGGGGGTAGTGACAAGACGTCACTGTTTGTTAGTGGCGGAGGATCGGGAGCTATTTCCACGACCTCTGCCCTTGGTGCTGTTTCCACGATAGCCACCCCTATTGTTCTTGTTGTAGGTGGTCTGCGTGCCTCCTTTACTGTACTGTGTCTGCTGGGACACCTGGCCTCTGGAAGCTCCTCTATTGTTGGAGTGACGAAAAGAACCACCCCTGAACAGCTGCGACTGTAGAGCCCCCATAGACTTTGCAGTCTCTGTGTCCTTTTTAATTTTTTCTAAGGTGGTGTCCACTTCTGGGCCAAATAAGAAATCAGGGTTAACTGGCTGATTGAGTATGGTGATTTGTATCTCAGGCTTGAAGCCGGAGATTCTCAGCCAGGCATGCCTTCGTAACATAACGCTTGTATTAATAGCCCTGGCTGCAGTGTCTGCTGCGTATAGCGCACACTTAATAGATGCGTTGGATGTAAGTTTCCCTTCTTGTATTAGCATTTCTGCTGCCTCCTTATACTCATCTGGCAAGTGTTGTAACAGGGTCTCAAGCGTATCATAATGAGCCCTGTCGTATCTGGCTAAGAGTGCCTGTGTGTTGGAGATGCGCCAGACATTGGCCCCTTGAGCTGCCACCCTTTTCCCTGAGGCTTCTAGCACTTTAGATTCCTTGTCAGGGGGAGGAGCATCACCCGTGGTCTGCGAGTTTGCTCTTTTACGAGCATTTGAAACAACCAGAGAGTCTAATGGCAACTGTCCCCGGATATATGTAGGGTCCACAGGTGCTGGTTTGTATTTTTTTTCAATCCTGGGGTTTACAACTCTTGCCCTTGTGGTCTCCTTAAAGATGTCTCCAGCGTGTTTCAGGACACCTTTTTAGCATGGGTAGAGTCTCGACAGTTCTCTCAGGTTGAGAAGGTGTAAAAAAAAAAGTCCTCTTTAATAGGGTCACATGGAGCTGGACATCGTGATTTTTTGCTGCCCTCTCAATAAGCGTGTTAAACGCAGCCGTGTTTTCCGTAGGTGAGGTTTTAACAGCATAGATATGACGGTCACTGGGCATTTTGTGGCTCCCCTGGGTCAACAGTGTCTGTCCAGGGTTCAGTGTGGTCTTCTGGATCAGTGTCTACAGGATAACTGTAATCCTCATTGTCACCATCCCCTACACCCACATCTGAATGTGTGGGTGAAAAAGGAGCAGGTTCTTGTCCATATTGTTGTAGAGGTTCAAAAAGGTGATGTTGCAGAATACCTTATTTTCTTTAATGGAATTTTATACGACTCCATAGGCTGTTCTGGGGCGATCTTTCGCTTGTAAATGGAAAGTCTACCAGTCTCAGCGTCGATGAATTGCCTCGACTGATCTTCCTGCAGAGGCTGTCGATGCTTCGTGGCCTCTTCAGTAGTTGTAGGCTTTTGCCCCATGGACACCTTCTTGGCAGCCTCAATGCCCGTCTTAGGGGCGAACGCCTTAGGTGTCACCGGCGGCGGCAGTATAAACTTAATCAGTGGCGACGCCTTTGGAGTTTTACTGACTGTCTTGTGGAATGGCCTTCGGTCCGACAGCTATAGCTTTCTCCTTAAAGCGCTGCAGCGAGTCAGACACCTGCTTTGAAAAAGAGGCGGATGGTTGTGTTGACTCGACGGGGTCTTTAGAGCCACTGCTTGTTTTGGGCTCGAGGTCTTTGCTGACCTTTGCTTTGTCGAGTCGACGTTTGGGATCGAGAACGTTCTGCGTTTCGAGTCCTTTGTTTGTGTCTACGGTCTTCGGCGCCGACCTTTTTGGGTCGATGTCCTTGACCTTCTTCTTCGGTGCCCCGGTCTTTGGCTCGACACCTTTTAGCGACCTCTCCGGGTTGATAGCACTCTTTTGTTACGTCGGAGCCGATGGTTCAGAAGCCTTCGACCCGACCAAAGTAAGTTGTACTTTCAGTTTCGATTTTGTTTCCGGTGCTTTCGGTTTTGTAGTCACCAATGTTTTTTGTTTCGATTTCGATCAATCAACCGATGGCTCTTTTGAATTGTCCGTAGCCGGGCCTTGAAGCGAGGCTGTAGAACTGTGCATTTGATCTTGGGTAAGGCCTTGTGGCGATCCCTCGACCTGAGCCTTATAGAGTGTTTTAGTCTCTGCCCCCATACCAACGGTTGGGCCTAGCTCCTCGCTCGAGCTATCTTCTACGGCCCCAAAGGCCTCATCGTCGTCTCCTACCTCGTCGATGAAGTCTTCATTTTCGACCATCTCCTCATCCTCTGCGTCATAACTGGAGTCAATCTCTGATGCAGGATCCGACAGGTTCCCTTGAACCTCCTGCTCGACTCCCTCATCTTTCTCAGCATCGAAGATGTTCACCGGGTCAGGTGCCGTCTGCTGGGCTTCCTTTCGCGCCGAAGGCGAAGTGTTTTCTTGGAACGGAACCGCGAACAAGCCATACAGCTGGCTTCATCGTGATCCGGAGACAGGCACTTGTTGCACACCGGGTGGACATCGATGCGAGGATACTTGAAGTTGCAAACGGGACATCTCTTGAATGGGCTCAGTTCAATCATCGATCGTCGATAAGGCCTCTGGAGTCGACCGGGCCTTTAGTGCTGAATAGCCACGCGGCTCTTCTTGACGTCCGGCTCGAGGATTGAGCTGGAACAAGTACTCGGCACCGATCGCAAAGACAATACCGACGATACCTAGAGGTCTTTTGGCCAAATATAAAGTTTTATATCGATTCCGAACTTGAGTTAACAAATATACATCCGAACCCAATGGCGGAAAAAAACAATCTGAGAATGGAGAGGATGCCCATGCGCACTGTAGTCCAGGGGAGGAGCCACCTATATCATGATACTTCGAAGACTCTTCCAGGACTACACTAGGCGGCGATCTATGCACAGATATGAATTCAGCAGCCCACATGCCTCGAACATATCTATATCTCGCTCTCTCTCTATATCTCTCTCTTTATATCTCTCTCTCTCTCTCTATCTCTCTATCTCTCTCTCTCTATATCTCTATATATATATATCTATATATATATAAAAAAGCTGGTGAGTACCTACAAGGGAGTTGTGGGCTTACGGTTGATATTATACTGAGGCTCCACCTAGGTCAATGTCAATTCACCACAGAAACGGTTTTGAAAACAAACTTTCAGATAAAAAACACTTTAACGCAGAATTGTTCAATGTGCTTGGCTCTAGAAGATATTTAACACTGCCCTGAGGATACCAGTAGATCAAAGTTACAATCGCACCACAGTCAACAAAAGGGAGCAAACCTAAATTACCTTAGGAAAGCACTAATTTCCATGTCCAACGACATAATAAGCCAGAGCACATGGCTGAGAGTATTCAGAATATGAGGGGACAGTGAACAGTAACAGATTTAACAGAATGTATGATGAGGAAAATGCTACTTACCAGTATGCATCTGTTCTTGGCATGTAGAGCTGCAGAGTTGCACACTATGCATAGATTGCCACCTAGTGTTGGGCCCGGATGTTTGCAGTTTGTTTTGTAGAAATGTCTTAGTAAGTCACGGAATAGGTGACTCCTCCTTTGGATGCTACTGCGCATGGTCAAAGGCTCAATCCCCAGATTGCTTTTCGCCATTAGGGAAGTGATGGAGCTGTATAAGAAATAGTGATGTCCATGTGATATGTATCTAATTAAGATAATACTGGAACAGATAAAGGTAGCCGAGGAGGCGGGTGGGCGTGTGCAACTCTGCAGCTCTACATGCCAAGAACAGATGCATACTGGTAAGTAGCATTTTCCGTTCGAGGCATATGAGCTGCAGATTGCACACTATGCATAGATTACATAGCAGTTCCCACACCTAGCGGCGACCACCCGTACCTGTTGCAGAGGTTTGAAGGAGTTTTTAGTACAGCCTGGCCCACAGTGGCTTGTTGTTTAGTTTGCACATCTACACAGTAATGCTTTGTGAATGTGTGCGGTGTAGCCCATGTGGCTGCTATGCATAGGTCATCTAGGTCAATGTTCCCTAAGAATGCCATTGGAGCTCCTATTTTCCTGGTAGAATGGGCTTTTGGTGGGATTGTTAATGTGTGTTTAGCTTTTTGATAACAAATTTGTATGCATTTAACAATCCACCTAGCGATCCCTGACTTTGAAATGGGATTGCCTTTATGTGGCGGCGAGAAAGACACAAAAAGTTTTTTTGTCTTACGAAAGGGTTGTGTTCTTTCAATGGTTGAGTTACTTTATGATTATATGTTGTTATTGTCATTTAAATTCATGAATGTATTGCTTTCGTCACTATATGTATGATTTTGAGAATTTATAGTGGAATATGATATATGTGTCTTGGTTTTAATGAACTGTTTTTTAGCCCTATCATATAGTTTGCCTGTCTATATGATTTTTAATTAATACATATTAAATTTATATACTGTATTCAATTTTAGTCTTTGTTTATTTTTCACTCTTGCTAGTTTAAACTAATTTGGTCGTCTATAATATGCAGATGTCCTAGGTTTTATACACACATAGGTTCTTTCAATGTTGTACAGTAATGCTCTCTTGATGTCTAAGGTGTGTAGAGCTCTTTCTGCGACGGTTTGAGGCTGCGAGAAAAACACGGGCAGCTCAACAGTTTGATTTAGATGAAAAGGGGAAATGACTTTGGAAGGAATTTTGGATTAGTGCGAAGAACACTTTGTTATGATGCATTTGCAGGAAGGGTTCCTGAATGGTAAATGCTTATAGTTCACTAACCCTTCTGAGAGACGTAATGGCTACTAGAAAAGCTACTTTCCAGGTTAGAAATTGCAATTCACATTTATGTAATGGTTCGAAGGGAGGTCCCATTAACCTTGTGAGAACTACATTTAGATTCCACACTGGTGCAGGTGGTGTTCTGGGAGGAATTATCCTTTTGAGTCCTTCCATGAAAGCTTTAATAGCTGGCACTCTAAAAAGAGATAGATTGTGTTTATTTTGCAAGTATGCTGCAATTGCTGCAAGATGTAACCCGGTAGACGTGTAGGCTAAGTTACACTTTTGAAGGTGCAGTAAATATCCAATGATGTGTTGAATAGACACATCTAGAGGATTAATTTGGTTGTTTTGGCAGTATATGACAAACCTTTTCCACTTAGCAGCGTAACATGGGGGAAGGTTGAGGTAACCAAACTATGACCTCAGGAGCCAGATCGCTAGGTTGAGCTGAGCTGGGTCCTGGTGCCTGATCTCTCCACGGTTCTGCGTTAATAGGCGTGGAGATCGGTTTAGTTTTTGGTGTGGTACTACAGACATTTGCAACAGCGTGGTGTACCACGGTTGTCTGGCCCAAGTTGGAGTGATTAGTATGAGCGTTAGGGAATGTTGCTGTAGTTTGAGCACCACTAATGGAATTAGTGAGAGGAGGAAAAGCGTACGCAAATAGTTTTGAGCAGTTCATCTATATCGCATTGCCTTTGGACAATGGGTGTGGGTATCTGAAGGCAAAATTTGGGCATTTTGCGTTCTCGTGGGTGGCAAAGAGGTCTATTTGAGGTTGTCCCCACATTTGAAAGAACGGATGAAGAACTTGTGGATGAAGTTCCCATTCATGGATTTGCGGAGTTTGTCGACTTAAAAGATCTGCCCTGGTGTTTTGTACTCCTGGGACGTGTTGGGCTAACAGGAAGATCTTTAGTGGTATAGCCCATCTCCATATCTGCTGGGCTAACAGAGAGCTGCAGAGAGTGTGTCCCTCCCTGTTTGTTTATGTAGCACATAGCTGTCATATTGTCTGTGCGGACTAGGACAGCTTTGCCTGACACTTGAGTTTGAAAAGCATTTAGGGCTAGAAACACAGCTAGTAACTCTAGGTGGTTGATGTGGAGTAGCTTTTGTTGCGGTGTCCACCTGCCTTGCGTGGTGTGATGCAGGAGGTGAGCTCTCCAGTTGGAGAGCTATGCGTCCGCTGTCATAACTACTTGAGGAACTGGCTCTAGAAACAGATGACCTTTGGAAAGATTTTTGGTGTTCCACCATTGCAGAGAACGAGGAGTCCTACCGTCTACCAACACTAGGTCTGTTAGTTGACCTTGAGCCTGGTTCCATTGGCATGCTAGGCACTCTTGAAGTGGACGCATTTGCAATCTTGCGTGAGGAACTATGAATATGCAACATGCCATCATTCCTATGAGTTGCATGAACACTCGAGCTGGAAGGGAGTGTTGCGGCTTGAATTTTGTTAGAAGAGTCTGTACACTTGTTATCCTTGCTGGACAGGAATACGCTAGTGTTAACTGGGTGTTTATTGTAGCGCCGAGATACTGTTGTATATGTGAGGGTTGTAGATGCGACTTGGTGTGATTTACTGTGAATCCCATGTCGTGAAGCAGTTGAATGGTAGCGCAAGTGTGTTGTACACACTGGCTGTATGAGCTGGCTTTTATGAGCCAGTAGTCCAGATATGGGAAGACGTGAATGTGTTGTCTTCTTAAGTGTGTTGCTACCACTGCTAGGCATTTGGTAAACACCCTTGGTGCTGTTGTAACTCCGAATGGGAGCACTTTGAACTGGTAGTGCTGCCAGTCTAGCACAAATCTGAGATATTTTCTGTGCGCTGCGTGGATGGGAATATAGAAGTAGGCATCCTTGAGATCTAGAGTGGCAAGGAAGTCGTTTAGTCCCAGTAGTGGAAGGACCTGTTGGAGTGTGCCCATATGGAAATGGTCCGACTGAATGTAAATGTTTAGAGGTCTGAGGTCTAGGATGGGTCTTAGAGATTTGTCCTTTTTTGGTATTAGGAAATACAGTGAGTATACTCCTTTGTTTTCCTGGTGCTTTGGAACTATCTCCAATACATTTTTCTGCAGGAGGGATATTACCTCTTGTCTGAGCAATGTTAAATGTTCCTGTGACATTGGACGCTGCCTGGGTGGTATGTTTGGGGGGGTTAGATTGCAGTTCTAGACAGTAACCGGATTGAATAATTTGCAACAATTACCTGTCTGATGTGATGTTTTCCCAGGCTGGCAGGTACTGTTGGAGTCTTCCCCCGACCGGAGTAGAGTGGGGCGGGGGAAGAGGAAGGGAGGCATTGGGCAGGGGTGGAGGCAGAGCGGGAATTGTTATTTTTACCTCTGCCCTTGTTATTGTTACCCCTGTACCCGCCCCTTTGGTAGCCCTTGCCATAAGTGGATTGTGTGGGGGCTTTGTATGAGGCAGAGGCTGTGTCTGAGGCATATCCTTTTGTGGCACCTCTATAGGATGAGCGACAAAATGAACGTCTGGGAGCCTGCGACTGCAGGGCTTCCATAGATTTGGCGGTGTCTATCTTTTTTCAAGAGTTACATCCACATTGGGTCCAAATAGGTGTTGCTCATCGAAAGGTTGATTTAGAATGGCATTTTGTACTTCAGGTTTGAATCCTGATATACGTAGCCAGGCATGTCTGCGTAGCAGGACGCTGGTGTTAACTGCTCTAGACGTAGTATCAGCTGTGTAAAGGGCACATCTGATGGAGGTATTTGTAATGTTTTTACTCTCTTGGATGAGTTCATGTGCCCTATCCCTGTACTTATCAGGGAGGTGTCTCATTATTGACTCTAATTTGTCATAGTGTGCTCTATCATATCTGGCTAGCAATGCTTGTGTGTTGGCGATACGCCAGATGTTTGCTGCTTGAGACGCAGTTCTCTTCCCTGATGAGTCTAGTAACTTAGACTCCTTATCTGGTGGGGCAGAATCACCTGATGTTTGCGAGTTAGCTCTCTTGCGTGCGTTGGAAACTACAAGTGAGTCTAGTGGTACTGGCCCCTTAATGTATTCTGTGTCTGAAGGGGCGGCTTTATATTTCTTCACTATACAAGGATTAATGATTCTAGTCCTGACTGGGTCTTTAAAGACTAAAGCAGCATGTTTAATTACTCCTTTGAGCATTGGTAAGATGGATGCTGACCTTTGTGCGTTATCAAAGGTATCCATCAGGAAGTCCTCGTCTACAGGGTCTGTATGCATGTCTACCCTGCGATATTGTGCAGCCCTGTGTATTAGTTTGTTAAACCCTATAATGTCTTCAGGTGGGGAAGGCCGCGAGGGGTATAAATCATCCTGTGGGACATTTGGGACATCTGGAGTGGTGTAATCAACCCATGGGTCAGGTGATCCTGTAGGTGTGTCTGGATCAGGCATGTTACCCCCATATCATCAGAACTATCATCAGTATGAGAGGGTGTAGGGGAATGCTGTGGTATGGGAGAGAGTGGTGATGGCATAGGTGGAGGAGAAGGGGAAGGCGGCCTTAAAGGCGAGGTAGACATATCCTTCTTTGCAAGCGGAGCTGGAGCTGGCTTGTCCAGTGGTCGCTTCTTTGAGGCCAAAATCAACTGTCTAGTTATTGGGCCCTTAGCCAGAGTCTTTTGGGCAGGGTCCGGAAAATATAAGTCCTCTTCCGGAGGCCGGTGTTTTGGTGCTGTGGAAGGTTTCGGCACGGAAGCGGTTTGCTTTGGTTTTTTGACAATGTCCTTTGTCAGGGAAGCAGGACTCTTTCTCAGCTCCGAATGTTTTTTCGGTTCCGAATGTTTTTTCGGTTCCGAATGTTTTTTCGGGTCGGGTTCTGTTTTCGGATCCGGTTGTTTCTTTGGATCCGATGCTTTTTTTCGGTTCCGGTTGTTTTTTGGAATCCGAAGCTTTGCTTGGTTCCGACCTGGTTTTCGATGCCGAAGGAGTTGTGGGTTTCGACGCCGGTGGTCTGGATGTCGGCGTAGCAGGTGCCAATGTCTTTTTCGGTGCCGGTAAGTGGGTGCCGGCACCGTGTGAAGGCTGACTCGAGCCTGAGTCGCCTGAAGGCTTAATTGGCTTCTTTTCCGGGCCCGAAGGTGGGGCAGTAGAAGCGGAGTGTGGGTGTGCACCCGAGCCAGATGGCGAAGGTGTAACCTGGGTCTTCTTTGGGTGTGTTGAGGAAGGGTCTGCGTCGACTGTCTTACTTACACCCGTTGCGCTGGAGTGATGTCCTTGACATCCGAATCTTCATGTTCGGAACCGCTGTCGACGTCCTGATGCTCTGGGACGTTGACGCCTTCCTCGAAGATGTCGTCCGGAATGGAGGATGAAGATCGAGCCATTGTTCTTCTTGCTCTTCGGTCCCGGATAGTCTTTTTGGAGCAGAAAGAGACAAGCTGAACAGTCCCTTGCCTCGTGCTCCGGGGAAAGGCAGAGGTTACACACCGTGTGAAGGTCGGTGTGGGGAAACTTCGACCCACATTGAGGACACTTTTTGAATGGCGTCCTTTCCATGAGCTGGAGTTGCAGCCTAGTTAGGCCCGAAGGCAATCAACGACGACCGGAATTGAAGTATTCGACGTTGAAGAATCGCGTCGATTGGAGAAGCGTTCAAAACGTATTTTTTGAAGTTGGTGAGGACTGCACGCCGAAGGAATTCGGTTTCAACACGGAGCGCTGAAAACACATCAGAGCCCGGTGGCGGAAAAAAACAATCTGGGGATGGAGCCGATGACCATGTGCAGTATCATCCAAAGGAGGAGTCACCTATCCAGCGACTTCCTAAGACTTTTCTACAAAACAAACTGCAAACATCCGGGCCCAACACTAGGTGGCAATCTATGCATAGTGTGCAATCTGCAGCTCATATGCCCCGAACACATATTTAGGAAGGAGGTCATTTTCACAACATAAGAGGGAAACTTCTGATGAGTCCAGAACAATTTCAGACCAAAAACACTGCACAGGACAAAACACCATATTCTTACAACCAGACACTGCCGCACTGCTGGAACAAAACTGATGCTACAGACGAACCCCCAATAAGCTGACCTGGCACGTAGAAGGCTCCAGGAGGGTACACTGTGCTAGGTGGTTTAGAGGAAGCATATCCAGCAGGATCCCGACTGTAGTCATCACCTGAGCTGCTGGAGGGGTAGACCTGTGAAGGAAAAGTCAAGCAATAAAAAGAAAAGACAGAAGAGGATGTGCAAGGTATGACTGTTGTAGTTAGATAAAATAAGCCTATTTCCTTGGAACCGTCAACTGTAAAGGGTATTTCTCTTCATGACTAGTGTGCTTCTGTTGTTCGTTCCTGTTGAAACACAAACTGCTTTACCTTCACACACCATATTAAACCCTATGTAAGCATTCTCTTTACTTCCAAAGAAATAATATTTTTTACAGTCCAACACCCAGATGTGCATCAAGTGCTGAGAGAAGTCTAGCCAAAAATACGATATTAACAAAGAGTTTTTACCAGGAGGGATAGACTTGTGTTTTTATCTATGCCATAAAAATATCTATGACAACAAACTGGTGTGTAACATCAGTAATTCTTTCTTCTCGAACATGATATCTTCCTTAGTCCTCCTGAACACTGCATGAAATCCTAACCTCACCCATTCTTAAAGGCGGTGGGAGAGGGATATGGAATGAAAGAAAGGGAGATGTAATAGTGTGTCAGGAACACTCAATATGCATTCTTAGCTGCTGCCAGTAGTCGGGAATAGGGAGCTGGATTTTCCTTCAGGTATTTTCCAATGGACTCAGCAAGACTGTTTTTAACTTTCATTCACCTTTTCGCAGTCAGAACAGCTCAGGAGCCTGCTGTAGAGGACCAGGCACTATGGGGGAGGATTAGCCTAGCCTCCTTTTTTGTCTGAAGGATTTTAAAGACAAGTAGTGTCTGAACTACAAGATTGATGGTTTTAATACAGTGTTTCACGCTGCTACTTTGGTGGCAATTTGATTTGAAACTGAAAATATGGGGGACTTAAAAATAAACTAAACAGTGTCTGGAAAAGCATGTACGACGATTCATACTTGAACGGGTGGGTGTCGAGTTGGGGAGGTGTTTTAAGTGGCAGGAATAAATGGTGGGAGAGAGGAAAGGAATTAATTGTGAAAGTGAGGAAGGGAATAAAGGGTGGAAGGGAATTAAGGGTGGGAGTGAGGAAAGGAATAAAGGATGGGAGTGAGGAAAGGAATAAAGGATGGGAGTGAGGAAAGGAATAAAGGATGGGAGTGAGGAAAGGAATAAAGGATGGGAGTGAGGAAGGGAATGAAGGGTGGAGTGAGGAAAGGAATGAAGGGTGGAGTGAGGAAAGGAATGAAGGGTGTCAACAGGACAGCGTGACAAAGGAATATATGGAACAATTAAAAAAAAGTCCCTGAAAACAAAGTATCAAGACAAAAATACGGGAAGCTAGCCGAAGTTAGGCGCTGCTGCTAGGAGGAAACAAAGGAGGCTAAGGAGGGACGAAGAAGCCAAGCCTTCTGAAAGGACAATCATAGTCACCAATAAAAAGCCAATGGGCGTCCTGTCAGCCCAATAGTATATACAACAGATCGAGAGACAGCGCATGCGCGGTAATGGCTCGACCTAAGAAGGAAAGGAACACGGGGAGAGTATAATGGAAAAGGGGTGCAATAGGAATGAGAATCCAGTTAATGGACTTTCTATTATTTGATTTAACAGCAGAATTTGGATTAGGAATTGAATGAGACGTGGTTAATGGCACTGCACCATCTGTCACTAGCTGGCCCCTAGCCAATAATTCAGGCATCTGTGAGACACTGAAAAAGAGACCAAAGATTGAAGGGAGCAATGAAACCGAAATGAAAACACAATATCAACAGTGAATAGCAGACGTTTTATGCAGGTCTCAATTACAAATTCAGCCTACAAAACAAGGAATACTTCTGTAATTCTGCCATAAGCACTTCACAAGGAAAGGAGTTTAATAGTCTAAGGCGCACCTCCTGAGCAGCAGCACCACTTGTGTCCTAAGTTCCAGACTCTGGGTTCCCTGTTCTTCACTTCCTTTGGCAGGTTTTCATTTGCATCCTATATGTTAACATGTTGTGTGCCCTCATTACAACAAGTATGCTTGAATATATCAAGACAGTTGCAAGCCAGACATACGGATTCTACTCTGATGCAGTCTCTAAACATGTATTTCTCGGCCAGTCTGCCCCTCATCAATCATACACACAGGGTTGGGATTTAGCTAGCTGTGCTAAGTCTTAAAAATGTATGTTTTCATAAATTATTTTAAATACAAATCTCACCTGGACACAGACTATTTCATTAGCTTAAGGGACTGTTCACAGAGTGGCACCTGAGTAATATATGGTGTAAAGTACCCCCCTTATACATTTGAAAGATATTGCACGTCACCTGGAGTTCCGTGACCACATACAGAATAATGCCAAAGGTAGAGGTCCTTTATAATGTATTTGTACTCTATGGCGATTTATATATGGGATAAAGTGACCCCTGCCGTACATTATAAGGATACTGCAAGTCACCTAGGAGTTCCATGACCACACAGAGGAATGAGACTGAAGGCAGGGTTCCTTTCTAAGGTTAGGGAACTCAGAGGTATCTTACAATATCCTTATAATATATAGCTGGGGGTACTTTATTCCTTATAATAAACAATCACATCATCACCTTTCCCACAAATCACAAATCCTTCGCGCACAGGTCTTTCATATAAGAAAAAGCTTGCGTTGATGATTAAATATAGAAGAGAATCTCTAGTGTAAAATTAAACACACAAACTATAATAGATCATTGCTGCAAAAGTTATTAGAATCAATTTAATACAAGTCATTTAAAAACAAAACTCAAAAGTAAAAAACAGAGAAAGATTTTTACTTTTCTATAGCTACCTTAGGTACAACTAGAAAAACAGAGCAGGATAAAGAAGAGCAATGTTTTGTTTTCGCTGATTAAACAACTGCTTTAATTATGCTCTGTGACCTGACCTGCTTTCACTTCGGCTGTTGGCTCTGGCAGCAGGTACTGTGACATCAGAACTCAACTGAACAAAGTTATTACAGTTTGTTTTCAATGTGATTTCTTTATAAATCGGCGACTGAGCGCGTCACCAATTATATAAAAAATTAAAGACAGGCTTTTATTTTAATACATGGATTGTAGAATCACATGTGTAATAATATCCTTCTAACATAGGGCTCTCTATTTTATTCCTTGCCAGGTAAAGGGATTTCTTAAATGGGTACAACTGCGATCACCATCAGACTTAGCTGACCCCAGACAAACACTACCAATCTTGCCTACACTGAATCTCATATCCAGTTGCATGTTTGTGCTGCACTATTCACTAGATCTGAAGTGGATTTTTAAAATCTTCAGCCTTTGGCTTTTTTCACTTTACCCTTCCGATTCCTGGAGAATCACTGCTGTGAGCACACAACATTGTTTTTACCATGAAATTGCACTAATTGCCAGGCTATGCGGTTAAATCTCTTATTTCGAGGTGTAAAAATTAAGAGCCAAACTTTTCAGTCTTATATGGCATTAGCAAGACGCATTTTCAAGTTTGCATGTTCTATGCTGTTATTTATTTTTACTCTACAGAAATTGATAAAAATGTTATGACAGATGCGACCTGTAAATTTTATCTTAATTTGTTTAAATTCATGGAATGTGAAGCTGTTTTTATTCGCACTGGTCACGTTAATGAACATGATTGTCTAAATAAGGAAAATGCTACTTACCAGTATGCATCTGTTCTTGGCATGTAGAGCTGCAGAGTTGCCCACGGTGCATAGATGGCCACCTAGTGTTGGGCCCGGATTTGTGCAGTTTGTTTTTGTTGTAGAAAAGTCTTTGGAAGTCACGGGACAGGTGACTCCTCCTTTGGATGATACTGCGCATGGGCATCGGCTCAATCCCCAGATTGTTTTTCACCATTAGGGAAGTGATGGAGCTGTACAAGAAGTAGTGAGGTCCATGTGATTTGTATCTAATTAAGATAATACTGGAACAGATAAATGCAGCCGGGGAGTCGGGTGGGCGTGTGTAACTCTGCAGCTTTACATGCCAAGAACAGATGCATACTGGTAAGTAGCATTTTCCGTTCGAGCGATATGAACTGCAGATTACACACTGTGCATAGATTGTATAGCAGTACCCACCTTTAGCGGCAACTACCCGTATCTGTTGTAGTTGTTTGAAACAGAGTTTTTAGTACAGCCTGGCCAACAGTGGCTTGTTGTTTAGTTTGCACATCTACACAATAGTTTTTTGTGAATGTGTGCGGTGTAGACCATGTAGCTGCTTTGCATATATCATCTAGGGGAATGTTCCCTAAGAATGCCATTGAAGTCCCTATTTTCCTTGTAGAATGGGCTTTTAGAGGAATTATTAACGTAAGTTTGGCTTTCTGGTAACATATTTGTATGCATTTAACAATCCACCTAGCTATCCCCGATTTTCATATGGGGTTGCCTTTATGTGGTGGTGAAAAAGACACAAAAAGTTGTTTAGTTTTACGAAAAGTATGTGTCCTTTCAATGTAGTACAGTAATGCTCTTTTGACATCTAAGGTGTGTAGAGCTCTTTCTGCGACTGTTTGTGGCTGCGAGAAAAATACGGGCAGCTCAACAGATTGATTTAGATGGAATGGTGAAATGACTTTTGGAAGGAATTTAGGATTAGTACGTAGAACGACTTTGTTATGATGCGTTCGCAGAAAGGGTTCTTGAATGGTAAATGCTTGTAGTTCACTAACTCTTCTGAGAGAAGTAATAGCTACTAGGAAAGCTACTTCCAAGTTAGGAATTGCAATTCACAATTATGTAATGGTTCAAAGGGAGGTCCCATTAACCATGTGAGAACAATGTTTAAGTTCCACACTGGTGCAGGTGGCGTTCTGGGAGGGATTATTCTTTTGAGTCCTTCTATGAAACGAATATGCTACTTACCAGTATGCATCTGTTCTTGGCATGTAGGGCTGCTGACATTCATATCTGTGCATAGATCGCCGCCTAGTGTTGGGTCCGGATGATTGCACATTGTTGTCCTGGAAGAGTCTTCGAAGTATCACAAGATAGGTGGCTCCTCCCCTGGACTACAGTGCGCATGGGCATTGACTCCATCCTCAGATTGTTTTTAGCCATTGTGACCAAGATGGAGTGAAACTAAGTGAATGATGACCATGCTAGAAGTATGTGTGAATTCTGCAGCTGCTACAGGCGCCGGGGAGGAGGGCGGGCGATATGAATGTCAGCAGCCCTACATGCCAGGAACAGATGCATACTGGTAAGTAGCATATTCGGTTCGAGGCATGTGGGCTGCTGAATTCATATCTATGCATAGAATACATAGCAGTCCCTCCATTAGCGGCGGCCGCCCGTGCCAGCTGCAGCAGTTTGGAAAAGTGTTTTCAGAACAGCCTGCCCTACAGCTGCCTGCTGTTTGGAATGCACATAAACACAATAATGCTTTGTAAATGTGTGTGTGGTAGACCATGTGGCTGCTCTACATATGTCTTCCAAAGGGATATTTCCAAGGAAAGCCATGGAGGCCCCAAACTTACTGGTGGAGTGGGCCCGCGGTGAAATGGTGAGAGTACGTTTGGCTTTCAGATAGCAGATCTGAATACATTTAACTATCCACCTAGCAATACCAGCTTTGGAAATGGGGTTAACTTTGTGTTGTGGCGCAAAGGCAACAAAGAGTTGTGTAGTCTTCCTAAAATCCTTGGTCCTATCAATGTAATACATTAAGGCCCTTTTGACGTCAAGGGTGTGGAGCATTATCTCCGCCAATGACTCAGGATTTTGGAAGAACACAGGTAATTCAATAGTTTGGTTAATATGGAATTGAGATACAACCTTAGGAAGGAATTTAGGGTTAGTGCGAAGCACCACCCTGTTGGAATGAATTTGAATAAATGGCTCTTGTATAGTTAGTGCCTGGAGCTCACTAACTAGTCGCAGCGATGTAATTGCTATAAGGAAAGCCACTTTCCATGTCAAGAATTGAATCTCGCAGGAATGCAGTGGTTCAAAGGGGGGACCCATCAGCCTGGTGTGGACCACATTGAGGTTCCACTCCGGAGCTGGCGGAGTCCGTGGAGGAATAACTCGCTTGAGCCCTTCCAGAATGGCTTTAATAGCAGGCACTTTGAAAAGTGAGAGGTGTTGCCTGTTTTGAAGATAAGCAGCCATCGCAGAGAGATGTATGCAAATGGAAGCATAGGCCAAATTACATTTGTACAGATGGAAAAGATAACAAATGATGTTCTGAATAGATGCATCTAGCGGGTTAATGTTGTGGTCTGCACAGTAAATGACAAACCGCTTCCACTTCGCCGCGTAGCATGCTCTAGTGGTGGGCTTTCTTGCCTCCCGGATGATGTCCATGCAGTTCGGAGGAAAGTTTAGGTAGCCAAACTCTAAGACCTCAGGAGCCAGATCGCCAGGTTGAGCTGTTGGGGATCTGGATCCTGAATGTCGCCATGGCTCTGCGTCAGAAGGCTGGGTGTGAGGCGTAGCCTCTGATGCGGTACCACGGACAGTTCTAGAAACGTGGTGTACCATGGTTGGCGAGCCCACGTTGGAGCAACCAGGATGAGAGTCATCGAGTGCTGCCTGAGTTTGCGTGCCACCAGCGGTATCAGAGGTGCTGGGGGAAAAGCGTACGCAAATCTGCCTGACCAGTTCATCCATATCGCATTGCCCTGCGACTGTGGGTGTGGAAACCTGGCGGCGAAGCTTTGGCATTTTGCGTTCTCCCTTGTGGCGAACAGGTCTATCTCTGGATGACCCCACATTCGGAAGTACGGTTGGAGTACTGATGGATGCAACTCCCACTCGTGCATTTGGTGGCTGTACCTGCTGAGCAGGTCCGCCATCTGATTGTCCTTGCCCGGGAGGTGTTCTGCCATGAGGAAGATGTTCCTTTGAATGGCCCACTTCCACATGCTCTGAGCCAGATGAGACAGCTGCGGAGAGTGGGTACCTCCCTGCTTCTGAATGTAGTACATGGCTGTTAGGTTGTCCGTCCGGATCAACACGACCTTGTTGCACAGATGTACTTTGAAAGCTTTTAGTGCCATGAAGATTGCCATCCGTTCCAGAACATTGATGTGCATCTTCCATTGCTGTTGCGTCCATAGTCCCTGCACAGTGTAATGGAGTACATGGGCTCCCCATCCCTGGAGAGAAGCGTCCGTCGTCAGGATGATCTGTGGCACAGGCTCTTGGAACGGTCGTCCCTTGCAAAGGTTTTGTGGATTCCACCAATGCACAGAGTTGTATGCCCGACCGCTCACCAACACTAGGTCTTTCAACTGTCCGTGAGCCTGAGTCCACTGACGTGCTAAGCACTCCTGAAGCGGACGCATATGTAGTCTCGCGTGCGGGACTATGGAGATGCAGGAGGCCATCATGCCTATCAACTGCATGAACACTCTTGCTGGAAGCGAGTGTTGAGGTCTGAACTTTTGTATCAGCGATTGAATGCTGCTGACCCTCACTGAATTCGGCTGTGCAGTGGCTGCCAGAGTGTTTATCGTCGCACCCAGATACTGCCGTATGTGGGCGGGCTGGAGGTGGGATTTGGGGTAATTTAGTGAGAATCCCAGATCGTGAAGGAGGTGAATGGTGTGGGACATGTGGGCGGCACACTGCTGGGCTGACTTCGCCTGGATGAGCTAGTCGTCCAGATAAGGGTAGACATGGATGTTCTGTCTCCTTAGGTGCGCCGCCACCGTCGCTAGGCACTTTGTGAACACCCTGGGTGCCGTGGTGACTCCGAAAGGCAAAACCTTGAACTGGTAGTGTTGGTTTTGGATGGTGAACCGGAGGTACTTCCTGTGTGATGGGTGCAGTGGAATGTGAAAATACGCATCCTTTAGGTCTAAAGTTGCGAGAAAATCCCCCTGACTGAGCAACGGGAGCACTTGCTGCAGGGTCAGCATATGGAAGTGCTCTGACAGGATGTACTGGTAGAGGGGCCTGAGGTCCAGGATGGGCCTGAGGGACCCGTCCTTCTTTGGTATTAAGAAGTACAGGGAGTAGACCCCTGTGCCTCTTTCCTGCACAGGCCGAGCTCTATTGCTCCTTTTTGCAGCATGACAATGACCTCCTGCTGCAATAAGTGCAAATGCTCGGCAGACATAGGACGGTGTCTTGGGGGTATGTTGGGTGGAGTGGATATTAACTCCAGACAATAACCGTAATGTATCAGTTTTCTGACCCACCTGTCTGTGGTGATGGTTTTCCAGACTGGCAGGAACTGCTGGAGTCTCCCCCCGACCGGTGTTGCGTGGTCGGGGGGCAGTGACAAGGCGTCACTGTTTGTTGGTGGCAGAGGATCTGGAGTTGTTGTTTCCACGACCTCTGCCCTTGGCGCTGTTACCACGATATCCACCTCGACTCTTGTTGGTGTACGTGGACGGAGTGTTGCCTTTGTAGTACTGCGTGGTTTGGGAGAGCTGGCCTCTGGAAACGCCTCTAGTGCTTGAGCGACGAAAAGACCCACCCCGAAACTGCTGGGACTGCAAGGCACCCATGGATTTAGCAGTTTCAGTGTCCTTCTTAATTTTTTCTAAGGTGGTGTCAACCTCCGGGCCAAACAAGTGATCTGGATTCACCGTTTGATTAAGGATGGTGGTTTGTATTTCTGGCTTAAATCCAGAGATTCTCAGCCAGGCATGTCGTCGTAGCATAACACTAGTGTTGACAGCCCTGGCTGCGGTGTCAGCCGCGTCCAGAGCGCACTTAATTGAAGCATTAGAGATCAGCTTCCCTTCCTGAATAAGCATCTCAGCTGCCTCCTTGTATTCATCAGGCAGGTGCTGCAACAGGGTCTCCAGCGTGTCATAGTGTGCCCTGTCATACCTCGCCAGAAGCGCTTGTGTATTCGAAATGCGCCAGATGTTGGCCACTTGTGCTGCTACCCTCTTCCCTGATGCCTCAAAGACCTTAGATTCTTTGTCTGGGGGAGGAGCATCACCCGTAGTCTGAAAATTAGCCCTCTTCCGGGCATTCGAGACGACAAGGGAGTCCAGAGGCAACTGTCCTTTGATGTAGGTAGGATCAGTAGGCGCTGACTTATACTTCTTTTCGATCCTAGGGTTTATCACCCTCGCCCTGGTAGGCTCTTTAAAGATGTCTCCAGCATGTTTTAAGACACCTTTCAGCATAGGCAGAGTCTTGACAGTTCTCTGAGACGGTATCAAAAAGGAAATCGACATCAATAGGGTCAGCATGGAGCTGGACGTTGTGATTGTTAGCTGCCCGTTCAATGAGGGCATCGAAAGCTGCTGAGTCTTCTGTAGGAGACGTCTTCGCAGAATATAGTTGAGGGTCTTGTCCTGAATGAGGATCACCTGGGTCAGCACCAGCAGCCCAGGGTTCATTGGCATCCTCAGGGTCTGTATAGACAGGATAGCTGTGCTCATCCTCATCACCGTCCTCCCCAGCGTCCACATCAGAGTAAGTGGGCGAAACATTATGAGTCTGTGGAGAAAGTGGTTCCACCAAGACAGGAGTGGAAGCAGAGTCCTTTTTCTTCAGAGGAATCTTGTAGGACTCCATTGGACGTTCTGGGGCAATTTTCCGCTTGTGGAGGGAAAGCCTGCCCGTTTCGGCATCAATGAAGTGTTCTTGTTGCTCGTTCACTGAAGGTAGTCGAGGCTGTGGGCTTGCGACCACCGTCGACTACTTCGGCGCCGAGGAAACCTTCTCGGGGACGCTGGCGACCGCCTTAGGAGCGAAAGCCTTCGGCGCCATCTTCGGCGGCAACGTAAAATGAATGTGCGTGGACGCCTTATGAGGTTTCTCAACCGGCTTCGGAGGCGGAGGATCCTTCGGTCCGACCGATAAGGTCTTGTCCCTGATGCGCTGCAGGGAGTCCGTCACCTTCTTGGTGAAAGCGGCGGATGGGCGCGCCGGTTCGACGGAATCCTTTGAGGTCTCACCAGGAGTAGACTCTCGGGGTGCGCCGCTCTTGGCCCGGTCCTGTTGACGCGGAGTCTTGAGAACCTTTGGGTCACTTCGTCCTTTCTTCGGGTCACCGAGAGCTTTCTTCGGGTCGCAGAGTCCTTTGCTGGTGTCGACCGTCTTTGGCGCCGACGCACTCGGCTCGACCACCTTGACTTTAGTCTTTGGCGCGGCAGACTTCGTCTCGACGCCCTTGACTTGAGCCTTCGGCTCGACAACACCCTTCTGCTTCTTCGGCGCCGAGGGCTCCGAGGTCTTGGATCCGACCAAAGTGATGCGCACTTTCGGTTTCGAGGACGGCACCTGAGCAGTTTGTGTCGAGACCGTAGGTTTCACTTTCTGTTTGGATTTGCCAGGGTGCGTCTCAGCAGCAATGTCCGTGGCTGAGCCCGAAGGCGGGGCCGTAGAACCCATCGTAAGATCTTGGCAAAGGCCTAATGGCGATCCCTCGACCTGAGCCTTATGAATTGGCACGGCCCCAGTGTCAGTTTGAGGAAGCTCTTCGTCCGAGCTATCCTCCATGGCCCCGAGGGCCCCGTCGTCCACTACCTCGTCGACGACTTCTTCGGCTTCGAACATTTCGACATCCGCATCGTAGTCGTAGTCCGACGCGGGGTTCGACTCACTGATGTCCCTGGTAGATTCTTCCTCGACATCCCCTGCATCGAAGATGTCCACAGGCGCCGGTGCAGCATGCTGGGCCTCCTGGCGCGCAGCTCGTCGAAGCTTAAGCGTCTTCTTGGACCTGAAGCGGGAACAAGCCATACACTTGGCTTCATCATGGTCCAGCGACAGACACTTGTTGCACACCGGGTGGACCTCGATGTGGGGATACTTCGAGTTGCAGACGGGACATCTCTTAAATGGACTACGGTCCATGAGGAACGGTCGATAGGGTCTGAAGCGTCGACTGGGCCCTTCCGCGTCGAAAGCACGCGGGTGTAGGGAATCCGGCTAGGGACCGAGCTGGAACAACTAAGACCGAACGCAAGACTATACCGACGATTAAACTAAAGACCTTTTGGTCTTAAGAAAGTTTATCGATTCCGACTAGAGGGAACCCAAAGACATCCGAACCCAATGGCGGAAAAAACCAATCTGAGGATGGAGTCGATGCCCATGCGCACTGTAGTCCAGGGGAGGAGCCACCTATCTCGTGATACTTCGAAGACTCTTCCAGGACAACAATGTGCAATCATCCGGACCCAACACTAGGCGGCGATCTATGCACAGATATGAATTCAGCAGCCCACATGCCTCGAACACCTTTATAGCTGGTACTCTAAAAATAGATACACGTTTTCTATTCTGTAAGTATGCTACAATGGCAGCAAGGTGTAGTCTGATAGACGTGTGGCTAAATTACACTTTTGAAGGTGTAATAGGTATCCTATGATGTGTTGAATAGACCCAGCTAAAGGATTTATGTGGTTGTTTTGACAGTAGATCACAAACCGTTTCCACTTAGCAGCATAACATGCTCTAGTAGTGGGACATCTAGCTTCTTTGATAACGTTCATACATTCTGGAGGAAGGTTGAGGTAATCAAACTAGGACTTCAGGAGCCAGATCGCTAGGTTGAGCTGAGCTGGGTCCGGGTGTCTGATCTCTCCATGGTTCTGTGTTAATAGGCGTGGAGATAGGCTTAGTTTCTGGTGTGGTACCACAGATAGTTGCAGCAGCCTGGTGTACCACGTTTGTCTGGCCCAAGTTGGAGCAACTAGAATGAGTGTTAGGGAATGTTGCTGTAGTTTGCGTACCACTAACGGAAGTAGTGGGAGAGGAGGAAAAGCGTACGCAAATTGTCCTGACCAGTTCATCCATATCGCATTGCCTTGGGACAGCGGGTGTGGATATCTGGCGGCGAAGTTTGGGCATTTTGCATTTTCGTGGGTGGCGAAGAGGTCTATCGGAGGTTGTCCCCACATTTGAAAGAACTTGCGGATGAAGTTCCCACTTATGAATCTGCTGTGTTTGTCAACTTAGCAGATCTGCCATGGTGTTTTGTACTCCTGGAACGTGTTGGGATAAGAGGAAGATCTTTAGTGGTATAGCCCATCTCCATATCTGCTGTGCTAACAGAGAGCTGCAGAGAGTGTGTTACCCCTTGTTTGTTTATGTAGTACATGGCTGTCATATTGTCTGTGCGGACTAAGACAGCTTTGCCTGATACTTGTTTTTGCTTTTAGGGATAGAAAAACAGCTAGTAACTCCAAGTGGATGATGTGGAGTAACTTTTGTTGTGGTGTCACCTGCCTTGCATGGTGTGATGCAGTAGATGAGCTCCCCAGCCGGAGAGCGACGCGTCCGCTGTCATGATTATTTGAGGAACTGGCTCTAGAAACGGTCGCCCTTAGAAAGGTTTTTGGTGCTCCACCATTTCAGAGAGCGATGAGTCCGACTGTCTACCAACACTAGGTCTGTTAATTGACCACGAGTCTGGTTCCAGTAGCGTGCTAGGCACTCTTGAAGTGGACGCATTTGCAGTCTTGCGTGAGGTACTATAAATATGCAAGATGCCATCATTCCTATGAGCTGCATGAACACTCGAGCTGGACGCGAGTGTTGTAGTTTGAATCTTGTTAGGAGAGTTTGTACACTTGTTATCCTGGCTGGAGAGGGATAGGCTAGTGTTAGTTGGGTGTTTATTGTAGCGCCAAAATATTGTTGTATGTGCGAAGGTTGCAGATGTGGCTTGGTGTGATTTACTGTGAATCCCAAGTCGTGGAGCAGTTGAATTGTAGCGTGAGTGTGTTGTACTCACTGGCTGTATGAGCTGGCTTTTATGAGTCAGTCTAGGTATGGGAAGACGTGAATATGCTACCACTGCTAGGAATTTGGTAAACACCCTTGGTGCTGTTGTGACTCCGAATGGGAGCACTTTGAACTGGTAGTGCTGCCCGTCCAGCACAAACCTGAGATATTTTCTGTGCGCTGTGTGGATAGGAATGTGAAAGTAGGCGTCCTTGAGATCTAGATTGACAAGGAAGTCAATTTGTAACAGGAGCGGAAGGACTTGGAGTGTGACCATATGAAATTGATCCGACTGTATGTAAATGTAGAGAGGTCTAGGATAGGTCTTGGAGATACGCCCTTTTGGATTAAGAAATATAGGGAGAATACTCCTTTGTTTTGCTGATGCATTGGGACTATTTCTATTGCATTTTTGTGCAGAAGGGATATCACTTCCTGCCAGGGCAGTGACAAACGTTCCTGTGACATTGGCGCTGCCTGGGTGGTATGTTTGGGGGGGGGGAATGCAGTTCTAAACAGTAACCTGACTGAATTATTTGAAGCACCCACCTGTCTGATGTGATGTTTTCCCAGGCTGGTAAGTGTTGTAGTCTTCCCCCGACAGGAGTGGAATGGGGCGGGGGAAGGGGAGGGGAGTCATTGGGCAGGGGTAGAGGCAGAGCAGGAGTTGTTTTTACCTCTGCCTTTATTGTTGTTACCCCTGTAACCACCCCTTTGGTAGCCCCTATTATAGGTGGATTGTGTGGGGGCTTTGTACGAGGTAGAAGGTGCGTCTGAAGAGTATCCCCTGGTGGCGCCTCTGTAAGCTGAACGGCGAAATGAACTTCTGGAAGCCTGCGACTGCAGGGCTCTTATAGATTTGGCCGTATCTGTATCCTTTTTCATCTTTTCAAGGGATATATCTACATTGGGTTGAATAAGTGTTGCTCATCGAAGGGTTGGTTAAGTATAGAGCTTTGGACTTCAGGTTTGAACCCGGATATGCGTAGCCAGGCATGTCAACGCAACAAAACACTGGTGTTAACTGCTCTGGAGGCAGTGTCTGCTGCATCAAGTGCACAACGAATGGAGGGTTTTTTAATATTTTTCCCTTCTTGGATAAGCTAATTTGCTTTATCTTTGTACTTATCATGGAGGTGCTGCATTAATGATTCTAATTCGTCATAATGTGCCCTGTCATATCTTGCCAATAATGCTTGTGGATTGGCAATACGCCACATGTTTGCTGCTTGAGACGCAGTTCTTTTCCCCGATGCGTCAAGGAGCTTAGACTCTTTATCTGGTGGGAGAGCTTCACCTGATGTTTGTGAATTTGCTGTTTTGCGTGCATTGGAAACCACAAGCAAGTCTAGTGGTACTGGGCCTTTAATATATGCTGGGTCTGAAGGGGCAGCTTTATATTTCTTCCCTATTCGTGGGTTTATGACCAGAGTTCTAACTGGGTCTTTGAAGACTTCAGGAGCATGCTTAATCACTCCTATAAGCATGGGTAAAATGGATGAGGATCTTTGTGCATTATCAAAGGTATCCATTAGGAAGTCTTCATCTACAGGGTCAGTATGCATGTCCACCCCATGATACTGCGCAGCTCAGTGTAATAATTGATTGAAGCCTCAAATGCATCCTACTCAACTGCAGATCAGCCCAGAGACACGCCTCCGACATCGCTGATCTCGTCTCAGCTAGGGATCTGGACCTAGCCTTTCTAACGGAAACGTGGCTTACTGAAACCTCTACCCCGATTATTGACATACTAGTCCCCCCCCAATTATCACATCATTAAGTTGGACAGGCCTCCTGGCAAGACGGGCGGGGGAATTGCATGCATTTTTAGGAGCAACCTCTCCGTTACTATAGGCACCGCCCCCTCCCTCTCCTCCTGTGAACTCCTCTGCCTCGACATCACCAGCGAGGGCAAACAAGTTTGTGCTGTATATCTCATCTACCACCCGCCTGGTGACAATCTCATATTCACCCAACAACTCATGGACATGATCACTTCCAATGCCGGCCGGCAGACCACCCAAGTCTACCTGGGTGACTTCAATCTCCACTGGAACGATCAGAAAGACACAGTGGTGAATAGTCTCAAAACTCTCCTTAATGCGCTTGACCTCACCCAAATATGCGATAGACCAACACACGACAAAGGCTCGATACTTGATCTCATCATTGCCAAAGAGAACTCTACACAATTGGAGGCGATTCTACCCTGCGATTGGTCAGATCACCACATTATCACCTTCTTTATAAATGAAAAAGTTAAACCTAACCCTGCTCAACCAATCAAATCCAAAACTTGGAAAAGAGACATGAAGAATCTTAACCCCTCTACCCTGCCTCCCCACATCGGCAATCTCCTCCATCCCCCTTCAGGTGCCTCGGATGTTCAATCACAGACCGACCACTACCTTGACTCTATGAAGACAATAGTCAATGAAGTCGCCCCCCTGCAATTGAAGAGAGTCTCCACCAAAATTTCTAACCCCTGGTTCGATGACAGACTCAATGACGACAGGCGTACTATGCGAATGGCAGAGCGCACCTGGAGATCTGACCCTTCAGCACTGCACCTCAAAAGGCTTAAGAACAAGAGAAATGCCTACTTCAGGAAAATAAAGCACACAAAGTCGGACTTCTTTAGCCGCCAGTTGGACCAAGCAAAAAACAGGCCAAGAAAGCTGTTTGAACTAATCAAGACCCAAACAAAGACACAACCCCCACAATCAAACAGCACAACAAGCGACACCCCACACTGTGAAGCCTTCTCTGCCTTCTTTAAGCTAAAGACTGACAACATAAGAAATGACCTCATCATGGATGTAAGCCGATTCCCCAACCACACCAGAATGGCTAACACTCAACCTAAAAACAAGGCAACTTGGATGTTCTTCGATACCTATTCGGAAGAAGCAATTCACAAACTGCTCTGCACCTTAAAGCCCTCCAATCACCTCACAGACCCTCTACCTGCTAGTGCTGTAAAAGACTTCATCCCCGTGCTCCTCCCTCTCTGGACCAAAATCGTCAACAGCTCTCTGCAACAAGGCCTCATTCCAGACTCCCTCAAGGTGGGGCAAGTCACGCCTATACTCAAGAAACCTACAGCTGATCCGTCTGACCTAAACAATTATCGGCCCATCACCAATATCCCCACCCTGGCCAAACTGCTGGAGAAATGTGTCCAACTCCAACTAACAAAACACATTGACCAATACGACCTCCTCAACCCTCATCAATCAGGTTTCCGAGCGAAACATAGTACGGAAACAGCTATGACACACATAATTGATGACGCCCTCCAAATTCTTGATCACAATGAGTCCTGGCTCCTCATCCTTCTTGACCTCTCGTCAGCATTTGACACGGTCAAACATGAGAACTTGCTGGAGCTGCTAAGCACTAGAATGGGTCTATCGGGAACTGTTCTCAAATGGTTTTCGTCCTTCCTTCACAACCGGTCTCAGAAGTTCAAGATCGACAATGTGCTATCTACACCTGTGCCTGCAGATCTAGGGGTACCACAAGGATCCTCCCTCTCCCCCACACTGTTCAACCTCGTCATGGAACCGCTCGCCACCTTGCTCCAAGCTTCCAATGTCGAATTCCATATGTACGCCGACGACACACAACTTTACCTAAAACTACAATCCCCTGAAGATATCAAACATATGAATTCCACGCTTATTAACACTCAATCTTGGCTGGCCGATAATCACCTCAAACTAAATGCTCTGAAAACTGAGTTCCTACTCATCTCACCCCCGGCGAAAATTTCAATCACCCAAACCTGGCTCAATAACTTAACAGCACTCCATGTCCAACCCACAATCGTGGACTCGGCGAAATCCCTAGGCGTCACTCTCGACGCCAAGCTCAACATGCAGCAGCACGTTAGCAAAGCCACAAAAGCAGCTAATTTCCAAATCAACACACTAAGGAAAATTAAACCCTTCCTCCCTGCCGAAGACTTCCAAACTGCTGTACAAGCTTTAGTCATCCCCCGAATAGATTACGGAATTGTGACCCTCAGCGGACTACCGCTATCCACAACAGCTCCCTTAAGAGCCTCCCTGAACGCTGCCGCGAGACTCATTACTGGATCAAGAAAGCATTCGCATATATCCCCAGACTTAAAATCGCTAAAATGGCTGCCTTTTGAAGCCAGAATACAGCTAAAAATTGCAGTTATGACACATGCAGCCGTGCACCACAATGCACCCAACTACCTCGCTCAAAAGTTGTCTATATCAGGAGGGTCGAGATCCAATAGAAGTACAAAAAATCTACTCCTGAAACCTTGTAGATTCCGGAAAGAGAAAACATACAAGCGCTCCTTTTCAGGAATGGCACCCAGGATCTGGAATGCGCTCCCCCCTGAAACAAGGCTTATCTCCTCCACTACACTCTTCAAGAAAGAGGTGAAAAGCATCCTTCTGGCCAAGATCTCCTGAACCTCACAGGTGCTGGATCAGTGACTCTGCATTGCTTTGTACCACTGTTCTCATTGTCCCTTGGCACCATACTTCTACTTGATGGGGACACTACTACGCTACTCTCGTCTACCGACTAATATAGGATACACGCTGGTTTACTGATCCACTCTCCCGTTGCCCTCACTCAGTGTTCTCTATATACTATAACACTGGTATAAGCCATCCACATACCCAAGGTGTACCTGAACACCCCTGTAGTGTGATCAACGACTTGTGCTGTCTTATATTACTTGTTTATTTGATTGTATATGCATATGTTTTATGTATGTTATGATTATTACCATGTTAATGACTATTACACTGCTCCCATTATCTCTGTTCATTCCTACTGCCCCTACCTTGTCCATGTGAAGCGCTCTGATATCTGTAAGGATCTTGTTCGCGCTATATAAAACTTTGAATAAATAAATAAATAAATAAGCCCATAGTGTCTTCTGGTGGGGAAGGCCTAGAGGGGTATATGTCCTGAGGGACATTTGGGATGTCTGGGGTGTTATAATAATCCCACAGGTCAGGTGAGCCTAGAGGAATAGATGGATCATCTGAATTACCCCCTATATCATCAGAGCTATCAGAGCTGTTATCTGGTATGATAGAGGATGTAGGGGAATGTTGTGGTAGGGGCACAGGTGGTGATGGCACAGGTGGAGGAGAGGGGGAAGGAACTCTTAGAGGAGAGGTAGCCATGTCCTTTTTTGGATGAGCAGCCGGTGCAGGTGTATCCAGTGGTCGATTGTGTTTTTTTGTTTTTTTTAAGGCCTTTATCATTAATAAACAGTACACAGCTTTTGGCCTACAACCTCTGGGTCCGGCCGCCAACTTAATTTGCATAGGTATAAAGTTCTAAAGTACACAGCCTGTTAGTCGCCAACCCAGGGGTGCGGTGGTCCAAAACATTTATACATGCGTTTCATTCCGAGCATATAGTACGGAGTCATGTAGGTCTCGTTTTTATATTTTATAACGGCTAACGATATAAACATAAAGTTACCACATTCGGTCATCAGTTCCACAAGAGTGAGCTTGTTACCTCAAGTCTGATTAGATCACCAAGCTTTTGTTTTGTGTAAATGGCCTACGGATCATATTAGTTTGGTATCACTATATTCCGCCATGTTGGGGTCCTATGCATGATGTTCAATTGTTACCTTATGTACCCCCCTCCCATCCCTGTACTTTACTGTTGTCCCGTTGTTTCCATGAATCCCTACCTCGAGCTCCCGGTATCCCGGGTCTTAGTCTTCCTCCCCCTCTTCATCTGATGTCAAAGTGTCATCCTCCTCTAGTGGTTCACATATGTCCCCCCTTAACGCGGTCCATGGGGTCCATATCATGTTCCATTTGCGCGGGCATGCTTTATTTATGTATACCGGCCTTTCTACGATCATGATCCTTGTGAGAAGTTGGTCTGATATTCAGTGTTCACTATTCTAGTGATCACTATGCATCAGTCCAAACAACCCTTATGGTGATTGGTTGTAAGTCAACCTTATAGACCAGCTATCCTAGTAGCATGGATACGAGAAGTCTTCGGGCTAAACTCTAGAGGGCGTGTTAAGCCAGCTGTTATACCATCACATATACCCCTTGAACACCAAGTGAAAGGACACCACACAAGTGTTATGAAAATAAACAGTGTATTTATTTAGATCACAACAGCCCTGTACTCTTTATGAGGACAGGGTACTAAGCACACAACAAAACTCTTACGAAAATACTTTAAGTTGCACAATTTACACAAATGCCCAAGGGGCACGAAAAACCATATACTATGAAAGTGGAATGCGAAATTACTAGCAGGTAAGTACTGGACTAATAGGCTTTGGAATCGCTAGGACTACGTTACTGAACCTTCAGATTACTAGTAGGAGGCCTAGGGGACTCGGGTGCAGAGTGTGCACTCTCACGCGGGATGCGGGACAAAGTCTATGGGAGCTAGTAAAAGCAAAGTTAGTGTTCTCGGGCGAACCCGATAAGGTAGGTTGAAAACGAAAGTGGATCTGGACCCTTGGATAGTGAGGCTATGCTGGGGCACCGAAATGCCGAAGTTACCTAGCCCAGGGGCTGCGGCTGCATAGGTCTGAAAAGACGTCGGGAATCCTCGTTGACGAACCAGGAGCCTGAAGAAAGAGTTGCTGGCAGGCGACCAGTGAAGATTGTTCGAAGTGATCCAAGCCTGGAACGAAGATGGATGACACCTGAAAGCAGAGGGGACCAAGTTCTTAATCACTAGCCAGTGATCAGATGGGCACCAGGATGGCACCGGATGGTAGTCACCTCGACCAGGTGAGTGGGCGACGCTGAGCTCTGCAGTCTCACGGACCAGGAGGCGTTGTCGGCGACCAGGATGGAGGTGCGAGCTGTCCCACGATGGTTGATGCTGTCGACGTTGCTGGACCCAGGATTGGGGCAACAAGTCTTGGCAAATTCAAGCCCACGCGGTGGAGCTAAAATGGCGTCTGGAGTGGACCAGGAGGGTCCGGGGTGCTCCTCTTTTGGAAGGGAGCAAGGGCCAGTCTGGAGCAACCAGACCAGCAGTGTTGTCGTCGTTGGTCGTCGTCGGGAAGGCCACAAGCCAGCGGGCTAGTAGCCAGACAACGCGGTGAGCAGCCAAAAAGCAGAAGGGCCCCACGCAGATCTCGTGGATGCTGGGGGGCTGGTCTTCGGTGCTGGAGCTGCTCAGGGTCGGGGCTTCTCGGACCCCAAAGCACTCACCAGAGGATCCCTCGGCGGTCGTGCTGGATAGAAGTCGTGCAGTTCTGATGATGGCCGGTCCCTCGAGGTCTCGTCGCACCTACGGTTCTCAGCTTAGCTGTAGAGGTAGGTAGAGGTCAGAGGTGCCAGGGAAGCCGGGTCTCGTCGTGCTGGTCGGTCGGATTCCGGAGGAAGGACGTGCAGCAAACCGCAGAGTTCTTAGATGGTGCCTGCGGATGCAGGGTGACTACTCCTTAGCCACAAGGGAGAAATCTTGAGAAGAGTTGAGAGTTCCTTTCGTAGAAAGTAGTTTCTTGATTCAAAGATGATCTAATTTGGAAGGGTCCCCGCTCCTGCCTTTATCCTAAAGAAAGGGGTGGGTACGCGACTAGGTCCTGCCCTAGGGGTGGGACCAGGAAGAGGGGTGTGTAGGAAGGTACATCCTGACTATGGTTGCCCCCAACTTTTTGCCCTGTGTTTTAGCTGGTTTTGGACATAGTCGACCTGGGACCCTGCCAATCAGGACCCCAGGCCTACTGCTCTCTCTTTAAAATGGATTCCATGTACCCTAGGTACATTTCCAAGTGGTACTGGGCCACCCTATCAGACCCTGTAACTCCGGGCATGGGTGTACCCAGGGCTGCCAGGGGCTGCAGCATGTATTATGCCACCCCTGGCTGGCCTCCTAAATTTGACACAACTGGCTGCATGACAGCTGGGGCAAAGTCGTGTAATCACCCTTTGCTGTAGGTGTAGTATACCTATACCTAACCCTAAAATGGACACACAGATTCCTATCAGTCACTCCTATGGCAGGCCTTGACAATCCTGAAGGCAGAGTGCTTGGAATCGTGTGAGATGGTGCTCTGGCATGAGCTGAGCCTGTCTGCAGCTTGCGGAATCAAGTCCTAATAGCTGTTCCATGATAACGCATACCATATACTCTTAAGTGCATTATAATCCTCGCGGTTAAATGCTATCTTTGGTATTGCTTTATCAAGACATGTCGAGTAAGGTGTCATACGAATTGGAATACTAACCCCTCGCCAATTCTGGCGACGGGGTTAGCATTCCACCCTTCTAGAGGGACACGACATGTATGTAACTATGAACCCCGGTTAAAGTTAAGCGAAGCCTCAGCTCCACAAAATGGATGCTGCCACCACAGACACGAGTCTGACCCCCTGCAGCTGGGAGTCCTTCCAGTGAGGGGAGCCTGGACAAAGGGTTTCCTGTCAGGGGCGGTGCTAGCACCGTCCCAGACATGGTTTTGTGTATCCTGGGTAGGCAGGGCTTTTCAGGAAGGTGACTGCTGAGTGGCACCCCGGTGCTCACTACGCATAGGCCGGTCTGAACCAGTTCCAGGGGCACACCAGCCCCTGGCCTGGGGAAGTCCGGCATGGCAGAGGGGTGTAACCACCCCCCTCCTAGTCCCACCCATAGGCAGGACCTAGTCACCGGGTCAGCCCCCTTTTTTAGTATAAAGATGGGAGCGGGCCCCCTGTTCAAATTAGATCATCTTTGGAATCAAGACACGACTTTCTTCGAAAGGACTTCAAGATTTCTTCATCAAGATTCTCCCTTGTGGCTAAGGAGTAGTCACCCTGCATCCGCAGGCACCATCCTAAAGAACACTGCGGTCTGCTGCAAGTCCTTCATCACGAATCCGACGACCCAGCTCGACGAGACCCGGCTTCCCTGGCACCTCTGACCTCTACTCACCTCTACAGCCAAGCTGAGAACCGTGAGTGCGACGAGACCTCGAGGGACCGACGATCGCCAAGACTGCACGACATCTTTACTGCAAGCCCACCGTGTCCTCCACGGGTGAGTGCTTTGGGGTCCGAGAAGCCCCGACCCTGCGCAGCTCCAGCACCCAAGGTCAGCCTCCCTGCATCTCCACGATCTGCGTGGGGCCCTTCTGCTGTTTGCTGTGCACCGCGTTGTTTGGCTACTAGCCGGCTGGCTTTGGCCTTCTGAACGACGCCCGACGACATCACTGCTGCTGGTCTGGTTGCTCCAGACTGGCCCTTGCTTCCTTTTTGAAGAGAGGCACCCCGGACCCTCCTGGTCCACTCCAGACGCCATTTTAGGTCCACCGCGTGGGCTTGAATTTGCCAAGGCTTTGTTGCCCAATCCTGGGTCCAGCGACGCCGACAGCTTCTATCTTCGTGGGACAGCTCGATCCTCCTTCCTGGTCGCCGACAACGCCTCCTGGTCCGTGAGATCTCCGAGCCCAGCGTCACCCACACGCCTTGTCGAGGTGGCTACCATCCGGTGCCCTCCTGGTGCCCACTGACTACTGGCTAGTAGTCTCGAACTTGGTCCCCTCTGCTTTCAGGTGTCATCTTCCATCGAGCCAGGCTTGGATCCACCGAACTTTCTTCACTGGTCGCCTGCCAGCAACTTCTTTCTTCCAGGCTCCTGGTCCGTCAACGAGGATTCCCGACGTCTTTTGAGTCCTATGCAGCTGCAGCCCCTGGGCTAGGTAAATTCGGCATTTCGGTGCCCCAGCATAGCCTCACTATCCAAGGGTCAGCATCTACTTTCGTTTTCTCCCTACCAGGTCGGGTTCGCCCGAGAACACTAACTTTGCAATTTCTAGCTACCATAGACTTTGTCCCGCATCTCGCGTGAGAGTGCACACACTGCACCCGAGTCCCCTGGGTCTCCTAGAAGTAATCTAACGATTCTATAGTCAAGTCCTAGCGATTCCAAAGCCTATTAGTACTGTACTTACCTGCTAGTAATTTCGCATTCCACTTTTCAAGTATATGGTTTTCCGTGCCCCTCGGGCATTTGTATATACTGTGCTAACTTAAGTATTTTTGTAAGAGTTTTGGTTTGTGCTTAGTACCCTGTCCTCATAAAGAGTACAGGGCTGTTGTGATTCTTAATAAATATCTGTTTATTTTCATAACACTTGTGTGGTGTCCTTTCACTGGGTATTCAAGGGGTATATGTGTGGTAAACAGCTGGCTTAACACGCCCTCTCGAGTCTTTAGCCTTAGACTGCTCGTATCCACGCTACTAGGATAGCTGGTCTATAAGGTTGACTTACAACCAATCATCAATAAGGGTTGCTGGACTGATACATAGTGTTCACTAGAATAGTGACCACTGCATATCAGGCCACCTTCTCACAGGGTGGTTACACCCCTCTCCCATTCCGGACTTTCCCCAGGCCAGGGGCTGGTGTGCCCCTGGAACTGGTTCTAGCCGGCAGATGCGTAGTGAGCACCGGGGTGCCACTTGCAGTCACCTTCCTGTAAAGCCCTGCCTACACAGGATACACAAAACCCTGTCTGGGATGGTGCTAGCACCGCCCCTGACAGGAAACCCTTTGTCCAAGCTCCCCTCGCTGGAAGGACTCCCAGCTACAGGGGGTCAGACTCGTGTCTGTGGTGGCAGCATCCATTTTGTGATGCTGAGGCTCGAGTTAACTTTAACCGGGGTTCACAGTTACATACATGTCGTGTCCCTCTAGAAGGGTGGAATGCTAACCCCGTCGCCAGAATTGGCGAGGGGTTAGTATTCCAATTCGTATGACACCTTACTCGACATGTTTTGATAAAGCTATACCAAAGATAGCATTTAACCGCGAGGATTATAATGCACTTAAGAGTATATGGTATGCGTTATCATGGAACAGCTATTAGGACTTGGTTCCGCAAGCTGAAAACGGGCTCAGCTCATGCCAGAGCACCATCTCACACGATTCCAAGCACTCTGCCTTCAGGATTGTCAAGGCCTGCCATAGGAGTGACTGATAGGAATCTCTGTGTCCATTTTTAGGGTTAGATATAGGTATACTATATCTAAAGCAAAGGGTGATTATACCACCTTGCCCCAGCTGTCGTGCAGCCAGTTGTGTCAGATTTAGATGGCCATCCAGGGGTGGCATAATACATGCTTCAGCCCCTGGTAGGCCCTGGGTACACCTATGCCCCGAGTTACAGGGTCTGATAAGGTGGCCCAGTACCAATTGGTACATGCACCTAGGGTACACGTTGTAATGTAGTGAGAGAACAGCTAGGCTGTGGGTCTGATTAGCAGGCCCACAGCCAGAGAAAGTCGTAAACCAGTGAAACAAAAGCAAAAAATCTGGGTGATCATAGGATTGCAGACCCTACTCTCCTACAATCCTATCCATATTTTCGCACCATTGTGTTAACGTTGGAATATCTACCGCTCCCCACCTTTTTGCTATGTCTCGTTTGGCTACTACCATACCTATCGTGGACCATAGTTGGCCGTGTCTGGAAAGGTCATTGGGCCCCCATATATTGAGTAGACATTTCCGTGGTTCCGGAACTAGGGAGACTTCCAAAACCTGCGAGATGGTACGCATGACTTGTCTCCAGAATTCCTGAATACGAGGACATTCCCAAATAGTGTGCAAAAAATTTCCCTCATCCCCACACCCTCGAAGACCGTATGGATGTTGTGCCCTCTGTATCGTGTGGAGCATCTTCCTCGTGTAATATACCCCATGTAAGATTTTGAGCTGTACGAGTCAGAACTTTGCTGATATTCCCGCCTCCTTGGGAGAAGCCAACGCTGCATTCCATTCAAATTCGTCCATCTCACCTAGTTCCTCAACCCATTTAGCTCTCAGTTTTATTGTCGGGTCCTCTAAGTAATTTAGTAATTTACGGTAAGTGAGGGATGTTGCTTTTTCCTGCATGTAGTCCGTAAGGAGACTATCTTCGAGCGGTGACGATTCTGGGACTTTCGAACCGTGCGGGATGGCTGCTAAGAAAGCATGTCGCACCTGTATGTAGCGATACAATTCAGTGGGCCCCAGCTCGTATTGCTGCCTCAACTGGTCAAAGGGGATTACTGTGCGTTTGTCCCACAGATCTCCTGTGGAGAGACCGATATTATCCCATGATGTAAACCCCTTACTGCTTCTCAGATTTCCCAGGGCTCGCGTGTCCCACAATGGGGTGAGTTTGGCAATTATCCCCTTCCAGCCCAATTTTGTCTGTGCTGTATGCCATAGCGCTGTGGTAAGCCTTGTAGGCCCCACAAGCGTACGTACTTTCTTTTGGTCATATAGGGGTGCCAGTATATTATGAGTACCTAATTGCTCCCTGTCAGCCTTGTATGCTGGGTCTTCTTGAGGTGCATGCAGCCACTCGTTTATGGGCTTTAGTTGTGCGGCCATGTAGTAGAGGTGTAGGTTCGGCAATGCAATACCGCCGTCGTACCACCCTCTGTGTAACTTGGCCTGGGCTATTGTTGCTAGTCGATTGTTCCACATAAGGCCTGCCATCAGGGTCGATATTTTCCCAAAATATCTTTTGTCTACCGGGTATGGCGTGTTTTCCTGTATATACAGAAACCGGGGCAGAGACATCTTATACAACGCTGCTCTACCCAGCAATGTTAGTGGCAACGTCGCCCAGAATTTGACATACTGCTTCAATCGATCCAGCGGGGGTGCCAAGTTCTTTTGAAAGAATTCGGCTGGATCCTTTGTTATATGAACCCCTAAGTATTTAAAGGATGTTCCCGCCACCCACAGAGGGCAGTTTTCACACAGTACGGGGGTCGGTCCATGCAGTACATACATTTCCGACTTATTCCAGTTCAGGGTGTATCCAGATATTTCTACCCACTCATCGCACAGTGTCAGCAATGCCGGTATACTTCGTTCCGGATCCGTCAGGTACACCAGCATGTGATCCGCATAAAGCGACAGGCGGTCTTCCCACCCTTCCGCCCAAGCGATCCCTTTTAGCAGTGGAGTGGAACGTATTCGGTTTGCTAGTGGCTCTAGTGCAAGCGCAAAAAGCAAGGGCGAAAGGGGACACCCCTGACTGGTACCCCTTCCACACTGGAATGGTCGCGAAATATGACCATTTGCCACTACTTGGGCCACTGGTTTAGCATACAGTAGTCGGACACAGGCCACCAATTTGGGGCCAATTCCCATATGTACCAGGACTTCAAATAGATGTAAATGTAATGTAAATGTAAATGTATAGGCATTTATATAGCGCACTACTTACCCGGAGGGTCCCAAGGCGCTTCGACCGCTGCGAAACCCTTCCTGGCTTCCCTGAGAGATGGTCCCTTAATGGGTATCTCCAGGGTGAGACCAGGCATCCCCGGCAGTCTGGTGGGGCCGTTAGTGAAGATGAGGCAAGCTAATGCCCAGAGTTGCCGAGTGTGATCGCTGATCAGAGTGGGCACCGAGGCGAGAGAATTATCGAGTCCGCTGACCCTGGTCCAGAAACCTGCCGCGCCGGGAATCGAACCCTGGTCCCGGGCCGTCCTCTGCTCTCGGGTATAGTGCCGCTCCCCCATATCGAACGCCATCTTTGCGTCGAGTGCCAGTATGACCGCCTTGTCCGATAGAGTATCCGCTCTGGCAAGCACACTATGCACCCTACGCAAATTGAGGGCTGTATTCCTATGTGGCATACAGCCGGACTGATCTGGGTGTATAATTTGCGGAAGATGGGTCATCAGTCTGGTGGCTAGGCTTTTTGCCAGGATTTTTACTTCGGCATTGAGTAGGGAAATTGGGCGATACGATGTGCACAATTCCGGGTCCCTTCCAGGTTTGGGGATCGCAACTATTGTCGCCGTCCGTTGGTCGCTTGGAAGTTCTGTCCTTTCCAAACTGTCAGTGTACATATTCAACAAATGCCCACTGAGCCTTTCAGATGCTGCCTGGTACCATTCTATAGGGATACCGTTGGGACCCGGCGCCTTTCCTGGCTTTATAGCATGTATTGCTCTCTGAATCTCTTCCTCTGTGATGTCTGCGTCCAGTTCTGTCACCGCTTCCGGCACCAGTGTCTTATGGGGGGTGTTTTCTAACATTATGCGTGCCCTGTCTGCTGATACTTCAATCTCTGGCGTGTATACTTCCTCAAAGTATTCCGCTAATGCCCCTACAATTTCATCGGGACTCGTGTGTACCTTGTCGTGTTTATCTCTAATGCGCAGTATACCTCTGTTACTGCCTCCCCTCTTGTCAAGCAACGCCAGAATTTTACCTGCCTTGTCCTCTATGTCATAAATCCTGTTTGTTGTCTCTGTTATTTGGGACACGGTCTGTTGCTTCACATGTTCCCTAAACTGCTGTTGTTTAATGAGTAGTGCATGGGATGTGTCTGTTGTGGGGTCTGCCTCGTGCGCTGTGGTTGCAACGTGCAGTGCTATCTCCAACTCAGACAGTTCCTGCGGTCGCTCTCTATGTCCTGCTATAGATGCTATAGCTTGCCCCCTTAGTACCGTCTTGTACGCCTCCCACAGAATAGCAGGTGACCGTACTGACGCTGTGTTTTCCATGAAGTAGTGTGATGTTGTCGTCTTGAGTGCCTTACGCACTTTGGGGATTCGGAGATATGAGGCGTGTATTGGGTAGATCCTCCTACGTGACTTCTCTTGTGTGGATAATGTAAGTGTGACCGGGGAGTGATCTGATATGCCCCTCGGATGTATCTCAACAGTGTCGACATGTTGTATACCATCACCCTATGCCAAAAAGTAATCGATACGCGACAAACTGTTATGGACTGTAGAGTGGTAAGTGTACTGTCGCGCTGCGGGGTGGGTATAGCGCCATATATCTACGAGTCCCATTGCTGTTAAAAATCTCTGAATACGTGAAGTGCCCCCCACTTGGGGCATCGCCGAGAATCTATCCATTAGTGAATCTACTGCTGCTTTAAAATCCCCTCCAATCAGTATGTCTCCCTTGGGCAGGTTGGTGGTCAATTTTTTTTTTTAACTTCGAATTAATCGACCAGTGATTGGATCTTTAACCAGTCTTTTGTGCAGGGTCTTGGTGAAATAAGTCCCCTGCAGGAGGCCAATCTTTTGGTGCGGAGGGAGGTTTCGGCACCGAAGAAGCTTCTTTTGGTTTTTTGGCAATGTCTTTAACAGGAGAAGCAGGAGTCTTTTTCGGCTTCGATGGTTTTCTCAGCTCCAATGATATTCTCGGTTCCGGTGCATTTTTTGGATCCGATTGTTTTTCAGTTCCGGTGGTCTTTTTGAATCCGAAGCGTGTTTGCTTGGTTCCGACCTGGGTTTTGGTGCCGAGGGACTAGCGGTATGCTTCGGCACCGATTGTTCCGATGCCAGCGTGGTAGGTGATGATGTCTTTTTCAGTGCCGGTAGGTGTGTGCCGGCTCCGTGGGGAGGCCGACTCGAGCCAGAGTCGCCGGAAGGCTTAGCTAGCTTCTTAGCCGGGCCCGAAGGTGGGGCAGTAGTAGCAGTGTCTCAGTGTGCACCCGAGGATGTGACAAGAGCCTTCTTTGGATGTGTCCAGGAAGGGTTGGGGTCGACGGTCTTACTTACGACCTGCTGTGCTGGAGTGATGTCCTCGACTTCGGAATCTTCTGCCTCAGAGTTGCTGTCGACGCCATGTTGTTCTGGGACGTCGACGCCCTCTGCGAAGATGCAGTCTGGAATCTGAGCGGAAGATCGAGCCATTGTTCTCCTAGCTCTTCGGTCCCGGATCGTCTTCTTGGAGCGGAAGGAGGCACAAGCGCAACAGTCTCTGGCCTCGTGCTCCGGGGAGAGGCAAAGGTTACACACCTCATGAAGGTCGTGTGAAGAAACTTCGACCCACATTGAGGACACTTTTTAAATGGCGTCCTTTCCATGAGCTGGAGTTGAGGCCTAGTTAGGCCCGAAGGCTGTCATCGACGACCGGAATCGAAATGTTGAAGAGTAGCATCTTAATTCCTTGTTGTCGTGCTCTTTCATATGAAAGACCATATATTTGTAGACCTGAAGAATAAAAGTCTGAATGCAAAATTTAATACCAAAAAAGCAGTGAGTGACTTCTTGCAAAAATATACTAGAATTAGTTTAATTTAAGTGAGATTATAAAAGTGCTATTATCTCTCAATGCTAGGAACATGCAGGGATTCCATCTTTCCTTGAATGGCCAACACTCTCCCAAAAAATAAACCGATTACTTTAAATATCTTCCTGCTCTCCACTTTTTATTTGCAGGAAAGCTGATTGGAACAAAGGAAGGGCAGTTCTCCTTTCTGTTCAAACTACATCTACTATTATGGTCAGTCTGCCTTTGACCTTGGCTGCTGGCAGCAGGCATTCTGGTGTCAAAACTGAACTGTAGTAAGTTATTGCAGTGGAACAGCTATGTCATTTCGTTGCGATTAGAGATGTCACAACATGATTGTAATAAGGAAATTAGACACATGCATTTAGACAGGATTAGAATCAGCACTGTTCCTTAACTGGAACAGACTCTTCCCTCCCCCCCGCACTACACATTGTTCCCTATTCTTTTTTGCTGTGACAGAAGATTCTCAAAGAGGTAGCATGCCTGGAGTACTAATGGTAATGCTCAATAACTCGGGAAACCATACTCTCTTTGCCCAATCCGGAGCCACAAGAATGACTTGGGCCTGGTTGTTCCTTATCTTCTTGAGAACTCTGGGCACCAGTGGTATTGGCGGAAAGGTGTATAGGAGGACATAGCTCCACTCGAGAAACTCCAGCACACAAAACTGCCGACACTGCGCATTCTGTGCTTTGGCAAACAAATCTAACCAAGGCTCCCCCAACTACTGAAAGAAACCTTGCACCACCTCTGGATGGCGACGTCATTCGTGATCCCCTAGCCATCTTTGGAGTTATTCTGATCTGCTGTTCAGAGATTTAACCAGGTGCTGAACCACCAGGGAAATACCCTGACATTCCAACCATGTCCAGTGGCACAGTGCCTCTTGACACATGGTCCATGACCCCACACTCCCTGTTTGTTGCAGTACCACATGGCGGCGGTGTTCTCTGTGAACACCTGCACCAGCCTTCCCTTGATCGAAGAAAGAAAGGCATTTATTGACAAACTAATAGCCTGAAGCTCCAACTGGTTTGTGTGGAGCTCAGACTCTGCCACAGAGTGCTTCGATCTCCACCTCTCCCAGTTGGCCGCCCCAGCCCAGAAATTACGCATCTGTCACTACTCTGTTCTAAACTTTATTGTATATTATTACCCTGTATGCCTACTATTTTTCTTATGTATTCCTTGTAAATGTTGCTTGTGTTGCTGTGCAAACTTTGTAAAGTGCTCTGAAGCACTTGGGTCAAGTCTATGTTATATAAAAACGAAAATAAAAAAATAAATACTGTTCAATATGGTTGAGGAAGGGAGAGGGGTCTGCCACTGGCCCAATCGCAGTTAGTTAACCACAACTGCAGGGCTTTTGCATTCCCCTCCAAGATCTAGACCATGTCCGAGATTTTCCTGATGCTGCGCCCACTGTGCCTTTAGGTCCCAATGCAGAGCCTGCATATGCCAACGGATGCTGGAGGCCATGAGGCCCAACAGCCTCAGTCAGTCTCACCGAAATCTAAGACAGAGGCTAAAACATAAGGATCACAGTCCAAACATCCTGGACTTGTCCTGGTTGTTGAATATGCAGAGAAACTGCAGCTGGAAAGGGCAGAAGCTTGGTAGCTAAGGGTTACTTATGACCAGAGGTGAAGACGGAACCCGACGGAGAATTTCTGCTTTGTATGCTGGGACAATGAGGATTCTAAAAATCTTAACATAAGAGTGCCCTTTCCTCCTTTTTAGGTCGAGCCTAGCAGCAGCACACATTCACTGCTCGCTCTGCAAGGCATGCAGTAGTCTAGTATGCTGTGGAAGCCGAGCCTTCTCTCTCCTCATATTTTTGATTGGCTGGTGTCATTGTCCTTAGTAAATGCTGGCTTCCGATTGATAAGGAGGCTTGTAAATCCCTCTTTGTTATCGCCCTGTCGCCATTTGTTACCTCCCATGAGGACTGGATCTTTTACTTGTGGTGTTACACGGTCTCCTTCATAAATCAGTAAGCAATATTTAGTTTTTATTTGCAGCGCGGTCCGCTTTCACTTTAGCGGTTGTGCTCGTTTATTTAATTAATTTGCAGCGGGGCTGAAAGGGAGCGTTTCTACTCACTAATCTAACAAACATTTAGGCGAGTTCTTGCATTTACGCGAGTTTGAGCTATTGACATAGCAAATAATGCATTTTAATATTGTTTTGGTTTATAAAACATAAATAAAAGGCATTGTCATTTACAATGTCAATAGCTTAAACCCGCTTAAATGCGGGACCAATTGCATTGCAAATGCTTATTTATAGTTGAAGTTTACTTTTGGAGTGGTGTTTGTTTTCAGACAAAAGTTCTTTAACAGTAACTGAGTTGGTTTAATTGGCTTCCTTAAACTAAATACTTCCTCATTGATATGTATACTTTAGAATCACATTTATGGAAACATAAAATGTGCACCAGGATTCTACTACTTATAATCATCACAGAAAATATCATGATACAGAGTCCATTTTAAACTAAGCACAAAACATTGCAGACCTGTTTGAGACAAGACATGAACACATTTCAGACACAGGAAGGTGGTTGGAGGGATGTGCATTAGCTACATGTATCCAACTTCATTATGAATATGATACATTATTGGGTTACCTCACTCAAGCTAGAAGAACACTTACTGAAGATGGAAGACCTGGAGGCACTTTCCTAACCTTCTTGGGCTGCGCATCTGTGAATAAAAAAGAAAATACATCCAATTTGGTGATAAGGATACTGAATAAAAGTTTATTCAAGAGTCGAACAGCACATTACAGGAACCAGTAAGGCATAGAAGCAACCAAGACTCAACACATTCAATGGCACAACTGTGACAAGGGTGTAGTACCATCTATGCAATCACTGAATGGGCAGATAATTTGACACCAACCTAGGCTCAAACTTCAGCTATGCTTAACTTCATATAAGTAAAAATCCCTAAATTCAATTTTCCACCAGGCAAAAAAACGGTCTTCCTAATGTAGCGTTTATTGAGGGTTCCTTCGAATGTCATTCCCCAAGTCAATGGTGACCCACAGAGTGGGGCCCCAGGAGGAATAAGAAGAAAATGTGTCATGAGGACATTCACATAACTAGCCTCAGCTTACTGCTTTATCTCAAACTCCTTCATTGATGCAGGAAATTAAAAATCCTGAGCACACTAAAGCCTGCAAGAAAATATTGTTTTATTGCTAGTTGGTCAACAGAGTGCGTAATACCACTGCTCCTTAAATTCCCCTCCCGACTTCTTCCCCCAAAAATAGGTATGACCTCTGGTTTCTTTGAGAGTCGTTCTCTTAAAACGCCTTACAAGAGAGCATGGACTCAGAATTAGGATATAGTCAATCATATTCAATCACAATTATATTGCTAATAGTAGTTCTAGAACCTATAATCCGCCAAAACAGTTTTTCTATTATTCACAAACGTTTTACCTGTGCTCCTCATTGCTATTTTATCTAAAATATCTGGCAAGCAGAATACTTTATCTCTAAATTTGAAAAAAAAGCAAGTACACTATTGTTCCTTCAGCCTCGATTTTGAACATTTCACTGAAGACACAGTAGAATCATTGGGTGCCAGTTCAAATCTTTTAATATGTCCTACCTGACATCTTTAATTAGACAATGTAAATCTGGTTCCCCACTTGACTGCATTCCATTTAAAGACTTCTCCCAACTCAGATTTTTTTCAGCCTTTGCTTACTAGACATGATTAATGATTCTTTTTTAAAATCAGGAATTGTCCCAAACCCTTTTATAAAGGAAATGGTAGTTCCACCACATGAAAACGCCTATCTTGACCCTTGGACAGTTCAACTCCCACCCCATCATCCTTCTCACTGCTGTGACCAAGATTATAGTCACCAATTCCTTAAATCCTAAAACCACTTCCTTCAATCTTAAAACATCTTAGATGATTACCAAGTTGGTTTTAGACCCAATACGATTCAGACTGTGGTTGACAATCATCGTCTGGTCGCAGATAATATACCTTCGGTCTTATTTTATCTTTATATGTGCACTGCCTTCAACATTAGTAAACACAAGATATTTAGAACGCCAAGATGTGGACTAACTTGGTTAAAATCCTAACAAGAATAATTTTTTTTGTCTTTTTGCCAGAACCTATCTTCTGTTAAGCCTCTCTCCTATGCCACTAATTGTTTAATATCTCCATGATGCCCTTAGCTGCCTCTGTTAACTCTTCGGACCTCAATCTGTACACATGTGCTGATGATACACAGCATAGGCAATGATTAATATGGATAAAACGGAGATACTTATATCTAGGACCAGAAACAGCATCCTTCTTTCTGGAAGTAAACCTTCAGTACTTTTTCCGTGCCCTCTACTACAGCAAAAAGCTTAAGAGTCAAGATTGATGCCACTTTAAAGTTGGCCAATCGATCAGCAGTGGCTTCAACTTGTAACTTTTGCTTGTATCACCTTTCCCTGGTCCTACATATATTAATTACCCAATGGGGTACCACCCTCAGCAGATCATCACTGGAGCAATATTGGCCTACTGAAACAATCCATACTTAAATACTACGATTTCCTTTGCTCGTCGTTCCCATCTATACAAAATCAGGCAGGCATATTCGTTTTTAGAGCACCTACATTTTGCCCGGCCTCTGCCATTTGTAAATTTCTTCACTGTCTTTGCCTACAACAGCAGATTACGTTCACAGAATTATGCGTAGGCCATCACTACCTTTGTGGTAGGACTCGTGAATTCATCTCCACACGTTTTAAGAGTTAATTACCTTTAGGAAACCATTGTTTCTCAAAAACATTTTGCAGCGTGCCACCAAATTTCCAAAGTCATAGATTTGTGGTTATTCTTATTCAGTCACTGCATCAAGCACCAGCCCTGTTCCAAATATCCAGCATTCTAGGTTTATGCGGATATCATAAACCACAAGACTGAAGTCAAGAGTGGTTTGTAAATGTCACCAGAGACCCAAAAACAGGACCTTTTTACACATACTGCCTACTATGTATGTTGAATATTACATTATTTTAGGTCTATATCATTATATATAAAAGGTTTAGATTGGAAAAGCTGTTCCTGTCAACGAGCAGCTATCAATGGTCCTGACTGGTCTTGGAATGTTTGTTTTGTTTAGCTTCAATGAATCATAAAACCAAGACAACGGCGATGGCAAGAGGTGTTATGAGAATGTGGTTGCAGTTTGTATCTTATTTTCTACATACTTTGCAGACTGAAAAAAAATGTTTCACATGCAAATAGATGAAAATATTGTCAGACAAAGTGCAAGATAATTTGCCTTTTTTCCAGCATTATTTTAGATCACCTCACCGCAGGATATGGTCCACCATTACAGACTCCTTGTAGCCTTGACAATAGTAAAGCTCTGCTGTCCGGATTGAAGGCTAGCTACTCTATTGAAAGAGTAAGCATGCATTTTGAAACTTCTTACAAATTAAAAACTACTAGAGCACAGATATCCTGCAGGAGTGACATTTTGTCCACCATTTTCTGCAATCACACTAGGTTTACTGTTGGCACAGTTCATATGAATACACAAACTCTAACACCAATAAAAAAGCCAATTTGAAAAAAATAAAAAACATTCGACAGCCATTAATGGGCTTTACTGACCAGATTTCATTTCTTTTCTTAAAAAAAAAAGCTATTTATTATTATTATTATGGGCTTATAAAGTGCCCTTATACCCAAGGGAGTCCTGGCGCTACACTCTGACTCACCGGAGACAAACGGGGGCCTATTCCCTAAATAACCATGTCTTCAGCCCCTTTCTAAAAGAGAGGAGCTCCGAGGCATTCCTAAGATGTGTCAGCAGGCTGTTCCAGGCTTTCGCTAGGAAAAGCTGTTTCCTCCCCATCTGGCCTTTGTTTATTCGGGGCACCACTACTAGACTGCCTCCAGAGGAGTGCAATGCTCTCCCCGGAACATACCATTCAAAGCACCTGCGCAAAAACTCTGGGCCAGTGCCCCTCAATGCTTTGAAGACAGTGCAAAGAGCTTTGAATTGTGCTAGTCTTGTTACTGGCAACCAGTGCAGTTGCCTGAGCCCCTCTTGTACAGAGGCAAACCTTGATAATGCCTATTAGCAGTCTCGCGGCTGCGTTATGTACAAGCTGTAATCTGTACAAATGTTTCTTTTTCAGATTCAGGTACAAACTGTTGCAATAGTCCAAGCGCGACAGAATGAGGGCTGAGACTGCGGTCCTGAAGGCATCGGCTGCAGTGGCGTCACTAGGGTTGGTGTCACCCAGTGCCGTAACTCATGGTGTCACCCCCTCACGACTGTAAGTCGCGAGGGGGTGCCTTGCACAGACCGCAAGGTCCCGTAAAAACATTCTGATTGTTAATATTAGCAATACTGCAATAACTTGTCTCACTGCCGAGGTCTTTTGGCGCCAGGTTTTTTCATGTTTATGTACATGCAAGGCCGAGATCCCTGTTTATCACTGCATGCTCATGAGATCTTTCTAAGGCCAGAATGAACTTCACTCACAGCAACAGACCAAAGACCGGGTGGATGTAAATTAATCAATGTAGCGATAACTGATGTTTAATGTCACTTTGATATTGTTCTGGAACTTTACACAAAGTCACAGCAGTACCATTAGACGGCACCACATGGTAGACTGTCGATGGACCTCCTCTCAGTCCGCCAGACCCGGAGATTAATTATAATAGGCTTTTACGCAGAAAGGCTCGCAGCTGACAGAGAAAAAATCTCCTCTCCGCTGCCTGCCCCCATCCCCTTGATTGGGCCATCTAGTAATCAGGGTGTGTGCTTGTAAAGACCTCCCCGAGGCCACCTTCCTGCAGACGGAGTAAAATATTTCTGCCAATGACGGAATCCCCTCAGGTGGATTTCACCGATAAATTATCACAGTTACTAAATAACCTGATTGGATTATTTTCAATAACATCGTAGCAGCACCAGCAAAGGCTGTGCGTGATAATACCAGTAGCAACTCCCTGCAAATTAACATTTACAAAGTCTGCCTTGGCACGAACCACCCACACGTCGGTGTCACCACTTGTGATGGTGTCACCCGGTGCGGACCGCACCCCCGCACCCCTCAAGTGACGCCACTGATCGGCTGGAAGGAAAAAATTTTTTTGCTGTATCCGAAGGATATAGAAGCAGGTCGATACCACTCCATTAACCTGGTCCCCGAAATCAAGTTTCTGATTCATGATCACCCCCAATTTTTTTGCTTTACCAGCGGGGGCTGGTAGCATTCCCATGACTTCAGGCCACAAATAGGGCGTCCATGTATTAGAGATGTTCTCAAATATAATGACCTCGGTCTTGCCTGAATAACATTTTAGGCAGTTGGAGGCCATCCAACCAGAGATGTTTTTCAGACAGTCATGACACCTCGACGTCATAACATTTTGGGTCCCTGGCTGTATAGTTAACACAATTTGTGTGTCATATGCGTAGGATGCGAGTTGCAGGCCGTAAGATCTTACCAAAGCCGCCAGTGGGCTGACAAGCGTGGGGCTCAGGGAGGACCCCTGCGGCACCCCGCAAGGGAGGGCAAAAGATTTAGATTTGTCCAGCCCCAAGTCTACTCTTTGGATTCTGTCAGCCAGGAAAGATTTCAGGAGGCTCCAGGCCCTGCCTTCCACCCCGCCTTCAACAGACGATCCATCAACACACCATTAAAGACTGTGTCGAAGGCCGCCGACAGATCCAGCAGAATCAGGACCGCCACCCCTCCCTGGTCAACCGCAGCTCTAACCTCCTCCGTGGCCTTAATAAGGGCCAGCTCCGTGCTATGACCTGTGCGAAACTCGAACTGCGTGGGGTCAAGCGCCTTGGTCCGCTGAAAGAAAGTGGATGTCCTGTTTATGGCCTTCTCCAGGATCTTGGCCAGTATCAAGGCGGTTTTCCACCTCCTGGGATATTCGCCTGAATCTATGATGGTGTTGAAAAAGGGGGTAAGGCTGGTCGCAATGACCTCGGGACTGTATTTAAGTACCGCCACCAGGCAGGGATCATTGGGAGAGCCAGACTGAGCCACCTGCAACAGGCTTACGACCTCAGTTGTCTGTAGCGGACTAAAACCCTCTTAACTGTCTGATGCCAACCTCACCCAACGCCCCATGAGCCTTGGAGAAGGAGGAGAAGAAGATCCCTTCCACCTTATTCCGAAAAATAGGAAGGTAGCGATTCACACAGTGCCAGACTACTGTGTACCATGGGTTTGGTAGGTATCGTCCGCTTTGAGATGGTCCTAAACAGTTCTCTGGAGGATGAATTGGCCACCTTTATCAGCTCAGCAAAATAAGCCTTTGGTTTCTAAGAGTAATTTCTTATAGCTAGTGAGGCTTTCTTTATACTTTTCTTTATTATTGGTACTATACCCATTCCCCCATCTCCTCTCTAGACTGATTTATAATTCAGAAATGCCAATAGAAAAAATATTGCAAGAAAATACGCTTGCATAAGGCTAAAAGAAAATGAACTCACAGCCTCATATGTACATAGGATGCAGTTCACAAAGGATGGAAAAGGAAGAAAGATGTTTATTACACGAACAATTTATTTTGTAGTATATAGTGCTGTAAGAAAGCAAGTTACTTACCTGTAACTTTGGTTGTCCAGTATTGGAAACTTTCATAGATTCCCATGCTTGTATCATTCCCCGTTGTAGGAATGGGAGTCCCCGGTATACATAAAATAGCAATCGAAACCATTACCAAAACAAAAACTAGGCTTAGGCCCATACTTGTTTTTCAACCTATCCACCTTTATTTTGTAAAAGAGACCAAAAAGAATGAGCCACCAATCAAATTAGCCTCTCTCCCCTCCTGAGAGAAGCTCAGAAGCTCAGATTTTCGTAGCCATTGGGTAACCATACCACTGAAGATGACAGATGCTGGGCTTTCCCAGGGGAGGAGGGTGAGTCGCATGGGAATCTATGAAAGTTTCCAATACTGGAGAACCAAAGTTACAGGTAAGTAACTTGTTTTCTTACTCCAGTATTGGAACTTTCATAGATTCCCATACTTGTATCAGAGTAGCTAGCAGTTATCAGCACATTTTAGGAACCATGACCATTATAAAAACCAAGAAAAAAGCAATAGCATATTCACCATTATGACAATTTCAGTAACATGGAAGGAGGAATGAAAGGGAAAGCTCGCCTCTACTGAAAGAGGTTCCTCAGGACTGCCTGACCGACTGCTGTGTCACTATACGTTGCAGAATCCAGGAAGTAATGCCTTGTAAACTTTTGGGTACTGTTCCAGAAAGCCCATCCAAGGGTCACTAAAGGACACAAATAATTGAGGAGACTTACTGAAGTCCTTAGTATGTTGGAGATAGAATTTTAAACACCTCTGAATGTCCAGTGAGTGGTGTGCCTTTTCTGCCGGAGTAGCAGGTTGAGGGAAAAAAGTTTTGAGTATAACCTGCTCATTCAAATGAAAGTCTGAAGGCACTATCGGTAGGAACTTTGGGTTGGTATGCAGTATCACTGTACCCTTTTTGAACAGGAGAAAGGGTTCCTGAATGGTGAGAGCCAGCAATTCACCCACTCGTCTAGCCAAATCAAGGCTAGCAGAAGAGCCACCTACCAGGAGAGGAATTACAACTCCACCAGGTAAATAGGTTCGAAGGGAGGCTTCATGAGTTGAGCGGGAACGAAGTTAAGATGCCAAAGAAGAGGAGGAGGAGGCTTGACTGGAGGGAAAACTCTGAAAAGGCCCTTGAGAAACTGTTTAATTATCCTTGTCAACCAGAGGGAAGGACCTGAAGACGTGCGTCTGAAGCGAGAGATGGCGGCAAGATGCACCTTGATGGAAGAGTGAGCTAGTCCCGATTTTGTTAATAAAAGAATATATGGAAGAACTTCATGTGGTTCAGATGAAAAAGGATGGACACCCTTTTGCTGGCACCAAATGCAGAAATACTTCCACTTCAACTTGTATGTCTTGTTGGTACTAGGGGCTTGTGCATAAGAGAGAACCTCTCTACATTCTGTTGAAAGGGTCACACCAATAAATTCTCGCTGCTCAGGAGCCATGCCGACAGCTGCAGAGATTGCAGATCCAGATGCCAGAATTGGCCCTGGGACAGCGACAGCAGCAAAGGAATCAGCTGCAATGGAAGTGGAAGGCCCAGGGAGAGAAGATTCAGTTCTGTGAACCAGAACTGTCAGGGCCACACAGGAGCTATCAAAATCATCTTGCAAGATACCGCTTTGAGCTTCATGAGAAGCCTGGGGATCAGAGGAATGGGGTGAAAAGCGTAAACAAATGCGCCTGACCAGACCACCGAAAGCGAATTCCCCAATGATCCCGGATGGTGAAGCCTGCTTGCGTAAAATCGGCATTTCTTGTCCTCCAGAGTGGCAAAGAGACCTATGGAAGGCCTGCCCCATCTTCGAAAAACCTTCTGTAGAGTGGATTGGTCAAGTTCCCATTCGTGGCTGACCGATTTCAGTCTGCTCAGCGTGTCCGATGACTTGTTAAGAATGCCTGGAAGGTGCTCCGCCTTGAGTGATAATCCCTGCTGGATTACCCATTCCGAAATTGTTTGGGCTTCTTGTAACAAAAGTCGAGATCTGGTGCCGCCTTCCTTGTTTATATAATTCATGGCCGTCGTATTGTCTGTACGTATTTGAACTGTAGACTGCTGTATTCGCGAAAGAAAAGCCTGCAAAGCCAGGCGAATCGCTCTGAGCTCCAGCAAATTGATATGTAAAAGATGATGCTGGGGTAGCCAATGGCCACTTACATGAAGGTCTTGCAAGACTGCTCCCCAGCCCTCCAGCGAGGCATCTGTAGTTATTATCGGAGGAGCAGGGGCGATCCTGAAGGAAAGACCATGAGAAATGTACTCCTCGTTCGTCCACCATGATGCGGCTTCCCTCATGGCCATGGTAACAGACTTTGTCATCGAAGGAACCGTCGACTTGGCGCCACTGCAAGTCCACTCCTACCAGAGTAAGGGATCAGAGGAATGCAGGAGGAAATGGACCCTAGGATAGGCTTGTAGAGGCGAACTGAAAGTGGCTGTATTTTTAGCAGCAGACGGGCCATGGCCATCAGCTTTTCGTGCATCTCCAGGCCCGGAAAAGCCTTGTTGATGAACGTGTCCAGAATGGATTCCAGAAATCTGGCTGTTCTGGATGAACAGAGTTGACTTTTCTGTGTTGAGAGTTAGCCCGAGATTGCCGAACAGGTGTGTGCGCGCCATGACTGATTCTTCTGCTGCAAACTTGGTAGGAGCCTTCAGCAACCAGTCGTCCAGGTAAGGGAAGACCTGATGTGGTTGTTTTCGTAGAAAAGATGCTACCAGAGCTAACACCTTTGTAAAGATCCGCAGAGCAGATCGGAGTCCAAAAGGTAGGACCTTGAACTGCAAGTGGCTCTTGGCTACTGTTAAGCGAAGGAACTTCCTGTAGGCTGGATGGATGGGTACGTGAAAATAAGCGTCCTCTAGATTCAATGTGGCCATATAATCCCCTGAGTTAAGGCGACGGATGTCCTGCAGAGAAACCATTTGAAATGATTGTTTAATGAGATAGGTGTTGAACTCCCTCAGATCTAGAAAAGGGCGCCACTTTTCTAAAGTCTTCCGGACGAGGAAAAAACGGGAGTAGAAACCCTCTCCCCGCTGAGAGAGAGGGACCAGTTCCATTGCTCCTTTGAGGAGTATTTGAAGGACTTCCAACCGTAAAAGACAAAGATGTTTTGACGCAGTGGCGCGAGGGGGTTTTGAAGGTGGTACTTTGACAAATTATGGCCGTATTGAATGATCTTCGGCATTCAACGGCCCAATGTGATTTGCTGCCAGTTGTGGAGGTAATTTGATATTCTGCCTCCCACTGATGTTACAGGAGGAGAAAGAACAGTTGAAAAAGCCAGCAAGCCGCTTTTGCCGCTCAGAGGAGTCACTCCCCTGGCATCCTCGTCTTCCTCTGTTGGCCGATCTAGAGAAAGAGGAGGATTGATTTTGCCGCTGGTTGTAATTCGGGTGGTAAGATTGCGAGGTTGATTCATATGAGGTATACCATTGTTAGTATCCTCCTCTGTATGTGGCTTTACCTCTACCTCTGGCTCCACGGAAGGGGACCTTGCGGTACTGCAGAGTCCCTAGGGATTTTGCGGTCTCCATGTCTTTTTTAATGTCTTGAAGCGCATCATCAATGTGCTTCCCAAAGAGCGCTTTCCCCATCAAAGTGAAGATCCAAGATCTTGTTTTGTACCTCAGGACGAAACCATGTGGCCCTCAGCCAGCCTGGATGACAAAGTACAGCAGCACCTGCAAGGGAAAGGAACACAGTTGTTGCAATGTTCATTACACAGTCCACTTCAGCAGATGTTACCTCTCCCTCTTGGAGAATCTTCCTCGCTTCTTTCTTTGCATCCTCCGGCATCTGGTCCAGATATGGGGAAAGGTCGCACCACATCTGGCGATCGTAGCGACCAAGTATCAGTAAGGCTTTAGCAGCCCTTACAAACAGCCTGGGCATGGAGGAAAACCTCTTGCCCGTGTTATCAAGGCACCTGCCCTCTTTATCCGGAGGAGTCGTGAGGGGAGCAGAAGGATTCCTGGACTTTCTTTGGGCAGCCTGAGAGATGACAGTCTGGTTTAGGCTGGTCAACCAAGCAGGCAGGCAGGGCTATCATCCGGAGCCTTATACTTTATCTCAAGGCGAAGCAGCACATGAATTACCATGGCTGTATTCCGTATCACTTTCAGCCCTTCATCCCAGACGTGACCAACAATAGGACTAGACCTTACGGATCTTTTGTAAGGCTCCTTAAAGTCATAAAGGAAGCATTCAGACTGAACCGTGGGCATGGGCAGTTCAAATCTCTTAGCTGCCTGCTGCATCATATTATGGAAACCCCCTATGTCTGCAGGGGGGGGGGGTCAAGTGGTGCAGGTGAAGGAGAACCCGGACCCGGAATGACAATCATCCCACTCTGTGTCTGGACCTGGTACAGGGACCGGTCCTTGTTCCTCATCCGAGGTGTCATCCTGAACGAGAGGCACAATAGGTGGTGCATCCTGGGCCACAGGCATTGGCTGAGGCGGTGGTAATTGAGGAGAAGCAGGCCGAGCCGGCGGACCAGCAGTAACAGGCACCACAAATTGAACTGGAGGTTGAGTTGCAAACCTCCTATAGTCCAAGAGCATGGTCTGCAAGTTCGCTAGTAGGGAGGAAGGCATAGAGACCATCTCCTGCTGGTAGTCCTCCTGGTAATCCGAGAAAGGATCATATTGTTGTTCCTCCAAGTATTCACCCTCAGAATCTGTGTCCTGACACTTGACATGTAATTGAGAAGGGCTATTCGCATATGCAAACGGCTCATCATCCTCTTCAAAGCCCTCTTCTTCGAGGAGGAGTGCAGGAGGTAGAGGAGTCACCCTCCTGGGAGAAGTCGTCTCAGGTGTAATCTGGCATTTTCTGACCTAAATAGTAATTTTTTCCACTGTCAACGAGGTTGTCGACGACGATGTGAGTAGTCGACGAAGAAATGGACGTCGTCGACGCAATCGCCGAGATAGTCGTCACCCCAGCCATCGTCGTCGTGGTAGCCGTCGTCACCTTAGTCGTCGACATCCTCGTCGACGTAAACACCATCGACGACGAAACATCCACCACTGGCGTTGAAGTCGTCAACGTGAAAGCCTGAAGAGTCATTGCCGGAGACTTTGAAGTCCCCGCCGACGAGCCCATCGATGGAGCCAAAGTTGAAGGGGAAGATTTTGACCGTACCATGGATGATGGCGACGTAGTCGTTGACAGCGTCGCCGACAAGTGAGTCTTCTTCATTGATTTCACCTCAGAAGAGAGTGAGGAGGGTTTTTTTAAAGCCTTTGGAGCCGCAGGAAAAGATGGAGGAATAGAGCTGGATTTCCTCTCAGACATCACTCCTTTTGACAGTCCTTGCCTCTCCTTTACACCTTGGTGAGGAGATTCGCCAAGACTATGCCCTTCAGACCCATAAGAGGTATTTTTTAAGGCCTTACCGGGACATTCTTCAGAAGGCAAAGGAGAGGGTCTACCCCTTTCTACCAACCTTCTGGAAGATGTAGCAGAGGATGCTTCATCACTGTCTCTGAAGACTGGTTCCTTCCTTGATTTAAGTTTCTGGAGCCAGGTCAAAATAAGTCCTTCACGGTCTCGCATAGTTTTGGTTGAAAAAATGTGCATATTTTACAGACTGCTGCCTTGTGGTCTGGGTACAGACACTAAATACAATCCTTGTCCTCCACATACATCCTCTTCTTAGCACAAGTTGCACAGGCCTTAACTCCTTGCGTGCTCATGACTAGCTCAGCTCGTCATGCAGCACGGTTGTGCTGTGCTCGTGATGAGCTGAGCTCATCAGGACCGTTGCGCCTCGCCCACGCGGGGATAATTCCCCTGTTGTGCTGGGCGTTCCATTGGAACAGGCGTGGTCATGACGAGCTCACCTCGTCACGATCACAGCGCCACCGTGCTGCATGAGGAGCCGAGCTCGTCATGAGCACCGGGGCACTGCGCCCGCCCCCCAGCACAGCGGGGGAATTAGCCCGCAGGGGAGGAGTTTAAGAGGGCTTTCTTCTCCTTATAAGACATCTGGACACGAAGTCCAAGCAGGTCCTGGTGAAAAAACTGTAGCATTAGGGATAACAGGAAAAACGGAGCAGAGCTCAGTGGAGACTCCCTTGCACAACGTGCGGTAGAAAGTCTGAGGTTCTGAGCTTTTCTCAGGGGGTATCTAAAGGGTGAGGCTAATTGGATGGGTTATTCATTCTTTTTGGTCGCCATCAGAGGATACCTCTGAATTCACACTGCAGACGCCATCGTGGAAATCAGGAGAGGTCAGCCAACGTTGGATGAGAGGTCAGGATTGCAGGGGAGACTTCACTGCACAGGTGAGCTACTCAGACTCGAGCTGTGGGTGTCGGGTGCAGAGTAGGCAGGTATCACGGATCCAGCTGGATCCGGACCCCTTGTAGTCTGTTTCTTTTGGACAGGTCCGCTAACCAAGGGAGATTGGAGTCTTTTTCCAAGGCAGCAGTCCTCCCAGGGTTTTCAGAGGTCGCTGGCTGCAAGACAGGAAGCACATTTGCAGGAGCTGGAGACAGGCCAGTAGGGCTGGGGCCAGGGCAGTTTGCGTCTTCAGTCTGCTCTGCAAGGTCGTCCTCTTGCTTCTTAGGTCATTGCAGATATAGTTTCTAGACCTGGGTGAGCCACCTAAATACTAAATTTAGGATGTGATTTAGGGGAGTAGTATGTAGGCCAATGAGCACCTTACCTAGGGTGACTACACCCTCTATTATGCCACCCTCCTGTGGAAGGAGGTCTAGACCTGATTGGAGGGTCTCCCCATCTTCAAGATGGCGGGGAATGAAAGATGTCCTTCTCCTAGCCTACCCCACCCTAGGGGTAGAGTTGGCAGAAGTGGGCACATCCACTAGTCTCTAGAGTTTTGCTGCCGGTTTTCCCACCCAAGAGTGGGGGTGTGTGTGTAAACGAAGGGATGCCATCTGCTGCTTCAAGCACAGGCACATCCTGGGCGAGATGTGACACCTCTGCCCAGGATATGCATTATCACAGGTCCCAGAGAGCAGCGGTGTCCTACCCAGGGGTCCAGAAACATGTCTGGTGGTGCCTAGATGCCAACAGCATTTCGGAGACCACACCAGGGTTGGTAGGTTTTCAGGGTGCACCTCTGAGGTGCCCTCTGTGTGCAGGGCACAATAAATCCAAAACCGATAGTGTGGATTTATTGAAATGAGTAGTTTGGTACCAAATATTCCTGTGTTTAGTGAAGCCATCATGGTACTGTGGAACTAGAGTTGTCTTGTTTCCAAACCAATGAACTCTCTATGGCTTCCCTGGCACTTACAATAATAAGGAATGGACTCCAATATTATCCAATCTGCTCATGCAGATATGCCCTCACCTGTGGTATAGTGCACCCGGACTCCCGGCTGTAAGGCTTGCTAGAGGGATGACATACCTAAGCCTTCAGGCAGTGCTGGCTGGCATAGCACCCAGGCAGGGTGCCATGTCGACTTTGTCATTTTCTACCTCACAGGGGCATGCAATCAGAAAGGGCAGTGGCATGGTCCCGGTGAGGGGGATCTAGGGGACCATTTTCAGCTCCCAGGTACCCAGGGTACCATTTACTAGGGACTTACAGGGGGAAGAAGTTCCAATTAGGGATTTCTTCTTAGGGAAGAAGCACTGGCACAGGGGACCTGGTCTGCAGGCACCCTGTACACTACATTTGAAACTACATCAAAACCAGGCAAAATGTGGGGGTAACCATGCAAAAAGAGGCACTGTCACACAACTGGCTTAATTTTTAAAGAAAACAAACAGAAATTGGCAATATCCTCTTCAGTAGAAGCCCCCCCCCAAAAAAAAACAGGGTTTTGTGAAAGAAAAGGAAAATGTTACTTACCAGTATGCATCTGTTCTTGGCATGTAGAGCTGCAGAGTTGTACACCTTAGCATAACACCGCCACCTGGTGTTGGGCTCAGATGATTACAGGTTGTTGTCTTGGAAGAAGTCTTCGTAGTCATGAGATAGGTGACTCCTCCCTTGGACAACAGTGTGCCTGGGCATCGACTCCATCCTTAGATTGTTTTGCGCCATGATGGGAAATGGAGTTAGTAGAGATATAGTAAGAAAAGGATGTCCATGCGTGTGCATCTAAATAAGATGAAAACTGGAACGGATACGAGTCCCGGGGAGGCGGGAGGGCGTGTACAACTCTGCAGCTCTACATGCCAAGAACAGATGCATACTGGTAAGTAGCATTTTCCGTTCGAGGCATATGAGCTGCAGATTGTACACCTTTGCATCGATTGTGCAGCAGTGCTTCCCTTAGCGGTGGTCACCTGTATCCGTTGCAGTTGTTTGAAATAAAGTTAAGGACAGCTTGGCCTACTGCAGCTTGCTGCTTGGCTTGCACATCAACACAATAGTGTTTAGTGAAGGTATGTGGTGTAGACCATGTAGCTGCCTTGCATATGTCCTCTAATGGTATGTTCCCTAAGAAAGCCATAGAGGCTCCTAGTTTGCGAGTAGAATGCGCTCTAGGAGGAACGGTTAGTGTACGTTTAGCTTTAGCACAGCATATTTGTATACATTTTACAATCCACCTCGCAATCCCACCTTTGGAGATGGGGTTGCCTTTATGAGGAGGAGAGAAAGCTACAAACAGTTGTTTTGTCTTCCTAAAGGATTTTGTTCTATTTATGTAGTATAAAATAGCTCTTTTAACATCTAATGTGTGTAATGCTCTTTCTGCCACAGAGTCTGGGTTTTGGAAAAACACAGGTAACTCTACAGACTGGTTTAGGTGAAAGGAAGTGATGACCTTTGGAAGAAATTTTGGATTGGATCTGAGAACCACTTTGTTAGGATGTATTTGAAAAAATGGTTCTTGTATTGTGAAAGCTTGTATTTCACTTACTCTTCTAAGAGAGGTAATGGCAACAAGGACAGCGGTTTTCCACGTTAGAAATTGCAGTTCACATTTATGTAAAGCTCGAACGGGGGTCCCATGAGCCTTGTGAGTACTATATTTAGGTTCCACACAGGGGAAGGTGGTAACCTTGGTGGGATTATTCTTTTTAATCCCTCCATGAATGCTTTTATTGCTGGTACTCTAAAGAGAGACAGGTGTTGTCTGTTTTGTAAATATGCTGCAATGTGCAGGCGTATGGAAGAATATGCCAAGTTAGACCTTTGTAAATGTAAAAGGTAACAGATGATATTTTGGATGGAAGCATCCAGTGGATCAATGTGATTATTTTTGCGAATCTTCTCCATTTAGCAGCGAAACACGCTCTAGTAGTGGGTTTTCTAGCCTCTTTAATGATATTCATACAGTCTGGTGGTAGGTTTAGATAACCAAACTAGGACTTCAGGAGCCAGATGGCCAAATTCAGTTAGCTGGGATCTGGGTGTCTGATTTCTCCATGGTTCTGTTTTAGCAGGGATGGTGTGAGGCGTAGCTTTTGATGCGGAGCTAGAGACAGTTCTAGTAGTGTGGCGAACCACGGTTGGCATGCCCATGTGGGAGCTACCAGTATCATTGTGAGAGACTGTTGTCTGAGCTTGCGCACTACTAATTGAATGAGTGGGAGAGGCGGAAAAGCGTACGCAAATCTGCCTGACCAGTTCATCTATATCGCATTGCCTTCGGACTGTGGGTGTGGGAACCTGGCGGCGAAGGCTGGGCATTTTGCGTTTTCGTGGGTAGCAAACAGATCTATGTGTGGATGCCCCCACCTCTGGAAGAATGGCTGAAGAACTTGTGGATGTAGTTCCCATTCGTGAATTTGTTGTGCCTGCCGACTTAACAGATCTGCTATCTGATTGTGGACTCCTGGAAGGTGCTCCGCTAGCATATGTATGTTTTGAGGAATGGCCCATCTCCAAATGTTCTGTGCAAGTTGGGACAGTTGCAGAGAGTCTCTTCCCCCCGCCCCCCTGTTTTTGTATATAGTCTGTCATATTGTTCGTCCGGATTAAGACAGATTTGTTTTGTACTTGAAGTTGAAAAGTCTTGAGTGCTAGGAATATTGCTAGCAGCTCTAGGTGGTGGATATGGAACCTTTTCTGTTGAATGGTCCATTGTCCTTAAGTTGTGTGAAGTAGGGATGGGCTCCCCACCCTGTGAGGGATGTGTCTGTTGTGAGCACTACTTGTGGAACAGGCTCTAGAAACGGCTGCCCTTTTGTCAGGTTTTTGGTGTTCCACCATTGCAGAGAGCGAGATGTGCTGCTGTCCACCAACACCAGGTCTTTTAGTTGACCTTGAGCTTGGTTCCACTGTTGTGCTAAGCACTCTTGTAGGGGACGCATCTGCAGTCTTGCGTGTGGTACTATGAAGAATGAAGATGCCATCATGCCTATTAGTCTCATGAACACCCTGGCTTGTAGAGACTGCTGGTGTTGAAACTTGGTGACTAAGGCTTGAATGCTCTGTATCCTGGCTGTGCTGGGATACGCTAGAGCTGTGGACGTATTTACTGTAGCTCCTAGATACTGATGTACATGCGAAGGCTGTAGGTGCGACTTGGTGTAGTTTAATGTGAAACCTAAGTCGTGCAATGTTTGAATCGTTTGCTGTGTGTGCTGGACACACTGATTGACCAATTTTGCTTTTATTAGCCAGTCGTCTAGGTAAGGGAAGACATGTATCTGTTGTCTTCTGAGATGTGCTGCTACCACTGCTAGGCACTTTGTGAATACTCTTGGTGCCGTGGTTACCCCAAATGGAAGGACTTTCAATTGATAATGTTGTCCTAGTACAAACCTTTTTAGATACTTTCTGTGAGCAGGATGTATGGGGATATGGAAGTAGGCGTCCTTTAGATCTAGTGTTGTAAGGAAGTCGCCCTGTTGTAGTAGTGGAAGCACCTGTTGTAAAGTGATCATATGGAAATGATCTGATTGTATGCAGCGATTGAGGGGCCCGAGGTCGAGTATTGGTCTCAGTGTCTCGTCTTTTTTGGGAATTAGAAAATACAGCGAGTAAACCCCCATTTGCTGTTCTTCTAAAGGAACTATTTGAATAGCACCTTTCTGTAGAAGTGATAACACTTCTTGTCGAAGCAGAGTTAGATGGTATGTAGACATTGGACGCTGTCTCGGAGGTATGTTTGGAGGTGTTGCTGTAAGTTCTAGGCAGTAACCATGTTGGATAATCTGTCTTACCCACTTTGTCTGTTGTAATGCAGTTCCAGACAGGCAGGAACGGTGTTAATCTGCCCCCTACAGGAGTGGTATGCTGTGGGGGGAGGAGAGGGAAGTCACTGCTTGGTGGTGGAAGAGGATCGATTGTTATTGTTACCGCGACCTCTTCCTTTGTTATTGTTTCCTCTATATCCTCCTCTAAAGTATCCTTTATTGGAGGAGGTTTGTGACTTAAAAGATGATGTAGTGTCTGCCCCAGTCTGCTTGGAGCCTCCTCTGTAGGAGGAGCATCTATTTGGTATAGACTGTAAAGCTCTTATAGACTTAGCCGTGTCAGTGTCTTTTTTCATCTGTTCTAGTATGTTGTCTACTTCAGGACCAATTAATTGGTTTTGATTGAAAGGCTGGTTTAAAATGGTAGTTTGCACCTCTTGTTTAAACCCTGAAATGCGTAGCCACGCATGTCTCCTAAGTAGGACACTGGTGTTTATGGCTCTAGATGCTGTGTCAGCGGCATCTAGTGCACATTTTATTGAGGCATTAGATATTAGCTTGCCTTCTTGTATAAGATCAGTTGCTTGATCTTTGTACCGATCTGGTAGATGTTGAAGTAGTTTTTCTAGTTGATCATAACCTATCATAACGAAAGAGGAGGGCTATCATAACGAAAGAGGAGGGCTTGTGTATTTGCAATACGCCACATGTTTGCCGCTTGTGCAGCTACTCTTTTCCCTAATGCATCAATTACCTTTGATTCTTTATCAGGTGGGGACGCTTCTCATAATGTTTGAGAATTGGCCCTTTTCCTAGCATTGGACACCACCAATGAATCAAGTGGAAGGTGTCCTTTAATATAGGCTGGGTCTGTAGGTGCTGGTCTATATTTCTTTTCAATTCTAGGGTTTAAAATTCTCGTGAGTACAGGATCTTTAAATACTTCTGGAGCATGCTTGATTACTCCTTTAATCATTGGAAGAATTTGAGCAGTCCTCTGAGTGTGCTCAAAGGTGTCTAAGAGAAAATCCTCTTCAATATCGTCAGAATGCATAGACACTCCATGGTAAATAGCAGCTCTGTTTATTAAATGACTAAAACGAATTGGGTTTTCTGGAGGGGAATGCTTTGATGGGTATGAATGCGGTTCCGGAACGTCAGGCATAGTCTGTGGATTTGGAAAATCATATATGGGTACCTCTGTTGGGTTTGAATAATCCCATATAACCTCATCTATGTGGTATGAGCTAGGCTCTTCCTCATCCTCCCCTCCCTCTAAGTTATATTCGTCATCATTTTGCTGTGAGGAATGTGATAATGGAGAATGTGCAGGAGATGTATGAGGTGATCTGTGAGGAGGTATAGGAGAAGGAGGAAGAAGAGGTATAGGAGAGGAAGAAGAGGTATAGGAGAGGAAGGGTGCATAGGAGATGTTGCACAGTCCTTCTTGGCAGGCACTACATGAGTGGGCGGTGCATCTGCTTGTCTCTTCTTGTGAAGTGTAGTGCCCACATGACCTATCTTTGGGTCTATATAGATCTTTTGTTGAGGATCTGGTGTAAAAAGTTCCTCCTCTTCTACAACCTTCCTGGGCTTCGTTTTTTTCGGCTCCGGTGGAGGTTGTGGTTTTTCTTTAGCATTGGGAGGTGTTTTAACGTCCTGTAGCAAAGTTTTCGGTGCCAAAGGTGTTGTTTTCGGCTTCATAGGCGTGTTCGAGGGTTTGGGCACCTCCAAATCAGGCTTCTTTGTTTTCGGCACCAAAGGTGTAGAAGTGGACGGCTTCGGAGCCGGTGCTTCTTTCGGTTTCAGTATCGATAAGTCTTTATGTTTCGGTGCCGGTACGATTTTTGGCTTCGGTACCGAAGGGTCTTTTGGCTTCGGTACTGAGGTGTCTTTATGTTTCGGTGCAGACAGGAGATGTTTACTCGGTGTCGAGGCACTAGAAGGCTTTGTTGGTTTCTTCGGAGCCGGGCTCGATGGCGGGGCTGTCGAAGTGGATTTTCGGTCTCGACTGGGCCCCTTGAGCGGAGTGCTGACCTTTGCCTTCGGTTTGGGCAGAGTATGTGGTGCAGGGGCAGTAGTACTCACGCGCTGACCCGATGGAATGGAGTCATCTGAGTCGTCTGCCTCGGCTACGATCTGGAGCTCCGGAGAGTCTTCTTCGGGAACGAGGGGGACCTCTTCGTCGAAGATATCCTCCGGTGCTGGGGCTGATCTCGTGTCGACGGGCCCTCCGATCCCGGATGGTTTTCTTCGATCGGAAGGACGCACAAGCTGTGCAGGTCGGCTTGTCGTGTTCCGGCGATAGGCAGAGGTTACAAACCTCGTGGTGATCGCTATGTGGGAATTTTGCCTGGCATTTCGGGCATTTCTTCAATGGAGTTCTTTCCATGTGGTGTAGGACGCACAGCGTCGATAGGCCTAATGGCCCACTTCGATGACCGGAATGGAAGTTATGTCGTCGAAAAGCCTTGTCTTCGATGTCGAAGGTAGTTTGTTGAAGTTTGTGAAAGTTCTGCGCTTCGAAGTTGCTAAAAAATGTTTTTCTGGCCGGAGCAGAGAAACTTTCATCCGAACCCAGCGGCGGAAAAAAACAATCTAAGGATGGAGTCGATGCCCATGCGCATGCACACTGTTGTCCAAGGGAGGAGTCACCTATCTCATGACTACAAAGACTTCTTCCAAGACAACAACAACCTGCAATCATCTGAGCCCAACACCAGGTGGCGGTCTAATGCTAAGGTGTACAATCTGCAGCTCATATGCCTCGAACTGTACATTTTTGTTAAATTGCATCGGGACCCCTCGAGTGATCAGGACAATTCAGTGCTTAGTACCAAACAAGTTCTGAAGAACAACATACACTATTCCTTTAAGGCTACACCATATACACACACACACCCAAATATTTATGAAATATATATTACTTGTGCATGGGCTGGACTATTCATTCTATAACTATTATTGACTATCACTGGTGAAGTAAGAATATTCCTTATGAAAGAAACGGTGATTGCTTACCAACAGTAGAGTCTGCCTAGGGGTGAATAGCGGCTGTGGAAGGGTCAACTACTGGTTTCTCTTTTAACATGCAACAGGAAAGGAAAATGCTAATTACCAGTGTGCATCTGTTCTTGGCATGTAGAGCTGCAGAGTTGCACACTGTGCATAGATCGCCACCTAGTGTTGGGCCCGGATGTTTGCAGTTTGTTGTCCTGAAAAGTTCTTTGAAAGTCACGAGATAGGCGACTCCTTCTTAGGACCACATTGCGCATCGGCATCGGCTCCATCCCCAGATTGCTTTTCGCCATTAGGGAAATGATGGAGCTTTGCAAGAAAAAGCAGGATGCCCATGTAATTTGTATCTAATTAAGATAATACTGGAACAGACAAGGGGAGGCGGGTGGGCGTGTGCAACTCTGCATTTTCCGTTCGAGGCATATGAGCTGCAGATTGAACACTGTGCATAGATTGTATAGCAGTACCCACTCTTAGCAGCGACAACCCCTATCTGTTGCAGTAGTTTGGAATAATGTTTTGAGAACAGCCTGGCCCACATTAGCTTGTGTTTTTGTTTGCAGATCTACACAATAGTGTTTTGTGAATGTGTGCGGTGTAGCCCATGTAGCTGCTCTGCAGACGTCATCTAGGGGAATGTTCCCATAAAAATTCCATAGAAACCCCTATTTTTCTTGTAGAGTGGGCTTTAGGAGTAACAGATAACGTACATTTAGCTTTGTGGTAACAAATCTGTATGCATTTGACAATCCATCTAGCTATCCCAGATTTTGAAATGGGATTACCTTTGTGTGGTGGTGTGAAAGACACAAAAAGCTGTTTTGTCTTACAAAAAGGTTGAGTTTTTTCTATGTAGCATAGCAATGCTCTTTTGACATCGAATATGTGAAGAGCTCTTTCTGCTAAAGACTGTGGTTGCGGGAAGAAAACGGGCAGTTCCACAGATTGATTGAGATGGAATCGAGAAATGACTTTGGGCAGGAAATTTGGATTAGTACGTAGAACTACCTTATTTTGATGCATTTGCAAGAAGGGTTCTTGGATGGTTAGTGCTTGTAGTTCACTAACTCTCCGCAGAGAAGTAATAGCAACTAGGAAGGCAACTTTCCATGTTAAAAATTGCAATTCACATCTGTGTAAAGGTTCAAAGGGAGGCCCCATTAACCGTGTGAGAACAATGTTTAAATTCCACACAGGCAAAGGTGGTACTCTGGGAGGGATTATTCTTTTAAGGCCTTCCATAAAGGCTTTAATGGCAGGCACTGTGAACAGAGATAGACGTTGTCTGTTTTGCAGATATGCTGCTATTGTAGCAAGATGTAGTCTAATGGACTTATAGGCTAAGTTACATCTTTGGAGATGCAGTAAGTATCCTATGATGTGTTGAATAGACACATTTAGGGGATCAATATTGTTGTTGTGACAATATATCACAAATCGTTTCCACTTGGCCTCGTAACATGCCCTAGTGGTTGGATGTCTAGCTTCTTTAATGACGTTCATGCAGTCTGGAGGAAGGTTCAGATATCCAAATTGTAGGACTTTAGGAGCCAGATCGCAAGGTTGAGCTGGGTCTGGGTCTGGGTGTCTGATCTCTCCATGGTTCTGTGTTAAGAGGTGTGGAGACCGGTGCAGTTTTTGGTGCGGTACTACAGACAGTTGTAGCAGTGTGGTGTACCACGGTTGTCTGGCCCACGTTGGAGCAACTAGGATGAGGGTCAGAGAATGCTGCTGTAGTTTGCGTACTACTAGTGGCATGAGTGGTGGAGGTGGAGGTGGAAAAGCGTACGCAAATCTGTTTGACCAATTCATCCATATCGCATTGCCTTTTGACAGTGGGTGTGGACATCTGGCGGCGAAGCTTGGGCATTTTGCGTTTTCGTGGGTGGCAAATAAGTCTATTTGAGGTTGTCCCCACATCTGAAAGAATTGTTGAAGAACTTGCATATGAAGTTCCCACTCGTGGGTCTGTGGCGTTTGACTTAGATCCGCTATAGTATTTTGTACTCCCGGAACATGCTGGGCTAGGAGGAATATGTTTTGAGGTATAGCCCACCTCCATATGTCCTGTGCTAGTTGAGAGTTGCAGGGAGTGTGTGCCTTCCTGCTGCTGTATGTAGTACACTGCTGTCATGTTGTCTGTACGGACAAACACAGCTTTGTTTGCTACTTGCTTCTGAAAAGCTTTTAGGGCTAGGAATATTGCTAGTAACTCCAGATGATTGATGTGGAGTAATTTTTGTTGTGGTGTCCACCTGCCTTGCATGGTGTGTTGCAGTAGGTGGGCTCCTCAGCTGGAGAGCGATGCGTCCGCAGTCAAGATTATCTGAGGAACTGGCTCTAGGAACAGTCGTCCCTTGGAAAGGTTTCTGGTGTTCCACCTCTGCAGAGAGCGATGAGTCCGACCGTCTACCAACACTAGGTCTGTTATGTGTCCTTGAGCCTGGTTCCATTGACGTGATAAGCACTCTTGGAGAGGATGCATCTGAAGACTTGCATGGGGTACTATGAAGATGCAAGAGGCCATCATCCCTATGAGTTGCATGAACACTCGTGCTGGGAGGGAGTGTTGTAGTTGAAACTTTGTTAGAAGAGTTTGCATGCTGGCTACCCTTGCTGGAGTGGGATCAACTAGCACTGTTGTGGTGTTTATTGTGGCACAGAGGTACTGTTGTACTTTGGATGGCTGTAGATGAGACTTGGTGTGTGAACCCCGAATTGTGGAGCAGTTGGATGGTGGTATGAGTGTGTTCCATGCATTGATTGTATGAGCTGGCTTTCATGAGCCAGTCGTCGAGGTACGGGAAGACATGGATGTGTTGTCTTCATAAATGCGCTGCCACTACTGCTAAGCACTTGGTGAATACTCTTGGTGCTGTTGTAACTCCGAATGGGAGTACTTTGAATTGATATTGCTGCCCGTCTATTACAAATCTGAGATACTTCCTGTGAGCCTTGTGAATGGGAATGTGGAAGTATGCGTCCTTGAGATCTAGAGTAGCCAGGAAGTCATTTTGCAGCAAGAGCGGAAGGACTTGTTGGAGTGTGACCATGTGAAAATGGTCAGACTGTATGTATATGTTAAGCGGTCTGAGGTCTAAAATAGGCCTTAGAGAGCCGTCCTCTTTTGGAATCAGAAAATATAGAGAGTAAAACACCCTTTTTTGTTGGTGCAGAGGAACTGGTTTCATTGCACTTTTTTCTAGCAGAGATACTACTTCTTGCTTTAACAGTGATAGATGTTCTTGTGACATTGGACGCTGTTTGGGTGGTATGTTTGGGGGTTAGATGTTAGTTCTAGACAGTAACCTGACTGAATAAATTGTTGCACCCACCTGTCTGATGTGATGTGGATCCAGGCAGGCAGGAATTGTTGAAGTATCCCCCCCCCACAGGAGTGGAATGCTGGGGGGGGGGGGGGGGGGGGGGGGGGGGAGAGGAAAGTCATTGGGTAAGGGTAGAGGCAGAGCGTGAGGAGTTGTTTTTGCCTCTGCCTTTATTGTGGTTACCCCTGTAACCCCCTCTCTCGTAGCCCTTAGTGATTGTGGATTGACCTGGGATTTTGTAGGAAGTGGAGGGACTTTGAGGAGTAGCCTTTTGTGTAGCCTCTGTATGATTAGCGACGAAAGGAACGTCTGGGAGCTTGCTGCTGCAAGGCTCCCATAGATTTTGCTGTATTTGTCTTTTTTCATTTTCTCTAAAGACACCAACATTTGGGCTCATCAAATGGCTGATTAAGGATGGAGTTTTGTACCTCAGGTTTAAAACCTGAAATACGTAGCCAGGCATGTCTACGTAGTAGGGTGCTGGTATTGATTGCCCTTGAGGCGGTATCTGCAGCGTCTAGGGCACAACGGATGGAAGTATTAGTGATATTTTTACCTTCCTGTATAAGTTCATTAGCCCTGTTTTTGTATTTGTCTGGTAGGTGCTGCATTATGGACGCTAGTTCGTCATAATGTGCCCGGTCGTATCTTGCCAGCAATGCTTGGGTGTTGGCAATGCGCCAGATGTTAGCTGCTTGTGCCGCTGTTCGCTTGCCGGAGGCGTCAAGGATCTTAGATTATTTGTCTGGTGGTGAGGCCTCACCTGATGTCTGGGAATTAGCACGTTTAGGTGCATTAGACACTACTAAAGAATCGAATTGTGCTGGACCTTTAATATAAACTGGATCTGTAGGGGCAGCTTTATATTTTTTCTCAATGCGAGGATTGAGGACCCTAGTCCTGACAGGATCCTTAAAAACCTCTGTTGAGTGCTTGATGACACCCTTAAGCATTGGTAAAATGGCAGTACACCTTTGTGTGTTATCAAAAGTGTCTAATAGGAAATCTTCCTCCACTGCATCGGTCTGTAAGTCCACCTCATAATATTGTGCAGCTCTTTGGACTAGTAGGTTAAACCCTATAGTGTCCTCTGGTGGGGAAGGTCTGGAAGGGTATACATCATCTTGTGGGACGTAAGGCACATCAGGGGTGTTGTAATCATCCCATGGATTAGGTGACTGAGGGGGGACTATCGGTGCCTGCTGGGTCGTGTGCACACCCACCTATGTCGTCAGAATCTGTGTCTACACCATCATCTGGATTAGTAGATGGTGTAGGTGAATGATGTGGTGGAGGAGGTGTAGGAGGAGGAACAATATGGGAAGGTGGTGGAGAAGGGACCTTAATGGAGAGGTTGCAATGTCCTTCTTTGGAGGGCAGGAGGTGCTGGAGCCTCAAGCTGGCTCTTCTTGGAGCTGAGAGTCAATTGTCCGGTTTTAGGATCCTTAACAAGAGTTTTTCGGATTGGGAACTGGTGTAAAAAGTTCTTCTGAGTGGGGCAAATCCTTCGGCGTCAAAGTTTTCGGCTCCATAGGTTTTTTCGGCACCGAGTCGGTAGCTGGTGTTGAGTCTTTTGGCTTAGGAGTGTGCCCTTTTGCAATGTCTTTTACCGGAACCTGTTTTTTTGGTTCCGGGTGTTTTTTCGGCTCGGACGCGTGTGAATCTGGCGCTTTGGACGTTTTTTTACTCTGCTCAGAGTGCGGTTTCAGCATCGATGAGCCGCTGCCAGTCTTCGGCGCCATGTGCTTAGGTGTCAGAGCAATGGTCGGCGTAGTAGAGGAAGATGGCTTCTTCGGTGTCAGTATAGGATTGGCACCGGGAATAGGCTGGCTCGAGCCCGAGCCGTCTGAAGGCTTAGTGGGCTTTTTTGCCGGGCCCGAAAGCGGGGCGTGGGAAGCAGTGTCTCGGTGTGCACCCAGGCCCGGAGCGGAGGGTGTGACCAAAGCCATTATGAGGTTGTTGAGGAAGGGTTGGGGTTGACAGTTTTACTTACGACCCGTTGAGCTGGAGTGATGTCCTCGACGTCGGAGTCTTCAGCATCTGAGGATCCGATACTCTCTTCGGCGTGCTGGTGTTCTGGCACGTCAATGCCCTCTTCGAAGATGTCGTCTGGGATCTAAGCTGACGAGCGAGCCATAATTCTCCGAGCTCGTCGGTCCTGAATGGTTTTCTTGGAGCGGAATGAGGCACACGCCGAACAGTCTTTAGCCTCGTGCTCCGATGAAAGGCAAAGGTTGCACACCACATGTAGAGCGGTGTGGGGAAACTTCGACCCACACCGAGGACACTTCTTGAATGGCGTTCTTTCCATGAGTCAGTAAGCAAGGCCTAGATGGGCCCGAAGGCCTTCGTCGACGACCCGAATTAAAAAGACTTGAAGTGGTAGAGAATCGCTTTGATGTAGCACGATCGAAACAATACCGTTGAACTGGGTGAGGATTGCGCGCCGAAGGAAAATCGGTTCCAAACTGGAGCGAAGGAAACACAAACGAGCCCAATGGCGGAAAAAAACAATCTGGGGATGGAGCCGATGCCCATGCACAATGTGGTCCTAAGGAGGAGTCACCTATCTTGTGACTTCCAAAGAACTTTTCAGGACAACAACAAACTGCAAACATCCTGGCCCAACAGTAGGTGGCGATCTATGCACAGTGTGCAATCTGCAGCTCATATGCCTTGAACATACATTGAACAATTCACTTATCTTTGCCAGTTTTAGAGACTCAAAAGAAGCAAACAGCAGTTTGGACTATAGACTGCTCCTTTTTCCAAAATCCAACCAATCCAAAAGAGCCATACATCACTCATTGTATGAAGAGCTGTTAAATAGTACAAAAGTGAAACTAAGCATATCAGAAAAATCTAACTATGTTTGTGGGATATAAGCTTCAGACTTGAGGCTCAGCATAAATAAGGGATCATAGATGAAATAAAACTGAATCTTTATAGAACATATAAATCTGGAAGTAAGACCATGGGGTATTCCACAAGTAAAAAAAAGGGTGAGATACTTGTGTTTATGGGCTGTGTATCCATGTGTGCTCTGTAGACAACTAGCTCTCCAGGTACATATACTCCAGAAGCATTTACTAAAACATTACTGTGAAGAGACACAATCAAAGAAGCTACAGTAGTTAATATAGTTTAAAAAATTTGCAGTAATCGTATCCAAATACCTCCTCCACACAAGGTTACTTCCACGGTGAAAGAGGACAGCCAGTGCCATTTCAGAAGCAGAAAACAAAATCTAAAATGGAAATCACATTTTGTGGAATTGTAGGCTTAATGTCAACATCACAGTGCTTTATACTGACTCCATCCATGGGAGATGCCCAATGGTGGAAAAAGGCATCTTAAAATGCGGACTACTTTCTAGGGGCATTGTGGGCTTATTCTTATCAAAGGGAGGTGCTTTAGACATTTCCCATGGTCAAAGCCCACAAAGAAAACCTTTTACACTTTCTTTTATGTCCCAACCACTAGATAGTGGAATAATGCACATCATGCAAAACTAGGACTTTTGAAGTGAGATCCTCAAACAATCTTGCAAGTAATTGTCCTCAGTTTGAAAACCCTTCTTGTGTCACTTAGATTTACTCTACTGCGTGCCTCACTGCCATCAGAATTCACATTTACAGGGCATTATCCTTAGTTTCACATTACAAGCTAACTTGTAGGTAGGATATCATCATGCCCAAAACGTGTCTCCTCATAAGTTAGAGGTAAAGTCCTCTCAGACCAGAGAATTAATACACATTCTAGTACAATTGGTCTATCCATGCTGCTAAAAATTGGGCTCAGAAATGACATCCTATTCAACGCAACACCCAAGTGATTTATCAACCTAGTGGCTTGTCAGTTGCGAATCAGGTCAAGCACAATTGCAATCGCACTTAAAAATATAATACATTTAAAAAAAGGACAAAGGCAGGTACTGTATTCAATTAATGCAAGTCACTCTGTACAATCATGATTACATTCTTATTATGGACTTGGCAAAAATGATCCTGCTTCATAAACAATGGGCATTACCTATAGTGCTGTCTCCTGCTGGTCTTCTACGAGGATTATTGGGGTACGAGGAGTAATACTGCGATGGTCCCTTCACTCCTGTAGGTGAAAGTGAGCTTGGACTTGTCATTCCGATTTCACTAGGCAGGAAACCAGGCTAAGAAACAAGATGGCACATTCAATTAATAGCCAATAAAAATTGAGATGCCGCAAAACATGCACATTGCTCCACATAAGTAAGTTAACCTTAGGAAAGATTTCCCAAAAGTCTATTCTATTAACAGATACAGCAAGCATTAACATAACAAATAGGTCAAGTTTGCCTTTTCAGTTAGATCTCACACCTATTGGTTTTGCCAAAGTTGCCAAGTACAGCTGAATTTGTATTTAATCAGTGGCCTGGCAGCAGAAGCAGGGGAGCAGTCAGTGCACTGAAGCACATCAGTGGCCTGGCGACTAAACATAATTGCTAAGGACAGTAATGGAATGCCCCTCTAATGGGTGCTATAAGAGGAATGACTGTTTGGCATCTACAACAATCACAATGTGTCTTGCAGTAAAAAAAAAAAACATTTTTTTTTTTAAAGATTGCTTTTTTAAAAGTAAGGGCAAAATGTAAATGACAAAAATGTTATGATTCAGAATACTTTTCAGATGTAAAATAGCCCCCAATGCATTCCTAAGGAATACCTTCCCAGAAGGCGAAATGACAGACCCAAGAGCTATAAATGAAAGTTGATCAGGAGCCCGTTTTTCTGTTGAGGGGGAGTTTCCCACAACCCCCAGGAGCCTCTACACTCGTGGCTGTTGCCGCCACCGCCTTCCCGCGCCTGGAGGCGCATAAAGAGCTTGCTAGGGTCCCGCAGCGCGGGAGCCCGTTTTTCTGTGAAGGGGGAGTTTCCTACCATCCCCAGGAACCTCTAAACCCGGGGCCGTTGCCGCCACCGTCTTCCCGCGCCTCGAGGCGCATAAAGAGCCAGCTCGGGTCCTGCGGGACGCACGCGCGGACGAAGCCTGAACCAAGGGCGGGCCGGTCTGAGCCCGTCCGAGCCTAGACGTGGCTGGGCTGGGCCACCCCCGTTGGTTCTGTGATCTGGTGCCATAATTTATTTTTGAGTAATAGTTTGAGTATTTAGATTCTAGGTCGAACGAAAAAGGAAAAGTCTGAATCCAGAATAGAGAGTTCATTCGCTACAGGCTTCTTGTTTGATATTCAACAATCTTTCGTCTATATCTATCATCTACACGGCATCGGCAATATATAAACTACTTCCGCAGTCCGTTATTTACTGTCGGCTCGCATCTCCACGCGGGCTAGCTCACTGATCTTCGTATTCTGAACTATAGAACCAGACGCCAGTTACCGCTTCCTATCTTCATCTTAGAGGTATGCACCACGCTTGAGCAGATAAGTAAGGGACTCTCAGTAGGACTTTTTTCTAAAAAATACCCACGCTCTTTTTATTTACTCTACAGGATCTGGTTTCCTAAAGAAGCTACACGCTAGACCGAGATTACTCCACAAGAAAACCTTCGGTTTCGTCTTAGTTCCACATACATAAGGTAATCTTTGCTTCGAAGTTTAACAGCCAGTCGAGACATTATTTTTAAATACTTGTAGTCCCGATATACAAGCATTATCAGTTTGTTTACATTTTAGCTACTGAACCCATAAAACCATATCGCAAGTGATTTTTAACGACACAGACTGTCATCTCCACTTAAGCTTCATTATCCAAGGTACGATCTATGAAACTTCTTAGTGAGGTCTCATTTATGAGCTTACGTTGTGTAAGTTATAGGGTCTTAATCTACAATTTAGACTTTATTACTTTTGTGTTCCAATGCAGTCGACTAAAAGACCACGTCCAGTGGATTACTTCGGTCTTTCCCTCGCTAATATTCATGGTCTAAAGTGTGTATGTTCCTGAAACCAAGGTATGACACTCCGCATTTTCAGTTTATTCCTCTTACTAACATAACTGAAGGGCAAAAAATACCAACTGTGCTCTATTTTGATCCCGTAGAATTCCTCGTCGTTTCAGAACGCAGGCTTCATAACCAGTTCTCTTTATCATCCTTTTGGTAAGAGTTTAGTCAATAAATCGATCCACTTGTCCTAACCTCAATTGTTTACAGCAGATCATTCAACAATAGGTCTACTTTATCTCAACCATAATCCTTTAGAGTCGATTATTCAATAACAGGTCCTTTTTTTATCTCAATGTACGAAACACGTATTTTTCCACATATGTGTTGCTTGTTTCACTTTAAACAAACATTTATGTATATGTTTACTTCAGCTATGCTTATCAATTTTTTTGCATTTTCAATGTTTGTTTAATCTATAGATTCATAACCTTTTACGATACATAGTGTACAATCAAATGTGAATCAACTGAATCAGTGTTATATGTGCTGAAAGACGTTCCTTTCAAAAGCTTACATATGCTTATTATATTATGTTTTTCAGCGCCCCTGACGAAGGGAAATATTCCCGAAATGCATTTGGACTGGATTATTTTTTCACTTTAACTGATTATTTTTCTCGTTTAGATAGTAAATTAAATGTCTAGAGTAAGACATACAAATACTGATTGTTCATGCCAAATGTATACACAGTATGTTTAAAAAGCTGTAATTGTGAAATGATTTGTTTTAATTAAATTTTCGAAATATCACACAAGCATTTGTAACTTGATAGATTACACAGGCAGATGGATTTCTGCCACAGGTAGTGCGGGAAGGGTCTAATGACGTTAGCCACTAGTCTATATTCATCCTCTCTAGTGACAGCCATACTGGCGTGTAGTCCTGGTCCGGAGTGAGCCAGTATATCCCCTGTTTGGCCAGGCATGCCGTTTGGAATGTTTTAAAGTTTGTGATGTTCAGCTCCCCTAAGTTTTTGTGCAGCCTTAGCTTCTGTAGGCTTATCCTGGGCCTCTTATCTCTCCAGATGAATTTGTTGATCATGTTATCTAGCTTTTTGTGGAAGTCTTCGGTTAGTGTTAGTGGTAGCATACCTAGCATGTAGTTGACCATGGGCGTTACCATCATTTTGATTGTTTCCACCCTACCCCACCAGCTGATGTACTTCGGAGACCAAGAGTTCAGTTTCTCGTTAAGTTTCTTTAGTATAACTCCTTCATTATGGTCTAGCGTCGACTTGAGGTCCCTGCCAAAGTAGAGACCGAGGTGTCGTGCGTCTATAGTGGGCGCCAGACAACACACCAAACTCGGGACACAGGTTAGTTGCTCAATGCTTCTTTTATTTCTTTCCTTTGGCCGTTGGTTACATGCACGTCCGTCCCCGTACCCGTCCTGGTCAGTCTGCTGTCCTTCCTGTCCCTAACCGGATGTGGTGTCCGGTGACCTGGTCACCTCCCTCATGACCCACAGGGTCCTAGTGTCCTCCAATCCTGTCTTCCTGTATGTCGGATCACGACACGAGGTATTTCAGGAATTCCTTTTGCCAAGCCAGCCTGGAGTTACCCAGGACTGCGCTGGATGTGTGTACATTCATGGGTTTGCATTCCGACTTGTCCCTGTTTAACTTGTACCCCGAGACTAGCGCATACTCCTCTATGGTGCTTATTAGTGCCGATATCGAGGTGGTCGGGTTCTTGGTTATAATCAGTATATCGTCAGCGTACGCTGCTAGTTTCACCGTGTTGTCTTTAATACAGACGCCTTTTATCTCAGAGTTGTTCCTGATCATGGCGATCAGCTGCTCTAGTGCCAATAGGAATAGGGCTGGGGACAGAGGGCATCCTGGTCTTGTTCCTCTCCCTAGGGTTAGTGGTTCTGATGTACCCCCGTTCACCACCACCCGAGCTCTCGGTTCATTATAGAGTGCCATTACCATACTTCTATACTTCTCCCCCAGCCCGAACTTCTGCATACATAGGTCCAAAAAAGGCCAGGAGACCCTGACGAAGGCCTTTTCGGCGTCAAGTGCAATCATGACAGCCGGGTCTGTGCTGTTGGATGTGTGGTTGATAAGGTGGCATAGGAGTCTAGTATTGTCCTGGGTCATTCTGTTTTTAAGGAATCCTACTTGTGAGTTGTGTATTAGGTAGGGAAGCTGCGTGTTGAGTCTAGCCGCCAGGACTTTGGCGTAGATCTTGCAATCCTCGTAATTAGGGAGATTGGGCGAAAGTTTTGGGGGTACTGCGGGCCCTTGCTTACTTTTGGTATAACTATAATGTTGGCCTCAGCCATTGAGTCTGTCATACGACCCTTACGGACACAGTGAGTCAAAACCTCGACCATAGTGGGTTTTAGCAGATGGAGGTAGTGCTTGTAGAAAACCGCAGTGTAGCCATCCGGCCCTGGCGCTTTGTTCTCCTTGAGTGTTGCTATCACTTTCTCGATTTCTGCCCCTGTTATGTCATGTTCGAGTGACACTCTCTGGTCCTCTGACAACATGGGTAGTGCAAGTTTATCCAGTAGGCTTGCCCCCCCATCCGCTTTGAGGTCCTTATCTGCCGTGTATAGCTTCTCGTAGAAGTCCTTGAAAACCTTCAGGATTTCTTTGTTTGCCGTTTGCGTCCTTTTCTTGCCGTCGGTTATTGCTGCTATTGAGTGTTGTCTCGGTGTCCCTTTTAGATATGACGCTAGCGCTCTCCCTGCTTGGTTATCTGTACATAGATTGATAGCTTTGTATTTATCCATGTACCCGCTCTCTCGCTCAGTATCTTGTTAAGTTCGTATTTTCTCTTTGTCAGATCAGTCAGTGTGTTATCGTCTGTTAGGTTGGCACAGTGGCCCCTTTCAAGGTCCCTGATCTGGTTCTCTAGTTCTGTTATCTTTTTGTTCCTCGTCGGGAGAGGTTAAAGAATATAAGATGAGGTAATTATAGGATAAGATATGGAATCCATTAGGTGTTAGTGGTATCTTTGATTATACAGGCTTGTAAATAGCTTCTTTTCACTTTCTCAGGTGAGTAATCTAGATATCTTGAAAATAGTGGCCTGAGAAGAGTGTTGTTACGTGACGACTGGGTTAGCCACGGTTGTTGAGCTGCCTCTCCTGAGAATCCGGTCGTTACACCGTACCAGCTGCAGTGGTTTGAAAAAGAGTTTTAAGGACAGCCTGGCCTACAGCCGCTTGTTGCTTAGCTTGCACGTCAAAACAGTAGTGTTTAGTGAAAGTGTGTATGGTAGACCATGTAGCTGCCCTACATATGTATTCTAGGGGAATATTTCCTAGGAAAGCCATGGATGCCCCCATTTTGCGCGTTGAGTGGGCTTTTGGGGGGGAACTGTTAAAGTGCGCTTTGGCCTTTTGATAGCATATTTGAATGCATTTAACTATCCATCTGGCTATTATGGTCTTAGAAATGGGATTACCATTATGTTGTGGTGAAAAGGCAACAAATAGTTGCTTTGTCTTTCTGAATGATTTTGTTTTGTCAACGTAATATAGCAGAGCTCTTTTAACGTCTAGTGTGTGTAGAGCTCTTTCAGCTACTGACTGCGGGTTTTGAAAGAAAACTGGCAACTCTATAGACTGATTGATGTGGAAAGTGGAGATAACTTTTGGCATAAATTTAGGGTTTGTATGAAGCACTACCTTATTGTGGTGCATTTGCATGAAAGGTTCCATAATGGTTAGTGCCTGGAGCTCACTCACTCGCCTGAGGGAGGTAATGGCAATTAAAAATGCCACCTACCATGTTAAGAATTGTAGTTCACATGAATGAAGTGGTTCGAAGGGTGGTCCCAGGAGTCTGGTCAGTACTATGTTTAAGTTTCAGACTGGCGAAGGTGGATGCTTCTTTTAAGTTCTTCCATAAAAGATTTGATAGGTGGTATTCTGAACAGGGACACATGGTGTCTGTTTTGAAGATATGCTGCTATAGCAGCAAGGTGTAGCCTTATGGATGAGTACGCTAGATTACATCTTTGAAGATGTAGCAGGTAACAGATGTTTTGTATGGAGGCATCTAATGGATTGATTTGGTTATTACAATAAATTACAAATCTTTTCCATTTAGTTGCATAGCATGCTCTGGTAGTGGGACGCCTTGCTTCTTTGATAATGTTCATGCAGTCTGGATGCAAGTTAAGATATCCGAACTCTAAGACCTCAGGAGCCAGATCGCTAGGTTCATCTGATTGGGATCTGGGTGCCTGATTTCTCCATGGTTCTGTGTTAGCAATTGTGGCAAAAGGCGCAGCCTTTGGTTAGGAACTACTGAGAGTTCTAGGAGCGTTGTGTACCATGGCTGTCTTGCCCATGTGGGAGCAACCAGGATCATTGTGAGTGACTGTTGCCTTAGTTTGCATGCCACTAATGGAATCAGTGGGGTTGGTGGAAAAGAGTAGGCAAATCTGCCTGACCAGTTCATCCATATCGCATTGCCTTATGACAACAGGTGTGGGAACCTGGCAGCAAAGGACGGGCATTTTGAGCTTTCGTTTGTGGCAAACAGATCTATCTCTGGATGTCCCCACTTTTGGAAGAATGGTTGGAGAACTTGAGGGTGAATCTCCCATTAGTGTATTTGTTGGCTGTGTCGGCTTAGTAGATCTGCTATCTGATTGTCTATTCCTGGGAGGTGTTCAGCCAGGAGAAAAATGTTTTTGGGAATTGCCCACCTCCATATGCTCTGTGCTAGGTGAGATAGCTACAGAGAGTGTGTCCCTCCCCGTTTTTGGATGTAGTACATGGCTGTCATGTTGTCCGTCCGTATTAACACAGCCTTGTTGCACAAGTATTTCTGAAAGGCTTTCATTGCTAGAAATACTGTTAGTAACTCCAAGTGGTTTATATATAGTGTCTTTTGCTTGACTGTCCAGAGACCTTGGACTGTATATTGAAGGAGATGGGCTCCCCAACCTGTAAGTGAAGCGTCTGCTGTTAATACTACTTGTGGAACTGGCTCTTGGAACAGTCGCCTCTTGGAAAGGTTTTGTGGGTTCCCCCACTGCAGAGAGTTGGAAGTGCAACTGTCTACCAACACTAGATCTTTTAGTTGTCCTTGAGCTTAGTTCCACTGCCGTGCTAGGCATTCCTGTAAGGGACGCATTTGAAGCAGAGTATGAGGGACAATGAATATGCAGGAGGCCGTCATGCCTATAAGCTGCATGAACACTCGAGCTGGCAGGGAGTGTTGTATTTGAAATCTTTGAATGAGAGCCTGTATGTGGTTATCCTGGCTTGATTTGGATATGCCTTTGCCACTGAGGTATCTATTGTTGCTCCCAGATATTGTTGTATGTGGGAGGGTTGCAGATGTGATTTTGGGTAATTTATGGAAAATCCTAGACTGTGCAGTAGCTGGATTGTTTCAGACACATGGCTTGCACAATGTGCGTACGAGTTGGCTTTTATGGCGTTTATGAGCCAATCGTCGAGGTAGGGGAACACATGGATGTGTTACCTTCTGAGGTGTGCTGCTACTACTGCTAGGTTTTTAAAAATCCTTGGTGCTGTAGTTACCCCGAAGGGGAGAACTTTTAATTGATAGTGGTGACCTTCTATTGTGAACCTGAGGTATTTCCTGTGAGCTGGATGTATATGGATGTGAAAGTATGCATCTTTGAGGTCTAATGTAGCAAAGAAGTCGCCTTGCTGGAGTAGTGGGAGTACTTGTTGTAGAGTGATCATATGGAAAGGATCTGAGTGTATGTACTGGTTCAGAGGTCTGAGGTCCAATATTGGTCTGAGGGATCCTTTTTTGGGAATGAGGAAGTATAGAGAGTATACTCCTGTCCCTTGATGTTGAAATGGGACTGGCTCTTTGGCACCCTTATCCAGCATTGATAGCACCTCTTGTTGTAACAGCGTGATGTGTTCTTTGGACATTGGACGGTGTTTGGGCGGTATGTTGGGTGGCGTATAGATGAGTTCCAGGCAATAACCATACTGGATAATTTGTCTCACCCACCGGTCTGTCGTAATGGCATTCCAGACTGGTAGGAATTGTGTTATTCTGCCCCCGACTGGTGTTAAGTGGTCTGGAGGGAGTGTGAACAAGTCACTGTTTGGTGGCGGTGGAGGCTCTGGTGTTATTACCACCATGTCCTCTGCCCTTGTTATTGTTCCCTCTATAACCTCCTTATTGGGAGCCTCTATTAAAAGGTGCCTTGTGTAGTACTTTTAAATGATGAAGAGGTTTGGGATGTGTTGCCTCTGCCTGAGCCTCGAAAAGAGGAGCGACGAAAGGAGCTCCTAGACTGTTGAAATTGCAGTGCACCCATGGACTTAGCGGTGTCAGTATCTTTTTTCATCTTTTCTAAGATGGTATCAACTGCAGGGCCAAACAAGAAATCCTGGTTAATGGGTTGATTGAGTATGGTAGATTGCACCTCATTTTTAAAACCCGAGATGCGGAGCCAGGCCTGCCGGCGTAGCAACACACTAGTGTTGACAGACCTAGCGGCTGTATCAGCTGCATCATGGGCGCATTTTATGGATGAGTTTGTGATGAATTTCCCTTCCTGTATTAGGTCATTTGCTTTTGCCTTATAGGGTTCTGGTAGGTGTTGTAATAATCCCTCCAGTTCATCATAGTGTGCTCTGTAATAGCGTGCTAGGAGAGCATGTGTATTGGCAATTCTCCAGGTATTTGCTGCCCGAGAGGCCACTCTTTTCCCTGAGGCTTCTAGAATTGTTGACTCCTTATCAGGAGTCAAAAATCACCTGTTTGCGAATCGGCCTTTTCCTAGCATTAGATACAACTAGAGAGTCTAGTGGTAGCGGAGACTTGATATTAGAGGAGTCAGTAGGGGCTGGTTTATATTTAATTTCAATTCTAGGGTTGAGGACACGCGGCCTGGCAAGGTCTTTAAAGATGTCTGTGCATGCTTTAGTACTCCCTTCAGCATAGGGACTATCCGTACACTCTTCTCTGATGGTGGGAAGGTGTTAAATAGGAAATCCTCCTCTACAGGGTCAGTGTGCATTTGTACGCTATGATACTGAGCTGCTCTGTCAACTAGCAGGTTAAAAGCAACAGTGTCGTCAGTAGGAGATTTATTTGTGGGGTATGGCGAGGGATCGGGTATGGGTTGTGTATCATATGGGTCATCAGGGTCATTCTGATCTCCCATCTGTGATCCTGGTTTCCTTGATCATCAGGGTCTATAAAATCCTGTTGATCTTCACCCATGTCTTCTCCCTCATCATAATGTGGGGTTGTAAGAGAATATGGAACATAAGGCATGTCAGAGTGAAAGGAGGAGGTGTGAAAGGTCTTGAAGGGATGTCCTAAAGTCCTTTTTCTTAGGAGGAACAGGAGAAGGAGCTTCAGTGTCCAGTCTTCTCTTGTTCTTATTGTAAACTGATATGTGTCTTGTCTCAGGTTCTACATACAGTGTATTTTGGTCTGGGCTCACTGGATCAGCATGAAAAAGTTCTTCCACTGTCCTTGGCGCCGATGGTTTTGGATCGGTCGCTTGCTTGTTTTTATTTTTCTGTTGAGCTTTTTTCGGCTTGAAGTCCTTTGTCAGCTCGATGGCTCTTTTTGGCTCGACGGCCTTGTTTGACTTGACGGCCTTCGGTTCGACGGTCTTTTTCGGGTCGACTGCCTTTTTCTGCTCTATGTGTTTTTTTCGGCTCAATGACTTTTTCGGTTCGACGGCCTTCGGCTCGGCGGCAGTCCTCGGATCAATCGACGACTTTCTTTGGGTCGATTCCCTTTTTCGGGTCGACAGTTCTCTTTGGATCGACGACCTTCTTTGAGTCGACGGTCCTTTTCGGATCAATGACCTTCTTTGGCTCAACGGCCTTTTTCGGATCAACGACTTTTTTAGTGTCGGCGGCCGTTTTTGAATAGACGGCCTTCTTGGAAAGTGTTTTGCTCGGTCCCGGGGTACCGGAAGGCTTGGGTATGGTCATCGGAGCCGAGCGGGAAGGCGGGGCTTCTGAAGCGGTGTTTCGGTCGCGGCTAAGGCTTTTAGGCAATGCTTTGACCGGAGCCTTGTGTGGAAGTGGATGCAGGGTAGGGGCTTTGGTACTCACGATTTGCCCAGGTGGGATGTCGTCATCTGAGTCCGACTCGTCTTCTACTGTGACTAGCTCTAGGTCGGAGTCCGCTGCCTCTGGGAGTTCATGTTCGTCGTCGAAAATATTCTGCAGTTCAGGTGCCTGTTGCTGCATCTCTAGTCGAGCAGCTCTTCGGTTCTGGATGGTTTTCTTCGACCGGAACTGAGCACAAGCTGGACAGTTTTCTTTGTTGTGCTCCGGAGATAGGCACCTGTTGCATACTGTATGCTTGTCGCTATGTGGAAACTTGGATTGACATTGTGGGCATCTTTTGAACGGGGTCCTTTCCATCGACAGGAGACCCACATGGCGTCGAAAAGGCCCAACGGCCCGCGTCAACTACCAGATATAGATGGAATGAGTTGACGAGTCGAGGGGTACCGAGCGGAAACAATACAGTCGAAAGTATAAGGTTTTTGGCCTTAGAAAGTTGAAAAACGTTGGTCCCGAAGTTGGAGTTGTCGAAGTGCATCCGAACCCAATGGCGGAGAAAAACAATCTGAAGATGGAGAAGATGCCCATGCGCACTGTAGTCCAGGGAAGGAGTCACCTATCTCGTGATACTTCGAAGACTCTTCCAAGACAAGGTGCAAACATCCGGACCCAACACTAGGCTATGATATGAATTCAGCAGCCCACATGCCTCGAACATCACGCTATGTTTAAATTTAACCTGGAAATTATGGAGCCTGGACCCTATAAGGGGGTATACAGCAAACATACTTATGAGGGGGCCAGGTCGTCCTCATGCATCAACCACTTTTTAATATCCAGAAACTGTAGAAGTTTGGTGGAAAAATGCTTTATTTTACCCATCACCCAGTCTTGTTATTATTACATTCTAAAATATTCCACAGAAAGAAGTTAATAGCACCTGCAACCAACATCAAAACCCAAGGCAAAAATGGGATTTCGTTAAAATGGGCTGGGGTAGACCCCACGGCCTTTGCGGAGACAATGCACGAGAATCGACACTATATGATAAAATGTTTGGATAATCAATCCTGTAATGTAGACATTGTCTCAGCTTTTCAAGATATCTCTGATGTTATCTCTAAGGAATTGAGAGTCAAAAATAATAAAATTAGTAATGATTGTCCACGATGGTTTAACCATCACTGTTCCAGATTAAATAGGGACTTGAGGGAAGAATTAAAAAGGAAACCTAGGAACGGAGGAAAAATCGTTTGCCTTCGGAAGAACTATAAACTAGCTCTAAAGCTGAGAAAAATTGAAATAAGGGAGAACGCTTGGGATAACCTGGTCCAAGCAGCTGATACAAAGAATTCTATTCTCTTTTGGAAAACTATCGACCAGCCTTTGTTTAAAGACATTTCCTCGGCTAGGGTTGATACTTTAGTAATGCCAGTTGAATGGTTACTCCATTTTGAAAATATTTTTAACCCCTCACAACACATGATGGAAACCAAAGAAACCAGACAACTATTTTTAAAAATACTCCTAAGATAGCTAGAATTACTAAAGAAGAGATACAAATTGTCTTAAAAAGTAGTGCAAGTAGGAAAGCAGCAGAGCCGGACGGCGTTCCTATTGATGTTTTTAAGCACGATGAAGAACTCTGGTCCCCTATCTTAGTTTATCTTTTTAATGCAATTGCTAATGGGGTGCTACCATCAACTTGGGCTGAAAGCGTTATCGTGCCTATTTTTAAAAAGGGCGATAGAGGGTGCGCAAAATGCTATCGACCAATCTCCTTTCTGGATTCCACCTCTAAACTCATGAGCAGAGTTCTGGTGGCCAGATTGGAATGCTGGTTAGAAGAGGAAAACATCTTAACAGACACCCTGTACGGCTTCAGAAGGGGGATTGGAATGGTGGAGCAATGCGTAAATCTAGAGTTACTCATCGGAAAACATACACAGGCTAAAGAAGGATCAAACCACCTTTGTTTTGTCGAACTGTCTAGTGCGTTCGACCTGGTAAATCATGCAAAGTTGCAACAAACCTTAGCAGAGATGGGCGCACCTAGTGATATAACACATTTTCTATCACAGATATATGCCCATCTAACTGCAAAAATACGCTATGGCCAGAAAGGAGAATGCACCACGCACTTTAGGGTTACTAGAGGACTCAGACAAGGCTGTGTTCTTGCACCCCTTCTATTCTCCCTTCATATCAATGATATTGACTCTCTATTACAGAGCTTGCAAGCTGATGCCCCTGTTATTGGTAAATGTGTCACCCCAATGTTATTATATGCAGACCTAATACCTAGAACTGCAAATGGCCTCCAACTCTTGATCGATAATTTCACATCCTTCATGACTGAAAAAAGTTTAAAAATAAATTTGAGTAAAACACTGGTCATGACATGTGGGAAAACAAAATTGAAAAATAGAAATCACTATGTTGGGGGGGACCAAAATTGAAAGAACATCCCCTTTCTCTTATCTGGGGTTACTTTTTAATGGCAAAGGACCATGGGCTGCACATGTAAATTATTGCAAATTGAAGTTCTTGAGATCTAGTGAGGCTAAACACTTGAGAATAAATTCCTGAGACGGGTTTTATCTGTCCCTACTTCAAAAGCGACCTATATAGTTCATAAGGAGCTAGACACACCGTATATAAGTGACCTGATTAGTGTAGCGGCCCTTGTATTGTGGCACTGAATTTCCACCAAAGAAGAAGCTCATTTCACTAAAGAAATAATTTTAGATTGCATCACAGTAGACCTCCATAGGAACATACCCTGGCTGCATTACATTTGTAGCCTTATGGCTGAGTGCAATACGGTAACTCATTTGAAAGATCCTGTGAGTATTCAGATGAATAGTAAGATTGAGCTTAAAAGGAGATTCCTGAAATGCAGAGAAGCCAAGAGGTTAACTGAACTTAGTACAAAATCAGGCGTTCGGTCTTACTATGAAGGACCATTACTCTCTGGAATACAACCATACCTCATTTTTACTAGAAATGTACAGCGCAGATTTTACTTGACAAAGATCAAGGTTGGGTACACCGAAATCTACCCAAGTGCCCGTGTGATGGTACAAGCCCTCAGAGTACTTTGCATTTTACACTTTTTTGTAACTTTTACAGGGAATTCAGAACATTGATTTTAAGACCCCTTTTTAAACCAAATACATTTTATTTTTATAAGTCTGCCTTTTATCATGTTTATAACTTGGAAAATTCAGCGATATGTAATGCAGTGATCCTCTTTACCCAGATGGCAATTAAACGGAGAAAGGATCTGGATCTCACACATTTGGAATCGTTAAATTACGAATCTGATTAGCATGAATTCTCCATATAAATTCTATTATCTTACATTTTGATATTAAGGCTTTTATAAATGTCGTGCTGCTATTGCTTTGAATTTTAAATAAATCTGTATGTATTGTATTGAGTTCAGTGAAGTTCTGTATAATCCACATTGTGTACTTTTGTAGTTTAAGGATACCGTTGTTTACATTCACAATGAAATATGCTCCTGTGAAAATCTGCAACATCACTGTATTCTCCCACAAAAGTTATGATGGTTGCTTTTTTAATATATGTAGTATGGTTATGTATTTATATACCTAATAAAGCTTGTTGAAATGAAAAATGAAAGTTTATCTAAAGTTTGGGAAAGAAGGGTGTTGTGAATGTGGGCCAGCACTGAACCCTCTGGATCTACTGAACCAAGAAAAGTGATGTTGGAGAAGGATACACATGTGCTGGCGGTCAGTGACTGACCTTACTGCCTATCACGTTACTGTTTAACTGAAAGGCGGCACCCTCATGGTGAGGGATTGTGGTGCATATGACCAGACCGCCATGGTGCACATCTCTATTTGCAGGCGGGATTTACAACAACTCTGCAGATACAAGACAGGTTAAAGTCATAATCATGTATTTCTTAAAGTTTCAGAAGAGGACTGAAAATAAAACTACCTCCAAGGTAGGAATGGAGGCCAAGATACTAAAATGAGGCTGAAGTGAGTATTGACTATGGGGTAATCAGAGAATACACTGTTTATGATACAAAGGCTGGTTTATAGAGGCTCAAACAGTGAGCAATGAGGAATGATAAGTTTCATTAAAAGTGCATTTAAAAAACAAAGTGGACTATGAAAATGCTGGATAGGTCTCTTAGATATAAATAATTGGTGCTCAATCCTCCAGTATAAATGACACAAGGGAAACATTAATTACTTCCAGATGCCCGAGGTATATGGAGATACTTCTACTGCTTCCATTGATGTACGAGTTGCTAGGCTTCAGATAAGGACCAGATCCAGAAAGATGTATAACAGTGGATACTAGCTACACTACAGGGAGATCCAGGACATGATGAACTTGTGATCCGAACTGAATCTACACAAGAGAAGTTGGTTCAGTGCTAGAAGGAAAACATTACTTACTTGTAAGTGAGACACAGCAACAAATGGCAGTAAGGGATTTGGTGTTCCACAACCTACCTATACACTAGTATATACAATCCAAACACAAATAGTTGCCCACCTCCCTAGTCCACTGTCACTGGACTAAAATTGGATCAACACAGAACAGGCGAATGGAGAGGCAACAAAAACAATTGTTAAATATGAAAACTCAAATTGATGAATTGAGACATGTCCTTCGTAGATGTGAAAAATGTCCAAATTTTAATTGGTTTCTCTTAACACGATAACTGCCAAGAAACTCAAATTATGAAGATCAATGAAACAGCACGAACACAGCCTCAAAGTATGATGTTCAATAAACCAGCACGAAACAGCCAACGCGTTTCGCCAGATAAGGGCTTCCTCACCAGAACAAATTCAGGTGGAATACGGTCTCATAGACAAAAGCCACAGCTGATACGAGTCAACAGCAGCCAAGCTAGAAAAGGTAGAAAAACCAAATGCAATGGCATCAGCACAGTTTTCTCACTTCTAGGTAAAGAAAAAATATACCTGATTGAAGAACAGATGATATGCAACATTCATGGTGTAAGAAAAAACGACAACAGAAGATGACTCAATCGGAGTACCAACTCTAGTGTTTGCACCAACTGAATTGGTACTCCGACTCGTATCAGCTGTGGCTTTTGTCTATGAGACCGTATTCCACCTGAATTTGGTGTGGTGAGAATATTTTTAACTTATCTATGAGACTATTTGGGTACTTAGAAATACCAGTGTTTTTAGGTCACAGGGTTTTATCTGATGTTGAGAATCATATTGGGGTTTCGTTTCTCTGGTCAAGGTGCCGTAAGTTTACCACAATATTTTTGTGGGTTCTTTTCGTTGAGACCTTGACCGATGACTATTTGCTCCCACCCATTTTCAGTGTGTTTTGTGTTCTTTTTTTCTTTCTTCTCTTTTTTTCTACTTGATCCTTTTTCCTACTGTTTTGTGAAAATAGAGATTCTTCTTGCACTAGACTTGTAGATTGCTGTTTGAACCAGTTATTTCAAGAAGAATAAAATTCTTTGTGCTTTTTTCATTTTTTCTCCCTTCTCTTCCGTTCCTTGTTCTATTTTCTTCATTTTTCCTGCGTTTTCTTTTTGCGTGATGATCTGTGCTCACATTGTTATGAGGGATTAGTTGACAATGTGGTTAACTGCACAGTACACGATGCACCTTATGATTCATATTAAGTGAAGCTATGCCCTTCAAATTGTAAATAACTCAGCAATGAAAGATCGAGCTGTAATAATCTGCCTGTTTGCACATCTTGTTTTTTGAGCTGCATACCTTAATGTACATGTATTATTTAGTGACCATTTTGTGTATATTGTACTTGCAGCCCTGAGGAAGCCCTTATCGGGCGAAACGCGTTGGCTGTTTCGTGCTGGTTTATTGAACATCATACTTTGAGGCTGTGTTTGTGCTGTTTCATTGATCTTCATAATTTGAGTTTGGCAGCTATCATCGTGTGAAGAGAAACCAATTAAAATTTGGACATTTTTCACATCTACGAAGGACATGTGTCTCAATTCATCAATTAGATTTTTCATATTTAACAATTGTTTTTGTTGCCTCTCCATTCGCCTGTTCTTACTTACTTGTAACAATCGTTTTGGATCTTTCGAAGATTTATGGAATCCATTATTCCAGTATCCAGTGGTAGAGTCAAGAACAGTATCCATTTTGTGTGTCGGCCATAGGTGGGCAGTTCCCCCCCCCACCACCAACCCATCATGTTAAACATAAGATAGCAATCTGAGAAATTGATCACTTCCCTTGCTGTGGTGACCTGCAACTTAAAGTACACAACATATTGTTTACCGGTTGGTGTAGTTTTGCAGATTGAAGAATTTTCTGGATTCACATGCTGTGCATTATTCGACTATCTAGTTGTTGGGTCTGGAATTCCCCCCAACATTTTAGTCCTAAAATCTTTGTTTTTTGTTGCTGGTGGACGTCAAAGGACATCCAATTGCTGTGCCCTTGCGACGTCATCATGCTTCCTCCGGAAGCTTCCACCTTTGTTCCCCAACAGATGTTTATTTTATTTTTGACATGTTGTTCCCTCTTTTCATCTTCTTGGCGGAGGTGGATGGGGTCACTTGTGAATCCAGAAAATTCTTCAAGCTACAAAACTTCACAGAGAGGTAAGAAAGGAAAATGCTCCTTACCCGGTATGTATCTGTTCTTGGCATGTAGAGCTGTAGAGTCACATACTATGCATAGATCGCCATTTGGTGTTGGGCCCGGACATTTGCACTTAGTTTTTGTTCAAAGATCCTTTTGGTGATAGTGCGCATAGGCATCAACTCAATTGTTAGATTGTTTTCCCGCAGAGGGTGAGAATGGAGTACGTAAGAGTAGAATAGAGATGTTCATGTGTAATTATCCAAGTAAGATAGTACTGCAACAGATACAGGTAACCGGGGCAGTGGGTGGGCGCATGTCACTCTACAGCTCATTGTACCTGAAGCCACTCCTGGAATGGTCTCATGTGTAGTTGTGTGTTTGTTATTAAGTGGATGCAGGAAGCCATCATCCCTTGCAGCTTCCCCACTGTCCTCACTATCAAGAGCTTGTCCCTTCTGGTATAGCTGGGTTTCCTTCAGCAGTGCTGCTGTTCTCTTCTTGCTGAGGAAAATGTTCCTGTTGAATGAATCTATTTTGGCCCCTAATAACATTTTCTCCTGTTCTAGTTCCGAGGACTTCTCCCAGTGGATGGAGAATCCCCGCTGGTGTAATGTCTCTAGACCTGTTGCACATGCTTTTTACAGATTTTGTTTGAGTTTGCCCTTATTAGCCAGCCATATAGGTAAGGGTACACATGTACGTCTTGTCTTCTTAGGTATGCATCAATTAACAACAAGAGAGAAAGGGAATCTTAGGAGCACTCTTAGTCCCCTGGCTCATATAATCATAACAAAAGAGTGGGAAACCTCCTTTACCACGCAACTTTTACCACGCAGTGCCTTTACAACGCAGGTTTTACAACGAAAACCATTACAACACATTGCACTGGGGGGCGCTCTAGGATAGGGAATACATTTAATTTACTATCCAACATCTTCCCTACTATCCACGGGGTCTGGAGTTGGAATAGTAAATTAAACTATTCACTATCCAGCACCCCCCCAAAGCAATGCGCTGTAAAGGTTTGCATTGTAAAACATGCGTTGTAACAGCATGCGTGGTGAAAGCATGCGTTGTAACAACGTACATCCCAAAAGAGTGTGCCTTATCTAGTGAAGAGCAAGCATTAAGAATCATACTTGATTCCTTGAAAAGCATAAAGAATCACACTTGATTCTTTAAAAGGCCCTCACTCACCAACCTAGTTGGTGACATGCTTCATCATCGGGCCGTACCAGGAAGACCGAATGCCCCCCTGGTGTGCTTCAATGCCAGGAATACTGCAGAGCAGGGTTTTTTTGTGTTATTTGTCGGATTGGTGAAAGTGCTAAGTGTAGGGGGTTAAAAATGTCTAGACCACCTCAACAACTACTACATTACACAACGAGTAGCCTTAACCCCTTCCATGCTGGTGACGAACCCCAGCCGTCATGCACTACGGTGCTCGTGTGCTGATGACGGCTGGGGTTCGTCATGGCCCGCCCCTGTTCGTTTGTTTACCGCACGGGGGCGGAAACGGGCCAGCAGGGAAGGGGTTAACAAGGAATATAAACACGAACACAAATGTAATGTTTTCATTTACCTTGTGAGGCCGATAGATGGCGCTGTAGGATTGTTTTCAGATGGTTTTTATGCTGATGTGTTTTTTATAAATTCGCTTTAAATAGTGGATTTGGTTTTAATTTTACGTTTAATATGGCGCAAATTAAGATAGCATTCTAGTTGGGACCACTTTCACAACACAGCTTCACGGTGTCATTCTGTGTGATATAGGCATTTTGCAATTTTAAAATCAGACTCTATAACTCAGTGCTAAAAAAAAAAGTAGGTTGGTGTGGACTCCTGCATCAAGCAGCTACTGGAATATGTATAATCATTTGAAGAACAGACCACCAGGCACTTCCGCTTTATTTATCCGATTGTAACAGTTTTTTTCCCAATCACTACGATCGCCCTTTTCGAAAGGTTTAATGAATTTATTTTTTTTAAAAACTATTTATTTTCTGCCATTAATAATGTAGCTCTGGGAAAGGCTCTGCAAAGAGTATTTTCCTGTTTGAGGACAACATCATAAACAGGAGGGCCAGTTCGCAAAGTAAAAATAGATTTCCCTTAAAAAAAAAAAAAAAACAATACCAGCAATATTTTTATTTAATACAAGGATGAAGAATAACAGTTAGTACCAAAGAAGAAAATTACATTAAAATCAGAAAGCGTAAATATTAGAATCGTAAAAAAAGAAAAACACTGTAAGAATGGCATTTTAAAAGATAGCAGGTTTTCATTTACACAAGTAAAAAAATATGGGTAGATTTGATTTGCACGTCAAAATAATTATTTTCAAAGTTCAGTTAAGTCGTGGTTCAATAACTTCACGATTAGCATTTGGTCGTTGTTTAGCCTTCGTGGTTTAGGCACTCGTGATTTCAGAGGTAGTAATTTAATCATACAACCAAAATAAATATGCAGAGTAACAACTAATCACACCATGGGTGCGGGAGGGGGATGCTGGCAAGTAGGAACACAGCCATCTATGCCAGGCACCCACTAGGTACCGGTTGCAACCCTTTCATCGACTGGGTCCGGCTAAGAAGGGTTGCAGCAGGTACCTAGTTTGTGCCTGGCATCGAAGGCGTGTGTGCCTACTTGCGCCCCCCCCATTTCCCCCCCCCACCGAGACCCATGGTGTGATTAGTTGTTATGCCGCATATTTATTTTTGGTTCTTCCAAATAGGAGGACCTCACAGCTAACAGTACATAGAATTTGTAGCGGTTTGTTAGTTTAGTGGTGGCTGGGTGGAAGATGAGCTCTGGTTACTGAATATGAGTTGTAAGACCTTCTGTCCCACTTGCGCTTCCTTGTTCATTGGAATATCTACACAGTAGGGTTTAGTGAACATGTGCACTGATAACCATGTTGCAGCTTGGAAAATGGCTTGAATAGGTGTGTTCGCTAGAACCGCAATTGTTGCTCCTTTCTTCCTTGTTGAGTGAGCATGAGCTGCTCCATGTAACTCTTGCCCTGCTTGTTTGTGGCAGAGTTGTATGGTTTGTGCTTCCACCGTGCAATGTTATTTTTGGTAACTGGTTGTCCCAAAAAACTGCTGGCAAAAGATACAAAGAATTGTCTTTCTGCACTCCTTTCTCCTTTCTATATAGTGCATTACTGCCCGCCTGGCGTCCAGTCTGTGCTTGTGGATGTTTTTTGGAAAAAACGTGGTATTTGAATTGTCTGATTGATGTGGAACCCTGACACCACCTTTCGCATAAAATGTGGATCTGTTCTCATTACAATCCTATCTTTGTAGCGATGTGATAGCTACTAAGAAGGCTTTCTTTAGCGCGTGCAGTGTAGCTTTGTGAATAGGCTCAAATGGTGTCTTCATCAATTGAGTTAGCACTACTTTGAGGTTCCATGCTGGTGCTGGCATTCTGTTTGGAGGTGTGATTCTCTTTGCTCCTTCTAGAAATATTTTTACTACTTGGGAGGTGAAGAAAGTTTTCCTTGTTTCTCCTCTGGTGAAAGCCACTATCGCCGCTAAGTGTACCCTTAGGGATGTGTAGCTTAGTTTATTCTGTAGTAGGTGTGTTAAGTATTTAAGTACTGTTGATTCGCTTGTAATCTTCCTTTGTAGTTTCTCCCTTATGCACCATTCGGAGAATCTTTTCCACTTTGCTACATAGCACTTTCTTGTGTTAGGGCTCCTTGCTTCTACGAGTACCGCCATTGTGCTTGCAAGTAGTTTGAGGTGTGCAAACTCTAGGTCCTCAGGAGCCATGCTGCTAGGCTGAGGCTCTCTGGCTCTGCGTGTAGTACTCTTCCATTACGCATTGTTAACAGGTCCTTTCTGGCGGGGAACCTGTGTGCGGGCATTTGTGCCTTCTCCATGATCTGTGAGAACCAGGTTTGTCTGACCCACTGGGGAGCTATTAGTATTAGCGTCATGTTGCTGAATATGCATTTGTTTAGTAAAAGGAAAAAAAGAAAATTTGGAAACCTCATCGAACTGCGCACAGCCACTAGTAGATCACAAGCCTGCCGGCAATTGCCCAAAGCAAAATGACGGCCCCACAAAACCTTTTGAAAACAGCTCCTCGCTCACAATTGTCGCAGTACACAAACCCGGCATCAAGGACCAAAGTCCAAAAGAAGGAATAGTGGCGGGTGCCTCCCCATTGACTTGTCTGGGAGAGATAAAAATCCAGCCCAAAGTTAATGCAAATGCAGACAGTTCTGATAGCAAAATGCCCTGCCCCCAAGAACCTCCATCGAGTGGCGAGCCACCAAGAATGCCACGCTCATTAATGAATAAACCAAGCACACAAGCCAACACAGAGCCCCCGGCAATTGACTTTGACGCTCCTAGCATCAACTCGGCCTCACTGTTTCAAGATCCTTGCCTGGGACAAAAACAGCATAGAAAAATATTGCTCTATCCGGAGTATGAATCCCAGGGACAATGGGATATCTTAAATAGAGGCAATATCCTCAGGCTATGCCTGCACCTGCCGGGCCTAGAAAGCGTGACCTCAACTGATATTGAGACAGTGTCCTTCATAGACCCTGTCTTAGGACAAAGAAATGAATCCACACTGGTAACTTTCTTTAATCCAGAACGCGGGGCCACGCTAATGAAGAACAAAAAACAACTGAACGAATGGGGCATTCAGGCTAGTCCTTATATCAACACCAACTACCCGTCCTTTCTAAAAACCGTCTCTGACATAGCTATGTCTGCCAATACCAGACCGGACCAAAAACAAGTAAAGCATTCATCCCAGTCATCTTCGATGCTGCGGGGCTTCCGGCAAGAGCCGAAAACAGTCTCCTGGACTGAGAATCCACTGTAAGTAATTGCCTCCACAGCTGGCGGCCCACGAAAATGCATATTAAAACCTCACAAATCGGAAGACTGGTCTTGGCTCTCTCAGGTGCTAGGGTAATGCACCGATACCTGTGTATGGCCACAAACTTAACCATGAGACGGTCCATCATTTAAACATATGCTCTTGGAATATTCGCGGCCTTACACAGGAGAAAACAGAGCGATTAACTTCAGGTCTGCTGAAGACCCACGAAGTCTTTGCCCTACAAGAAACCTGGGCCCTGGAAAATACCATCTGGGAAGACTTTACTGTAATAGAATCCATTGCCACTCCTTCCAAGGTGGGCGGCCACGCATCCGGGGGAGTGCTGATCGCTGTGAAGAACTCCCTGACTACGAAGACTGAAATACTCCATAGTGGAGACGGCGATCATGTCTTTATCAGCATGGAGATTGAGAGCCAGGTAAAGGGGAACCCAAAGCAAAAGATGATCATTGGCTGCGTCTATTTACATCCAACAAAAATGAGGCGCGAGTCCACCTTGAGCAAGTTACTACCAATAATGAACAACCTGGAAGCTCTCTATCCAACTGACCTGTGGCTGATAATGGGAGATTTTAATGCAAATTAAATGGAAATCGATTCTACCCAATCCTCCGAAATAACATCTTTTAATGCAATATGGACAATTCCGGAGATAAAATCCCAGCATCAGCGAAAGGATATGAATATGAATAAATCTGGCAACAAAACTGAACCATCTCGGCCTGCGCATCCTCAATGGAAGGATGGCTACAGATCAACCGGCAGCTTATTCACACATATCCTCCTCTCGAATGGCCACCCTAGAATATATATGGATATCGCTAATGGCCTTCCATCTGGTGTCCCAGTTTGGTGACACCGTCTTCAGATAGCGATCATGCCATTTTAACATGCAGCATTGCCCTTGGGCCACTACATCACCCAAATATAAATCCAATAGGGACTGCTTCCGGCCTGTAGAATGTGAGGAAACTCCGATGGTCAGAAAGTAACCAGGATGCAATCAAAAAGGAGGTGGATAAACTTATGATCAGAGGCCACCCAGCTGATTGCATCCAGGCGACAGCTCCCACTTGGGAAGCTTTATTGACCAGCTTTAGAGACCTTTTCGCCTCAAAACCGCCAAACTACCTCCCTAGGGACACTCCGACAACTCTGTCAGTGCAACAGCAACATACAAGAACTGCCAAGAGCAAATTAAACAAGCTACAAAGAACTGCCAACAACGAAAATGACCATAAACTTTTGAAGGAGGACATTACTGCTGCGCGGAAAGCCTATAGGAAGGAACTCTTTACCCTAAAGAAATTGGAGGAAGACCAGCATTGGGTAATAACCTTTGAGATTATAAAATCTAAAGACCATAGGAAATTCTGGAACTGGGTCAATAAGGCCAGTAAAACCATCAAAACACCTACCGCAACTAACATCCCCCCCGCGGATTGGGAAACTTATGTTAAAATGCTCTACACAGCTCCACATGGCCAGATTACTAATAGCCCCGCCTTTCTTGATCAACCAGTCAACCAGGACGAAATCACCACCCTCGTCAATACACTAACGGACGACATAACTGGAATAATAAAGAAAATGCGCTCGGGTGGCACCCCTGGACCCAACGGAATTCCGACCCAAGTTTTTAAAGCTTCTGCTGGAAAATGGGCCCGGATGCTGACACCCCTCTTCGAGGGCGGAATACTGGGCGGCCCCATTCCGGCGTCTTGGCAAGGATCGCTTCTTGTCCCCTTTCATAAGAAAGGATCGCGTTCCAACCCTGATAACTGGACGGGAAGGCATATGCCAGCACTCTTCTAACTGCACTTACTACGTGGGCGGAAACCAACAACCTAGTTCCCTTCACTCAAACTGGTTTCCAAAGAGGCTGCCACATTGAAGACAACTTGATATGCATTGCTCATCTGATGGAATCCACCTTAGCCGTAGAAGGTAAAACCTTACACCTTGGTTTTATCGATTTCCGAAAAGCCTTTGATAGTGTAAGTCGTCCAAAATTATGGGGAAAACTTGCAAGATGGGGCATTCCACAGTCGTTACTTAAAGCATTAATCGCTTTACATACTGACACCTGGGTCAAAGTGTGAGTTACATCAAGTTGGTCGACCTCCAATAAAATCTATACCACCAGAGGTTTAAAGCAAGGGTGTACTCTTCGCACCAATGCTTTTCAATCTGTACCTCGCGGACCTTCTTCAACGGTTGTCACGCACTCGTGCTTTCCCTCCAGGAATAGAGTCAAGAAAGATCCAAACTCTTCAATATGCAGACGACACCATCCTGCTAGACCAAACCCAGGTTGGTCTCCAGAGACTGTTCGACTCCCTCGCCCAGTACTGCAATACGAACATGCTTGAGATAAACGTGACAAAAACCAAAGCAATGATAATATCTCCTGGTAAAACCAAAAAGACCACGTGGTTCATCGTAAGGAAAAGATTGGCAACTGTCACTGCCTACAAGTATTTGGGGGGGGTGGATCGACCACAAAGGGAGATGTGCATACAACCGAAATGCAGGCAGTTGCCCGTAGTCTGGAAGGGGCCTTTATAAGAACGAAAAGTGCTCTGCAATCTCAAAACCTAGTACCATTAATAAAACTGATTGCCGCAAAATTACTCCCCACTATCTCCTTTGGTGCAATAATATTCAAGGAGAAAATGAAAAATTGGTTGGACAGAGCCCAATCGTCTTGCTACCGTAGGGTGTTTCGGCTGCCAAACTAAACTGCCCATGCCCAAATTCGGAAAGAATTTTCGTTGTCCTCCCAGAGGTGGATAATGAGTGCACGCTACATTAACTATTGTTTAAAAACAAAGCACGCTTGCCCCCACTCCCTAAAGAGCTGTCTATGGTTAGTCTTCAGCAACCACAAAACATTGTGGAACAAATATCTGACATGTTTAGAATCCCTCAAAGCAAAGGACATATGGTCATCCCCTTTGCCCATTGCGGCAAAAACAAAACTTCTAACCAAACAAGCAAAAATTCTATCAAGCGACCACGATGAGCAGCGGGTCGCCCAGCTCTTTCATGGCCCCTGGGCCTCTAAATTATACACCCAGAAAACTCTTCTGTTATATCTGGCAGCTCCTATGAAAGTATACATAAAACTTCAATTAATGCGATTCCGCTTTGGTTTAATCCCTCTCACCACCTTGCTACAAGCATCCAATGTACACTTTCACATGTACGCAGATGACACCCAACTTTATCTCAAATTACAGTCCCCCAAAGACATCTTGCTCCTGAACTCAACGATCAGATGCACCCAATCCTGGCTTGCCGAAAATCATCTCAAACTCAATGCCCTGAAAACAGAGTTCCTTCTGATCTCACCTCCAGCGAAGATCTCCACCACTCAAATTTGGCTTAAACACCTAACCGCACTCAATGTCCAACCCACAATCGTGGACTCAGCAAAATCTCTAGGCATAACACTCGACACCAATCTGAACTTGCAGCAACATATCAGCAAGGCAACAAAGGGAGCGAACTTCCAGATCAACACTCTGAGGAAACTTAAACCCTTCCTCCCAGCCAAAGACTTCCAAACCGCAGTACAAGCACTAGTCATCCCTCAAATTGAATACGGCAGCATCGCCCTCTGCGGACTCCCCCCAACTACAACCGCACCCCTAAGAGCTTCTCTAAACGCTGCAGCGAGACTCATCACTGGGTCAAAAAAGCACTCCCATATTACCCCTGACTTGAAATCCCTGAACTGGCTGCCTTTTGAAGCCAGAATACATCTGAAAATCGCCTGCATGACACACAAGGCGGTAAATCTAAACTCACCCGGATACCTCGCTCAGAAACTGACAATCTCTGGAGGAGCTAGAAACACTAGAGGCACAAACCATCTTCTGTTGAAACCTCGAAGATTCCGGAAGGAAAAAACATAAGCGCTCCTTCTCAGGAATGGCGCCTAGGATCTGGAACTCACTCCCGCCCGAAACCAGGCTTATCTCTTCCACTACACTCTTTAAAAATGAAGTAAAAGCTATCCTCATGGCTAAATACACCTGAACTACTATCTCGAACACTGTTAGTACTCTGCACCGATCTGTACTACATGGTTGACCCTTTTGATTATTTGTATTAATTGTCTTATTACTCACATGTTTGGCTTTGTAGCCACCTATTTGTACTGTTTGACCTATTGATTTATCTGTCTGACTATGCTCCCTCATGTACTTCTCTTTGTAAAGCGCTCTGATATCTGCAAGGATCTTGTCCGCGCTATATAAAACTTTCAAAATAAAATAAATAAATAAATAAAATAATCCCGCTGATGGCATACAAATTTGGCCAGGGGTATAGGAAAGAGGCATCGCCTCAATGCCGCTTTTGCAAGCAGGAGGAGGACAATCTTATCCACATACTGTGCATTTGCCAAAAACTCCGAGCCCAAAGAAACTTCTGGTTGCGTCCCATTTGGCTTCTTCTTAACGTTAGGACCTGTCAGGAAGCACTCGGCGCTTGCATGAGGGGAGACTTTCCGCAGTTGGCGGCTCGTTTTGTCAAGTTTATTTTAGAAATTAATTCTCTTAACTCGCTTTCTGACCCAGCTTGAGTTTTTTCATCTCCCATTGACATTATTGCACGTTTTTTCCATTAATTAATAGTTTTTCTGTTTTTAAGTGTTCAGTGCATTTTTTCACCCTCAATACGCAACGGTCATTCTAGTGTGTGTATATTGCAATGATTTTAATTAATTGCGCAATAAAAACGTACTTACTTACTTAGTATCCTGCGTGGCAGTGGTATCGGTGGAAAAGCGTAGGCAAATGACCCTGACCAGCTTATCCATAGCGCATTCCCTAGGGACTGTTTGCACGGTAGTCCGGGTGCAAAGTTTTGGCATTTTGCTGTGTTGCAAATAGGTCTATTTGCAGAGTACCACATTTGTGGAATATCTTTTGGATTTCTGGTGGTTAATTTCCCATTCGCGGGATGCGGACGTCAGTCTGCTGAGCCGGTCTGCTTCCACATTGTCCTTCCCTGGCAGATGCATCGCTAACAAGTGTATTTGACTTGGGATTGCCCATCTCTATATTTCCGGTGCTAGCAGAGATAGTGTCACTGACTGTGTCCCTCCTTGCTTGTTGATGTAGAACATGGTGGTTGTGTTGTCTATCTATTAGTACCCTGTGTCTGTATAGCTGGTTATGAAAGGATTTTAAGGCTAGGAACACTGTTTTTAGATCTAGGTAGATGATGTGCTTTATCGCATCCTGCTATGACCACAATCCCCTTACTTTGAGGTTGTTTGTGTGCGCTCCCCGCCCCATCTGAGAGGAGTCTGTTGTAATGGTTACTGTTGGAGTTGGTTGTGTGAATGGTCTCCCTTGTGCTATGTTATTTTTGTTCCACCACACAATTTCTTGCTCTACTGCTTGCGTGACAACTGATAGATCCTTTCAACTCCCTGTTGCTTGTGACCATTGTTGCTGGATCCATTCTTGGAATGGTCTCTTGTGTAGGAGGATATTTGGGACCAGATGTATGCATGACGCCATCATTCCCATCAGTTTGCTTACTTTCCTCACTGTCAGAGTTTGCCCCTTGTGGTAAAGATGTGTCTCCTTCCATATTGCCAAGGTTCTCTTTGCACTTGGAATCACTTTGCTCTGTATGGTGTTGATCTCCACCCCTAAGAAGATCTTCACTTGTTCTGGTTCTATTGATTTCCCCCAATGGATTGAAAACCCTAGTTGGGCTACTGTTTGTATCACTTCTTCCATGTGGCACTTGCACTTGTTGTATGAGTTTGCTTTCACCAGCCAGTCGTCGAGGTACGGGTATACATGTATTCCTTGCCTCCTTTGCCTCCTTAAGTGTGCTGTTACTTCTGCCAGGCATTTTGTGAAAACCCTTGGTGCAGATTTGAGTCCAAATGCCAGCACTGTGAACTGGTAGTTTTTATGAACCTGTTTAAGAATCTTAGATCTTAGATCTAGAATTGGTCGTAAGGTTCTGTCTACCTTTGGTATGAGGAAGTAGGTGGAGTAGACTCCCTTGTTCCATTCTTTGTATGGTGCTATTTCTATGGCTCTTTTCCTTAGAAGTTCTTGGGCTTCCTGCAGCAAATGTTTACGCTCCTTTGCTGAGTGTACTCTGCCTCTTGGCTTTCTGTTTGGAGGTGGTTTTTCTAGATCTATACAGTACCCGTATTGGATGAGGTTTAGTATCCATTTGTCGGATGTTACTTTCCTCCACTCCTGGAGGAAGTGCTTTATTCTGCCTCCTACTCGTGTTGTGTGTTGGAGGAACTGTTGTTGATTTTGATTTGTTTTTTGTCTTTGTGTTGACTCCTTCCGCACCCCTTGAGATATTGGCCGGGTGTGCGTTGGTCCTGCTGAGGAGTCACTTGGATGAGGGTTGCTGACTCCCTCTCTGCTCGTTACCCCTTCCTCGGGTGCGACCTCGAAAGGATTATCCTCGAGCTGGTACTGCCAGTTTTGTTGCTGTTCCTGCTGTTGACCCTGGTTACCTCCTTGATAACCTTGTTGAAGTTTGGGTGTGGTGCCACCCGTTGGTGGTTCCCCCTACCTTTTGGCCTCCTTCATGGTGTCCCTCTTCTCATACCTCTGAACTGCAGCGCCCCCATGGACCTAGCTGTTTCGTTGTCCTTTTTTAGTTGATTCAGTTTGTCATCAACTGGTGCGCCAAACAGTTGTTCACCATTGAAGGGTGTGTTGAGGATGTTGTTCTGAACTTCATTCTTGAAGCTCAAGATCCTTAGCCAGGCATGTCTCCTTTCGGTTATTCCAAGCATCATCTGCCTGCTTGACGTCTCCACTGCTTCTAGGGCAGGCTTCAAACATGTACTTGCCATGTTTTTCCCTTCTACCATGTGGCACGCCCTTCTCTAGTATTGCTCCGGTAGGTGTTTTAGGAGTTTGCCCACTTCTTCCCAGTGCTGGTATGTATGTCTGTTGATGCGCGCATTGGAATTAGCGACACGCCACCGCACTTCTTTGCATCTTTACACCGATTAGGTCCATCCTCTTCTCTCCTTGTCTGGTGGTGGACCAGTATTTGTGGGTATATTTGCCCTCTTCCTAGCCGTGGATGTGATGATTGAGTCGGCTGGTAGTGATCCCCTAATGTACATGGGGTTCTTTGAAGAATGTTTATATTTCTTCTCTGCTCGCGGAGTTACTGCTTTACACATAGCAGGTTCCTTGAAGGCCTCATTCCCCTGATCCAGTACACTTGGGAGCATAGGCAGGAACTGGCTTCTAGTCTGTGATGGCAACAATGTCTCCAAGAGGAAGCAAGATTGGGGGTTTTCTTCCTCTAGCTGCACTCCGTATCTATCTGCAGCTCTTTTGATGACTTGATTGTAGATCCCTAGGTCGTTCGGCGGCAAAGGCCTTGAAAGATAAGATTCTACACCCTCTTCCGGCGCAGAGATCTTGCCACGACAAGTCCAGAGCCTCCGAAGAGGTTGAGCCCTGGTAAGTTTGCTAGTTTTCCCCCACCTTCGGCGTCGCCGTAGTTCAGCTCTTCCTGTTCCTCTCAAGGTTCTGGTGTGGTTGGTGGTAGAATCTCAACGCACCTTTCGGCTTCGGGAGTGGTTTTCGACGGAATGCTGTAAAATTTCATCTTTTCGTCAAAGTCCTTCTTGCGTTGCAAGATGCTTGCCATTTTGGCTCAAGCTTTTACTTCTTTTTTTTCATTTCAGCCGCGTGTTCGGCATCAAGGGTTTCGGCTTTTCTCTTTGCGGTTGTCGACGTCGAAGTTGTTACTGCTTTCAGTCCTTCATTTTTCCACGTTAAGGCCTCTTTTTCGTGGCTGCTTTTCGACACCTTTCCCTTTTCTTGAAATTTCGCCATTTGGGAGTCCTTTTCATAGGAACCGATGGGCTGCTTGTCCTTGGATGCAGTTGTTGACGTCGAGTGCTTTGACTGCAATGCTCCCTTCGAGGACTTTGAATCGCTTCTGCGCGTATCAGTTCAGTGTTTGGGGTTAGACGACTTGACTCCTTTGACGTTTTCTTTTCGCCCACTATGGCGTCCTCCGGTCTTTCGGCGATGTGGTCTTCCTCTCAGCTGGAGAGTCCCAAATCTCGGAGCGATGGAGGTGTCTCCTGCCCCTGCATGCTGTAATTTGCGCTTCTTTGCCTCTCCCTTACTCTGAGGGTATTACTCTTCAGGGTGAATGCAGCACAGGCGTAGCAGTCCTCGCTTCGATGGTTGAGCGGCAGGCAGAGTGAGGAAACTGGGTGTTGGTCGTTTTGCGCGTACTTGTGGTGGCAGTTTGCGCAAAATTTAAAAGGAGTTTTTTTCCATCATTGCGCCCAGGGAGCCCCCTGTATGCGCATTCTCCAAAGAAAAGTCAAATTCTTATATGTTCTCTCCTCTTTCGTCGACTTCTGTACTTTACTTGTAATCCGGTGTCTTCTCCGGTGAAATTTTTGCCGTGTTTGTAGATTTTTCGTTGATTCTTCTCTCAAAAGTTTTGGAGCTCCTTCACTGTTGATCCAGACCCAACAGCGGAAAAAAGAATCTAAAGATGGCAACCAAAGGTGGTAGCTTCCGGAGGAAGTGCGTCAACATCACAAAGGAACACCAAATGGTGGTATGACGATGCCCAACAGGGACACGGAAAAAAAAAAAAAAAAAGAAGAAATACTACAATTCCGGCCCCAACCACTGGATAGCGGAATAATGCACAGCATTGTGAATCCAGAAAGATTCACGCTGCAAAATGTACGAGTTACTTACCTCAGTAACAATGTATCTGGTAGAGACGGTTCCAGCCGCAGATTCCTTCACGTAGAATTATCCCCAGGCTTGAGACTGGATCCGGAAACTTTTTGCCACAGCATCCCTGCGCACCTGAGGGGTGGCATCACGCGACTCCGCCAAGCGTCGTCAGTGAGGTCACATAAGCCCCACCCCGGCGCACCTACGTCAGTTTTCTTTGGAGAACTTTTCCGCACTATAACACTGAGCCACCAGACAAAAAACTGTGGGAGCATGGGAACAGTGTGCGAGTGGACACCATAAAGAACAGTGCAAGACTGCAGTGTCCAAGGGCAGGGACAGAAGGAATAACAGAGCAGAGCCCTGAGCAGCCATCCTGCCAGTACATAGACAGCCTCCCCCCCCCCTCTCCCACCTCCACCCCCCCTCTCACCCGGAGACAAGTAACCTGCGTGAAAGTCATGACACATGTAGCAGGCCTACAACCCTCAGCAGGAACCACCAACCTCCAAGCCACCCCAGCATAGAGGGCAACCACCCCCCAAGGAACAAGGGTAAGGCACGACTAGAGGACCCCAACTCAGAGGTTAGCAGAGGGGCTAGGACCCCTAGCTGCAAGAGGGAGGGAAGGGAGGGTAGAGATTGAAGGCAAACCTGAGCAGCGGGGTACAGGAGCACCGCAACCCCACCTTCCAAAGAACCAAAGAGGAGAAATGAACAGCAACAAGACTTAGCCACCATCAAGAGCAAAGAAGGTACTCACAGGAGACATAGCCCCCCCCCCCTCCGGGAGGAGAGTACCGAAGACCAGCTCAGGAGTCCTCGCAGAAAGGGAAGGAAGGGCAGGCCATGAAGGAATCTGTGGCTAGAATCGTCTCTACCAGATACATCATTACCGAAGGTAAGTAACTCGTACATCTGATAGAGACTACTAGCCACAGATTCCTTCACATAGAATATATACCCTAGCAATACCCACAGGGAAGGAGGGTCTGCGAAAGGACCCCATCAGTCTGGACAGGACAGAGGGTCTCACAGTGAACCAGGCCTGGAGACCAGGGCAGTAACCTCGTCCCTTCCAGGCAAGAGCACCCCCACAAGTCGAATACCAGCAACCCCAAGAGGGATGAAGGAAGACTAAAGAGGCTCGTACACTCACAACAGAGGAACCAAGGGCAAGGCCGGAAAGGCCTAAGCACCCCAACTCCACCCCCAAGGCAACAGAGCTTCCATCCAATGCCAAGACAGGCAGAGGAACAAGAAGAAGAAGAAGCCTAGAGGGCCACAGGAAACAAGGGAAAGAGGGTGAGCCCACCCAGAGGGAAGGCAACAGGCCAGCCAGAACGGCACCTAAGCCATAAGCCGCCAGAAGCAAGAAGAACACAGAAGTATCCCAGCTCTTAGAACAAGAGCAGGAAGGAGAGGAAATGCCGGGACACACCACTACAAGGGGCCGCGCACACAACCTCAAGAAGCAATAGCAACATACAGAAACGCCATGTAAAACAGGCACCCGAAGGCGACCAGCACTCCCCAGCAGAGCTTAGCTATATAACAGCTACCACTACCCCACACAGGGTACGGTAAGTCCGAAGACATGGGAACCCTCTTTGGAAGAACTTCTGCAGCAGAGGAAAAAAAACAAAAGTCACTGGGAAAAAAAACCTCTCAGCAGAAGGCTTGACAAGCAGCCCAAAGAAAAACAGAAGGCCTAATCTCAGGGCCAAGTCTGTGGAACAACTCCAGCAAAAAAAACACACACAGTCAACAAGGGGCCGTCCAGAAGCAAACAATGCCAAAGTCCCAGCAAGGAGGACTCAATGGCCAGAACACACAATCTACAGCAAGGGCAACCGGCCCAAGAAGGCCCAGAACCAGCTCAACTCAGCAGTCACAGAGATGGGGAAGGAGGAGGAGGATAAGGCAGAGAGGAGGAGGACGACGAAGCCCTGGCGGAGTCAGCCGGGGCATGGAACAACAGGCTGCCATCAAACGGAAGATCAATGAGCCGCTCCCGAATATTCTCAGGGAACACGCCGTCCCGAAGCCAGGCATGGCGATAGAGGGCGACTGAGGAAACCATGGCCCGTCCCAGCACCTCCGAGATGTTCAGAGCAGAGCAGAGAATAAACGCCACCAGCTCCCGGCCATCCAACGCATGATGCCGTAAGTCCACCTGAGCAGTCTCTTGGGAAGCCGCGGATCCCACAAACAAGAGGAGCCCTAGCCAAAACACACAAGGTGTTAAGGGCCCGCAGGGCAGCGCTGGTCGAGATGAACATGTTGCGCCCCCAAAAGTCCATCCAGCGGGCCTCCCGGGACGGCGGAGTCAACAGTGGCGGCACGGAGAGAGAAGCAGTCGTCAAAGTGGACTAGCGGCAGAGGGGTGGAGGGAAAGACATGCCGGGTCACGCGGCACCGGAAGGTGCCGGTGCAGAAGGTGTTGAGGCACTAGATTCCTCCGAGGCGGGACGCCTCTAAGCCCCAGTCAGATAAGAAAGGAGCGAAACCTCAAAGGGAAGCAAGATCTCCCTCCCACCAGAGCCCAGGTGGAGAACCTCCAAGAGATGGTCTGCCAGGAAATGAGCAATCGCAGAACCCATGCGCAGAATGCCCACAGCCGTGGACACCGCATGAGCGACAATCGCACCAGCCTCTGTAGGGCCCCGCGGTAGAGAAAGCAGCTCTTCTGTGGGCAACAGCTGCAAACTGGCCATCCCAGAAGCCAAGCGGGACGGGCAAAGGCCAGACCTGGAAGTCGGAAGGAACCGAAGAATGGGGGACCTGCCGCTCCTTCGACAAACACCTCGGCCTCAGAAATGGCGGGGAGCAACCCTTCGAGGACGCCAGTGAAAAAGAAACCACACGGCGGCCAGTCTTCGTGGAGGATGACACCAATGTGCAGCCAACCTCTGGAGAAGAGGGAGGGTCCGAAGATGAATTCACGGCACGGCCTCTGTGTGGAGCCGTAGAGTCCGCCGCCTGAGGCAGGACGTCAACACCATCCGGCTCCGAGGGAGACGCCGGATAGGGCTCCTCCAAGTCACACCGCACCGGGGACCGGAGTGGAGCCAGAGGCTGAGTGGCCAAGGGGTTGCACCGGAACGACGCCGACTCTGCCTACGACGAGGCAGCCGCCTGCGTGGAGGAACGAGAAGGACCGGGGGAGTGACACGAAGCACTCTGCCAGTCTCGGCCCAGAATGTGGCAGAGGTGGCCCGGCGACCCATGCGGCGGCGCCAGGGACGATTCAACCTCCGACTCACCCTCCGACGAGGCAGCCGCCCGCAGGGAGGGACGAGAGGGGTCCGGAGAGGAATGAGGGGTCCCCACCCAGCCTCGACCCAGAGAGGGACGAGGAAAGGTCACCGACCCCTGTGGCGCCACCAGGAGCAGCTGGCACTGGCGCCGTGGCAGCGTCAGCTCAGCCGTGGACGAGGCTTTCGCCTGCCCAGTGGGCCGAGCGGGGCTTGGGGATGCAACCCGAGCCCGGCGACCTCAGTACTGTTGTTTAAGGTATTGTACTCTTGTATCTAGATTGTATTGCTCTACTCTATGGCCTTCCAAACTCCACACTGGCACCCCTTATGAGCATCCTATATGCTGCATCATGTTTCACCCTGGGCCTGAAAAAATACAATGTCACCCACATCCTGAACGGACTCCATTGCCTACCATTGCTGGCCCACTCAATCATCAAAACTAGCTGCATCATTTACAAAGCTATCATTACGAGCAGCCCAGCTTATCATGCAGACAAGCTAACCATCCCTTGCAGATTTAGACACATGTACCCAAGACTCCATCAGACTGAAAACTAAGAAACGTAAATAAAGTAAAAACAAGGTGGCAGGCTTTTCTATTTATGCACCTAGGATATAGAACATCCCCGTACCAAACAGGACCTCCGCAACACTGCTCCAACTTAGGAGAGAGCTGAAGACTCACCTCAAACACATTGTCACAGTACATTAACCATCCGTAACCCAGCTTGCTCTCCTTTACTTTGGCTTTTTGATTGCTGGAAGAGATTATCACATCCCGGATGGCCGCTCGGACTGAGACCTACATTTAATCCTGAACTCGCTGATGGTAGAGTTCTGCTTTCTTCTTCTCCTTTGTTTTTGACCTTTTGGGAGACGCGAACACGGGATCCGATACGAAGGACCATTTGAAAAAGTACATTAGACTAAGAAAGGACTTTTTCTTGAGAAGAAGAAACTCGGGATTACGCTCTATCAACTAGCCAAAACGTGGCTGTTTGATTTTCCTACAAATAGCCCTGATGAAGCCCGCATGGGTGAAACGCGCTGGCTGCATGAATGAAGAATAAAGGAAAAAATTTTTAAGAAGTCGAGTTTCTAACATTAATTTGTGTCTTTGTGTTGCGCATATTGTATGCCATTTCTTTGTGCCTCTTTGTGCAATTTGTGTGCTTTATGCTGGTCTTTGACCAAATGCAGTGTTCCGCTGTCTTTTGCAAGTTTTGCGCTACAAGACTACCATAAACACATACATATGTGCACCTTCTTTTTCCACTGATCTTCAGTGCTTATCCGCTATCTTCGCAATGGTCATTTCCTCTATTGATGTTCCCTTACTGTTTTTTTCACAGTTCTGCTGGACTATGCATCAAATTCTCCCAAATCATCTTCGGTGAAAGTCAAGCTCCGGCTTCTACTTCACACCCAACGGTGGAAAAAAGGAATATGAATAGGACGACCACAAAGAGGGGCTTCGGGACAGATAAACCCACCAAATGCGGACAGAGGTCCCCACACTCAAAAGGGGGGGGTGGGGGGGGGGGGGTGGAATGGGATGAGAAAAGACTAACAGAAAAAAGTATTTTGGACTCAATCACTAGATGGGGGGAATAACGCAAGGCATGTGAAGCCAGAAAAGAATCACGCTTCAAAACCAGGTATTAAGTTCATTCCAGATGAAGTCATAAGTATTCCCAGGATAGCTAGTGTGAGGCACCGTCAACAGGACATCTGCAATACTTCTAGACTTGATGCGGTGTATTCTAGTCTTCATTCACACACCCAAGTCACACAATGCATATCTGGGATGACAGTCACATTTGTGCCATACTGCAATATTCAAGACACTAATTCAAAGCAGACCACTTTAAGACCATCAAACCAAGCAGCATTTTTTAAGGAAGGGGTGTTTGTAAACCTATAACTTTTTTTGATCCAACATTGCATACGTGTAAATTATTACATGCTGTCATTTACAGATTGGATGCATGGCATAATGTACGTTCAGCATGGAAGGCAGCTGACTGCATGGCCACACCAGACATACTTAGAGGTCTGTATACCACTACACGCTGGGCCACTTGAGTGAGGATCATCATTCTGGTCCTTTACTGGGTTCAACATTATCAAGGTGGATGCCAAACTGAATTGTTTGACACCTATGGATAATTTTCTCACACCAATTAGTAAAAAGAGCACTGCCGGTTGTCCTGGGTAAAAGAAACATGGAGGTGCATCATTGGCACTTTTAGTTCTCTGTAGTAACAAGTACCTTTAGTTGGTGAAAACCTCTTGCTCCGGCTAGTAAATTGTGGTGATATTGTTAGTATGTATTAGAATCTTGTTCATCATAACAGACCGCAGGAAGGCCCAGAGAGTTGAATGTACTGTCCTGAGTTTCAGCTGACTGACCTGGTATCTTGACTTTGCATGCACCTTGAATAATATGAGCACTGAGTTGTGCTCCAATCAAGCATGCAAGCATATAGATCGAGTAGGTAGATCTAGATGAAAATACTCCTATGATACTGCTCTGAAGGCACTTTGCACATCATGCAGATTCAGATAGAACACATTTGTTCCATCAGCTACAATCCAGCTGAATCACAGAGTCTCCAAGCAGTGTTATGCAGATCTCATTCTATCTAGCTTTCAGGACAAAGAAGATGAAGGGGCCAAGAAGGGAAAAATTCTGAAGTTAAGTGGTAAAGCATCTGCAATGGATTGATGACGTTCGACGTATCGTTATCTCTCCTCCAATGAATTTTTTTTCATTTCAAAGACACACTTCCTTGACGTGCATTGAGCATCTAGTAAGACTTAAGGTAGTTACGAATATGTATTGGGCTTGTTGCCGATTTCGTGGAGCTCCACATACTTGAAGATTAAAGTAATCTGCAATTCCTGAGACACTTTCAGTGGAGTAATGGCCTTCATAAGCCAGTTTTTAACTGTATATGTTCCTCTGTAGTCATATGGAAAAATGGGATTCAACAAGCAATAGAAAGAAGAATAAATGAACATTATTTTTTTTAATACACATGGAATTAGTTAAACATTTGGGAAATGTGCAACTGTGGAATTAGTCATGGACCATGAGAAATGTGCAATTGATTTAACGAATTATGGATAATTATGAATTCCTCTATGTAGTACTATTAATTGGCTCAGATTAGACAATGGTCCAAGTACAGAATCAGATACATGCAAAGCATATGCAACAAATGCACTGCTACTACTGCCATGCACTTGAACAGACAAGGTGCCAACTTGAGGAACTTTGACCAGAAAAAGCCAATTTGAACCGCAGTGACTTCATGTGCTTTTTTGCTCTGTGAATGCAAAAAGGCACAGGCAGGAAAATCACATCTTTATAGTCTACCAACACATTCATGTATTCAGTAATGAATACAGAGGAAAAAGGCAACAAGCCCATTTTATTCTGGAACCAGTTATTTGAATTCTTCAGGCCCAGTATTGGTCTGATTTGTTCTCTCTGGAACTTTCTTTTGAGAGGAAAAAGGAATATGCTACTTACCAGTATGCATCTGTTCTTGGCATGAAGGGATGCTGACATTCATATCTGTGCATAGATCGCCGCCTAGTGTTGGGTCCGGATGATTGCACATTGTTGTCCTGGAAGAGTCTTCGAAGTATCACGAGATAGGTGGCTCCTCCCCTGGACTACAGTGCGCATGGGCATCCTCTCCATCCCCAGATTGTTTTTCGCCATTGTGGCAGAGATGGAGTGTAATACTGAAAGTGATGACCATGCCTGAAAATGCTTCTGAGAGCTGCAGCTGCGACAGGCACCGGGGAGGAGGGCGGGCGATATGAATGTCAGCAGCCCTTCATGCCAAGAACAGATGCATACTGGTAAGTAGCATATTCCGTTCGAGGCATGAGGGCTGCTGAATTCATATCTGTGCATAGAATAAATAGCAGTTTCCTCCTTACCGGCGGGTGCCCGTGCCAGCTGCAGCAGTCTGAAAGAGTTCTGAGAACAGCCTGACCTACAGCAGCTTGCTGTTTGGAGTGTACATCTACACAGTAGTGTTTGGTAAATGTATGTATGGTGGTCCATGTGGCTGCTCTACATATGTCCTCTAGAGGAATATTACCCAGGAAAGCCATGGAAGCCCCCAACTTGCGTGTGGAATGCGCTCTAGGGGGAACTGTTAATGTGCGCTTAGCTTTTTGATAACAGATCTGGATACATTTAACAATCCACCTGGCTATACCCGACTTGGAGATAGGGTTGCCTTTATGTTGTGGAGAGAATGCAACGAACAGTTGTTTAGTCTTTCGAAAGTCTTTCGTCCTGTCGATGTAATACAGGAGAGCTCTTTTGACATCCAAGGTGTGCAGTGCTCTGTCAGCCACTAAATCTGGGTTAGGAAAGAAAACTGGCAGTTCTATATTCTGGTTAAGGTGGAACTGCGAAATCACCTTTGGCATGAATTTAGGGTTGGTGCGAAGCACCACTCTATTCGCATGAATTTGCAGGTAGGGTTCCTGAATTGTGAGAGCTTGCAGTTCACTGACCCTCCGCAGCGATGTAATAGCTATTAGGAAGGCCACCTTCCAGGTGAGGAACTGTATTTCACAGGAATGGAGTGGCTCAAAGGGCGGCCCCATGAGTCTGGTGAGAACGATATTTAAGTTCCAGACTGGCGAAGGGGGGTGTCTGGGAGGGATTACTCTCTTAAGTCCTTCTAAAAAGGCTTTAATGGCCGGTACCCTGAAAACGGAAAGGTGCTGCCTGTTTTGAAGGTAAGCGGCTATGGCCGCCAGATGGATCCTGATGGAACTGTACGCCAGGTTGCATTGGTACAGATGCAATAAGTAACATATGATGTTTTGCGTAGATGCGTCCAACGGATCAATGTGATTGTTGGAGCAGTAAATAACAAACCGCTTCCATTTGGCTGCATAGCAGGCTCTGGTAGTCGGTCGTCTTGCCTCCTTGATGATGTTCATGCACTCAGGCGGCAAGTTCAGGTATCCAAACTCTATGACCTCAGGAGCCAAATCGCAAGGTTCAACTGTTGGGGATCTGGGTGCTGAATGTCGCCATGGCTCTGAGTGAGGAGGCTGGGAGTGAGGCGCAGCCGTTGGTGAGGCACCACTGAAAGTTCCAGGAACGTGGTGTACCAAGCCTGCCGTGCCCACGTTGGAGCAACCAGAATGAGTGTCATGGAGTGTTGTCGCAGTTTGCGCTCCACCAGAGGTATGAGGGGGGCTGGCGGAAAAGCGTACGCAAATCTGTCTGACCAGTTCATCCATATCGCATTGCCCTGAGACTGCGGGTGTGGGAACCTGGCGGCGAAGTTTGGGCATTTTGCGTTCTTGCTTGTGGCGAAGAGGTCGATGACTGGATGACCCCACTGTTGGAAGTACGGATGGAGAACTGACGGGTGGATCTCCCACTCGTGCATCTGATGACTGTGCCTGCTGAGCAGGTCCGCCATCTGGTTGTCGACACCTGGGAGATGCTCCGCCATGAGGAAGATGTTCCTTTGAATGGCCCACTTCCACATGCTCTGGGCTAGGTGAGACAGCTGCGGGGAGTGCGTGCCTCCCTGCTTCTGGATGTAATACATGGTGGTCATGTTGTCCGTCCGGACTAACACGACCTTGTTGCACAGGTGCAGCTTGAACGCCTTCAGTGCCATGAAGATTGGCATGAGTTCCAACACATTGATATGCATCTGTTGCTGTTGTGCTGTCCATAGTCCCTGCACTGTGTAGTGGAGGACATGCGCTCCCCAACCCTTGAGAGATGCGTCCATCGTTAGCACTATCTGTGGGACAGGCTCTTGGAACGGTCGGCCCCTGCGAAGGTTTTGTGGGTTCCACCAATGCAGAGAGCTGTAAGCACGACCGGTCACCAACACTAGGTCTTTTAGATGGCCATGAGCCTGGTTCCACTGACGGGCTAAGCATTCTTGAAGGGGTCGCATGTGCAGCCTCGCGTGCGGGACAATGAATATGCAGGATGCCATCATGCCGATCAATTGCATGAAAACTTGCGCTGGGAGGGATCGCTGAGGTTGGAACCTCCGGATGAGCGTTTGCATGCTGTTGACCCTGGCTGGGTTCAGCTGCGCCGTGGCCAACTGGGTGTTTATTGTTGCCCCCAGGTACTGTTGCATATGGGACGGCTGCAGGTGAGACTTTGCGTAGTTGAGAGAGAAGCCCAGACTGTGAAGGAGGTGAATAGTTCGCGACATGTCGCGGCCGCACTGCTCGGCAGATTTGGCCTGCACGAGCCAGTCGTCCAGGTAGGGGTACACGTGAACACCTTCTCTGCGAAGGTGTGCTGCCACAGTCGCTAAGCACTTGGTGAAAACTCTGGGAGCAGTAGTGACCCCGAACGGCAGAACCTTGAATTGGTAATGCTGACTGTTGATTGTGAACCTGAGATATTTTTTGTGACTTGGGTGAATGGGAATGTGGAAATACGCATCCTTGAGGTCCAGGGTGGCTAGGAAGTCGCCCTGACGGAGCAGCGGCAGGACTTGTTGTAAAGTTAGCATGTGAAAGTGCTCCGAAAGGATGTATTGGTTGAGGGGTCTGAGGTCTAGAATGGGCCTTAGGGACCCGTCCTTTTTTGGAATCAAGAAGTACAGGGAGTAAACCCCTGCACCCCTTTCCTCGGCAGGCACGAGTTCTATGGCTCCTTTTTGCAGCATGGAGAGTACTTCTTGCTGCAATAAGAGCGAGTGCTCTGCGGACATAGGACGGTTTCTTGGGGGTATGTTGGGGGGGTGGAGGATAGCTCTAGACAATAGCCGTAACGGATAAGTTGTCTCACCCACCTGTCTGTTGTGATGTTTTCCCAGAGTGGCAGGAACTGCTGGAGTCTCCCCCGACAGGTGTTAGATGGTCGGGGGGCAGTGACATGAAGTCACTGTTTGTTGGGAGTGGAGGACCTGGCGTTGTTATTGCCGCGGCCTCTCCCCTTGGTGTTGTTCCCACGGTATCCACCTCTGGTGTTTTTAGTGTAGGCAGATTGCGTGTTGCCCTTGGCGTACTGTGAATGCTGTTGAGCCTGTCCTCTTGTTGTTCCCCCTGTTACCGGAGCGACGAAAGGAACCGCCCCGAAACTGCTGTGACTGGAGAGCCCCCATGGATTTCGCCGTCTCAGTGGCTTTTTTCATTTTCTCAAGTGTCGTGTCAACTTCGGGTCCAAACAGGAAGTCCGGATTAACCGGCTGATTGAGAAGAGTAGTTTGGATCTCTGATTTAAACCCTGAGATGCGCAGCCATGCATGGCGTCGAAGCATCACGCTAGTATTGACTGCCCTCGCTGCAGTGTCTGCTGCATCCAGTGCGCATTTGATTGACGCATTGGAGACCTGTTTACCCTCTTGTATAACCATTTCCGCTGCCTCTCTGTACATGTCAGGCATGTGCTGCATTAATTGTTCTAGGGTGTCGTAGTGCGCCCTGTCGTACCTAGCCAACAGGGCCTGTGTATTGGCTATTCTCCAAATGTTAGCGGCTTGCGCTGCCACACGCTTCCCAGACGCTTCAAAGATGTTTGACTCTTTGTCCGGAGGGGGAGCCTCACCAGTCGATTGAGAATTAGCCCTTTTGCGTGCATTAGCCACCACGAGGGAGTCCAATGGGAGCTGGCCTTTGATATAGGTTGGGTCCACTGGGGCAGGCCTATATTTCTTGTCGATCCGGGGATTGATAACCCTGGCTGTGGTTGGCTCCTTGAAAATGGCGGTGGCATGCTTGAGGACTCCTTTAAGCATGGGCAGAGTCTTGGTGGTGCGTTCAGATGTGGAGAAGGTATCAAATAAGAAATCCTCCTCCACTGGCTCAGCATGCATCTCAACTTCATGGTTGAGGGCTGCTCGCTCTATTAATGCATTGAATGCTGTAGTGTCCTCAGTTGGTGATGGTTTTACAACGTAGGACTGAGAGTCTGGAGCGGCATGGGGGTCATCAGGGTCATCGCCTTGATCTCCTGCTCCTATCTCGAAATTGGAGTCCTGCTCCGACGCCGGTTCCGACACTTCTTCGGGAACGTCGTCTTCCACCTCGTCCTCATCGTGGAAGAGTTCCTCGTCCCCGGCATCGAAGATGTTTGCAGGCGCTGGTGCCGACCGCTGGGCCGACTGCCTTGCCGCGCGTCGAAGTTTGATAGTCTTTTTTTGAGCGGAACCTTGAGCAGGCGAAACATTTCGACTCGTCGTGGTCGGGGGACAAACAGGTATTGCACACTGGGTGCACATCCAAGTTTGAATATTTTGAATGACAAACGGGGCACCGCTTAAACGGGGTCCGTTCCATCGTCGATGTAGTCTGGGCCTGCGTTGTCGAGAGAATCTTCTTTCGACGCCGATCGAAAAACCGAAAGGGCCAGGCACCGAACGATACAATACCGACGCTAAGAAGGCCTTTTGGCCTTAGGAATAGAAAGATTACAAGTTATTTAACTGGAGTTAAGATAGACATCCGAACCCAATGGCGGAAAAAAACAATCTGGGGATGGAGAGGATGCCCATGCGCACTGTAGTCCAGGGGAGGAGCCACCTATCTCGTGATACTTCGAAGACTCTTCCAGGACAACAATGTGCAATCCTCCGGACCCAACACTAGGCGGCGATCTATGCACAGATATGAATTCAGCAGCCCTCATGCCTCGAACATATATGAAGAAATCTCCACACCTCTATTGAAGGAATGTGCTATGACCCTTGTTCTATGCTCTTTGCAAGAAATGGAATTTAGAACTTGCGTGTTTTTTTTCAGCAACCATTTCTCTTTAGTTCCCAACGGATGAAAGATACAGGTTTAAATGAAATTTATAGCGCTTACTACTGCTGAGGCGGCGTAGAAAGATCCATGTCTAAGGCTCCTTATTCTAGGTTCCATTTGATTAATGCTCTCCAGGTAGGTTAAGCTCTACCTGAACCATCTCTAGATGGCCCATGTGCATATCTCTTGTGCATGTTTTGAGTGTACATAGGATGTTGTGCCTCCCAGTTTGTTTAGGTAAAACATTACTGGGGTGTTGTCCTTTTGTATCTGCCGTTTTTCCTCGTCACTAGTGTCAAGGGTTTTTAGTGCTAGCAATTTAGTCTTTAGGTCCAAGACGTAGATGTGCTCAACTATCTCACTGTGTCCCCACTGGTCTCCAATCATAAGCTTCCCCATCTGTCCATCTAACCCTGCTTGTGATGCATCTGTGGTAATTGCTGCCAAGCGATTGGACTCTGTAACAACCGGTCATTCATGTATTTGAGTGCAACCACTTAAGTTCCCTTTGAACTTTGCCTATGTCAACCACTAGAATAGTCCATTCAGCAAGACCAAGTGAAAAGGGGTGTGGGAAAGTGTATTGAAAAAGCACTTTCCGAAGCTTACTCAGTGCATATTTCTAGACACTTTGTAATTGTGTCATGGTCATCCTATTTGCACCTTTTACCAGAAATATTGGTAGAATGCATACAGACATGTGAACACTAAGTAAAACCAGTGCATGCAGCCAAAGTAAAATATGAAAAAGATGCATTAAATTACAACTTTCCTCTTAAAAAGAACGGTTTTGATAACATAAAAAGCTCAACCAATACAACCAAGTTCATAAACTTTTTTTAATGATTCATAAAAAACAAACATGCATTACCTGGTAACAAGCCCCTTTATCACCAAAGACCATACATTTTTAGAAGAAAACAATATTGGTATATGTTCGTACCTTACCTGGTTAAGACCTGGCATTCCCGAATCTCTACCAAATGTTGAGTATGGGGGTCTTTCATTTTTGCCTTAAAGATGATGTGATAGAGAAAAAGAGTAAGTAAATGTTTCTACTCTAAAAAAAAATTCCGACCAATTCACGCAAATAAACTTTGATACTAGAGTTGAAGTGTGAGAAATTTGCAATTACCACCTACAGCAGTATATAGAAATGATGTATGTAACTAAGGAAGTTACACATATGTAATGCACAATTCTGGTCCGAATTGCATAATATTTTCCTGTAATGCATTGCAGCCTGAGATATTTGAGAACTATACACCCACCTGTTCATTCATCATAACAAATAGTTACCAAGTCCTGGTTCTGCATCTTCATCCAAGTCATGAATGTTAGAATAATTCCTCATTGTTATTGTAAATCTATCTACAGGCTTTTCCTACAACTGTTCAATACCCAAAGAAGCAAATCTTTGAATGCCATTACATCCTTTTCAAGATATTGGCAGAAGATCACTCCAACTCATATAGCAAAGTAAAAACCCAAAATGTGCATAACAAATGGAAAACAAATCTTAGTCAAGAAGGCCAGTTTTGAACTACTTTCCTTAGATCACAAAACTCATTCAACTCCTTTCCACTTCAATTATCACTGCTTTATGTCAATGCTCCTCAAGGACCAGCACACCAAATAAATCCATGGCACACGCCAGCATCACATGGTCAAATCACCCTGTAAGTCACAGGCCCTCCCTAACTTGATGAGTTGGGATTAAACAATGACACGGAGCCAGAAAATGTAATGTAACTACCACATCTCAGGTACAAACAGCCGTCAAAAAGGGTTACAAGGACAACCACAAATCTAAGGGGAATATCTCCCAATGTCACTGGACCATAATCCAGGCTTCTACACCCACACATTCAAACAGGCACGTTGAGCTAGCATCCTAAGAAAAATGGCCATTTACCCGTAACAGGTTTTGCGGTTTGAAGACTTTTTTCTAAATTTGCATACTGTTAATTATTCATTCATCAAGAGGTTGGGGTCCAGACGGCCCCCATTTGTTTGTCTTTTTTGTTCTTTTGGGCATCGACCAGTAGGTGGGTATAGTAATCCCCCATCACATCAGACTTCTGTCCGAAATGCAATACTGCAATCTTCAGACCATTTTTCCTCTTTTCATGTGCCTTGTACTGCTCTGGAGCTTTACTATATGTATATATCTTTATAAATCGTTTTTTGTACTTTTTGAATTGGCTTCTTGGGGAGGCAGGAGGGTCAAATAAAAATCTGGAAAAGTCTGCAAGCTGCAAAACTACTGTTTTTTGGATTCACATTCTGTGCGTAGATAACACAGCTTTATTACTTGCACTCAGGAGGCTAAGTTAAAGAATGTTTTGCTAAACATGCAAATAATGGACATGCTAAACATGTAAATCATGGACATTGCGGCTGGTATGCAGATATTGTTTACTCCATTTTATTCAGGTGGAGGGCGCTCCTTATTGTTCTCTGGTAGAGTGTTCCTTTGGTTTTCCATCCACTGTTTTCCCTGCTGTACTGTAGGATTGTTGCATGAGCTGCACCTGGTGCTATTCAGGATATGGAAGCACGCATCCTTGATGTCTATGGTTGGCAGGTCATTCCCTTTAAGGTTGGGGTCATTTAGAACTTGTGTCTTGATGAATTTGTTCCAAAATTCAAGGGAAAAAAAAATGGGCCTCAAAGTCAAGTGCTGTTTTGGGATTTGAAAGCATGCGGAGAACACTTCATTTCGGTGTTCAAATTTTGGTACCTTATCTATCCCCCTCCACGCCACCACCCACCCCTTTAGCAGAAGGTCTTCTATTTAGTCTTGTTTTTTAGGATCTCCAAACTCTATGTAGTATTGTGCTTTCTGACGTTGAGTACCCTTTTTCAGAAGTTATTTCCTTTGACAACTGGAGTCAACATCCCAGTCTGCCTCCAATAGGTGTTTGGTATCAGGGAACCTTGATTAGATAAATTTTGGAGCCAGGGAAGAAACTCTGGTGGTCTGGCTCTAACCTCTGGCCATGCCCGAAAAGTCATTCTTTGTGTTATCGGATACTGCCACTGCAGGGCCCTTTGGCGGCTGGCTGTGTATCAGGTGTTTGTTGAAGGCTGAGCGGATGCCCTCCTCTACCCATTGTCTCTCGTAAGAATAGCCCCTACTCCCTACTAGGATCTTCTTAACTGCAGGGCCCACTGTTGGAGGGAATCCTCCACTGCTACTCCAATCAGTATAGCCCCAGTGAAAGACATGTTAATTTTGGATGCCTGTACCTCTTGCTTAAACCTAGATACCCACAACAAGGTGCATTTAAGGGAGACACCGGTCCAAGTCTGCCTGCGGGCTGTGTCAGCCAACATCTGGCCGAAAGCAGCTTTGGATGAAGCCATTTTCTTAACCTATTGGAAGAGAGCGTTTGCCCTTTTTGTGAACTGGTTTGGGAGGTGATGTATGAATTCCTGCATTGCCTACCACTGCTGACATCCATACCTGTTCAACCAGCGATCCCATTTCAAATCTCTTGATCTGGTGAAAACTGTAAATGCTGGAGCATTAGTGCTCTTATTAGCTGTGAAGACTATGGTAGAGTTTGCAGGAGGATATACACGTGTGTTTGTATATAAAAAAACTATGAAGTTAAAGTGAGGTTAGAGTTCACACAGGATAAGCATTTTTTGTTTCGCTAATGTCTTTGGCCTTGTTTGACAAATGTTCACAAAACTTTCTAAAAACGTTTTATCCACATCAGCTCCTTTCTGGAAAGTATCATGGTGATCCATTCAGCAGGGGCCAATAAAAGGGAAGGTCCCAATTTTTTTTATTGACCATAGGAAATGTTGGTAAGTGTTAAAGAAAAAACATCAACATGGAACTGCACCAAATGTGGCTATTCAGCCATTTGAGAAATCTGCATTCAAAGAGGTGAGCACCATGCAAATAAAGTGGTTAAAATGTAGTGAAATGTGGACTGGCGGACCATTTTTTTTTGTTTTTGTTTTTTAAAGAAAATGGGATACTCCTTTTGGCCCAAGAAGCATTTTCTCCAAAGGGTCATTTCGGTACCACAGGCTGGTACCGTGATAATGAATGTCTGGTACACGATAAAAGAGGCATGAGGTGAATTCATTCATTTTCTCGTCGAACTCGCTCTTCTTTTGCAGGATGTTCTCCATTTCGACCTAGAGTCTTCTCTTCTTTCTCTCCAGCTCGGCGTCGAGCGTTTCGGACGATCTCTTCGACGTAGTCTACGTCGAAGCAATCTTTGAGTCCTTGTCTTTTGAAGTCGAGCTGTCCTTTTCAACGACCTTGGCTTTTTGCCGGTCTTCGCTGCCTGGGAGTCCTTTTCGAAGGATCCGCTGGGCTGCTTGTCCTTTGATGCAGCTGTGGCCGCCAGAATGTTCGGCGCTGGTGCTCCCTTCGAGGACTGTTTTTCGAGAGTCTGGTTCAGGCCTCCGAGGCTCTGTCGAGGGTTATGGGGTCGATGTCTCTCCTACCTCTTTAGACGTTTTCTTATCGGTCTCTACGACCGTGAAGTCATCTGGTCCCTCGGCGATGTTGTCCTCTTAGTCGATGGAGAGGCCAAGTCCCGAAGCAACAGAGGTTGGTCCTTGCCTTGCATGTTGTATTTGGCTCTCCTCTGTCTCTCTCTAACCCCGAGTGTTTTCGGGGTGAAGGCGGAGCAGGCGTTGCAATCCTTGCTCTCGTGGTCGGCAGGCAGAGGTTGCAGACCGGGTGCTGGTCCTTCTGCGCGTATTTGTGGTGGCAGTTACGGCAGAATTTAAAAGGTGTCTTGTCCATTCCTGCGCTCGGGAGCCCCCTGTGTGCACATTTTCCGTTGGACGTCGAAGATCTCAAAGTTCTCCTCCTTCTTCGTCGTCCCGGCTTGGTGATCTTGTTCTTCGCTATCTTCTCCAAACTTTTCTGTGAAAATGTCGTCTTTTTCCTCTTCTTTCTTCCCCAAAAACTCTGGAGCCTCTCAGTGACGATCCAGACCCAACGGTGGAAAAAAAAAAAATCTGAAGATGGCACCAAAAGGTGGGAGCTTCCGCAGGAAGCTTGCTGATTTCACAGGAAGTACACCAGAAGGTGGGATGTCGACGCCCACCTGGGCTACGGAAAAAAAAAAGAAAGAAAAGACTACGATTCCAGACCCAACCACTAGACCGCGGAATAATGCACAGCATAGTGAATCCAGAAAGATTCACGCTGCAAAACCATCTTAGCACTGTCAGGGTCTTGGGAGATATCAGGCACTGGCTTCAGCATGAGACTTAGCATGGGAAAGAACTGGACAGTGTGTTCATTTTGAGGCGTTCTTGCTGCCCTGCACTGGACTGGACTCAATGTCCAACTCCCACGGGTGTGGTGCTCTGCCTAAGAGTAGAGGCTCTTGCGTGAGAGGGATGTGTGTTGAAGTGGTAGTCATGCCTCTGGGTGTCTTTTAGGAGCAAACTCTGTTGGTGTAGATGCCAAAGGAGAACCATCCTGTTAATCTTTCTCCAAGGCACTCAAGGACATCATCATAGGGATGGGTGTACGTTGGACTTCTTGGATGCCGCAAGGATCCGCCTCTTCCTCATAGATAAGCAGGTTCTGCTTCCCAAAATATTGGAGATTTGAGAATGACTGCTAACACCTTTCCCTTTGGCACCTCTGGGTCTTCTTAAACCAAAAAAAGCAAGACCGAACTTGAGGGAGGTCTCATTAAGATCGGGAGAAACTAATAGTTTCTTATCTGTCGGTGTAGTTTTGCAGCTTGAAGACTTTCTGGATTCACTATGCTGTGCATTATTCCGCCATCTCGTGGTTGGGTCCGGAATTGTCATATTTCCTTCTTTTTTTTCCTCCGGCCCAGGAAGGGTGGGTGTCGACATACCACCATTTGGTGTCCTCTGCGACGTTGGCGCGCTTCCGGTAGAAACTCCCTCCTGTGGTTGCCATCTTTGGATTCTTTTTTCTGTTCCTGTTTGAGTGTTGTTGTTGTTAGTCTATGAAATCCATTCCTCTTGGCTCCTTTTGGCAGAGGAGGGTGGGATCGCTAGTGAATCCAGAAAGTCTTCAAGCTGCAAAACTACACCGACAGGTAAACTATTCGTTTTACAGCGTGAATCTTTCTAGATTCACTATGATGTGCATAGACTTTGTATCGGTTTGCTAGGTAAGTGGTGGCTGGGTGGAAGAGGAGCTCTGATTCCTGAACATGTGTTGTAAGACCTTCTGTCCCACTTGAGCTTCCTTATTCTATTTAATATCCACACAGTAGTGTTTAGTGAAAGTGTGCACAGATGCCCATGTTGCTGCTTGGCAGATGTCCTGAATAGCTGTGTTTGCTAGGAACGCTATGGCGGCTCCCTTCATCCTTGTTGAGTGAGCCTGCGTATTTCCTTGCAATTCCTGTCCCGCTTTTTGTGGCAGTATTGTATAGTTTGTGCGATCCACCTTGCAGTTGTGTTCTCGGTTACTGGTCATCCCAGAAAACTGGTGGCAAAGGAGACAAAAAGCTGTTATGTCTTTCCTGCATTCCTCTGTCTGCTCTATGTAATGCATTACTGCCCTTCTGGCATCCAGTGTGTGTAATGCTGTGCTTGTTGTAGGCTTTTGGAAGAAACTTGGAATTTGGATTGATTGATTGATTGATGTGGAACCTGGAAACCACCTTTGGTAAGAAGTGTGGGTCTGTTCTCATTACAATCCAGTTGCTGTGTATTTGTAAGTAGGGTTCTTGTAATATTAGTGCTTGCAGCTTGCTATCCCTTTGTGGTGAAGTGATAGTCACTAGAAAGGCAGTATTAAGCGTGAGCATATGGAGTGTGGCCTTGTGCATGCGTTCAAACAGCACCTTCATTAGTTGCGCCAGTACCACGATGAGGTTCCATGTTGATGGTGGTACCCTTTTTGGGGGGGCTATTCTCGTTGCCCCTTCCAGAAACCTTTTTACCACTAGTGAGGTGAAGAAATTCTCCCGGTCTCTACCCTTGTGTACGCTACTATTGCTGATAAGTGCACCCTGAGAGAGGTGTAACTTAGCTTGCTTTGCAATAGATGAGTTAGGTACTTTAAAACTGTGGATTCCCTTGTCCTCCTGTTCTGCAGTTTCTCTTTGGCACTCCATAGCGAGAATCTCTTCCATTTTCTTGTGGTAGGTCTCCGGGCCTCCCGCAACACTGCTCTAAGTGCTCTCTGTCAGTTTGAGGTGTGCAAACTCTAACTCTTCAGGAGCCATGCCACCAGGTTGAGTGCAACACCTCTTAGTTTTGTATGCTTAGCAGATCCTTTCTTTTTGGAAACTTGTGAGCTGGGCTCTAAGCCATTTCCATTATTTGTGAGAACCAGGTCTGTCTTGCCCACTGTGGTGAGATTAGAATCAGCGTCATGTTGCTGGCTCTGCACTTGTTCAGTATCCTGTGTAGCAGTGGTATCGGCGGTAAAGCGTAGGCAAATGGCCCTGACCAACTTATCCATAGGGCATTCCCCAGGGATTGACTGCACGTTTGTCTCTATGTGAAGTGTTGGCATTTTGCATTTTGGGGTGTTGCAAATAGGTCCATCTGCTGTGTCCCCCATTTGTTGAACTTTTTTGTAATTCCTGATGGTTGATCTCCCACTCGTGGGATGCCGACGACTGTCTGCTCAGCCTTTCCGCTTCCACATTGTCTTTTCCTGGGAGGTGCATTGCCAGTAGGTCTATTTGTTTCGGAATAGCCCATTTCCAAATGTCCTGTGCTAGTGAGGACAGGATCGCTCAGTGAGTACCTCCTTGTTTGTTTATGTAGAACATTGTTGTGTTGTTGTCCGTTTGATCCAACACTCTGTTTCCGTATAGGTGCTACTGAAAGGCCTTTAGAGCTAGGAAGACTGTCTTTAGTTCCAGATAGTTGATGTGTTTGACTGTGTCTTGGGGCTTCCACAATCCTCTCACTTTGAGGTTGTTCATGTGCGCTCCCCATCTCAGCCGGGATGAGTCCATTGTGATGGTCACTGATGGAGCTGGTTGTGTGAATGGTTTTCCCAGTGTTCGGTTTCTCTTGTTCCACCAAGCCATTTCTTGATGTATTGTTTGTATGACAACCACAAGGTCCTCCTAGCTTCCTGTAGCCTGTGATCATTGCTGTTGAAGCCATTCCTGGAACGGTCTCATATGTAGTCGGATGTGGGGGATTAAGTGTATTCAAGACGCCATCATGCCCATCATTTTCCCAACCGTCCTCACTGTCAGAGCTTGCCCCTTGCGGTAGTTCTGTGTCTCCTACAGAATTGCCAATGTCCTCTTTGTGCTTGGGAACACCTTGCCCTGTAAGGTGTTGATCTCTGCTCCCAATCAGACTTTCACTTGCTCTGCGGACGATTTTCCCCAGTGGATGGAGAACCCCAATCTTGACAGCGTTTGTATTGTTGTCCGAGTGTTTTTTTTGCAGGTGTTGTATGAGCTTGCCTTTACCAGCCAGTCGTCGAGATACAGGTATACGTGTATCCCCAGTCTCCTCAGGTGTGCCGCCACTGCTGCCTGGCATTTTGTGAACACCCTTGAAGCTGACTTCAGGCCGAAGGCTAGCACTGTGAAGTGGTAGTGTGTATCCTTTACCACAAACCTTAGTATTTGTTTTCTGTTCAATGGTATGTGCAGGTACGCATCCTTTAGATCTATTGTCGTCATGTAATCCCCTTGTATCTGGGGAATTACTTCCTGTAGAGCTGTCATCATGAATTTTTGCTTTCTTATGTACTTGTTTAGATACCTTAAGTCCAGAATAGGACGTAGCGTCTTTCACCTTTGGTACTAGAAAGTAAGTGGAGTAGATCCCCCTCCCCTCTTTGATGAGCTGGTACCTTTTCTATGGCTCGTTTATCTAGAAGTTCCTTTGTTCCCTGTAACAATTGTGATAGTACTCTTCTTGAGTGAATCTTTCCGTTTGGCTTTCTGTGTGGGGGATGTCCTTAAAGTTCTATACAATAGCTATGTTGTATGATGTTTAGTATCCACTTGTCTGTGGTAATCTTCCTCCATTCCTGGAGGAAGTCCTTTATCCAGCCACCTACTGGTGTTGCATGTTGGAGGAACTGACAAACTTTTGGTCTCTTTGTAATTTAACACACCCCTGTTGATGTAGGTTGGATGTGTGTTGAAGAATTTGTGAAGTCACTTGGAGGCTGGCTGTTGGCCTCCTCTGGGTGTGCTACCTCGTCCTCTTGTGCGCCCACGAAAGGACTGGCCCCATGGCTGGTACTGCCATGTCTGTTGTTGCTGTCCCTGCTGTTGACCCTGGTTTCCTCTTTGGAAGCTTTGGTTGAAGGATTGGTGAGATGTGGCTAGTTGGTTGTTACCCCTGCCTGCTGGCCTTCTTTGAGGTACTCCCCTTCTCATTCTCCTGAATTGCAGGGCTCCCATTGACCTTGCAGTCTAATTTCTTCGGTTCGTTTAACTTTTCGTCAACTGTGCTACCGAACAGTTGTTCACCATTAAAGGGTGTGCGGAGGAGGTTACTTTGTACTTCGACTTTGAAGCCAGAGATACGGAGCCAGGCATGTCTTCTCTCCGTTACCCCATCATCATTTGTCTACTTGATGTTTCTGCTGCGTCTAGAGCGGATTTCAAACATGCATTAGCCATGTTTTTCACCTCCTCTACCAGGTGGCTGGCCCTCTTCTGGTATTTGTCTGGTAGGTGCTTGAGTAGTTCTCCAACCTCCTCCCAGTATTGATATGCGTGCCTATTGATGAGGGCATTTGAGTTTGCGATACACAATTGTATTGCCGCACTCCTTTCCATCTTCCTCCCTGTGAGGTCCATCCTCTTGCTTTCCTTGTCAGGAGGTGGTCCTGTATTTGTGGGGTTGTTGGCTCTCTTCCTGGCTGTGGCTGCGATGATGGAGTCAGGTGGTACTGACCCCATGATGTACATGGTGTCCTATGAGGAGTGCTTGTATTTCTTCTCACACCTTGGGTGACAGATCTGCACATAGCTGTTTCTTTGAACGCCTCCCTTCCCTGGTCCAGCACACTAGGAAGCATTGGTAAGAATTGGCTCCTTGTCTGTGCTGGCAAAAGTGTTTCCAGCAGGAAACATGCCTGAGGCTTTTCCTCCTCCAGCTTCACCTTGTAGGTCTCTGCCGCTCTCTTTATGACTTGGTTGTACATTCCAATGTCTTCTGGCGGCAAAGGCCTCGAAGGGTAGGACTCTACGCCCTCTTCCGGCGATTCGGCGTTGAGATCCCGCCACAGAAGATCTTGGAACTCAGATTGTCGAGGCCTGGTACGATTCTTCTTCCTCCTTGCCATAGTAATACAGGTCTTCTTCTACCTGCTCTTCGGCGGGTTCTGGAGTGTTCGGCGGCTGGAGTTCCTCCGTGCCGCTCTCGGCTTCGACCTCGAGCACAGGTTTCAATGCAATCATGTACCGGCTCATTTTGTCGTCGAAATCCTTATTTCTCTGGATAATACTCGCCATTTTGGCCTAGAGTCTTACCCTTTTCCTGTCCATCTCGGACTTTTGTTCGGCATCGAGATCCTCCGGCCTCCGTTTCGTGGTCGCCAACGATGTCGCGGTCGTAGGCTTGGACGATGGGTCTTGCTTTTGGGATTTTTGCCTCTATGTTGAGTGTTCCTTTTCTGGAACCGCTTTCAACGGCCTTGTCTTTTCCGGAATTTTCACCAGCAGGGAGTCCTTAGCCAAGGATCCGCTGGGCTGTTTATCTTTGGGTGCGGCTACTAGCGGCGAGGACTTCGATGTCAGTGCCTCTTTTTGGCAGGATTTGGACTCACTCCTTCGAGTGTCTGTCAAGGTCCTAAGGGTCCACGACTCTTACTTCCTTCCTGTTTTCAACCTCGACGTCCGTCGAGTCTTCTGGCCCCTCAGCGATTTTATCCTCACTTTCACTGGAGGGGCCAAAATCTCAGAGCGATAGAGGTGCTCCATGTCCCTGCATGGCGTTCGCCTGTCTCTCTCTCTCTCACCCTAAGTGTCTTAGGCGTGAAAACTGCGCAGGCGTTGCAGTCCTTGCTTCGGTGGTCGAGCGGAAGGCAGAGGTTGCAGACAGGATGCTGGTCCTTCTGCGCGTACTTGTGTCTGCAGTTCTCGCAGAATTTGAACAGAGTCTTGTCCATTACTGCGCTCATGGGGCCCCCTGTGCGTGCATCGTCCATGGAACGTCGAAGATCTGGTTCTTCTCCTTCTTCGTCGTCGTCCCTGTTAGTTGACTGGTCCTACGGTCACTGCAAGTCGTTTTCCTGGTGATTCTTAGATTTTCCAGTGATTCTGCCTCCAACGTTTTGGAGCTCCTTTGTTGACGATCCAGACCCAACGGCGGAAAAAAGAATCTGAAGATGGTGACAACAGGAGGGAGCTTCCGCCGGAAGCGTGCCGACGTCACAGAGGATACCAAATGATGGTACGTCAACGCCCACCCTACCTGGGCCGGAAAAAAAAGAAGGAAATACGACAATTTCGGACCCAACCAGGAGATGGCGGGATAATGCACAGCATAGTGAATCCAGAAAGATTCACGCTGCAAATGCACTGATGGTCTACCCCCAGATGCAGTGTGTTCCAGCTTGAAAAACATAGAAGGGTGTGTGTTCCATCACCACCTTCTCATATGGTGCACTAAAGAAAAGCAGTCCCAACCAATGGGAATAAAAATTGAGTTCCCATCAGAAAGAACTTCAAACTGAGATCACTTGTGCAGTGATTGTCATCTGAGCCATCTTTCTCGAACAGTGGAGTTAGGTCAGAACAGCTGCGAGCAACGTATCAAACTCTGAGCTATTGCTGAACATGTCTGAACCCAAAAGCAGGGAAAAAAACAATCTACATTAGATACAATGCCCATGAGCACTGTGGACTAAGGCAGTAGTCACAGCACATCTCATGACTCAAAGATTTTTTAAATTTAATCAGCAAGAGAGGACAGAAGAATGCAAAAGATATGTATCTACAGCCACATATCATACAAGAAGCAATACTTTGGGATTGTGTATCCGATCCAGATGAGGCTACCTCCTTCCTGCTTTTTGTGGGCATCTTAGTTTTAATTGTCACATTTTAGAAACCCAAAGTGCTTTTTGGTTTCGGTGGTGAAGCAACGACTAGAAATGAACATCTCTGGGGGTTACTTCTATTGTCAAACTGAATCAGAGTTTATCAACCCCTTTACAGCCGGAGACAAATCTTTATGCTTTTCTTCATTACCTCGAGGAACTCCAGGAACAAAAGAGGCGACATAGCAGTCAAATTGGAGCACATTAGGATTGCGACTCTGGGATACAATTCTAAAATAGTACCCACATAGGATATAGCCCAGTAAGCACAGTCAGTTGGAGGGCAAATAAAGCCACACATATGTGGTAGCCTATATCTCCAACAGTGTACCCACTTTTGTTCATCATGAATAAATACTTTGAATAGAAAGTTGGGAGCAACTTTTCTTCTCAGTTTCATCTTTTGATTTAATGGTTTATAATGTCAATAGCATACAAGACTAAAATGAAAAGTTGAAGTAGAGCTAATGTTTGAAAGTATTTGAGAAAATCTGTGTAAATATCAAATGTGGTTTGTTGATCCATGCATCCCAACCTACGTTAAGAGAACATTGATGCAATACCTCAAAGCATTTTAAGACGCAATAACTATATAAATGAGCTAAAATAGTATCAAGTCGACCTACCATTACCAAGATTGTGTGTGTTGGGAACTTCATATATGCCACAAACACTCAGAACTTACCAAGTCCAGTTGCTAGAAATTGTGCAGCTGCTATGCTGCTGTCGTGAGAGGATAGTTCTCTATGTTCTCCATAATGGGGGCCTTCCACATAGCCCTGCAAATAGATTAGAAAGCAAAGTGATCTAATGAGGCTCACACTAGACCCCAGATCTACAGATTGCTTAAACAAACATCTGCCTACATTTTAGCAAACAATTAATTGTCATTATCACTCCCTATGGCAAAATAAAATGAAATTGTTACTTAACTAGTAAGAGTAGTTTTGCAGCCTGAAGAGTTTTCTGGATTCACATGCTGAGCATCTATTCCACCATCTAGTGGTTAGCCCGGCATCTTGGCTTGTCTCTTACTCGTGCCCCACCCTCTCCGACTGCAGGCATCTCCTGTGGGGGCTTTAGACGGTCCCCCGCAATATCCTGTGGATGGTCGCCATCTGCAGAATCTTCTTTCTCCTGGCATCTGTTCTCTTTGGTACTTTCCTTGTTTTGAAGTAATGCTCACTTACCCCACTTGTTTTACACCCATTTTCTGGGAGACAGGTGGGTAAATTATGAATCCAGAAAACTCCAGGCTGCAAAACTACTACTACTAGTAGGTAATGAATAGTTTCATACCTGTAGGTGTAGCTTTGCAGCTTGAAGAGTTCTCTTAATTCACATGCTATGCATTATTCCACTATCTAGTGGTTGGGTCCGGAATATTCCAACTTTCTTTCTTGCTTTTAAGTCCTTTCTCTATTTTTCTTTTTCAGGTGGTGTCCCCAGTTGAAAGTACAGTGGCTCTTTTTCTAGCAGTAGACACAATTGAGCTACAGGAACTGTTCCCTGTATATAGGCTGGATCCTTTGAAGAGAGTTTGTACTTCTTCTCTGCTCTTTGAGTCACAGCTTGACAGTAGCAGCCTTATTAAATGCCTCTCTTTCCTGGTCTAAAACACTAGGGAGCATGTGAAGAAACTTGTTCTTGGACTGTGTAGGCATTAGGGTTTCCAGCAAACAGCAGTTTTTCTTTCTCCAATTGAATCCCATATTTATCAGCAGCATGTTTAATGGCCTGATTGTATATGCCTATATCGTCTGGGGTGAAGGTCTTGAAGGGTAACTTAACCCAGTCTCCAGATCCTGCCACTGGTCTGCATAGTCAGCACCTGAACCCTGGTATACATCCCCCATTTGTTCTCCTGCTTCCTCATAATAGAGTTCTTCTTCCTCTTCATCTGGTGTGAGGGGGGTTCAATCTCTTCTACTTCTTTCCCTTTGCTCTTTCAGCGTCAACTCTTTTAGAGGTGTGCAGAAACCCCTTCAGACTTTCATCGAAGTCCATCTTCTTTTGAATTAAAACAACCATTTCAGCCTCGAGTTGTTTTCGCTTCCGCTCCATCTCTGCAGTTTTTCCCCTTTGACGTCCAATCTCTCTCCTTCCGCTTCCACTGTGATATTGTCCTCTCCTCGCTGAAGAGACCCAAGTCTTTTAAGGATGGGGTTATCTGCTGGCCCTACTTGTTATTATGATGAGCACATCTCTGTCCGTCTCTCACCCTTGTGGTCTTCAGTGTGAAGGTCAAGCAGGCACTGCAATCCTCGCTCATGTGGTCGATCAGTAGACAGAAGTTGTAGACTAGATGATTGTCCATCTGCGAAAACCGGTGCTAGCAGTTGGTATGGAGCCACCCCTCCCCCACACCCCGAACAAGCATTCTTTAAAGTCCTCCAAACTTCTTTTTTTAATTTCATAGTATTTTATTGGATTTTTTTTCAAACAAATACAATAGCATTCTGTCAAGGGTTAGCCAAAATATCTGACTTCTCTCATACCTCATCCTAAATGGTATCAGCCCCACTGGATTTTTGATGAAATTCTGGAATTTCTTCCTCAAAACATCTTCACAACATTGGAGATGGCAAGAAAAGGTAGGAGATTCTGGAGGAGGAGACACAGCGTCACAGGAAGCACCAAATGGGCAGACCCGTTGAACTTAAAAAACAAGAAGGAAAGTTGGAAAATGCCAGACCCAACCACTAGATGGCAGAATAATGCACAGCATGTGAATCCAGAAAAGATTCAACATGCAAAACCATTTAATTTTGCCGCATGAATTATTTTCTGGGTTCACATGGTGCGCATCTGATTAAGTAGCGGTTTCTGGTACCTTGGGAAAGATGGGTTGAAATGTGGATGAGTTGGCAAACAGGTGTTGTAGCATTCTCTGTCCCACCTGTGCTTCCTTGTTTATCTGGATGTCCACATAGTGTTTCATAAAGGTGTGTGGGATGACCAAGTTGCGGCCCTGCAGATGTTGCCAATGGGTACATTTGCTAGGAACGCTAGGGTTGCACCCTTCATCCTGGTTGAATGTGCCCTGGGGCATGTGGGTAAAGTTTTTCCTGCCTTTGTGTAGCATGTTTGGATAGTGTCCACTATCTATTGTGCAATCGTTCCCTTAGTTACTGGCATCCCTTTGCTTGCCCTGGCTAAGAAGAAAAAGAATTGGTTCCCTTTCCGAAACTGCTTTTGTCTCTTGTAGGTAGTACAAGAGTGCTCTCTGCATGTCCAAGGTGTGTAGCACCCTTTCAGCCTGTGATTTTGGTTCCTGAAAATATGCCGGCCGTTGGATGCTTTGGCTGATGTGGAATCGTGATATCAACTTTGATAAGAACAAATAGTTTCTTACCTGTCGGTGTAGTTTTGCAGCTTGAAGACTTTCTGGATTCACTATGCTGTGCATTATTACGCGGTCTAGTGGTTGGGTCCGGAATCGTAGTATTTTTTCTGTTTTTTTTTTTTCGTAGCCTTGGTGGGCGTCGACGTCCCACCATTTGGTGTCCTCCCGCAACGTCGGCACACTTTACCTGGAATCTCCCACCTTTGGGCACCATCTTCGGATATTTTTTTTCTTGTTTTTGTGTTGCGTTTGTTTTATCCTTTTCCATTCTTCTAAAGTCCTTCTTTCAGTTAAAGAAACTGTAATTTTGTCTCTTCAAGAGTCTGATTACTGTATAAAGTTCATATTTCCTGCCCCTCTTGTCTCATCTTTCTAGCGGAGGGGGTTGGTGCACTAGTGAATCCAGAAAGACTTCAAGCTGCAAAAATACACCGACAGGAAAGAAACTATTAGTTTAGCAGCGTTAATCTTTCTGGATGCATAGACTTTGTGGCGGTTTGTTATGTTTTTGGCGCTGGGTGGAAGATGAGCGTTGGTTGTTGAATATATCTTGAAGCACTTTTTGCCCTACTTGTGCTTCCTTGTTCATCTGTATATCCATGCAGTAGTGCTTGGTGAACGTGTGCACTGAGGCCCATGTTGCCGCCAGGAAAATGTCTTGTATGGATGTGTTTGCCAGGAAGGCTATTGTTGCTCCTTTTTTTCTGGTAGAGTGGGCTTGTGCCGCTCCTAGTAGTTATTGAGCTGCCTGCTTGTGGCAGAATTGGATAGTTTGTGCGATCCTTCGTGCGATGGTGCCTTTTGTCACTTGTCTACCCAGGAAACTACTTGCGAAGGACACAAAGAACTGCTTTGTTTTTCTGTGATATTTAGATCTTTCAATGTAATGCATTACTGCCCTTCTCGCGTCCAGAGTGTGCAGTGCCCTCTCCGCGCTTGTGGATGGTTTCTGAAACAAACTTGGCATCTGTATTGTTTGGTTAATGTGGAACCTCGACACCACCTTTGGCATAAAGTGTGGGTCTGTTCTCATCACCACCCTGTCATTGTGTATTTGAATGTAGGGTTCTTGTAGTGTTAGCGCTTGTAGCTCGCTTACCCTGTGTAGCGAGGTGATTGCTACCAGAAAGGTTGTCTTCATTGTGAGCATCTGCAGTAAGGCCTTGTGGATGGGTTCAAAAGGCGCTTTCATAAGCTCTGTTAGAACTATATTAAGGTTCCATGCCGGCGGCGGCATCCTCTTTTGGGGGGCCGATCCTTTTAGCCCCTTCTAGGAATCTCTTTACCAACTGTGATGTAAAGAAGCTTTTTCGAATCTCCCCTCTTGTGTAGGCTACTATCACGGCTAGGTGTACTCTCAGCGAGGTACAGCTTAGGTTTGTTTTTAGCAAGTGTGTTAAATATTTTAGCACTGTTGATGCCTTGGTGATTTTCTTGTGTAGTTTTTCCCTGATGCACCATTGTGTGAATTGTTTCTATTTTGCCACATAGCACCTCCGTGTGGTAGGCCTCCTTGCTTCAAGCAGCAGCCGCAGTGTGCTCTCTGGGAGTTTTAGGTGTGCAATTTCTAAGTCTTCAGGAGCCAGGCTACCAGGCAGAGGCTCTCTGGCTCTGGGTGAAGAACCTCCCCGCTTTGCATAGAGAGCAAGTCTTTTCTTTTTGCGAACTTGTGTGGTGGTCTCTGTGCCATCTCCACTATTTGTGAGAACCAGGACTGTCTGGCCCACTGTGGTGCCACCAGAATCAGTGTCATGTTGCTGGTTCTGCATTTGCTGAGCACTCTGTATCAGTGGTATCGGGGGTCGGGGGAAGCGTAGGCAAATGTCTTCGACCAGCTTATCCATAGGGCATTCCCCTGGGATTGTTCTCCTGGTTGTCTGGATGCGAAGTATTGGCATTTTGCATTCTGGTGTGTTGCAAATAGGTTTATTTTTGGGGTCCCCCACTTCTTGAATAGCTTTTGCGTTTCCTGTGTATTGAGCTCCCACTCGTGGGATTCTGGTGTCTGTCTGCTGAGCCGGTCTGCCTCCACGTTGTCCTTTCCTGGTAGGTGTATTGCCAGGAGGTCTATTTCTAGTGGGATGGCCCATCTCCATATCTCCTGCGCTAGGTTGGATAGCGCTACTGATTGTGTTACTCCCGATTTGTTGATGTAGGACATCGTTTTGGTGTTGTCCGTTTGTATCAACACTCTGCCTGTACAGTTGTTTCTGGAAGGCTTTTAGGGCAAGGAACAGAGTCTTTAGTTCTAGGTAGCTGATGTGTCTGATTGCATCTGTTGAAGTCCACAGACCCCCTCACCTTGAGCTGGTTCATGTGTGCTCCCCATCCCTTCTGGGATGAGGCTGTGGTGATGGTCACTGTTGGGTTTGGTGGTGTTAAAGGCTTCCCCCTTGTTATGTTCTCTTTGTTCCACCACGCTATCTCCTCTTGCACTGCGTGCGCGTTACAACCACTAGATCTTCCCAACTCCCTGTAGCTTGTGCCCATTGTTGTTGGAGCCATTCTTGGAATGGTCTCATGTGGAGTCGTATATTGGGGAATAGGTGTATGCAGGACGCCATCATCCCCATGATCTTGCTCGCTGTCCTCACTTGCCCCTTCTGGTACTGATGTGTCTCCTTCAGTAAGGCAAGTGTTCTTTTGTCATTGGGGAACACCTTGCTCTGAATGGTGTTGAGCTGTGCGCCCAGGAAGATCTTCACCTGTTCTGGTTCCATTGAGGATTTCCCCCAGTGTATTGAGAATCCCAGTTCCGTCAGTGTCTGTGTGACCCGCTGTGCATGTAGTTGGCATTGTTTGTAGGAACTTGCTTTTATTACCCAGTCGTCGAGGTAGGGGTATACATAAATCCCCTCCCTCCGGAGGTGCGCTGCTACCGCTACGAGGCATTTTGTGAAGACCCTTGGTGCGGATTTTGGTCCGAAGGTTAGGGCTGTGAATTGGTAGTGAGCTTTGTTGATGGCAAATCTTAGTAGATGTTTGTGTTGTCTGTTCATGGGAATGTGTAGGTAGGCATCTTTGAGGTCTATGGTGGACATAAAGTCTCAGTTCCTTATCTGAGGAATAATCTCCTGTAGGGATATCATTTTGAATTTTTGAGTCTTTATGTATTGGTTTAGGAACCGTAGGTCCAGGATGGGTCTTAACGTTTCGTCCACCTTTGGTACGAGGAAGTAGTTGGAGTACACTCCCTTGTTTCTTTCTTTGAACGGTACTGATTCTATTGCCTCCTTGTGGAGGAGTTCTTGTGCTTCCTGTAGGAGGAGCGCAAGTTCTTTTGCTGAGCGCACCTTCCTTTTGGCCTCGCGTTTGATGGCTTTCTTTCCAGTTCTATACAGTATCCGAACTGTATGATGTTCAGTATCCATTTGACTTATTTCCTTCCACTCCTGGAAGAAGTGTTTTAGTCTGCCTCATACTGGTGTTACATGTTCGATGATCCCCGATTTGAGTGTGATTAATTGTTTTTTGGGTCTTTTGTCGTGCCCCTCCCCTACAGGTGTTGTGTGGGTGGGCACGTTCGGTGCAGCGTAGTCAATTTGAGGTGGGTTGCTGGCCCCCTCTTCTTGTTTGCCCTCGTCCATTTGATCGCCCGCGGAAGGACTGGCCCCTAGGTTGGTACTGCCAGGTTTGCTGTTGACCTTGCTGCGCTTGGTTGTTGCCCAGGTAGGTTTGTTCGAATGTCTGCTGTGACGTTCCCGGTTGGTTTCCCCCTCTGCCATTTGGTCTCAGTGTTGGGTTGCCCCTTCTCATACCTCTGAACTGCAACGCTCCCATGGACCTTGCAGTTTCGTTCTTCTTCAGCTGCGTCAGTTTTTCATCTACTGGCGCTCCGAACAGCGTTTCCCCATTGAAAGGTGTGTTTAGAATATTATTTTGGACTTCTGGTTTGAATCCAGATATTCTCAGCCAGGCATGCCTCCTTTCAGTTATCCCAATCATCATGAGCCTGCTGGATGTGTCTGCCGCATCCAGGGCTGATTTGAGGCAGGAGTTTGCCATGTTCTTGCCTTCCTTCACCAGGTGTATTGCTCTCTGCTGTTATTGCTCAGGGAGGTGTTTGAGTAGTTGTCCGACCTCTTCCCAATGTTGGTACGTATGCCTGTTGAGTAGGGCATTAGAGTTAGCAATGCGCCAGTGAATTGCTGCATTCCTCTCTATTTTCCTTCCTGTGAGGTCTATCCTCCTTCTTTCCTTGTCTGGAGGTGGCCCCGAGTTCGTGGAAACGTTGGCCCTCTTTCTGGCTGTTGCTGCAATGATGAGTCAGCCGTGACGGATCCCTGTATGTAAGGTGGGTCCATAGAGGAATGTTTATATTTTTTCTCTGTCCTAGGTGTGGCAGATCTGTAGGTTGATGGCTACTTGAATGCTTCCCTGCCCTGGTCCAGGACAGTTGGGAGCATGGGCAGGAATAGGCTCCTAGTTTGAGTGGGGAGCAGGGTTTCTAATAGGAAACAGGCTTTTAGTTTCTCTTCCTCTAGTTTCACTCCATATGCTGCAGCCGCAGTCTTGATGACCATATTGTAGATGCCAAGGTCGTCTGGCGGCGAAGGCCTCAAAGGATAGGTTTTTACGGCCTCGTCCTGGCTTTCGGCATCGAGGTCCTGCCAATCCAGGTCTTGCGCCACCGAGGATGCCGACCCCAAACTTGTTTGGTGGGTCTTCCTCGCCTTCTCCCTCATAATAATATAAGCCCTCTTCCTCCTGCTGTTCCTGGGGCTCCAGGGTTTTCGGCGGCTCTTCGGCGTCGAACTCCTCTTCGTCCTCAACAACCTCGACAATCGTCGTGGGCTTCGAAGGGATGGTGTATCTTTTCATCTGTTCCTCAAAATCCTTTTTCCTTTTGAGGATACTGTCCATTTCGGCCTTGAGCCTTCTCTTTTTCCTCTCCATTTCGGCGGCCTGTTCGGCGTCGACGGTTTCAGCAGATCTCTTAGATGACGTCGTCGAAGTTGCCTTCGGGTCTTTTTCTTTCGGCATCAAGCGTGCCTTTCCGGGGACGTGCTTCGATGACCTGGGTTTGTATAGGGTTTTCGCCGACTGGGAGTCCTTTTCGAAGGATCCGCTGGGCTGTTTGTCCCTGGATTCAGCTGCCGCCGTAGATTGTTTCTGCGCCAGTGCTCTTTGAGGACTTAGTCTCTGATTTTCGAGAGTCTGTCGGGGTTTTAGGGGTCGACGTCTCTTACCTCCTTTGTCAACTTCATAACGGTCTCTACGACCGTGTAATCCTCTGGTCCCTCGGCGATGTTGTCCTCTTCCCCACTGGAGAGGCCCAAGTCCCGGGGCGATGGAGGTTGACCTTGGCCTTGCATGTTGTAGTTGGCTCTCCTCTGTCTTTCCCTTACCCTGAGAGTCTTCAGGGTAATGCCGAGCAGGCGTTGCAATCCTTGCTCTCGTGGTCGACCGGCTGGCAGAGGTTGCAAACCAGGTGCGTACTTGTGGTGGCAAGTTTTCTTCTTTTCTCCAAAAACTCTGGAACCTCTCGGTGATGATCCAGACCCAACGGCGGAAAAAAGAATCTGAAGATGGCGCCCAAAGGTGGGAGCTTCCGAGGGAAGCGCGCCGACGTCACGGAAGGACACCAAATGGTCGACGCCCACCTGGGCTACGAAAAAAATGATAATAAATACTACGATTCCGGACCCAACCACTAGACCGCGGAATCATGCACAGCATAGTAAATCCAGAAAGATTCACGCTGCAAAACTGCAGGTTTGTTTATAGGTCAACCTTGTCCTTGTGGATTTGAATGTATGGGCTGTAGATCGTGAGCACTTGTAGTTCACTGACTCAGTGGAGTAATGTGATTGCTATTAGGAACGCTGTCTTGGGGAGTTAAGAACATCAACTCTGTTGTGCATTGGCTCAAATTGTTCTGTCATCAATTGTGTGAGTATTGTGTTCGGGTTCCACATTGGCACTGGTGCTGCCCTTGGTGGAGCCAGTCTTTGATCCCTCCAGAAACCTTTTCACTACTGGAAGTGTGAAGAGATTGTTCTCTGTTGATCCCCTGGTGTACGAGACTATGGCAGCCAGGTCAACCTGTAGTAATGCATAGGTCAAGCCGCTGTCCAGTAAGTGTGTGAGATATGTTGGCACCATACCATGCTCTTTCCTGGTAGCTAGATTTTTGTGGTCCCTGCACCAGTGGATGTACCTAATCCACTAGGCCATGGAGCACTTCGTAGCGCCTGGCTTTCTAGACTCTTGCAGGATTTCCATTGTCCTGGAGGGCAGCTGAAGGTGTCCAAATCTTAGGTAATCAGGAGCCACCCAGCAAGATTAAGTGTGGCTGGTTCTGGGCGACACAGTCCTCTGTTTTGCATATTTAACAGGCTCTGAGTTGCTTTGATTGTTATGGCCTGTCCTCTGGACAGTTCTAGAAGGTCTGAATACCATGTCTGTCTGCTGGACTGAAAGACAAGTAGGAGGCGTTTTCTTGTCTCCCCAAGACATAGGTCTATGCTTGTTGTGCCCCAGCGTTTGAACACGCAGTCCAGTACTTCTTGCTTTATCCCCATTCGTGGGAGGCGTTTTCTTGTCTCCCCAATCTGTCTGCCTCTCTGTTCTGTTTCCCTGGGAGGTTTTTTTTATTTACTAGGGTTGTGTTGTCCATTTGGAAAAACCCGGCTAGCTTCCTCATGTGTGCTGGAAAGATTTCAGCGCTAGGAAGACAGTCTTTAGTTCCATGGTAGTTTAAGTGCTTCACAGTGTCGATTGGACTGCAAAGTCCTCAGACCGTCAGATTGTCCATGTGTGCTCCCTAGCCCTTAAGGGATGCGTCAGTCATTATGGTCACCGTGGGAGCTGGTAATTTGAAAGGTCTTCCTGTCCTCAAATTTTTTGTTTCCACCATTCAATTTTCTTTTGAACCCTTGCTATTACCACCACTAGATCCTAACAGTTCCCCGTAGTTTGTGACCATCCATTGCAGAGCCATTCCTGTATGGGTCGCATATGCAGTCTTGCATGCGGTATGAGGAGCATGCAGGATGCCATAATACCCATTAACTTCACGACAGTCTCCAATGTCAGACTGCCCCTTCTGGTAGAGGGGAGTTTGCCTTACTATTCTACTCCTGGAGGAATCCTCTTATTAATCTCCCAACCTCCACACTGGTGTTATATGGTAGGAGTGTGAGCCGTTAGTTATTTGCTTGGTCCCTCTTCTGCGGAGCGGGATGTCCCCTCCGCCTGGATTTACCTTGTAGGGTGTTGCCACTGTTGTTGAATGGCCTGGTGTGTGTCTAGTTAGCTGAAGCCTTGCTTTTTGCATTGGGGCTGGGGAGAAACCTACCCTGCCTGTTGGAGGTCCCCCCACCCCTTCATGAAGGATCTTCTGAATTGTAAGGCCCCCCCATGGCTGTGGTGGTCGCCTGTTTTTTTTTTTTATTTGCTAGAGTGCTTCATCTACTGCAGTCTCGAAGAGGTCTTCCCCTGTGAAAGGCTTGTTTATGATTGATGCCTGCACTTCAGCCTTGAATCCAGGGAATCTTCGGAGGGTGATGCCCAAGCACATTCTGCCAACTGACAGTATCTGCCACGTCCAGTGCAGAAGTGGGGCAGGAGTGGTGAAGTTCTCGTCCTCCTGGATCATTGCTCTTGCTCTTTTTGAATTGCTCTGGAAGGTTCTGCAGGAATCCTTCCATTTCTTCTCATTACTGGTGGCCATACCTGTTGAGAAGTGCATAGGAATTTGCAGTTCTCCATTGCGTCATCATTGCCCTCTCCATCTTTCTACCCACTAGGTCCATTCTTTTATTCTCCTTCTCTGATGGTGGGCAGGTTGGCGTGGCATAGTTATTCCTCTTCCTGGTTGTTGTCACTATGATGGAGTTTGCCGGCATGTTCCCCTTGTTGTACTGGGGGTCTTGAGAGAAATGCTTATATTTTTTTCTCCACTCCAGAAGTATCCGCTCTGGCAGGTTCGTTGAAAACTTCCTTTTCCTGGTCCAATATGCTGGGAAGCATGGGAAGATAAAGTTTAAACTTCTGTGATGGCATCAGGGTTTCGAGGAGGAAGCAGGATTCCTCTCTTCCTCGAGCTGGACCTGATACATGTCCACCAACCTCTTGATTAGTCCATTGTACATGGACAGGTTGTCTGGGGCAAGGGCTGCGATGGATAGCTGTTGACACGTTCCTCAGGGGATTCGATGTGGAGATCCTGCCATTAGTCATGCAACTGTCCCTGCCTCTGCATCGTGGAGGATTCGTCCACCATGCAGTCAAACAGGTCTTCGTCTCCTCTTTGCGCTGCATTGAGGGCGCCTCGATGTTCAGTAGGTGATTACTCAATTACCTTTACTCCGAGGCTTTCATGGGGATGCGGAACACCTTCAGGTAGTCAAGCTTTTTCTGATGCAGGAGCGCCATCTTGGTCGAGAGTAGGAGTCTTTTTCCTCTCAACATCAGGCAAAAGTTCACATTGGAGCTAGAGGAGGGTGTCCTCTTCAGGGCAACTGGTTCTTTGTCTTTTGCCTCATTATCTTTTTCCTTTGTTCCATCCTTTGTGCCTGCTGGTGTCGAGGTTTGGTTTGAATATTGGTCGGGACCCTTGTTATGTTAGATTCCACTTAAAGCGCACGGCTACTCGGAAGTGTCCCGGCGTGAATGCCACAAGTTGAAAGGAAGGAAAAGAAGGATAGCCGGATATATAATTACTTAAACAGCAGAGTTTTAGGCTGTTTTTTAAACAGCCTAAGGCTCTCAGTGTTCCGAAGACCAAAAGGCAGGGCATTCCAGGCCATGGACGCTTTAACCGACAGGGAACTGCCGCCCAATCTAGACATGCGATACCTAGGGACAACAGCAAGGCACTGGCCAGTAGATCGCAACTGTCGAGACGGTATGTAAAAGGAAAAAAGTCTCCTGAGATAGTGAGGCCCTGTCTTATAGAGGGCGCCATGAACAAGTGTAAAAATGTAAAAAATTGATACTTGTATAGCGCACTACTCACCCGCAAGGGTCTCGAGGCGCTTGTACGAATACCGCTGTGGAACCCGTCCTGGCTTTCCCTGTGAGGCCAGGCATCCTTAGCGTCGTGGGGGCCGTTGTGGAGATTAAGCAAGCTATTGCCCAGAGTTGCAGAGTGGGACTCTATGATTAGAATAGGCACCGAGGCGAGAATTATCAGGTCCGTGGAATTTTTGAGTCCAAGACCCGCCGAGGCGGGGAATTGAACCCTGGTCCCGGGCCAGACCTCTGCATCGAGGTCTGCCGCTCTAACCATTGAGCCACACTTCTCCAAGTGTGAGAGCCTTAAACAAAACCCGCTGCTCAACCGGGAGCCAATGAAGGTCACGAAGGCTCTGGATAGCGCTAGATCTACCAGGCAACCCCAACAATGCTCTCGCCGTCACATTCTGCATGATCTGTAGCTTTTTTAGCTGGTAAGCCGGGAGGCCAATGTACAAGGCATTGGCGTAATCTAGCCTTGACAAAATAAGAGCCCGAGTCACCATCTCCATCGCCCTCTGAGGCAGCAACAGCAGGAACTTCTTTAAGCGTTTTAAAGTGCCAAATCACGCACCTGCCAGCTTAATAATCTGGAGGGAAAATTTCAAGTCCTCACCAAACCAAACACCCAGATTTTTCGCCAGACACCCCGAGGAGCTGGGCATAGGATAGTCCACAGACCATATGTCCTCCCTAAAATGCGGAGGGAAGGAGCCATACGTGAGAACCTCCGACTTCTCCTCATTGCATTTCAATTGGGCATTAGCTAGCCACTTAAACACTTCAGCAAGACAGTTTTTTAGCTATTAATGGAGAGGAGTCAGCTTTGTTCCAAGTGAAGAAGAGCTGGGTATCATCGGCGTACGCTATTTTAGCACCCAGCTCCTCTGCCAGGTAAACTAATGGGGTAATATAAATGTTGAACAAAAGAGGGCTCAGCGTAGAGCCCTGAGGGACTCCCGTATTTAAACTTCTAGGCCTAGAAGAGAACGGAGGCAGCCATACTTGTTGGGATCTATTAGCTAAAAAGGATTCAATCCACTTCCATACCAACCCCGAGATGCCGATATGGGACAACCGTGCCATAAGTAGTTGATGAGGCACCTTGTCAAACGCGGCAGAGAGATCTAAAAGCACAAGCACTGCTCTGCCGCCGGCATCCAGACACTCTCTGATGGCCTCCGCCATCTCAATCAATGCCGTTTCAGTGCTATGGGAGGCTCTAAAGCCCGACTGGGCAGGGTGGAGGGCGCCAGATGTCTCAAACTCCGAGAGTTGCTTAAAGGCAACCTTCTCACACACCTTCGCCACAGCCGGGAGGAGTGAGATTGGGCGGTAGCTAGTCGGGGTGGTAGGATTGAGGGAAGACTTTTTCAACAGGGGGAGGAGTTTAGCCTGTTTTCACTCCAGAGGTAATGTAGCAGTCAGGAGGGACATATTAACAATTTTATTAACTTTTGAGTTGACTACGTCCGCAACTGCTGTCAGTAGCCTTGCGCGGCAGGGATCAGCTGGAGAACCTGATTTTAATGCTTTAAGAATAGTCAGGGTATCGGACAACGGGGCAGGAAGGAACATCCCCAAAGACAAGTGTCCTACTTCCGGTGCGACAGCTGTATGATGGGGAAGGATCTCCTGAGGCTGGTTAAGAGACCCAAAACGATTCTGAATATCTTTGATTTTATCAATAAAAAAATCCGACAGCTGCTCACACCACACCTTGGATACCGTTAGGGTCCTCTGTTCGGCACGGGGATCCAAGAAACTTTGGACAATAGAAAATATTTCTTGCTAATTATTTTTCGATGAAGCAATACGTTTGGTTGGTTGGTTGGTTTGAGGATTGGTCGGGACCCTTCTGGCTCTTTGTGAGTGAGCCAATGTTCAGGCACTGAGTTTTTCGATGTAGAGGTGGTTCTTGGGGCTTTCATTACCTTCTGCCGCCTGGTCATTTCTACATGCAAGATTCTTCGTAGCTCCTCTGGTGTGCTTCCAGACCGCTGGAAAAAAGTATCGGAGGATAGCAACCACACAAAGGAAGAAAAGTAGTTACTTACCTGTAACTAAAGTTCTCCAGTATTGAATCTTTCATAGATTCACATGCTTGAATCATTCCAGTCGTAGTAGTGGGAGGCGTCGTCATACTCCCATGACGATGACGGGGATGATTCAAACATGTTAATCTAGGAAAGATCCAATACTGGAGAAGAAAATGAGTTACTTACCTGTAACTACAGTTTTCCAGTATTGGTATCTTTCATAGATTCACATGCTTGAATCATCCAGTCGTCTTAGTTGGAGTCCCATGGGACTCCCACTAAGACGACGGGGATGATTGAAGCATGTGAATCTATGAAAGATCCAATACTAGAGAACTTCAAGGGCGCCGTCTGCGGTCACACAGGGGATGGACTTACCATCAAATAGTGGTCGATGACGCTCACACACAAAAAAAAATTGGACAAGATTACGGACCCAACCACTAGATGGTAGATTAGATACACAGCATGTGAATCCAGAAAAGGATTCAAGCTTCAAAAATAAAACTATTTCCAGGTTTAGAGCATTGCAAATCATTTTGCAGAACTTTCACAAATTTAACATCTGAGGACAGAACTCCGAACCTGGAAATGTGCTGCCTTTTTAATGCGAAGGTTGCCCAAGTTCTAAAGGAAAATGCTACTTAACCTGTACGCATCTGTTCATAGCCTCTATTTCTGTAGATTTACATGGTGTACATATTCCTGCAATCTAGTATTGGGCTCAGACCTTGAAAGTTTTTGCTTCCAGAAGTCTTTAAAAAACAAGGTAGTGTGAGGCTCCTCCCTTAGTTGGCAATGTGCATGGGCACCAACTCCATTGTTCGATTGTTTTTCGCACAGTGGGTGAGTGCAGGTTTGGAGTGGTTAAAAGGCAGAAAATGGTGACCACGTGAATGGTGTGCAAGAGTAGTAGATGGTAATAAGTGCATCTACAAGAAATGCACTCTGGGATGAGGGCATGGCAATCAACAGCACTACAAGCTAGGCACAGATGCATACAAGATCAAGTAACCATTTTTTGTTTGCAGCTTGTGTGGCTGTAGATACAAATGCTCTGCATAGATTGTAAAGTTGTACTCTTCAACCTGCAGGCTAGTCTGTGGATGATGCACACGTCACAACAGTTCTTAGTACTGTTTGGCCAACTCGAGCTTGTTCACATGTAAGAATATACACACAGTAAAGCTTCATAAAAGGGTTGGAGGTGGACCAAGGTTGACCACCTTCTCATGGTTTCGTTCACCTTGACTCAGCGGGTTCCTGAGGGATTGCATCCTATTTTTTGGACCTGAGGGGCTCTTTTAGCTTTTGCTGCCCTTCTGTTGCAGAGTTTTCAGAGTCAATGGACTTAGAGTCATATAATCTTGGCTCGGTCCTGCTGCAGCTCTAAGGCATCTGAGGTCAATTTTCCCTTCACTTTCCTTTGATGTATTCAGTAAATAATAAAGTTGGCCTAACTTCAGTATGGTTCTATGCGTCAGATCCCTCCATTTGCAATAAAAAAAACTTTTTCAAGTTTTCCTTCTAGTCACTGGATAACAAGAGTTTCCCCAAGGAAGGACTGCTTCTGCTGCATCATGGATTAGTGTTGCCACCTTTGTTTTTCTCTCAATGAAAAGGACTAGACAAGGAACTCTGCACACGTGTTACAGCTTTCAACTTTTTTGGAAAGCTATGATTACAGACCTTGCGAAACTACTTTGGGCAAAATCTTAAGGGAGTATTTTCCATCTCCCTCAACAATCCTGTTCCCGGTTGCACATTTTGACTGAATGGTCGTTTCTCCCTTAAACAAGCTGAAGGATTCAGTTATGGTCTGTTATATGAAGTCCTCAACGTGCCATATCATTTTGCTGGTGTATTCACAATTTTCAGTTATGCTTATTATTCTGTTGGTAGTTCTTTTGGAATTGTTCTGCTTGCTTTCTGAACAAACAGTGAAAAAAATAATCTTATGATAATGCACATGGGTGTCTGGGGTGTAGGTCTGTTGTCGCAAGGGCACGCAGACAATCACCAACGCAAAGAAGAACTAAAGGAAAACAAGCATTTGCAATGCAAAAGGTTTTGCATTATTAAAGTTTGAACTATTGGCATTGCTAATAATAATGCAACACCAATAGCTCAAACATTTAGTAATGCGATACCTATTGCATTGCAAATGCTTGTTCTAAAACTGCTACTAAATTTGTCAGTATGTCAGAACCAATCTTTTCTAAAGTGTTCTGAGAAGACTAAGTCCTTCGTCGCGTTCCATGAAAGCCAATAAATTAAACCCGTTCTAATAAATCAAAGCATAGCGTTGTGGAAGCAAAATCCAAGGGGGCGTCCGAGGTAAACAAGCACTGAATATGCATGGACACTGATCTTTCTCCCCCACATTTTACATTTTGTCGGCAACAGATCTAAATATTAAGAGGACATGAAACTAGACCATGCTGAATTTTTATTATATGATTGTAATCTTGTATAGATAACATCTCCTGGGCTACTTTTAACTCACATAATTTCCTGTTTTCCTCACGCTTATGCTACTGCATAGCTTTCGCTCATGATTGTTGGTTCTAACGAAAGAGTCTCATGGACTTTCATGAGGGAAAGGTACACAAGATCATTTATTCTGGCAAACAGATGTTGAAAATTGTTATCTCACAATGAAGAGCATGGTGAAAGTCACTATTTGTCCTGTGGACAGCCTCCTTGTGTAGCATGCATTAAAATGTGCAGTTCCTGTGATAATTACATACTCTATGTGAGCAAAAAATACACCCACCCCTAGATGAAGCCTGTATCAGGACTTTAAAAAAAACCAAAACAGCCCATATACTGTCCTGTTGGAGCCGCCCTTCCCCATCGCCAGAATGCCTAATAGGCCAGCCCAACCCTGAAGACATCGAAGCGGGCAGAAATTGGCAATACAGGCCCTGTGGTGGGGTGAAGGGTCACAGGAAACGCAGAAAGGAGTGGTACACAAGGGTAGTGAACGTGGTGACCGCATACAGACCTCGTGGACGACGAGGGCTGGGACCGGCTTAAGGGGCCAAACACATGCAGGGTGTACGAAAGACTGATACAGGCCTTGTGGAGGTGTGAACGCCCAGGGTCACCGGGTGAGGCATAGAGGCCTCGCAGGCAGAGACGTTTTAATGCATGGGCGAAGTGGGCTCTGGCCCAGGGCCCCAGTCATCCCCTAATAAGAGCTAGCTTTGTTCTGCAGAGTTTTGCCCTGATGACCATGCATAATTTTTAAACAGCTGGTTTTAAATACTTTTTCACCTTTAACTAATGTCTAATGTGAGTGAGTCTATTACTGACATTTTTCAGAGAAATGTTGTATTTATGTTGCATGCAACATCCATAAAAAAGTTTGCTTTCGATCAAAACAGGACCTCACATATGAGAAATGGCAGGGTGTCACAGATTATTTGCAGTGATATTAGTGAGCTGCTGCTGTGTTGAAATATTGAAACACAACTAACTGTCCCCGAATATTAGATGGAGCAACGGTTGAATGCCCCCTGCTAGGTTTGTAACGTTGCGAAAGAGGGCATTGAAGAGCTGCAATTGGATTAAATTCCAAACAGTGGCCTCCAAATACATTCGGTCCAAGCCCTCAAAACCCTTAAGATTTCTCTGCTCGCAGGGTCACCATGCAAGGCAAAAGGATCCGGCATACAAGCATTGTGGGCATTGGTGAATGGGAGGTACAGGCAAAGGTGTCCGGATACAGGCCGTGTGGAAAAGTGAAGGGACCAGGGTCACAGTGAGGCAGAAAGGGCTGGCATAGTCACCATGAGAGGCAGAAAGTCCTCGCAGGGTCATCAGTGAGGGTAGAAAGGAACCGCATACAAGCATTGTGGGCGTGACTGGGACAGGCAGATGAGTCCGGTTAACAAACTCATTGGCACAAGGCTGACCCTGACAAGCACTAGGTGCCAGCAAACAGGTCTTGTGGGCATCTGGGTGACTGGCACAGGCAAGAGGTCAGACACAGGCCTTGCGGGTCAAAGGCACTAGGAAAGATTGAAGGTGCCCGGATTCATTGAGGGGCATTGGGGTGGTGTCCGAACTATGGCTGGGGCAGTGAGGGAAGTCAAGTATCAGCAGTGAGGCCAGTGAGCTCTGCAGAACATGGGACATTCATGACAGCGTGCATTGTTTGCAGGTTTATAATCGTACTCAACCCAGCGCATGTGTTGTTTGTTATGTTTATTCTAGATGAAAGACACCATTTGACACGGAGGAACAGTATATATCCTTTGAAAGTATTTTTTAGTTAGTTACAGTTTTCTTTAAGATAACACTTGCAGTAGCATTAATATTTAGAACAGAGGCCCTGAAGAAAGCCGGGGGTCACTAGCCCTGAAGGCTGAAAACTGTTGGCCCACATGCGGTTATTTGTTTCAAACCGCGTTTCTTGCACTGTTCTTGTTTTTAATTAGGAAAAGGGCAAGCCTAAATAAAAATCTTTTCCTTTCTGACTCTGTATCCTATTTTAAGCCACCACTTATGATTTTTTTGCACTGCACTTAGTCCCATCCCCATCTTGATCACTGCACTTAGTCCCCTCCCCATCTTGATCACATGGTCTAAGAGTGACTGAGGGTCGGAACCCAACTCTGCCTATTGGAAGGGCATTTTGTCTCAATGATCTAGAGACACACCCTCCCTGTTGGATAACCAAGTGATACAATTGATCATTACAAGAGTTTGATGGGAATCCAAGAGACTCTTATGGGTTTCACTCACTTTCACTGTTGGTCCTGTGTTCTGTGTCATATGTTCTACTCTGATTATTGGACTACTCTGTCTTGGTTTTTGAGGCACCTAGGTAGGCACGCTAGACCATTTTCTTGAGGTTTCATGGTACCCTCCGTTTTAGACCCCTGGGTTTCTTTGTTATGAAGACTCCACATAAGCGACAGAGCTGCGTGCTGTCTTTCCTTTCCCAAGGTGGCAAATGAGGTGTGATAGTGATTACTCTGAGGCGTAGTTTTAAAAACTTTTCTTTCATCTTTATTTTGACTCCCGTTTTAAGATAAGATTGTGGTTGCTATGTTCCGTAGTCACTAAAATAAATATGGGTAAATACAGACTGAAGTAAAAAAATATATACAAGAAATTCATATAAAACCGGGAGCTATAATAATCAAGGTTCCCGTTTTTTCCGTTTTTACAACTAAATACACATTTATTTTCCTACCCTTTATTTTTAAATGTGTATAAAAACTGAAATGTGGTGGCTTATTTGAGTGATTGTAAATAATGTGTCATGACTGCCAGGTCAATAGCAGTGCGGATTGACAGTTAAGGGGGGTCAAAAACAGTGTCCATATCATTGAAACCAGTCAGGCATTCAAGCACGAGTGCATATTTATCAGTTAAAAATGTGAAAACCTACTAGTTACATTTTTTCACATAAGGCAAAATAAATACAGATAAAATTAGCCTAAAAATAAATATTGGTAGTTACAGACAGGAATGTCAAATAAATACCAAAAAACCGGGAGCCCTAATTATAATAATATTAGAATGTGGCACTAGTCTTTCCTAAGATTACCTAAAGAGTCTTAGCTACAGTTCCACATCTTCCACAGGGTGGAGATCATAGTTACTCTTGGCATATAGAACACAGCCATTCTTGCAGGTGAGCAAAACCTCTATTATTGCAACTTAAAGTCAGCCACTGTATAGCTCACATCCTCTTTAAAGGTATGTAATGATATCTTGTGAGCATAGTTGCTCCTTACTATGACTTACGGCGTATAGAGGGCAGGAATACTAGACTCCCCCAAAGAGTGGATTTGGGCATAGCTTAGAGCCAACTTAGAAGATGGGGACAGTCAATTCTGAGCTTACTCACAGGGCCCTCCATACAGGCGGTGATAACTGCCCCCCCCCCTCCCCGAGTACAGGCTGAAGACATTCTGCTGCTAGGCATAGCCGCTCCTCGGAACCTTAGGCAGCCTTGATACAGGGTGGAGACACCAATTATCCTACAACATATCTCACAGCTACCCTAGTAGGTGAGAATAACTTCTCCTGAGCATAACTCACAGTAACTACAGGACAGGGACTATTGCCCCTAGATGCAACGTAAATGGATTACAGGTGTTGACAGTCACTCCTGGACTTAGGCTACAACAACAATATAGGGCAGTATAGCTGCTTCGGAGTTAGCACAAAGCCACTCTAGTAGGTGGGATAGTCACTCGTGACCTTAAGTGAAGATAGGTCAACCCTGGGCTTACCTTTCATTTACTTGACAGGGTAGGATAAAATAGCCATCTCTTATTTCTATTCAGCGCAAGGCCAGAAGCAGAATATCAACCCGAGACTTCGTCTCACCAACCACTACAACGACCACCATAAAACTACAACGCTGCGACTCCTAAAAGTCAGCAGAAGACAACAGCACCAAAACCCCTAAAGTCTGCTGCGCATGTTGATGGGAGATTACCATTCCAGGATTCCTAGTCGGTATATTCCTAGATTAATAAGCAAACACTGAGCAGTCCAGCTGCAGACTGTAACCCAAATATGGGCATACCCGTTACAGGCCTCACCTATAATTCAGTACCCTTACAAGTCCCCTGAAGCTATCTGCTGCCTTCTCTATGTACTGAAGATCTGCCTGTGCCCCTGTTGCATATAAATCTTCTTGTTGTCTCGAGTGCTGCCTTAGAGTTACTCCTTCAGCAAGAGACAAAACAATAGCCCGGCAGAGATTAGCTTGCTCAACTCTAAAGTGGACTTCGGAAGCAGAAGTTAAAGTTCAAACAAGAAACCTTATGTAAAAAGACTGAAAAAGAGAAAGCATTTCGGTGTAGTAGCAGATGTATGAACTCCCTGAATGACCGACCACCAAAGAAATGATCAGCCATCTCTAGCAGTTCTTGGAATCTCAAGAGGTTACAGATAATGAAACTAAAATTAAATGAAAATAAAAAGTGCAAAGTCTGGGTTTAGGAATTTGTCCTGCAAGCTGTATGCCCAAATGTAAAAGTCCGCGAAACCTGATATTTGTTATTTGTCACACCGTATTTTGTAAAATTAAATGAAAATAAAAAGTGCAAAGTCTGGGTTTAGGAATTTGTCCTGCAAGCTGTATGCCCAAATGTAAAAGTCCGCGAAACCTGATATTTGTTATTTGTCACACCGTATTTTGTAATATGTAAATATCAATAAAAATAAATTTTAACAAAATTTAAAAAAAGAAAAGTGCAAAGTCTAAAATAAATATGGGAATACTATAGCATGGAAAGCTGTAGAGTGCTAGTCTGCGAACTTGAAAAAGCTTCCCCAGAAACCATGCACATCAATGTTTTAAAAGGTAGCAGACCAGAAATGTGGGTTCTTGCTCAATAGTGTTCCACAGTCTTTATTAGCCTTGTGCTGCAGTACATCCGCTATTGCAAGTGTGTTTAATTAAATCTCCTTAAAGTTGACATGAGTTCTTGCTTTAGTTAAGTTAGGGTATTCCCAAAACATATCCTACACATAGGTACTTCTTTTAAATTGGCACGGTGACCTAAATTGAAGTTAAATCATTTTCTCTAGTACAAAACTCATGTGTACATTTTTTGTTAAGGAGTTCCTGTAATTTCAGCTTCCTAGCAACTCCTTAAAGTGCATTACAATGATCTGGCTTATCCACAAATTTTAAAAGACAAACCTCAGAACTCCGAATTCTTCAGCTGAAATGAGGGAGGTTGGGGGGGGGGGGGGGGATCAGCAAGACCAGGCTTAACAAGGTCAGATACTTCGTTTCTGTGGTTTCACAGGAGCCCTTGTCTTCACTACAAAAAGCTCTGCGCAGGTCAAGCCAAGATTTCTTGCCCACTAAGAAGTGCTCTATTCAGGCAGTTTTGGCATTCTGTATGGAGTTGAATTCTTTAAAAATTAAAGTTTCATAGAACTCTGCACCGATTCTTCCTGTTCAGCCAAAGAATTCACAAGCTTCCCAGGAACAGCACAACAGTTTGGCATGGGCTACATCCAAAAATCAAGTCATGTGGGCCTGCTCGATCATTCAAGGTGTGTTTAGTCCTTGGTCTCCCTTGGACTTCAGGGGGTCCGTTTCTACACCCTTGTGAATGTCCTTCATCTCTAGAGATTCAAGAGAAGGATAGTTCAAGTCTTACTGGATGTGGAGAGGATGCCTAGGGGGATCAGACCCAAACAAAGGCAGGCAGAATCTTCTTCAAAGACTGACCTTGATTTGGGGGGGGGGGTGTATTTGTAGCAGGCTGACAAATAGCCCTCTAGACGGCAGGTAGGGGAGATGACAGGTAACGCATTTAATGGGGTTTTTATTTGAAAGAGACAGGGTGGCACCTGATAAGAATGAGAGCTTGGCTAGGGCTTAGGGTACCCAGATAGCTCAACAGGTCACAGTTCCCTTGCCTATCTTTTGAAATGATGCATAGCGGGATCAATCACAGAAAGCAACAAATTAAATACTGAACATTCTAGATGGGTTAGTAGACAAGACTTTGAAGTGATAGGATAAAGGTCAAACTAATCATTGCTGGTTTAATACATACTACATAGAAGCTGGTTTTCTATATGGCAATGAGAATGCTACCTTTAACAGAAGAGATTGTAGAAGGCGTGTTCTTACTACTAGAGTAAGGTCTTAGGGGAAATTGCTTTCCTTGTCCTCTTGTTGGCAGGTGCATAGTACGCGCTGCTACATCAAAAGGGCAACTGCCCTCAGATTAGTAATTACAGTATGTCGCGCCTTTCTTGGTAGAACTCTGGGCCGGAGGAAATCTAGCTGCAGTCACTACAGGAGGTTCCAAGCCACCTGAATTTGTTTACTTCAGTCCCCTGGAAGCAGACGGAACAACATTTCTTTAAAGCAGTTTCGACACATTTATAATACAAAAAAATAACAGCTCACAACTGGCCTAAATTTGCTATTCAGCAAATTGTAGCAAAAAAGAAAAATTACAGGTTTATTCCTTGTCCAAGATTAAGAAAAGAAAACCTTGCAGGCTTTGTCAAATGAAAGCCTATGCAGTACTAGTCCTTTGGGGGCCTGTAACTGCAGAAACACACATGCTAGCACAACTTGCACATTTCCCTTCAAAAAAATTGAACAACTTGGCCTTGAAGGGTTTGGGCTTACACTTGACCAGACTGTTTGGCCTGACATGCTTGAAGCACTGGCTGCAATAGTACAGTGCTGCTGATCAGGCCTTTTGCTCTATTTTTTGTATCCCACATTTAGGTGGTGTAAACCTAGACTGTCTCACATTTAAAAAGTATACCTTTTGCACGTTTTGCACTGTCTAGACACTTACCCAAGTCCAATATGTAATTTGATGTTTGCTAATTAATTGCCATGTTCTAGAGGTAGCACATATGCAGTGAGGTGGTTAGCACGCCTCTTATTGCAGAGAGCTTCAAATAGCTCAGCAAATAAAAAAAGAGCAAAGCACACAAAAATGGAATTTCGATACGAGACTTCGCTCATTTTACATAAAACAGTATTACCTCAAAGTTGTGAAATGTATTTCAACAAATATAACCACAACTTATTTCTGTTTTGCTTACCCTTCCTTGGTCAAATGAAGAGTTATTTTGATCTCCAGAATTCCAAGAACTGGACCCCGTCCTTTCATCTAAGCCTACTGAAACAAAGACAGAGGGTTACCTGTGCTGTACACATTTAAATAATAGTAAAGCACGCTCATTAATATACTTGCAAAAAACTCATTTACCATTGATAAATGTGACCCGATATACATATGTGAATGGAATGCTGCAACTGAATTTACAGACGACGCAGCTACAAACGTTCACAAAAAATACTGGAGCATGCAACCCGTTTAACTTCAAATAGACCTTTTGACAACATCTTCCTGGTTACTAAGACTGTCTGCCACACTCATTCCAGACTCTCTGTGCGAGCCACAAGTATTCTAATGCCTTGTGTTTAACTACCTTACAAGAATACTCTAATTATGCTAGCAGACTAGATGTTTGTGGCTGCCCTCCAGAACCTGATGGCTATTCACCCAGCCGAGGTACAGATGGCTTGTGAGAAAGGCACTACAATGACACTGCTTCTCACTTTGTAAATTTTCGGCTCCTTTTAGGGCTTAACTCAACCGCCTTGAATGTAAAAGAGCAATGGTGACCCTGCTACACACCACGCCTACAGCGAAGGTAAAATCTAAATCTAGGATTCTTTAGCACAATCTCCATTCACCCATGATAATTTCTCCTAATACCCCTAACAACTTCACACTCAACACTCCTATTCTTGATTTTTTATCTCCCCCATCAAAACACTCATTCAGCAGTATGACCATGGTGTACAAGCAATGCAAAACAAATTAAACAATGATTCATGTTTTTATTTCATTTTAAGTTTTATATAGCGCAAACTAGACCTGAGACATCGGGTATCAGAGCGCGTTGCATGAGCGCCAATTCGGTACATGGGACACAAATGCCCACATCATGTCCTCAAGCTCCTATCAAAAACTAAGAGATAAAATAGAAGCGCGTTAAGCATTAATGACGCATTTATAAACATGACGTAATTCGGAATGTAATGACTAGGAGTGGTCTGTGACACAGTAAATTCTTTATATACATGGATTGGACTCGGGAGGCATCATGTAATTGAAGACTTCGGTAGTAGTCAAGACATCTTAAACCCTTCTTGGTTTTGTGTATATTATACTACTAAATTGATTGTAGTGTATCATTTACATCTTTTTGACGTTTGGATTCCACAAAACCTGTTGCTGTATATAATATTTCCTTTTTTGCCATTATTATTTCTGTTTACACTATAGTTGGTCCTTTGTTAGTGATATTTGTTTGTGTAACCTTGTGAGCACCTTTTCCAAGTGTTATTTGAATTCTTTACCAATGGAAAAAAATGGATAACTGTTTGAGGGTACTGTATTATTTGATTCTTTAAATGAATTATTTTAAGTCATAAATGTTTTTCCTTTAACTAGGAACCTGAACCATTGTAGCGTTTATATAGCATTTATAAACATGGACACAAAAAATACCACACATTTTGGGTCATTAACAATTCTTTAAATGAGTCGATACTATCCGATACGGAGTACCAGCCCTTATTTATTATGAGGAAGAGTACCTGCACTGCTCAAGAGAAACGCAATACTTTTAATTGAAGAGTGCCAGAACTTCTCAGAAGCGAGCAGGTACTCTGGTATGGAGTACCTGCACCTCTATTTTTCCATTTCAAGTACTGGTCATTAAGATGTACTCCCATATAAGAATTTAATTCACAGCATGACATTTTTAAGGCTTGGGGACAACAAAAAATGTTGGAATATCATGGTCCCACGAAGTCTATTTTGAGGCACATTGACCTGGTGAGCTAAGATAAGGAGTAGTTTCTGTCCTGTAACTCCAGTTCTGTAGTAGGGGTATCTCGGTTATAGTCATAATCTAGTGAATAGTCCCGCCCATGTGCGTGGACCCCGGCAATCAAAAATAATCTCTTAAATTGTCAAAACATGCAGAAACTGCAAAGACACTTAAGAGAGAATTTAAAGACAAATAATGCAGCCTATATCCACAGGCTACACTGTCCAGTACTTCAACTAGAAATTCCACCAAACAACACCACACATAATACAGCCAGCCCAGTTTCTACCATAGAGAAACTTGCCTCCACCATCAAAAGACTCTGGAATGATAGAGAGGAAGGCATGGACAGACAAGCCCCATAGGCTGCCATTATGTGGCTTAAATAGTATACTGTGCCTTTAAGAGAGCCTTCTAGAACTTTCTCCCAGTATCCCAGAATGCATAGCAGGTCCCTCTACTTTCAGTTCTTTTTGACAGGCGTAGCGCGCCAGACCTGTAGCATTCCTTACATGAATATTCATCTCAACCGGGGAGGAGGGCGGGCGCTTATGACTATAACAGAGATACCCCTACTACAGAACTGGAGTTACAGGACAGAAACTACTCCTTCTGTAGTAGGGGATCTCTGTGTATAGTCATAATCTAGTGAATAGAATGGCAAGCCCATCCCCACACCAAAGCGGCGGTGGAGAAAGAAAATAACGCCACTACTGTGCGAACGAATTCCGCAGCGAAGCCTGCCCAACCTGAGCGTCTGCCCTGGCATCAGTGTCCAGGCAGTAATGCTTAGGCAAAGGTATGAACCGACTTCCAAGTGGCTGCCTTGCAGATTTCAGCAATCGGCACGTTACGGAGCAGAGCCGTCATGGCAGCTTTGCCCCTGGTGGAATGAGCCTTAGGCTTACCTCCTAAGGTCTTATTAGCCTTTTGGTAACATAATTGTATGCAGGACACAATCCACCTAGAGATGGACTGCTTAGAGGTAGCAAGACCCGTCCTGACTGATCCATAATTAATAAACAACTGGTCAGACCTACGAATATCCTTGGTTTTATCCAGATAAAATTTCAACACCCTCCTAACATCCAGGGAATGGAGAGCCCTTTCCGCTGGAGACGAAGGGTTCTGAAAAAACGTAGGCAAAGCTATGGTCTGGTTGACATGAAAATCAGAAATAACCTTGGGAAGAAATTTAGGGTGAGTACGCATAACAACCTTAGCTGCATGAAATACGGTATAAGGTTCAGTACAACACAACGCCTGAATTTCACTCACCCTGCGGGCCGATGTAATGGCCACGAGGAACGCCGCCTTCCAGGACAGGTGCTGCAACGAAGCCTTATGAATAGGTTCAAAAGGTTCCTTCATCAATCTGGACAGCACCACATTCAATTCCCATGAAGGCGAAGGAAGCCTGACAGGAGGGAATACTTTCTTCAATCCTTCCAAAAAATCTTTGATCACAGGGATCTAGAAAAAGGAAGTCTGTGAAGGGCATTTCCTGTAGGCAGTCAATGCAGCAAGATGAACCTTAATGGAATGAACATTAAGGCCAGACTGCGCCAAATGTAAAAGGTAAGGAAGGATGACATCTTCCTTACAGGTCGTAGGGTCATGGTTCTTAGACTGGCACCAGATACAAAACCTCTTCCACTTGTAAGCATATGAAGTACGAGTGGAAGGCCTCTTAGACTCCTTCAGTATGTCCATGCAATCCTCAGGCAGATTCAGATGGCCATATTGCACTATCTCAGGAGCCATGCCGCCAAACTCAAAGACGAGAGGTTGGGGTGTAACATCCGTCCCCCGAACTTCGTGAGAAGGTCCGGCCTGCACGGCAACCGAATGTGAGGAAGGAGAGACCGGTGAAGTAGGTCCGTGAACCACCACTGCCTGGGCCACTCCGGGGCAATGAGTATCATCCGAGCCCTGGACCGGGCCAGCTTGATGAGCACCGCCGGAATCAGGGGAATGGGAGGAAAGGCGTACAGAAAGCGGTTCGTCCAGTTGATCCATAACGCATTCCCCAGCGTCCCTTGCTGGTAGTACCTGGAGGCGAAGTCTCTGCACTTGCTGTTTTCGGCGGTGGCGAACAAATCTACGTCTGGAGTTCCCCACCTTGCGAAGACTTCTCCTAGTACTTTGTCGTTTATGACCCATTTGTGGTTTTCCTGAACCAGCCTGCTCAGTGCGTCTGCCTGAACATTCTGCACACCTGGCAGATGAGTAGCCGTTATCGTCAGTCCTCTGGCTAGGAGCCAGTGCCAGATCGCCTGTGCCTCCTGAGACAGACTGCGTGATCTCGAGCCCCCCCTGCTTGTTGAGGTAGTACATCGTGGTAGTATTGTCCGTCTGTACAAGCAGAGAGTTGGTCTGGAAGGACGGAAGAAAGGCCTTCAGTGCCAAGTGAACAGCTCTGAGTTCCAGGAAATTGATGTGATACGTGGCCTCCATCGGTGACCACGTTCCTTGAATCTGTAGGTTCCCGGAATGCGCTCCCCATCCCAGGAGGGAAGCCTCCGTCACGACAGTCTGCGAGGGAATGTCCTTGTGGAAGGGAACCCCTCTCAGGAGATTCTCCGCCGAACACCACCACTTCAGAGACTGAAGAGCATGCAGAGACAGTCGTATCTTGTCGTCCCAAGACCCTGTCCTCTGATCCCACTGGTCCTCCAAGCACTCCTGCAGCGGTCTCATGTGCAGCCGTGCGTGTGCCGTCAGGAAGATACAAGAGGCCATCGATCCCAGTAGAGAAGACACCGTCCTCACTGTCGTAGATGGAGTTGTCATAAGAGCCTGAGCCTTCCGAAGGAGAGATAATCGTCGCTCTTCCGAAGGAGACACGCTTGCTGACAGCGTATCGATGGAGGCTCCCAAGTACTGTATGCATTGGACCGGAGTCGGGACAGACTTGGCCATGTTGATGTGCAACCCCAGCTTGTTCAAGAGAACGCACGTCTTCTGGAAGTGTGCTCGCGCTTCCGAGAAGGAGGATGCCTTGATCAACCAATCGTCCAGGTACGGGTAGACAAACACCTTGTTCTTCCGTAGGTGTGCTGCTACCACCGCCATGAACTTCGAGAATGTTCTCGGCGCAGACTTCAGTTCGAATGGGAGTACTGGTTATTAATAGTGATTGGCGCCGATTTGGAACCGCAGGAACTTCCTGTGTTTGTGTGCAATGGGCACATGGAAGTAAGCATCCTGTAGGTCTATGGCACACAGCCAGTCTCCTTGTTGCAACTGAGGGTAAATCTGCGAGGGGGCTCATGTAGATGTTGGAGAGGGTTGGACTGAGCGAGGAGCCTTGAGGGACGCCGCAGATGACTTCGGTGGCTTCAGATCTGAACGGAGGGAGGCGGACTCTGTGTCCTTCCGGTGAGGAAGGAGATGATCCACTCCAGTACCTTCTCCTGGACTCCGACGTTGCTGAGGCGTTGTACTAGGGTACGATGGCAGACAGTGTCGAAGGCCGCGGAGAGGTCGAGGAGGATGAGGGCCGCTGTTTCTCCGTTGTCGAGCAGCGCTCGGATGTCATCGGTGACTGCGATCAGGGCGGTCTCGGTGCTGTGGTTGGCCCGGAAGCCAGACTGCGAGGGGTCGAGGGATCCGTTCGTCTCGAGGAAGGCGGCCAGCTGCTTGTTGACGGTCTTCTCGATGACTTTTGCAAGAAACGGGAGCAGCGAGATGGGGCGGTAGTTTTTGAGGTCGGTGGGGTCAGCCGATGGCTTCTTGAGTAGAGCGCTGAGTTCGGCGTGCTTCCAGCTCTCCGGGAAGGAAGCGGTGTCGAAGGATGTGTTGATGATGTCCCGCAGGTGGGGTGCGATGACAGCGTCGGCCTTGTTGAAGACGTGGTGAGGGCAGGGGTCGGTCGGAGATCCGGAGTGGATGGAGTTCATCGTGCGGACGGTGTCTTCGGTGCTGATCGGAGTCCAGGCGCGGAGGGTGGTGGTGGGGGGCGGTGGTTCGGTCGCGGTGTTCGTCGGTTGAGTGCTGAAGCTGTTGTGTATGTCCGCAATCTTGTTGTGGAAGTAGGAGGCGAGGGAGTTGCATAGGTCTTGCGAAGGGGTGATGTTGTTGTTTCCGGTGTTGGGGCTGGAGAGCTCTTTGACGATGTTGAAGAGTTCTTTGCTGTTGTGTGCGTTGTTGTCCAGTCGTTCCTTGAATGCAGTTTTCTTGGTGGCGCGGATGAGTTGGTGGTGTTTTCGGGTGGCGAGCTTGAGGGCAGTCATGTTGTCCGGTGTTGGGTCTCTGCGCCAGGTTCTCTCGGGGGCTCGGCAGTTCTTCTTGGAGCTCTTGAGTTCGTCGGTGAACCATGGGGCTTTCTTGCTACCGGGTCTGCTTGGCGGGGTCCTCAGGGGGGCGAGCTCGTCTGCGCAGTCGCTGATCCACTTCGTGAGGTTGGTGGCCGCCTGGCTAGGGTTCGTTGTGCTGGTGGGAGGGTTCATGCTCAGGGAGGACGCGAGCTGGTCCTCAGGGACATGATCTTCAGGGAGGCAGACGATGCAGACGTCGTGGGGATCACTCTTGGCCTTCTTCCTCCCACATGCTGGACACTTATCAAAAAGACCAGGCATTTTAGAGCCCTAAAACGCCTGAACCAGCAAACAAAAGAGAAAGAGAACACCAAGAAAGTAAACTGAAGCACTTTTAAAACCACAAAAGTGCCAAAATATCCAATAAACCCTTGAAACAAGGGAGAGCTCAATGCCAGGGTCCGGTTAGCAGGAGCCGGAAAAAAGAACTGAAAGTAGAGGGACCTGCTATGCATTCTGGGATACTGGGAGAAAGTTCTAGAAGGCTCTTTTAAAGGCACAGTATCCTATTTAAGCCACATAATGGCAGCATATGGGGCTTGTCTGTCCATGCCTTTCTCTCTATCATTCCAGAGTCTTTTGATGGTGGAGGCAAGTTTCTCTATGGTAGAAACTGGGCTGGCTGTATTATGTGTGGTGTTGTTTGGTGGAATTTCTAGTTGAAGTACTGGACAGTGTAGCCTGTGGATATAGGCTGCATTATTTGTCTTTAAATTCTCTCTTAAGTGTCTTTGCAGTTTCTGCATGTTTTGACAACTTAAGAGATTATTTTTGATTGCCGGGGTCCACGCACATGGGCGGGACTATTCACTAGATTATGACTATACACAGAGATCCCCTACTACAGAACATATACATACTAGAGTTAGAGGAGGTGAGCAAGCGAGGGCCGCAGGAAGTAGTTATCTGAATAAACTGCAACTGTGCAGGTCAGGGCGAGAATGCTGACTTTACTGAGCATGTCCCACAGCTGAAATATATGGTGGACTGGCACTGATAGTAATTAGGAATAAATACACAGGTTCTGGATATCAGGAGATTTATTTCGCCATAGCAGTAAAAAAAAAATATATATATTACGGATATTATACTCACAGATGCAATAAAAAAGGTTGGCACAGTTCTCATAGTGCAATAACACACACTTTAGAAAAGGGGGGGGGGGGGAGCTAAAAAAAAAAAAATCAAGGCTATTCAGTCAATTTGGGTGAGCGCCAGCAACTAATTTACATGTGAAAAAACTCTGGCCCATTGCGCTGTTTCTATGAAGCACATGCTCCCCATCTAGTATTTTTATTTCAGCAACATACATTACTGAAAAGCATGAGTAATCTGTATTAGACACTGTTTCCATATCGAGAGAGTCTAGTCTCCCTTTAGAAAATAAGATCGTGTGTGTTAGAGTACCGAAAAGGAGGGGGTGAGGGTGACATTTAGTGCTATATAGCCAATGAACAGAAAGTTACAGATGGCCCTTTTGCAAAGATTGTTAAATGAAAAAATCTCAAATGCTTTCCCTAATATGAGTTTTATCACCTCCATCGTGACACAGTGTTCACTGGTGTGTGGCACACAAATCTCTAGCAAGCACGGAGAATGGGGAGGGAAGAAGATGGGACATGGCACTTGCAAAGCCCTCGAGACTCCCTCTGAGGGGAACTGGGCCGCGTGGTTGCTTAGACCCCGTATACTCCAGAGGATTCTGGGAAACTCTTGCCAGCGTCACAGAGCTATTTCTTGGAATCGTTTCATGCCATACAAGCCTAAGAGCAGACATTGTGGTAGTGGGGCGGGATGGAGGATTCAACATTGACAATTTGAAAGCAGGAAGGAAGTCCAAGCACTTTTTGGGAAGGAAATTGTACGACCATTAAAGGGGGAACAGGGTTAGCTGAAGATTGGGACAGTTCCTTATTATTATGGGAAACACGAAATTTATATTTCCTTGGCTCCCTTACTGTTCATTTAACCAGAAACTTCTCTCAAATTACAGACTTCTATTTCTGTGCCTTTGTGTTAATCATTTCCCCAGAGAAATGGTGTTTAATTGCTGCCTAATTTGCATAATTATGCATATTAATCTCCACACCTAATGAATATTCATAATTCTCATTTAGATTTTGTTTTCTAATCAAAAAATTCCAATGTGATTACTGTGCGGAGCAGGGATAAGCCTCTAATACCACCTTGGGTACTTGGAAGAATTACCGCCAAGTCTCCCATCCCTTCCACTTCGCTGAATACACTTTTGCTTTGCTAATGTCTTTTTGAAAGCAATTTGTGGCCATACCCATGAAAATGTCAATGGAAATAATTTTAACACGTCGTGCAACGCTCGAGAATTTCACTGCAGTATTTGCCGATCCGGTTAGGTGTCTAGCCCGCGAAGAGTATCTTCCAGGGGAACTATGGAGTGACTGAAACAGTAGCAGACCGTGCCCAGTTTTCATTCAAGCCCCATTTACCGACCTGGCCTCGCTTTTGACGACCGGGGCGATACATCAATTTTCCGACTCCCAGTGCCGGCAAGAGAGGGGGGCCTAGAGGGGGGGACTGGCGTAGGGGTGGGGGTCGTTTGTAAGCGCCGACAAGGGAGAATAAACAGAAGTAAAACAAAACTTACCTTGTGCTCCTGGCCGCCCCCCAAAAGTGACGCCCGGGGCGGACAGTCTCTAAACACCCCCCTCGCCCCCCATTTGTATTTGCGTTGCAGATATTTTAAACTGTAGCTTTCTTCTAAGCCTCATTTATATTACGAACTTAATTAACTAAGAGCTTAGAATTCAGGTAACAAAGCAGCCATACCGACAATAGACCATATGCTTACATATATGTTGTAAGGGGACCAGGCGTGATGACGCACCATACAGATATGTTCATTGCTATACTGGTTCATGACGTCACGCCGCAAACCCGTCCATTCAAGCAGGCAGCATCACTCATGCTACATTGGTTCATGGAGTCACACCACAAACCCGCGCTTTTAAGCAGGCAGCATCACTCATGCTACATTGGTCCATGGCGTCACACCCCAAACCCGCGCTTTCAAGCAGGCAGCATCACTCACTCATGCTACATTGGTCCATGGCGTCACGCCGCAAACCCGCCCTTTCAAGCAGGCAGCATCACTCACTCATGCTACATTGGTTCATGGCATCTCGCCGCAAACCCGCCCTTTCAAGCAGGCAGCATCACTCACTCATGCTACATTGGTTAATGGCGTCACACCGCAAACCCGCACTTGAAAGCAGGTAGCATCACTCACGCATGCTACATTGGTTCATGGCGTCGCACCCCAAACCCGCGCTTTGAAGCAGGCAGCATCACTCACGCTACATTGGTTCATGGTGTCACACCCCAAACCCGCACTTGAAAGCAGGTAGCATCACTCATGCTACATTGGTCCATGGCGTCACGCCGCAAACCCGCCCTTTCAAGCAGGCAGTATTACTCACTCATGCTACATTGATTCAGGTCGTCACGCCACAAACCTGCGCTTTCAAGCAGGCAGTATCACTCACTCATGCTACATTGGTTCATGGTGTCACGCCCTAAACCCGCACTTTCAAAGCAGGCAGCATCACTCGCTGATGCTACATTGATTCATGGTGTCACACCCCAAACCAGCACTTGAAAGCAGGTAGCATCACTCATGCATGCTACATTGGTTCATGGCGTCGCACCCCAAACCCGCGCTTTGAAGCAGGCAGCATCACTCACGCTACATTGGTTCATGGTGTCACACCCCAAACCCGCACTTGAAAGCAGGTAGCATCACTCATGCTACATTGGTCCATGGCGTCATGCCGCAAACCCGCCCTTTCAAGCAGGCAGCATTACTCACTCATGCTACATTGATTCACGTCGTCACGCCACAAACCTGCGCTTTCAAGCAGGCAGTATCACTCACTCATGCTACATTGGTTCATGGTGTCACGCCCTAAACCCGCACTTTCAAAGCAGGCAGCATCACTCACTGATGCTACATTGATTCATGGTGTCACACCCCAAACCAGCACTTGAAAGCAGGTAGCATCACTCATGCATGCTACATTGATTCATTGCATCACGCCGCAAACCCGCACTTGAAAACACGCAGCATCATTCACTCATGCTACATTAATTCATTGCATCACGCCGCAAACCCGCCCTTTCAAGCAGGCAGCATTACTCACTCATGCTACATTGATTCACGTCGTCACGCCACAAACCCGCGCTTTCAAGCAGGCAGCATCACTCACTGATGCTACATTGATTCATGGTGTCACACCCCAAACCAGCACTTGAAAGCAGGCAGCATCACTCATTCATGCTACATTGATTCATTGGGTCACGCAGCAAACCCGCACTTTCAAGCAGGCAGCATCACTCACTCATGCTACATTAGTTCATGGTGTCGCACCCCAAACCCGCGCTTTCAAGCAGGCAGCATCACTCACTCATGCTACATTGATTCATTGCATCACGCTGCAAACCCGCCCTTTCAAGCAGGCAGCATTACTCACTCATGCTACATTGATTCACGTCGTCACGCCACAAACCCGCGCTTTCAAGCAGGCAGTATCACTCACTCATGCTACATTGGTTCATGGTGGCACGCCCTAAACCCGCACTTTCAAGCAGGCAGCATCACTCACTGATGCTACATTGATTCATGGTGTCACACCCCAAACCAGCACTTGAAAGCAGGCAGCATCGCTCGTTCATGCTACATTGATTCATTGGGTCACGCAGCAAACCCGCACTTTCAAGCAGGCAGCATCACTCACTCATGCTACATTAGTTCATGGTGTCGCACCCCAAACCCGCGCTTTCAAGCAGGTAGCATCGCTCATTCATGCTACATTGGTTAATTGTGTCACACCCCAAACCTGCACTTGAAAGCAGGTAGCATCACTCACGCATGCTACCTTGGTTCATGGTGTATCATTGCAAACCTGCACTTGAAAGGAGGCAGCTTCACTAACACACAATACATTGGTTCATGGCATCTCACCGCAAACCCGCACTTGAAAGCAAGCAGCATCACTCACGCATGCTACACTGGTTCATGGCATCACGCCGCATACCTGCACTTGTAGGCAGGCAGCATCACTAACACACAATACATTGGTTCATGGCATCTCGCCGCAAACTCGCACTTGAAAGCAGGCAGCATCACTCACACATGCTACATTGGTTCATGGTGTCACGCCGCAAACCCACCCTTACAAGCAGGCAGCATCACCCACTCATGCTACATTGATTCGTTGCGTCACGCCGCAAACCTGCACTTTCAAGCAGGCAGCATCACTCACTCATGCTACATTGGTTCATGGTGTCACACCCCAAACCTACGCTTTCAAGCAGGCAGCATCACTCTCATGCTACATTGGCTCATGGTGTCATGCCCCAAACCCACGCTTTCAAGCAGGCATCACTCACTCATGCTACATTGATTCATGGCGTCACGCCGCAAACCCGCGCTTTCAAGCAGGCATCATCACACACGCATGCTACATTGATTCATGGCGTCACTCCGCAAACCCACACTTGAAAGCAGGTAGCATCACACACTCATGCTACATTGGTTCATGGCATCACGCTGCAAACCCTCACTTGAAAGCAGGTAGCATCACTCACTCATGCTACATTGATTCATTGCATCACGCCGCAAACCCGTCCTTTCAAGCAGGCAGCATCACTCATTCATGCTACATTGGTTCATGGTGTCACGCCCTAAACCCGCACTTTCAAGCAGGCAGCATCACTCACGGATGCTACATTGATTCATGGTGTCACACCCCAAACCAGCACTTGAAAGCAGGTAGTATCACTCATGCATGCTACATTGATTCATTGCATCACGCCGCAAAGCCGCCCTTTCAAGCAGGCAGGTGAGTCCCTTGCTCACTTTGCCACTGGATTCAAGCAAGCCGGGCTGAAGACGGCTGGAATGCCAGAAACCGGTCCTCGGAAGCTTGTTTCTGGTCCAGGGAAGACATTGCTTGGAAAGAAGTCTTGTTTTCTTTACCTAGGTTTTGATGCTGTACAGCATCAGTATTTATACTAAAACTTTTTTTTTTTTTTAAACACGTGGCTGCAACTGTCAGTTGCAAAATCCGCTGGTGAGTGCATGTTTGATGACACAACACATGCCAACACCAGGAGAATTGCGCAGATGTCCGAGCGGTAAGGGAGTATGGGTAGAGCAGATAAATGGGAAGAACCAGAGAGAGGGCAGGCATTTGAAGGGGTGCAGAAGCACAATAGTGACTTCAACAAAAGGAAAATGCTACTTACCAGTATGCATCTGTTCTTGGCATGTAGAGCTGCAGAGTCCTACACTTAGCAATAGATCGCCACCTGGTGTTGGGCTCGGATGATTGCAGGTTGTCGTCTTCTTGGAAGAAGTCTTTGTAGTCACGAGATAGGTGACTTCTCCTTTGGACAATACTGCGCATGGTCATCGGCTCCATCCTCAGATTGTTTTTCGCCACGATGGGAAATGATTGTTAGTAGAAGTAAAGAGAAAGGATGTCCATTCGTGTGCATCTATTTAAGATGAGTACTGGAACGGATACAAGTCCCGGGGAGGCGGGAGGGCGTGTAGGACTCTGCAGCTCTACATGCCAAGAACAGATGCATATTGGTAAGTAGCATTGTCCGTTCGAGGCATAGGAGCTGCAGATCCTACACTTAGCAACGATTGTGCAGCAGTGTCTCCCCTAGCGGTGGTCGCTTGTATCCGTTGCAGCATACTGACATAGTGTTTTAAGGACAGCTTGGCCCACTGCAGCTTGCGGCTTGGCTTGCACATCAACACAATAGTGTTTAGTGAAGGTGTGTATTGTAGACCATGTTGCTGCCTTGCATATGTCCTCTAGTGGTATGTTTCCTAACAAAGCCATAGAGGCTCCTAGTTTGCGAGTGGAGTGTGCTCTTGGAGGAACTGTTAGTGTACGTTTAGCTTTTTGATAGCATATTTGAATACACTTTACAATCCATCTGGCAATTAATCCTTTAGAGATGGGATTGCCTTTGTGTGGGGGAGAGAAAGATACAAATAGTTGTTTTGTCTTTCTGAAGGATTTAGTCCTGTGTGTAATATAGTAGAGCTCTTCTAACATCTAAGGTGTGTAAAGCCCTTTCTGCAACAGAGTCCGGTTTTTGAAAAAACACTGGTTACTCTACTGATTGGTTTAGGTGAAAAGGAGTAATCACTTTTGGCAGGAATTTAGGATTGTATTTGAAAAAATGGTTCTTCTATTGTGAATGCCTGTATTTCACTGACTCTTCTGAGAGAGGTGATGGCAACAAGGAAGGCAGTTTTCCATGTTAGAAATTGCAGTTCACACTTATGTAAAGGCTCAAAAGGGGGGCCCATGAGTCTTGTAAGGACCACATTTAGGTTCCATACTGAAGCAGGTGGTAACCTAGGTGGGATTATTCGTTTTAATCCTTCCATAAATGCTTTTATTGCAGGTACTCTAAAGAGAGATAGATGTTGTCTATATTGTAAATAGGCTGCAATTGCTGCTAGATGCAGGGGTATGGAAGAATAAGCCAAATTGGACCTTTGTAGGTGTAGAAGGTAGCAAATGATATTTTGGATGGAAACATCCAGTGGATCAATGTGATTGTTGTTACAGTATATTGCAAATCATTTCCACTTAGCAGCATAACATGCTCTGGTAGTGGGTCTTCTAGCTTCTTTAATGATATTCATACAGTCTGGTGGTAAGTTTAAGTAACCAAACTCTAGGACTTCAGGAGCCAGATCGCCAAATTCAGTTGGCTTGGTTCTGGATGCCTTATTTCTCCATGGTTCTGTGTTAACAGGGATGGCGTGAGCCGTAATTTCTGATGTGGAACCAGTGAGAGATCCAGTTGTGTGGTGAACCACGGCTGGTGTGCCCATGTGGGGGCCACTAGTATTAGTTTGAGAGACTAGTGACTGAGCTTGCGTACTACTAGTGGAATGAGTTGGAGAGGCGGAAAAGCGTACGCAAATCTGCCAGACCAGTTCATTCATATTGCATTCCCCTCCGACCGTGGGTGTGGGAACCTGGCGGCGAAGGTTTGGCATTTTGCATTTTCGTGGGTGGCAAACAGGTCTATCAGTGAATGCCCCCACATTTGGAAGAATGGTCGTAGAACTTGTGGGTGTATCTCCCATTCGTGAATCTGTTGTGACTGACGACTCAACAGGTCTGCTATCTGTGAATTCCTGGAAGGTGTTCTACTGTCAGGTGTATGTTTTGAGGAATGGCCCCTCTCCAAATGTTCTGTGCACGCTGGGACAGTTGCAGAGAGTGTGTCCTCCCCCTGTTTTTGTATATAATACATGGCTGTCATATTGTCCGTCCGGACTAGGACAGCTTTGTTTTGTATTTGTACTTGAAAAGTTTTGAGTGCTAGGAAAATTGCTAGCAACTCGAAATGGTTGATGTGGAACTGTTACTGTTGATTGTTCCACTGACCTTGTGTGGTATAATGCAAGAGATGGGCTCCCCATCCTGTGAGGATGCATCTGTCGTGAGCACTATCTGTGGAACAGAGTCTAGGAACGGCCATCCCTTTGTCAAGTTTTAGGTGTTCCACCATTGCAGAGAGCGATATGTACGGCTGTCTACCAACACCAGGTCTGTGAGCTGACCTTGAGCCTGATTCCATTGTTGTGCTAGACATTCTTGTAATCGGCGCATTTGCAGCCTTGCGTGAGGAACTATAAAGATGCAAGACGCCATCATACCTATTGGTTTCATAAACACTCTGGCTTGGAGAGAGTGCTGGCATTGAAAAAGAGAGACTAAGTTCTGAATACTTTGAATCCTGGCTTGACTGGGATACGCTAGAGCTGCAGATGTGTCTATGGTAGCTCCTAGATATTGATGAACGTGCAAAGGCTCTAGGTGCGACTTGGTGTAGTTTATCGTAAATCCTAAGTCGTGCAATGTTTGAATGGTTTGTTTTGTGTGTTGTACACACTGGTTGAAAGACCTTGCTTTTATGAGCCAGTCGTCGAGGTAAGGGAAGACATGTATTTGTTTTCTTCTGAGATATGCTGCTAAGCACTTTGTAAACACTCGTGGTGCTGTTGTGACCCCGAATGGAAGGACTTTGAACTGATATTGTTGTCCTTGTATGACAAACCTTGGATACTTCCTGTGCGAAGGATGTATAGGAATGTGAAAGTAGGCGTCCTTTAGGTCTTGTGTGGACAGAAAATCTCCCTATTGTAGTAATGGGAGTACTTGTTGTAAAGTGATCATGTGAAAATGATCCGATTGTATGTAGTGGTTGAGGGGCCTGAGGTCGAGAATTGGTCTTAATGTCCCATCCTTTTTGGGACTTAAGAAGTACAGAGAGTAAACTCCTGTTCCTTGTTCCTCTAAAAGGAACTACTTGATTAGCATATTTTTGGAGAAGTGCTAGAACTTCCTGTTGAAGCAGAGTTATATGGTCTGTGGACATTGGACGCTGCCTAGGTGGTATGTTTGGGGGGGAGGGGGTTGCTGTGAGTTCTAGGCAGTAACCATGTTGGATAATTTGTCTTACCCACCCGTCTGTTGTGATGGAGTTCCAGACAGGTAGGAACTGTGAAAGTCTGCCCCCCATAGGAGTGGAATGCTGCAGGGGAGGCAGAGGGAAGTCACTGTTTTGGAGTGAAAGAGGAGCGGTTGTTGTTACTACCTCTGCCTCTTCCCTTGTTGTTGTTGCCTCTGTATCCTCCTCTAAAGTATCCTTTATTAGAGGAGGTTTGCGTGTTTGTTTTAAAAGATGATGTGGTCTCTGCCCGTTTGCTTTGCGCCTCCTCTATAGAAGGAGCGTGAAAAGAATCTTTATTTTGGGTGGATTGTAATGCACCCATAGACTTAGCTGTGTGTGTTTTTTCATTTTTTCTAGTGTGTTGTCTACCTCCGGCCCAAACAACTGGTTTAGATTGAAGGGCTGGTTCAGGATGGTAGTTTGTACCTCTGGTTTAAAACCTGAAATGCGTAACCATGCATGACGTCTGAGAATCACACTAGTATTGGCTGCTCTGGATGCTGTGTCAGCTACATCTAGTGCGCATTCAATTGAGGCATTAGATATTAGTTTGCCCTTTTGTAAGAGCTCTGCTGCCTGATCTTTGTATTGATCAGGGAGATGTTCCATTAACTTTTCTAGTTGGTCGTAGTGAGCCCTGTCGTAGCGTGAAAGTAAGGCTTGTGCGTTTGCTATGCGCCATATGTTTGCTGCTTGTGCAGCAATCCTTTTTCCCAGACGCATCAATAATTTTTGATTCCTTGTCAGGCGGGGGCGTGTCACTAGAAGTTTGGGAGTTTGCTCTTTTAGGTGCATTTGACACTACCAAAGAGTCTAGTGGCAGATGTCCCATAATATAGACCGATCAGCTGGTGCTGGTCTATACTGTTTTTTCTACTCTGGGATTTAGCACCCTACATCTTACTGGATCTTTAAAAATGTCTGGAGCATGTTTAATAACCCCTTTGATCATAGGTAATATTTGAGTAGACCTTTGTGACTGCTCAAAAGTGTCTAGTAAGAAAGCCTCCTCAATGGCATCAGAGTGCATTGACACTCCATGGTAAAGGGCAGCTCCGTTTAACAAATGATTAAACCCAATACTATCTTCTGTAGGGGAAGGTTTTGTTGGGTAGTACTGAGGCTCAGGGATGTCTGGTGTAAAACCATATGCTTCGTACTCCTTGGGATATTGGGGGTTGACATCCTCATCTAAAGGGTATGTTACGTCACTGCTCCCACCGAAATCATACTCTTCGTCAGTGTGGTGTGATGATGCAGGAGATTGAACTGGAGAAGTTATAGGTTCAATGTAAGGATTAGGAGAGGAAGAAGGTGAAGGAGAGGAAGGGTGCATTGGAGAAGTTGCACAGTCCTTTTTGGCAGGAACCACAGGTGGAAGTGGTGTGTCTGCTGGCCTTTTGTTATAGGGAATTGCTTCTGGTCTTTTCTTATAAGGAATTGCTTCCACATGTCCAGTTTTTGGATTAATATAGACCTTTTTCTATTTAGGATCTGGTTTAAACAGTTCTTCTTGTTCCACAATCTTCTTTGGCGTCGATTTTTTCGGTGCCAATAGAGGTTGATTAGTGTTCTTTGCCTTAGAAGGAGTGATCGAGTCCTGTGGCAATTTTTTCGGTGCCGAAGGTGGTTTTGGCTTGTCTGCATCATGCCTTGGAGACTTTGGTACCAATATTGTAGATTTCGGCGTGGAGACAGGTTTTGTTGGCCCTGCGGCGCCGGAATCTGGCTTCCCTTCTTTATTTTTGGAACTGGAGGGTTTCGGAGTCGAAGCTTTCGGGTCCGGTACAGTTCTTGGCTTTGGCACCGATGTGTTTTTCGGTTCCGGTGCCGAAGGGTCTTTGTCTTTGTGCACCGAAGGGCGTTTTGGCTTCGGTGTGGAAGAATCCTTCGGTATTGAAGGATGTTTCGGTGCCAATGGAGGAGGTGGAATTGGCACATGATGTTTTTTCGGCGCCGAGGCACCGGAAGGCGTAGTCTTTTTCCTCGGAGCCGAGCCCGAAGGCGGGGCGTCGTAGGGTAAATTTCGGTCTCGACTGGGCCAGAAGGGCGGAGTGCCGACCTCTGCCTTTGTCTTGGGTAATGTATGTTGTGCGGGGCCAGTGGTACTCACAGGTTGTCGAGATGGAATCGAATCGTCCGAGTCCTCTGCCCCCGATATGATCTGGAGATCAGGCGAGTCTTCCTCGGCGACGAGTGGAGCCTCGCCTTCGGAGATACCTTTGATTGGATGGTCGTCCTCGGAGATGTCTTCTTCGACGATCTCCTCCTCAAAGATGGCCTCCGGTGCGGGCGCGGATCTCCTCATTTCGTGTCGACGGGCCCTCCGATCCCAAATAGTTTTCTTCGATCGGAAGGAGGCACAGGCTGCGCAGGTCGACTCGTCGTGTTCTGACGAGAGACAGAGGTTGCCGACCTTGTGATGGTCGCTATGAGGAAATTTCACTCGACATACCGGGCATCTTTTGAATGGAGTTCTGTCCATGAGGCGTAGGACGTACGGCGCCGATAGGCCCAATGGCCCGCGGCGACGCACGGGAATGTAGCTGGTGATGTCGAAAAGTCTATTCGATGTCGAAATAAGTTTAAGTAAAGTTTCTCGCTTTGAAAATGCAGAAAAAGTATTTTCTAGCCGGAGCGGAAAACTTTCCTCTGAACCCAGTGCCAGAAAAAAACAATGTGAGGATGGAGTCGATGACCATGCGCAGTATTGTCCAAGGGAGAAGTCACCTATCTCGTGACTACAAAGACTTCTTCCAAGAAGACAACAACCTGCAATCATCCGAGCCCAACACCAGGTGGCGATCTATTGCTAAGTGTAGGATCTGCAGCTCATATGTCTCGAACTACATGTTCTTTCATGGAGTGTCCATTGAAAAATAAACAAGTAGTTTCTAAAATATGGGCGGTAGAAGGGTACAAGTATGCAAACCAAAAGATGGTAAAGAACAATAAAAGAGGAGGAAAGCAAGACACTGAATGAGAAAAAAGCAAATGAGATTGTAAGTGAGAGACAATGGTAAGTTATGGGGGGGGCTCCAAGTCCACTGTAGTTTTTATTATGGTTCCAACAATAGGCTTTCGCCTACCAGAGACCTAAAAGCCGCCTGGTAAACAAGAACCAAAATATGGAAAAAGGTGCCCGTTTGTTAATGTGAAACAGCAGCTGCAAAAGGAATATGCTACTTACCAGTATGCATCTGTTCTTGGCATAGAGGGCTGCAGAGTGGTACATTATGAATAGATCGCCATCTGGTGTTGGGCTCGGATGATTGCACTTGTTTTTCTCTTGGAGAAGTCTTTTGTCGTCACGAGACTGGTGACTCCTCCTTTGGGTGCTAGTGCTCAGGGGTATCGGCTCCATCCTTGATTGCCATAGTAGGGTTAGATGGAGTAGTATGATAGAATACAGATAGAAATGCCCATGTAATTGTATCTAAATAAGATAGTGTTGGAACAGACACAGGTTTCCGGGGAGGCTGGGAGGGCATGTACCACTCTGCAGCCCTCTATGCCAAGAACAGATGCATACTGGTAAGTAGCATATTCCGTTCGAGGCATATGGGCTGCAGATGGTACATTATGAATAGACTATACAGCAGTTATCTCCCTAGCTGTGGCCACCAGTGTCTGTTGCAACAGTCTGAAATAAAGTCTTTAGTACAGCTTGTCCCACTCTAGCCTGTTGTGTTGTCTGCACATCTACACAGTAGTGTTTTGTGACGGTATGCGGTGTAACCCAGGTAGCTGCTTTGCATATGTCATCTAGGGGAATATTTCCTAAGAATGCCATAGATGCTCCTAGTTTACGTGTAGAGTGAGCTCTAGGAGGAACAGTTAATGTCCTCTTTGCTTTTAAGTAGCATATTTGTATACATTTTACAATCCACCTGGCAATGCCTGCTTTAGAGATAGGATTGCCCTTATGTGTAGGAGAAAACTCTACAAATAGTTGTTTTGTCTATCTGAAAGTTTGTGTTCTTTCTATGTAGTACAATATTGTCCTTCTGACATCTAATGTATGTAGGGCTCTTTCTGCTACCGTCTGTGGTTTTGGAAAGAAGACTGGTAGTTCCACTGGCTGATTGATGTGGAATGCTGAAATTACTTTAGGCAAGAATTTTGGGTTTGTTCTAAGAACCACTTTATTTTGGTGTAGCTGCATAAATGGTTCTTGTATTGTAAATGCTTGCAACTCACTTACTCTTCTGAGTGAGGTAATAGCTATAAGAAAGGCCACCTTCCATGTGAGGAATTGTATTTCACACCTATGCATAGGTTCGAAAGGTGGTCCCATTAGTCTGGTAAGTACTATGTTGAGATTCCAGACTGGGGCAGGCGGTAGTCTTGGTGGAATGACTCTTTTGAGGCCTTCCATGAAAGCTTTTATTGCTGGTACTTTAAACAGGGAAAGATGTTGTCTGTTTTGTAGGTACGCCGCTATAGCTGCAAGATGTACTCTAATAGAGGTGTAGGCAAGGTTACAGTGCTGCAAGTGTAGTAAATGGCAAATAATCTGTTTAGTGGATGCGTCCAGAGGGTTGATGTTGTTACTGTTACAGTATACAGCAAACCTTTTCCACTTTGCTGCATAGCATGCTCTGGTGGTAGGACGTCTTGCTTGCTTAATGATTTCCATACAGTCTGGAGGTAAATCCAAGTATCCAAATTCTATGACCTCAGGAGCCAGATCGCTAGGTTTAATTGTTTGGGATCTGGGTGCATTATTTCTCCATGGTTCTGTGTAAGGTGCATGGGTAATAATCTCAGTTTTTGATGTGGCACCTGTGAGAGTTGCAGTAGCGTGGTGAACCACGGCTGTCTTGCCCACGTGGGTGCTACTAGTATCATTGTCATTGAATGTTGTTGCAGTTTCCGAACCACTAATGGAATTAGTGGGAGAGGGGGAAAAGCGTAAGCAAATTTGTTGGACCAATTTATCCATAGTGCATTGCACTGGGACAGGTGGTGTGGGTACCTGCTTGCGAAGTTTTGGCATTTTGCGTTCGGATGAGTGGCAAAGAGATCTATCTCTGGTTGTCCCCATCTTTGGAAGAATGGCTGCAGTATTTGGTTGTGCAGTTCCCATTCGTGTATTTGTTCTGACTCTCTGCTTAGGATGTCTGCTATCTGATTTTGAACTCCTGGTAGGTGTTCGGCTAACAGATAGATCTTTTGAGTAATGGCCCATCTCCAAATGTCCTGTGCTAGTCTGGATAGTTGGATAGAGTGTGTCCCCCCCTGTTTTTGAATATAATACATTGCAGTCATGTTGTCTGTTCTGATCAGGACTGCTTTGTTGAGGATTTGCATTTGGAAAGCTTTTAATGCTAGAAACACTGCTAGTAGTTCCAGATAGTTGATGTGCAGTCTTTTTTGCTGTACACTCCATTTTCCCTGTACTGTATATTTCTCCATATGCGCTCCCCATCCGGTGAGCGATGCATCCGCTGTCAGTATCACTTGTGGAATCGGTTCTAGGAACGACCGTCCCTTGGAAATGTTTGTTGTGTTCCACCACTTCAGAGAGCGATGTGTGTGGTCGTCTACCAACACCAGATCTGTAATCTGACCTTGAGCCTGATTCCACTGTGTCGCTAGACACTCCTGCAGTGGACGCATTTGTAGTCTGGCATATGGTATGAGCAGTATGCAGGAGGACATCATCCCTAACAGCTGCATGAACACTCGAGCTGTTAGTGATTGTTGTGGTTGAAATTTTTGGATCAACGTGACCATTGTTTGGATCCTGACTGGATTGGGGTATACTTTGGCTTTTTCTGTGTCTATAGTAGCCCCTAGATATTGTTGAATCTTGTTTGGTTGTAGGTGGGATTTTGTGTAGTTCACCGTAAACCCTAGCTGGTGCAGCAATTGAATGGTCTTTTGTGTGTTTTGAAGACATTCTTCCTGTGACTTGGCTTTTATTAGCCAATCGTCCAAGTAAGGGAAGACATGCATTTGTCTTCTTAGGTGTGCTGCAACTACTGCTAGGCATTTTGTGAACACCCTTGGTGCTGTTGTGACCCCAAATGGAAGGACTTTGAACTGATAATGTTGTCCTTCTACTACAAACCTGAGGTATTTTCTGTGGGCTTTGTGAATTGGGATGTGAAAGTAAGCGTCTTTTAGATCCAGTGTAGAAAGAAAGTCCCCTTTCTTCAGTAAAGGAAGTACTTGTTGGAGCGTGACCATGTGGAAATGTTCCGAGTTTATGTATGCATTGAGAGGTCTGAGGTCTAAGATTGGTCTTAGAGACCCGTCTTTTTTGGGGATTAGGAAGTATAGAGAGTATACTCCTGTCCCTTGTTGATGTTTTGGAATCTTCTCTATGGCATGCTTTTGTAGCAGTTAAAGTACTTCTTGTTTTAACAATGTTAGATGATCCTGACTCATTGGACGCTGTCTGGGGGGGATGTTTGGTGGGGTAGCTGTGAGTTCCAGGCCATAACCATGTTGGATAATCTGTCTCACCCACCTGTCTGATGTGATGTTTTCCCAGACAGGTAGGAACTGTGATAAACGTCCCCCGACGGTGTTATATGGTCGGGGGGGAGTTGTATTAAGTCACTGTTTTGGGGTTGGGGAGTTGCGGTTGTTATTATTTCCGCGACCTCTACCCTTGTTGTTGTTACCTCTAACTGCCTCTTGAATTACCTCTGGGTGATGTTGGTGTAAAAGAGGTAGATTGTTGGCTTGTGCCTGTATTTTTTGACCCCCCTCTATAGGTGGACCTACGAAAAGAACCTCTTTGAGTTGGCTGTTGTAATGCTCCCATTGATTTAGCCGTTTCTGTGTCCTTTTTCATCTTTTCTAAAGTCTCATCTGTTTCTGAGCCGAAAAGTGTTTTTTGGTCAAAAGGTTGGTTCAATAACGATGTTTGTACTTCTTGTTTGAACCCCGAGACCCTAAGCCATGCATGTCTTCTTAGCATGATACTAGTGTTGATGGATCTTGCTGCAGTGTCTGCTGCGTCTAAAGCGCACTTAATGGAAGGGTTAGTTATTATCTTCCCTTCCTGTATAAGCTGGTCTGCCCTTTTTTGATGTTCCTTAGGAAGATGTGTGATGAGTTTTTCTAACTCATCATAATGCGCTCTATCATAACGTGCCAGTAGCGCTTGTGTATTAGCTATGCACCAGATGTTTGCTGCTTGTGATGCTACCCTTTTGCCTGATGCATCTATTAGCTTGGACTCCTTATCAGGAGGAGGAGCTTCTCCTGTAGATAATGAATTTTGTCTTTTTCGAGCGTTTGTAACTACAAGCGAGTCCAGAGGTACTTGTCCTTTGATAAATATTGGGTCCTTTGGGGCTGCCTTATATTTTTTATCAATTCTTGGGTTTAATACCCTAGCCCTCACAGGGTCCTTGAATATGTCTTCTGTGTGATTGAGAAGACCCTTTAGCATAGGTAGTGTGCCTGATGTTCTTTGTGCAGCAGGTAGCGTTTCTAAAAGGAAATTCTCTATTTGAGGTTCTGTATGTAAATCTACCTTATGGTATTTAGCTGCCCTATTAATCAACTAAACAAAACCTGTATTATCATCAGGTGGTGAAGGTTTTGAGGGGTATAATTGTGGGTCGTTATCGTCTGACCCTGCATCATAATTTTCCCATGGGTCTTCCTCATCTGGGATAGTGTTGTCATCTCCATGAGGTTCTCCCTCCCCTGCATCACTGTCTACATCTGTTTGAGGTGTAGATGGTCTTGGTGTAGAAGGTGGAGGAATAGTTGGCCTATTGTGAGGAATAGGAGAAGAGGGTGAGTCTCTAGGCTGAGGAGAAAGGGGAGGAGTTGTATTTGTCCCCATTGTTCTCTTTTTAGGAGGAAGAGCTTTGTCATCTAGTTCGTTCTTCCTCTTTTTCGGTGATTTTGTCACCACTTTGCCAGTTTGCGGATCGATAAACAAAGTCTTTTGTTTTGGATCTGTCTGCTGCTCCTGTGTCGGTACCGAAGTTTTTGGTTCCGAAAGGTGCCTTTGCTTCTGGCCGTCAATGTTCTGTGTTTTCGGCACCGAGAATTTGCTCGAATCCGATTTTTTCGGTGTCGAGTAAGTCTTCGACGTCGAAGCATGTTTCGGTTTCGACATGGAATGTTTCGATGCCGAGCTTTCTTTAGTATGGAGCTTCGGTGTCGACGTCGATGTCGACCGTTTCTCGGATCCGACATGGTGGGAGGTCGAGAGTTTCGGTTTCTGTTTCATTGCCGGGCCCGAAGGCGGGGCGTTGGAAACTTTCTTCGGTGGTCTGACCGGGCTCGAAGGCGGGGTCGGTACCACACGGGGTCGGTTTTTTGGTAAGGGGACGTCGTCACTCACGGTTTGTTGGATGTCGATTTCCTCGACATCAGACTCGTCCCCTTCCGACCCCGACTCGTCTTTATGTTCCTCTTCTTCGAGGTGCTGGTCTTCGAACAGCTCCGGGATTGCCTCCGACTGCATTCTTGAAACCTTGTGTCTTCTGGCTCGACGGTTTCTGATCGTCGATTTGGAGGAGAACGCTGCGCAGGCTTCGCAGTCCCTGGATTTGTGTTCAGGCGATAGGCAGAGATTGCACACCTCGTGTAGGTCCTTGTGTGGGAACTTAGAACCACACGTTGGGCATCTCTTAAATGGAGTCCTTTCCATGGACTCCGGGCTGGACTACGTCGAGAAAGGCCTCCCGGTCTCGTCGACGTAGAAGAAAATGTTCATTGTTGGAGTCGAAACGCGTCGGAATGGAAATGATATCGCGTTCGATAACAATACTGTCGAATTGGAAAGGGAATACGCGCCGAAATATCACTTTTTCTCGAAGTCGATCTGGAGCGCTTCGGTCCTCATCCGAACCAGATGGCGGAAAAAAACAATCTAAGGATGGAGCCGATGCCCATGCGCACTAGCACCCAAAGGAGGAGTCACCAGTCTCGTGACGACAAAAGACTTCTCCAAGAGAAAAACAAGTGCAATCATCCGAGCCCAACACCAGATGGCGATCTATTCATAATGTACCATCTGCAGCCCATATGCCTCGAACATATAGTTCTGCCTCAGAGGGATGATATATACCCACACTAGCATCTGCTATATAACCACACTAGACTAGCATCATCACACGAAAATGTGCCCCTGGCAAATGTCAGTCGTTGTGCACATTTGAGGCAGAACCATAACTCCGTTTTCAAACTTCTTTTTCAGTGAAATATATATATTATATACACACACACAGCTTTAAATGGGCAGGTATAATCCGGTACTAAGTACCTGTACTTCTTTAATCTAATTTGGAGAGTACTTCCACTTCTCAGGCATTGCTACAATACATATAACGTGCGAGTACCAGCGCTTTTCAGGAGCAAACGCTTACTCTTAACATGTACTAGCACTTCTATCTTTCAATTTAAAGCAATGTCTGTGAGTGTGTATGTATGTCTATCTATATCTGTGTGTGTGTGTAGATAGATAGATAGATAGATAGATAGATAGATAGATAGATAGATATCTACCTATATAGGTCTCTAACCGGAAAAAAACCAAAGTTTAAAGTAACGCTCTAGTTAGGTCAATTTGTCAATGAAAACATTAACGTTTTGAACTATAAAAAAAAAAGAGAGAAAACACCATTCACCAGGTCTAGTTAGCAGCAGTAACTATAACTAGGGCCCTCACCATGCACCGCTTATGACCTCACAAATGGCATTACTCTTAACATGTTCTATGACATCATTGATGACATCTCAAATGACATGCCAATTTTAGGCTCAATCCAAGTCGTCACTTGTTGGTACATATCCAGAAGTATTTAAAGAATTGAATCCGTGAGGTGCTGCTGCCCATCTATCTTCAAAGAAAATGTTCTCACTTTTTACCAGATTTGAAACTCACTCAATTACCCCAGCTTCTTCCCTGGCACTTCCCCAACCACCAGAAAGAAGGATGGTTCAAATACGTATAAATCCTTCATGAAACTAAATACTATTCTTTTACATCATAGAAAGTGAAAGCATACCCAGCGCCGCTCACCAATACGAAAAGCAGAAACGCCATTACAATAAAATATGAAGCAGTGCAATAAATAATTATTGCTAAGTAATCAATTAGAATTCAACCATCAACGTCCATCAGAACATTACGAATCACATCACGTATACAAAGAAAAAGCCCACAGATGGGCATCAGTTAATCCTAAGAAAATTAATTAGAACTGCAAAGTCTTAAAACCCTCAACTTGATACATGCACCTAAAAACTTTAGGTACCCAATTGTGTTTGACATGGTTTGGGGGACGATGGTTTAGCCCTAATGTACTGCATGGAATGAAGGATTGGGCCTTGTAAGGGCGAACCTTACTAGTGAGATGTGTCACAGATGGTCTCTCCATGAAGCTACAAAATGGAGTTAGTTTGCTAGCACCCTCCACTTATACATAATCACCTACGGCGGGGTGAACCCTTTTTTTCCTAGAAGATATTGCATTAGTAATTTATGATTCAATCTATGTAATTGCATGGTGGATTAGTCAGCATAGTGTATATGACTTAGCTGGTCGTGTTCATTTCAGATATAGAAAATAAGGGGGAGGGGGTAAGGCAATTCTTTGAGCCTGTTCCTCTTCCTGTGTGGGGTGCTGAGCTGCCCTGAAACACCACATTTCTAATGAGCACTAGCCCATGAGCCACATGTTCTTTTATGTGGTAATTCTGGTCTTTAGCATCTTGACTATGAGTTTCCTGTCCACCTGCCTGTTTTTGCCATTCACAACCAGACACAACCTCTAACATTCACCAAACCTCTTTGTTCAGTTATAAAAACCTTTAGAATTAGGGCTAAAGCTGGTCGACCTCAGACCTGGGAACCTGGGTTCGAGTCTAGGCAACAACGCTCAACATCCTGTGATTCTGGGCAAATTACTTAATCTCCCCGTGGCTAACAAAAAATGATAGTGTTAATCTGTAACGAAACTGGTGCTCATGTAAAGCACTCTGTTACCAGACGTCTTGGGTCTAGTTCGCGCTATATAAAACTCTTTAAAACAAAGTTTTAAAAACTGTCAGAGCTTTGAACTTCGATATGTTTGAATGCCTGGTTTCTTTCATCTTTGGTCCAAGCTTCTGATACTCTCTGCGCATGAAGAGGACCATTAACTCTTGCAGCAGTCACAAACCTTGCTCTTTGCCAGGCCGCAGAGCCTCCAGTGCCAGCAAATCACTGTATTAACAGCCAAGGTGTTAAGGTGAGGCAGAACTGACTAATCTTATCTGTGGAGCTGCAGCTGACATGTGGAGATGCAGCTGACATGTGGAGTTGTCTGTGATGTGAGATGTGGTGCGGGCAGTGAGCTTTAGTTTGATGTATGGGTGTGCTGTGACATTTTGCAGCGTGATGTGATTTGAAGTTGCGAGCTAAAATTGATCCTATGTGATTTATTGAGTGGAGTCCTTTGAGGTATGGCATGGTGTTAAATGGTTATGTGGGGGCATTTTAAGGTTTGCTTCTTTGAGGTGGTGTGTACTGGAGGCATCATGAGAAAAATGCAAATTAAAAAGGGAACAGGACACATGCAGAACTCCAAGCGCACTGAGCAGTAGTAGCAGAGGCACAAGGAATACATGTCTCCCTACCAACAGGGAGAGATTCCACCTGAGCAAGGTCGGAGATTCTTTAATGATCTTTCCCTTCAGCTGCAGGGAGGCGATTAGCACTGTAGAAGTCAGAAGGTGGCAAACAGTATGGTAAGAGGGCTCAGACAGCCAGCAGCGATGGTGCAGATAAAGCTCAGAATGGAATAGAAGCAAAAGAATGGCAGAGGAGGAAGCACAGCAAGCTCCAATTTCTCCACGGTATACCAATATCCATTAGTGGGACCAGCGCTGCTTGTAGCATCACTTATAGTCCCAGCACTGCATGCACTTGCACTTCCTGAGTTAACCTACGCACAGCCTACCATTGCAAGACAAAGAAGACCATTTAAATAGTGAACCCGAGGCACGTAGCTTTGTTTTAATTTGTTCAGAAACACCAGTTCTGTCAACAAAGCTAGTAAGAGTGCCATGAAAGAAACATCACCCTAATCATAGAGACCTTTGCAATTTTTGTTAATGGTGCAATATCCACCATCAGGGAATTTAAGGGGACTATCATCACTTGCAACCTCTCACAAGTTCAAGAGATGAGAGTTGCACAATCAGGACTACACTTAATAGTCTGGATGCAGTAGAAATGAATAGAAGACTTGGACCCAGTGGCTCAAAACAAGAAGTGGAGACAAAAGAGGTGCTAATACAAGCAGTGAGCGCAAATCACTCCACATCAATAGAGACCCATACTCCAAAAGGCAGACTTTTATTGATAACTACTAAAATGTAGAACTTTACTTTAACAGGTTTATGAGTGACTCAAGAACACAATTTCCAGAATACAGGGAGTTATTGAATGAAAGTCAAAATCGGACACATAATGGTATAGCAAAAAGGGCCTGGTCTTTAACGTAAATACTAACCCCCGATATTGCACAGTCAGCAAAGCTCACATTTTATTTCCTCATGGAGCAGTTTGAAAACATGGCTACAGTTAAGGATTCCTCATCCGCACTACTTGACTTGTGTCTGTGATTTAGCCATGGTCCATTTCAGTCTGCATTTGACCATTTAAGTTACTCGTTTTCACAGGTTTTGGAGTGTTTTTCCAACTAAAGTCTTCTAAACGTTTTGAGCAACAAAAAAAGGAGTGCATGAGATACCACAGATGTGTTATGGAAGACATTTAGAGAGAAGAAAAAACAGCATCACAAGATGCAGCCAGACAAGAGAGCCCTCCTGAGAGACCTTCAGTGGCTCCCCGTCAACAAGAGAATCACGTTCCGTCTCCTCACTCACGCACACAAGGCCCTCCACGACCTAGGACCCAGATACCTCAACACTCGCCTGACCTTTTACAACCCCACCCGCCAACTACGATCATCCAACCAAGCCCTCGCCGCGATTCCACGCAGCCGAAGAACCACCATGGGAGGAAGATCATTCTCTACTTATCGGCCAAAACCTGGAACTCCCTCCCCACCCACCTCCATCTTACACAGAACCACCTCTCCTTCAGAAAACAACTCAAAAATTGGCTGTTTGATAAGTAGCGAACCCCTCTCCCTCAAGCGCCTCGAGACCCTCTGGGTGAGTAGTGCGCTATACAAATTCTTGACTTGACTTGACTAGTTAGCACAAAATACATCTTGGAGTAATCCTAACCAGTCAGGATCTGGGTAAGAGGAGGAAATAGATGAGTTCTCCGCTTCTGAAACAGTTCAACCTTTCTCCTCTCAACGAAGTATTAAAATAACGTACATTTCTTTTCAATCTCGAAGGAGAAAGAATTCCAGAACTTTAAAAGAAGTGCAATGTCTATTCATAGCCACTGCAAGCATCCCTTTCAGTGAAGGGTGAATCAGTAGCTGCTCGCTAAAGTTTAATCAAGAGACGTGGCTCAACAAATAACTGAATAAGTGTTTGTTCACACAGTCAACCTGGTGCGTGCATAAGTAAAGTGCTATGGAGGAGCTAACCCAAGAAAAAGATTGGAGTCATGCAAAATTGATAAGAATCAGAATTGAAGGTGACACAAAAGGGCTTTCCTGTGAACACATATTAAGCAGCTTTGGGGTCTAATCACTTTGGCCATCAGCATTTTAGCAAAATCTTCTTAAACGGATTTAAAATCGATAAAATCCGCTGACTAGTAATTAGCTTTCAGTCCTAAGCAAGTAACAGCACAGTCTTAATTTTGTAGAAAATAAATATTTGGAAACCAGCTTGCCTCTAGTAATGGAAAATACATTTTCACTCGAAATAAATAAAATAAAATTCACTGCAGTTGTGCATTACATGTACATATTAATTACACGAGATTCTAAGCCAGCCATGCTCCCAATCTAACAAACCACCACCTTAAATTAAATATGCCTAGCAGAAAACAACCAGTAAGGATTTTTTTAGTCATCTAATTAGTTAAAACTAGGTCAGATTTCGCTCTGTGGAGCAATTACAATCCCATGTGCACTCACATTTAATTAAACAAAACCTGGAGAAGCACTGACTTGTGTAAAATAGGAAATTCCACTCATGCAATGACCAGACTTCGTTATGGGCCATGTAAAGTTAAAGGTTTAACATTTTCCAGAATAATAAAATGGGTCATCCTCAGCTAGAGCGAGACTGTATCCTTCATCCTTTGGATGAGCGTAAATCATACCGGAAATATTACATGCTGAACGGCCTAACTTCGCTATCTAGATTAACAAAACAAGGTCAACCCTGTATTAAAACCTGGGGTAAAGTATGATACTTCTGGGAACAGTGGTCTTGGACGAGGCCTATCGGGTCCTCTAGCAGCCTGGGCGGAGTAAGTTATGAAAGGGAGTTAAATCAGTTTAAAAAATGTTTAAACAAGGGTCCTAGGAGGACTCAGTTACTTAGTTTGCGTGGACACATGATTTGGGTAGTTATGACAACAAATTTATTATCTCCATAAATTCGCTTTATCATATATTTGCTTCGTGATATATTGTGCTCCCAGAAACATTTAGAAGTGCGTGAAGTGATGGTGTGTGGGTGACATTAAAATTAAATCGCATTGTAAAACAATCAGATTTTTCAAAACTCCTCAGTTATATGAAAGAGATGCTGGAGTTTTTTATAGAGACAGATTCTGCTCACGAGTCAGCAAGGTTATCTGGTTACTAGCACATTCACAAAGTGATGTGCTACCATCCACAAATACGTTTTCTCGCCTCTCGAGGCTTATGAAATGAGATATAAATGTGTTTCTACAATACATTACTGAAGCCACTGCAGTGTGTAGTCAACATGGGTCACCCAGATCTTTTTAGGTTTTGCCTGGGGCACGGAGCGTTAGCTCCGCCCCCAGGAGAAATCTGTAGTTTTTAGTAAGGGACACTTGAATACGCCCCTCTGTTCCATTGGCTAGCTCCATAAATGGAGGCTAGCCATTGGAACAGAGATCTGTCCGTCAAGGCCGGACCAGATTCGGGGGCGTTCCCGAGAATTTTTCCATTGGCGTGGTTTCACTCTCCGTGGCGTGGTTTCGGCAATATAATGGCCCTACTGCCTCAGAATGAGCGGCGTCACACTGCATAATCTGCTTTTTCATACCACCCAGGTTATCCAATCTGCCGCATAATTCGGTCCTACCTTGCGATCGTCATCAGCGATCCGCGAGGGAGCCCACTCCTCGGGAAACTTCGCCGCCCGCCTGCCTGAGCTAGAGACGGGCCGCCGCGCTGCCCGCGGCGACCCGGAAGTGACTAGCCGGCCGGCCAATCCTAGCGCGGCCGGCCGGAAGTGCCCCCCCCCCCCCCCCCCCCCGCAGCCCGGGGGAAGAAGGAAGACGGCAGCCCAGGAGAAGAAGTATGGCGGCCCACGCGGGGCTCCCGTGGCCTGGAGGGAGCCCCGGGAGAAGCGGAGGACGTTGCCGGTCTCCCATGCTGAAGAGGGAGACTGGAGAAGTGCCCAAGAGATTGCCGCCGTCGCAAGGAGCCCCCGCGCCAGGAAGGCGGCCCAGGAGAAGAAGTATGGCGGCCCACGCGGGGCTCCAGTGGCCTGGAGGGAGCCCCGGGAGAAGCGGAGGACGTTGCCGGTCTCCCATGCCGAAGAGGGAGACCGGAGAAGTGCCCAAGAGATTGCCGCCGTCGCAAGGAGCCCCCGCCAGAGTGCCAGGTAATAGAACCCCCTTCCACCCTCGACACACCCCGTCTCAAATGCACTCTCCTCAACTGCAGATCAGCCGCAAAACACTCCTTCGCTATCGCCGATCTCATCCTAAAACTGGATCTTGACTTAATCATCATGACTGAAACATGGCTAACAGAATCTTCTACACCTATAATGGACATTCTGGTTCCCCCCCAACTACCACATCACCAGACTTGACAGGACTGGCAATAAAAAAGGTGGCGGAATCGCATGTATACACAGGCGCAACCTCTCTGTCCTGAAAGTAACTTCCCCCTCCCTACCCTCCCCAACCTCCTGTGAATACATCTGCCTCGATATTATCAGTGAGGGCAAACCGATTTGCACTCTTCACGGCGTTTATCACCCACCCGGCGACAACCTTACCTTCTCCCAGCAAATCATGGATATGATCTCAACCAACTCCGGGCGACAACTCACACAAATATACCTTGGTGACTTCAACCTCCACTGGAACGATCACAATGATGCGGTGGTAAAAGGTCTGAAGAATTTCCTTAACGCCCTTGACCTCACTCAAATCTGCAATAGTCCAACTCACAAGAAAGGCTCTATCCTCGACCTTATCATCTCCAAAGAAGCCTCTATCCAACTCGAAACTATCCAACCCTGTGACTGGTCAGACCATCATATTATCACATTCTTCATCAATGAAAAAGTTAAATTTAACCCTGTTCAATCCGCCAGGCCCAAAATCTGGAAAAGAGACATGAAAAAACTAAACTCAAACTCTCTGCCCCCCAACAGCTGCAATTCACTACTTCCTCCTACTGGCGTTAAGGACGTCCAATCCTTGACTGATCACTATCTTAATACTATGTCCTCAATAATTAATGAAGTCGCACCCTTGCAGCTAAAAAAAGCCTCCGCAAAAATCTCCAATCCCTGGTACGACGGGAGTCTCAATGACGACAGACGCGCCATGCGAATGGCAGAGCGCACCTGGAGATCAGCTCCCTCTGCACTGAACCTAAAAACCCTGAAGAAAAAGAGAAATGCCTACTTCAGGAAAATAAAACGCTCAAAATCAGTCTTCTTCAGCCGTCAGCTTGACCTAGCCAAAAATCGTCCGAGAAAGCTGTTTGAGCTTATCCGAACGCAATCCAAAGAACACCCCCAACCTCTCAACACTATGGGTGAAGCTCCCTCCTGCGAAGACTTCGCCTCTTTCTTTATCCAAAAAACTGACAACATAAAGAATGACCTACTCATGGATGCAAGCCGCTACCCCAAACCCCTCTGCATAGCACCAACTAAACCAAAAAACAATGCCATCTGGTCAACCTTTGTCACCTACACGGAAGAAGAAATTGGCAAACTGCTCAGCACTCTGAAACCTTCCAATCACCTCACGGACCCCCTTCCTGCTAACGCTGTCAAAGTCCTTACCCCGTCGCTCCTTCCACTCTGGACTAAAATCATTAACAGCTCACTTCAACAAGGGTCCATTCCCGACTCCCTCAAAGTTGGACAAGTCACACCCTTGCTAAAGAAACCTACAGCCGACCCCTCAGACCTCAACAACTACCGCCCCATCACCAACATTCCGACTCTTGCCAAACTGCTGGAAAAATGCGTACAAATACAATTGTCTAAACACATTACTCAGTTTGATCTTCTCAACTCTCATCAATCAGGCTTCAGAGCAAATCACAGTACTGAAACTGCTATGACTCACATAATCGATGACGCCCTCCAAATCCTAGATCATAACGATACCTGCCTCCTAATCCTCCTTGATCTCTCCTCCGCATTTGACACCGTCAAACATGAGAATTTACTCGACCTATTAAACACAAGAATGGGCCTATCTGGAACTGTGCTCAAATGGTTCACGTCCTTTCTGCATAACAGGTCGCAGAAATTCAAGAGCAACAACTTGATGTCCGCGCCAAGACCTGTATCGCTAGGCGTACCACAAGGATCCTCCCTATCCCCAACTCTGTTCAACCTAGTTATGGAACCTCTCACCACCTTGCTACAAGAATCCAATGTGCACTTCCACATGTATGCTGATGACACCCAACTTTATCTCAAACTTCAATCACCCAATGACATCACGCTCTTGAACTCAACGATCAGTAGCACCCAATCCTGGCTGGCCGCTAATCATCTCAAACTTAATGCCCTCAAAACAGAGTTCCTTTTGATCTCACCTCCCGCGAAGATCACTACCGCACAAATGTGGCTTAAACACCTAACGGCACTCAATGTTCAACCCACCATCGTGGACTCAGCGAAATCCTTGGGCATAACACTCGACACCAATCTCAGCATGCAGGAACACATCAACAAAGCAACTAAGGGAGCAAATTTCCAAATCAACACCCTTAGGAAACTTAAACCCTTCCTTCCAGCCAAAGATTTCCAAACTGCGGTACAATCACTTGTCATACCTCGAATAGAATACGGCAGCACCGCCCTCTGCGGTCTCCCCCTAGCTACTACGGCACCCATAAGAGCCTCTTTAAACGCCGCAGCGAGACTTATCACTGGATCAAAAAAACACTCACACATTTCCCCTGACTTCAAATCCCTGAACTGGCTGCCTTTTGAAGCCAGGATACACCTGAAAATCGCTTGTTTGACGCACAAGGCTGTCCACCTTAGCTCACCTAGATACCTCGCTCAGAAGCTGACGATTTCTGGAGGATCCAGAAACACTAGAGGCACAAACAATCTTTTGCTAAAGCCTAAAAGATTCCGCAAAGAAAAAACCTACAAACGCTCTTTCTCAGGAATGGCTCCCAGGATTTGGAACTCACTCCCCCCTGAAATCAGACTCATCCCATCTACCATACTTTTCAAGAAAGAAGTAAAAGCGATCCTCATGGCTAAATGCACTTGAACCACTACTGGGGATCAACTTCAAAGACTCAGTGCTCATCTGTACTACTTGTTCGAACCCTTTGCTTGTTTGACTTTGAAATTGACTACTTGATTGTTTATGATATCATTTCACTGTACTTTTAACACTATAGATGTATCTGTGTATATTCTGCTCTTCACCTATGTAAAGCGCTCTGATATCTGCGAAGATCTTGTTCGCGCTATATAAAACTTTCAAAATAAAATAAAATAAATAAATGGGCTACAGAGCGCAGCAGCACCACCACCAGAGGCTCTGCTGGGCCCTGCTGCTGCTCTGCGCCCCGGAGAGCTCCGCGCTGGCAGACCCTCTCTGCTTCCCAGCCTGCCGTCTCCCAGCCTGCCCACTCCCAGCCTGCCCACTCCCAGCCTGCCCACTCCCAGCCTGCCCACTCCCAGCCTGCCCACTCCCAGCCTGCCCTCTCCCAGCCTGCCCTCTCCCAGCCTGCCCTCTCCCAGCCTGCCCTCTCCCAGCCTGCCCTCTCCCAGCCTGCCCTCTCCCAGCCTGCCCTCTCCCAGCCTGCCCTCTCCCAGCCTGCCCTCTCCCAGCCTGCCCTCTCCCAGCCTGCCCTCTCCCAGCCTGTCCACTTCTAGCCTGTCCACTTCCAGCCTGCCCCCTCCAAGCCTGCCCCCTCCAAGCCTGCCCCCTCCAAGCCTGTCCCCTCCAAGCCTGTCCCCTCCAAGCCTGTCCCCTCCAAGCCTGTCCCCTCCAAGCCTGTCCCCTCCAAGCCTGTCCCCTCCAAGCCTGTCCCCTCCAAGCCTGTCCCCTCCAAGCCTGTCCCCTCCAAGCCTGTCCCCTCCATGACCTTTCCCAGCCTGTCCTCTCCCAGCTTGTCCACTTCCAGCCTGCCCTCTCCCAGCCTGTCCCCTCCCAGCCCTCTCCCAGCCTGCCCTCTCCCAGCCTGTCCCCTCCCTGCCCTCTCCTAGCCTGTCCTCTCCCTGCCTGTTGTCGTGTCCCGGTGGCAGCAGGCAGCAGGCAAGAGCGTGCACTGCGTCCCCGAAGTAACAGCCCTAAAGCAAGCAAGAAGTACGCCCCCCCTCCCACCAATCCCTGTTAGGTAGTGGAAACTGTCCAAACTGGGGTGCAGACAGCCCCTCTCACCTTTCGGCCTGGTACCACTGCACCAGCCGCACTACTTCCCTACTGACCGTTCTCCACTTCAGCCCCGTCTAAATTACAATTCCTGCTTGTGACCCTTTTGCCTGCTTGTGCTTGTTTTCGTGACCCTGTTGCCTGCTTGTGGCTCCGTGTGCCCATGTTGCCTGCTTGTGCCTCTGTGTGCCCCTGTTGCCTGCTTGTGCCTCCGTTTTCGTGCCCCTGTCGCCTGCTTGTGCCTCAGTTTTCGTGCCCCTGTCGCCTGCTTGTGCCTCCGTGTGCCCCTGTTGCCTGCTTGTGCCTCCGTGTGCCCGTTGCCTGCTTGTGCCTCTGTGTGCCTCTGTGTGCCCCTGTTGCCTGCTTGTGCCTCCGTGTGCCCCTGTTGCCTGCTTGTGCCTCCGTGTGCCCCTGTTGCCTGCTTGTGCCTCCGTGTGCCCCTGTTGCCTGCTTGTGCCTCCGTTTTCGTGCCCCTGATTCCTGCTTGTGCTTCCGTGTGCCCCCGTTGCCTGCTTGTGCCTCCGTGTGCCCCCGTTGCCTGCTTGTGCCTCCGTGTGCCCCTGTTGCCTGCTTGTGCTGTGTGGGTGTCTGTGGAAGGCTGTGTGGGCGTGTGGAGGGCTCTGTGTGGCTGTGTGTGGGGGGCTTTGTGTGGCTGTGTGTGTGGGGGGCTCTGTGTGGCTGTGTGTGTGGGGGCTCTGTGTGGCTGTGTGTGTGGGGGGCTCTGTGTGGCTGTGTGTGTGGGGGGCTCTGTGTGTGTTTGTGTGTGTCATTTGCGAGAGATAAAGCTAGTGGCATTGTAAATGACAATGCCATTTATTTATGTTAAAAAAAACATAAATAAAAATAATGTCAAGAGCAATGCCAATAGCTCTAACTTTAACAAAGGCAAAACCATTGCATTGTAAATGCTTGTTTATCACTGGCACAGGCTCACCAAGTCCTCCATAAAATGGCATTTTTGCTAATCTAAGCAAGAAACCCTGCCATCTCTCTCCCACCCCAAAAAAAATCATTAATAGTGCAGACATAAAGAAGCTGAACACTGCGCATCCACTGAAGAGTTAATCCAAACATGTGGCTTAAGAACAATTTCACTACTATATTGAGACTTATTTGTCGACAGTACTTGGAAGACCCATTTACTTCAAATAAATCCCTGAGCAGAAGTCGCAAAACCCACACTGTGCGGGTTGTTCATACTGGAAACAGGCTTTTGGTTTGGTGAAAAACAAAGAACGGCTTGCTGAATCGGGTGCACTGTTTAAAGCTAAAAGAGAGCATGCACTTCGAGGAAGTCAAAATTTAAAGAAATGTAATTTCCGATAAGAACACGCACCTTTCTAATGGGAAGGCAGTGGAAGAGTGAAATGTTACTAGCCAATAAAGCTTAAATAAAACTTATATAAAAATAAAACACCTAATAAGCAACTATTCATTAGGAGGCAAAAGCGAAGAACCAAATGTGATGTGATGCAAGAGCAAACCCACACCCAGCACGAACATTACTTGGAGACCGCGTTTTTGCTGTTCCCCCGCCCACCCCCACCTCCATCAAGTTTTGTCAATCCGACTGCTAGCGCAGTCCATCCCTGACCAGCCAGGTAGGACTGAGACCAAGCGAGCGGTCAAGTACCTTACTTTTTGAGACTTCTACGGGCTCAGCAATGAATTAAAAAAACACCTTGATGGTCTGTGATTAAGGAGTAGAGCATATTATGTCAATTTGTACTGAAAGATTGCCATTTACAATAGCTAAAGGAGTTAAACCAGTTCTAAGGGAGCCAGAGCCACTGAATCAACTGTCACTTCTTGACTTGCTACTTACATTTTTGTCCAATGGAGCTACTAGCAACTAACAAAAAAAGCTTATACTTATATGTAAACATCTCATGGCAAAGATTGCTGGTAGGTATTTGCGCCTTTTTCAATAAGAAAAATACAGGAGTTAAAACTTTATGCTCTGTTGAGACCGTTTAGTAAAGCAAAATTAGGCACAGCCACCAGTGGATGTGCAGCAACTAGTCATTCGCGAATCAGCACCCTGTAAATAATGCCCATCCACTTTCTCCCTCTCCCAATCTTTCGCAAAAAAAAAACCCACAATCAGTACTATATTCTTAACCTGGGCAAGCAAACCAGTCAAGAAATACAATGAAATAAAAGGTTAAGTCCTCCAGCACACATGTACACAAACAAACACACACACACACCCATACACTGCAAATATCCCTTTATTTATACTACCCACCATTACAATACAATAATATTTAATACATTGGAACAGACCGATCTCCAATAACTAATTCTCATGTACATCAAAGAATTATGACTTCCATCAATATACATCCTAGATCTAATGGGCATTTCCATACTCTGCTACAGCACCATCCTCATCGTAGAAACGCACTATAAAAATGCTGCACCGCAAAAGAAATGGGTAGAAACTATGGACTCCTGATATAGGCAGAAAGCAGCACACCACCCTATACCTGTGACTTACACCACTTTATACCTGTGACTGGCATCCACTTTAGTGTCAAACTCCATGGAACAACAGGCGGAACACCATTTAAAAACCAGACTTCGTTGCCAAAAATGGGGTTTGTGCCAGTAGGAGTTTAAACTGTACCGGATTAACCTACAGACAAACACAAACCGGTTGAAATAAGATCTGGAACCCTACATGGCTATAAAACGTACTAAGTAGGAAGGTTTAGCTTTGATCTCCAGCAAAATAGACCAAAAATATGGATTTTACTAAAAAGAATGGACCTCGGTAGTAGAATACTTTTAAGGAGCATACGGTAATATAAGAGCAAAGAGTCATGAAATTGCACATCTGGACAAATAATGTCCCAAAAACATAATGCAGAATATGAGGTGAGCGATGGTTCAAGATTTAAATGGCATGGACGCCAAAAAGTGGTGCTGCCAAATTGATAATTATATGATCATCTTACAGTGGTTTAAGATGCAGGAACAGAAGTGAAAATGACAATGGCCTCTGTGAAAGCAAGCGTTTTATGAGCGATCTCAAATAGAACGGTTCCACAAAGAAGCAGGCAGGATTAATTCCTCCTTTTCTCGTTTTCTCAATGTATTAAGTGTTTAAATTTGGTCCTGGTTTCTCAATTTCAAGATTTTTTGGGTTCAGTGCAAATTTCTCACTTAACATTTAGATCAAAGCGCTGCACAAGGTAAGCACAGATGGCCAGCTCAATATTCCTATTAAAAATCAGGTTGGTGAAAGCAGATTTAAGAAGCAAGAGTTCTTCCAATGAGGCAGATGTAGAAACATGTTCAGCTTTTTTTAATTGCAGAGAAGGTATATCTAATCCTCTAAAGCTCTAGCAAACCGACTGATACTGCAAGGCAAACTTGACTCCTTCAAACTTTCCTCCAGAGCTGAAAATCGTTATAGCGCTTATTACAAACACTACACATTAAAGAAAAAGCACTGGCATAGCCAATAGGTTTCGCCTTTGGGACCTTATACGTGTTTAGCTATGCAGCATATTATCCTGGGTGCTGTCCCACAAGAGATTGAACAGCTATACGAGAAAATCCAGTGAGCCAGAAAGAGTTAATTAATGGGGTGGGGAAGACGGAGGAAGAGAGACAGGTAGAGGAAAACAGAAATGATGAGAAAGAGTTTGTGGGAAAAGGAAAGTGCCAGGTGGGACTGATGCAAATGTTACAAAAGTAAAGCGAGTATAATTTTACAACTGAATCCTCGGTGCAGAGAGAGTCCCTGTTTGTTTTTTAGGCTAATATCCCTCAATTGTTATCAAGGCTCGACATCTAACTGGGAGGCCCTATTTTCATGTACTAACAGGTGAATAATAAACTCCTCTATAGCTCCTCATGATGCAACATTTGCTGGCACGGTGGAGCCCAGAGAAACGCCCTGGGCACGAAGGCGTCCAGGTGATGAGCACTCTGCACCTCGGGAAGTGTTTAGTAGGAGGGACATCAGAGCCTCCCCATCCTCCCCTGCCTTCACACAGAGATCCCAAACTTCCCGGGCTCTGAGAGTATTGTTTGCAGCCGCCACTAATGCATTCATACAACTTCGAACCGGCAGCAAAAAAACAGATGTAAGATACAGTGGACATAAAGAACAGGGTCTATACTACCATCAATTAGCCACACGGTCCTGAATCAGTGAAAGGGGGCCCCAAGGCTGCACGTAAAGGAGAAAATGTAGAAACAACACACACCATAGCGATGAGGCGGGGAAAGTAAAATGCAGACACCCAAGCAAAAAGTTACACTTTCAAATCCCCTGTTTATCAAAATGGGTCATTCGGACCCACGGCCAGAAAAAGTGCTTGCCAAAAGCACAGGGTCTCACCTGCTTTAGAGATCGAGGGGCTTTTCAGGAAGACACACACCGGAGGAACCGAAGGAGAGCCGTGCGCCGAGGGTAGTAAGCAAAGGACGGCGCAAGACTGCTCGGATTATCCATTAAACCACAGGGGGGGGTCTTAACCAAAACGCGGGTTCATCCTCAACCCAAAGAACACAACGCCTAAACTCTCATCAACAAGTTTATAGGATTGATATTTTGTGTCTGTGAGGGCGGGAGAGGAAAACCCCATGGATAACTTGTTAAATAGCTTTGTCCCATCAAAGAATCCTCCCGCAGCCTTAATAGTTTTCCCCATATTGGATGCTTACAGTGTCTGCTATTGTCTCATTAGAAAAACTTCTGCACAATGCGGGAAAGTCTAGAGCCTCCATTGTGAGCCATACACACAACTAGTTCATAAATGGCACTGTTTCATTTCCACGTGTCCCGTCCACCTCAAGTAAAACCGTGGCACATACGTATTCTCATTATTTTGACAAAAGTTTTGGGAGCCAAGGTTTTGGCAACATCTCAATACCTTAACACACACACACTGGAGGTCAACTGGATACATTTCCTGCACGAGGGGGGAGAGACTGCGTGGAAGACAAGCGCGGCCACGCTAATTAAAAACAGCTGACCCCTGCACCCCGCTGCTGGCTCCCGAGAACAAAACGCTCTGGGAGTAAACATTTCCCAAGAAGCTGGGACCCCCACACGCCTTTGGCCAATTGCGTACTAAAGCCAGACGCAAAGGTTAATCGCATGTGAACACCACACGCACAAGGTTTTACAAAAGCTGAAGTGATTCCAAGAGTGCAATTTTAAAGCAGCGCATGCGCGCTGCGGTAGGCTCGACCTCAAAACCCTAGTGGATTTTAGTTTCAAGATGCGCAATTATACCTTTGCGAAACCCTAGCGATAAAAAAAGTTAATGTGAGCAAACATCCGAAACTATTTTTTTTTTTTTTTGTGTAAGACCTTTATTAACACAAAGCAGTTTACACAGCATGAGCCTATAACCCTGGGGCCGGCTCGCCACGTTGGTACGATCATCCAGCAGATAACAAATGCGTCAGGAAGAACAGCACAGTACTTCAAGGTTGAGCCACCCCATACACCGTCCGTAGGACTCCTAGCCGACAAATGATGTGAGTCTTACATTTTATCATTTTATAGAGAAGGAAAACAGTAAAACAACATACCCCAACTAAGACCTTACAGTTCCATCCCTCACAGCCTAGACATCAACTGCGACAATAGTTCCGGTTCCCACCAAGAGTCTGCCGCCATCAGGCATGAACTTGTGCACCAGACATCACACATGTCAGAATGAGACAATAGATGAGCTAGTCTTCCTCACTGTCCTGTAGTGAGGTGAGGTAGTCTGTTAAGAAACACCAAATGTCCTTCGGTCTGGACTTCGCTGGTAGCTGCTCCTCATAAGTTTGCAGTTTGTCCCGGCAGATGGACATGTCATGAAGCCATGTTTTCTTCGTCGGCACCTTACGGCTGTGCCAACATTGCGCCACCTGCCTTTTCGCTAACAGTAAAGCAATTGCACAGAACCTGCGCTTCAACGCCCTGAATTGGGGCACTATACCCAGTAAACAGATCTTGGGTGTGCACTGCACCTCTTCCTCCAACATGACAGCTAGCGTAGCAGTGACCTCCCCGCAGTACCTCGCTACCTTAGCGCAGTCCCAGGCCAGATGTACAAAATCCGCACCCTCCCTATTACACCTCTTGCACCTGTCTTCCTCCTGTAAACCGAACCTAAGCAGTTTTGTCGGTGTGTAGTAGATTTGGTGAATAAATTTAAAATGGATAATTCTTAAATTGCCGTTGGGCGTCAGTATCTGTGTTAAAGCGCAGATGCTACTCCATTCCTCATCCGTCAATGGCGTGTCTAACAGTGCATCCCACCTCCCCTTAGCCTTCAGAGTGTGTCCCGCCAATTCCGATTGTGCAGCTTTATATAGTCTGGACACCAGATGGGAGAGATCATTAGTGGTAATCAGTAGTTGCAGTGGTGCAAGGCATTCTGGCTCTGTTGGGAATGTCGGGTAGTGTTCCCTCAACGCCCTGGTCAATCTATAGTACGTGAAACGAAACATGGGAGTCTGATTTTGGATATAGTGCAATTGGTCTAGGCCTATGAACGTGCCCGCTTGAAACACATCACCCAGCTTGTCAATACCAGCTCTACTCAGCAAGGACATTCCAACCTTTTCCCCAGTGACGGACAACGAAAGTGACGTGCTTTAGGGTATTGTTGGTCCAGATTGCTTATAGCACGAGTGTGTTCTAACACCTGTTTTTTGGCCATATGTGTTGTACTGCCGATGTAAATTAAATTGCAGGGGCAGACCAATGCATATTACAAAGGTAGTAGTGCATGTCAAAAATTGTTTAATTTGTTGCATGGTCTTGGTACTAGGATTCCAATATTCTTTTACCATGTGACTGTTTGCACAGGCTTTGCAGTGGCCACAAGGATAAAAGCCCTGTAAATTAATCCCTCTAGGGATTATGCTTTTACCTATGTCATTGTGTACCAGCATATCTATAAGGGTATGCCCTCTCTTGTAAGTTATGCTTGGTCGTACGGGAAGAGTATCACCTATAATTGGATCGTTCTTTAATAAATTCCAATTTTTGACCAAACTTTTCTTGATTTGATTAGAATTCTCGTTATATGTCAGGATAACTCTGGTTGTACTCTGTTCCTCCTTATCATTGTCATCCTTCTCTCTGATAGACAGTAAGTCTTCTCTTCTCATTTCTGCTACTTTTTTGCTCATTTTTTTAATGACCCACATAGGATAACCTCTTGTGAGGAATCTTTGTGTCATGACTTCTTCTTCTGTTAGTTAGTAGTCATGGTTATTGCTACAGTTTCTTTTTGCCCTTAGTAATTCCCCAAAGGGGATGCTCCACTTGAGGTTTTCTGGATGACTGCTCTCAGCATGTAGCAGAGTATTACCTGCTGTACTTTTTCAGAAAAGTACCGTATGTATGGTGTTCTGTTTAATTTGGATTTTTGTATCCAAATATTCTTTTTTTTTTTTAAATTTTAAAACCTTTATTTTCAAATAGTGCACACAGCTATTCAGCCTTACATTAGGCTAGGCAGCAAAGCAATAAGCAGCAAATCAGAGTGCAAGTAGCAAGGTACCAGAACGAGTGAAGGTTTTGATTTTACATTTTTATATTTTATAAAGAGAAGAAACAAATACAGAAAGAGGCGCCAAAACTAGCGCTAAGAAAGAAGGCAATTAACCCAATATGCAGTGCGGCCTAATCGAGGAATCAGCTAGGCACAATGATAACAATCGTATTGAAAACAATGTGGATACAAAGAACCTATGGGGGAAGGAAGCACAGGATAAGAAGGATATAGAACCGTCAGTTGGAGTTATAGGCTATGGGGTCAAGTGTTCTTCCAGTGGAACGGTTTCTGGTGGTATGCAGATGTCACCCCTATACTCATTCCAAGCCCCCCACAACTTCTGCCATTTTTTGGGTTTACCCCTCGCCACATACACCGTCTTTTCTCGGAACATACACCAATCCATATTGGCCTTCCACTGTACCACCTTCGGGGCTGTTGTTGCTCCCCACATCTGTGCAATGTCCCGCTTTGCAACCATATTCCCAAGGGTTACCCACTGGGTTTGAGCAGTGTTGTGATCTGTTGGGCCCCAGATGTTTAAGAGGCATCTCCGGGCCTCCGCGTGTACTTCCACCCCGGTCACCTCACTCATGATCATGTGCACCCGCCTCCAGTAAGAAGCTATCACACTGCATTCCCATATAATATGCATAAAGGTGGCGAGAGCACCACAGCCACGCCGACAGAGGCCGTCAACCGAATGTCCCATATGTATTAATCTAGGGCCAGTGACGTAGACTCTGTGAAGGATCTTTAGTTGCACCAAACGAAGACGGGCGGGGATTGCGACCTCCTTAGGGGATGACACGGCACACTGCCAGTCCTCGTCGTCGATCTCTATCCCGTCCCGCACCCATTGCTCCCTCACCCCCAGAAGAAGATCCGTGCGGACATTAATCAATTTTTTATATGTCAGAGAGATAGCGCTGTCCGGCATGTGTCCGTCCAGGACCCGGTCCTCCAAGGGAGAACTTTCGGTAATTGCCACACCCTCTGGCCTGACGGACAGAAGAGCATGTCGCAGCTGAGAGTACCGAAAATATTCCGTTCCACCCAGCTGGAACTCCGTCTGCAGTTGGGCAAAGGACTTCACCTCCCCTCGCAACATCATGTCCTCCACCCTAGAGATCCCGATCTTGTCCCACTTATCGAAGCCCTTCGTGTGCCACAGTTTCCCCAGGATCTCAGAGTCATAGAGTGGAGTTGCCATTGTAAGTTTGTCTTTCCACCCCTGTGCCTTTGTGATCGTTCTCCAGATATGCACTGCGGTTTTCGTTGGCCCAGACATCCGCCTGTCAAGAGATCTCGTATAAAGCGCCCTATGATATTTCCCGCCATCCAGGAGCCACCGATCCATGGCGTACCCCGGACTACCCACCGGGCCGTATAGGCCATGATTAATGGCCGCCAACTGGGAGGCCCAATAGTATCTCCGCACGTCGGGTAGTGCTATTCCCCCATCATACCACGGGAGCGTGAGCTTCGTAATAGCAATGCGTGGCCGGCCGTCCCATAGCAGGGCACGTTGCAGGCTCTCGATTTCGCCAAAATATCTGGCCGGGACCGGGTCTTGAGTATTTTGCAGGGCATACAGGAATCTGGGCAAGGACATCATCTTAAATAACGCTGCGCGCCCAAGCAGTGAGAGAGGAAGTTTACGCCACCCCTCCACATCCCGTCGAAGACGAAGAAGAGGGGGAAGCAAGTTGTTCTCATAGCGTGCTTTAGGGTCAGTGGAGATATAAATCCCCAGGTATTTGAATCCCTGTCTCGCCACCTGTATGCCACAGTTCCTAGGAAGACGAGGTGTCCCCCCTCTCAGAACGTATAAGTGCGACTTCGACCAGTTAATAACTAGGCCGGAGTACTGACCAAAGAGTAGAAGCACGTCACATGCCACAATGAGAGACTTGCAAGGGGAGGTGAGGTACAGAAGGATGTCATCTGCGTATAATGACACTCGGTCCTCGAATTCAGGGGACCAGCGAATCCCATGTATGTCAGGGTGGTGACGTATCCAGGCTGCCAATGGTTCAAGTGCAAGTGCGAACAAAAGGGGCGACAGAGGACAGCCCTGCCTGTGGTAGCGCATAGTGATGCTGTGGTAGCGCATAGTGATGCTGTGGTAGCGCATAGTGATGCTGTGGTAGCGCATAGTGATGCTGTGGTAGCGCATAGTGATGCTGTGGTGATGAGGGCGACAGAGCGAGGGCGACAGATAGAGTGAGGGCGACAGATAGAGTGAGGGCGACAGATAGAGTGAGGGCGACAGATAGAGTGAGGGCGACAGATAGATAGAGTGAGGGTGTAATTATGTGGCGTGTAATTATGTGGCACTGAGTGGTATTTGGAGTGTATGTCGCATTGAGTGCAATGTAATTATGTGGCGTGTAATTATGTGGCACTGAGTGGTATTTGGAGTGTATGTTGCATTGAGTGCAATGTAATTATGTGGCGTGTAATTATGTGGCACTGAGTGGTATTTGGAGTGTATGTTGCATTGAGTGCAATGTAATATTGTGGCGTGTAATTATGTGGCACTGGGTTGCATTTGGAGCGTATGTTGCGTTGAGCGCACTGTAAGTATGTAGCATATAATTATGTGGCAGTGAGTGGTATTGTCTGGAGTGTATGTTGTATTCAGTAGAGTGTAATTATGTGGCGTGTAATTATGTGGCACTGAGTGGTATTTGCAGTGTATGTTGCATTGAGTGCAGAGTAATTATGTGGCGTGTAATTATGTGGCACTGAGTGGTATTTGGAGTGTATGTTGCATTGAGTGCAGTGTAATTATGTGGCGTGTAATTATGTGGCACTGTGGTATTTGGAGTGTATGTTGCATTGAGCACAGTGTAATTATTTAGCATATAATTATGTGACACTGAGTGGTATTGTCTGGAGTGTATTTTGTATTCAGTAGAGTCTAAATACGTGGCATGTAATTATGTGGCACTGAGTGGTATTGTTTGGAGTGTATGTTGCATTGAGTGCAGTGTAGTTATGAAGCATAATTATGTGGCACTGCGTGGTATTGTGTGGTGTGTTGCACTCAGTAGAGTGTAATTATGTGGCACTGAGTGGTATTTGGAGTGTATTTTGCATTGAGTGCAATGTAATTATGTGGCGTGTAATTATGTGGCACTGAGTGGTATTTGGAGTGCATGTTGCATAGAGTGCAGTGTAATTATGTGGCATGTAATGTGGCACAGAGTGGTATTTGGACTGTACGTTGCATTGAGTGCAATGTAATTATGTGGTGTGTAATTATGTGACACAGTGGTATTTAGAGTGTATGTTGCATTGAGTGCAGTGTAATTATGTGGCTTGTAATGTGGCACAGAGTGGTATTTGGACTGTACGTTGCATTGAGTGCAGTGTAATTATGTGGCACTGAGTGGTATTTGGAGTGTATGTTGCGTTGAGCGCAGTGTAATTATGTAGCATATAATTATGTGGAGTGTATGTTGTATTCAGTAGAGTGTAATTGCGTGGCGTGCAATTATGTGGCACTGAGTGGTATTGTTTGGAGTGTATGTTGCATTGAGTGCAGTGTAATTATGTGACGTGTAATTATGTGGTGCTGAGTGGTATTTGGAGTGTATGTTGCGTTGAGCGCAGTGGAATTATGTAGCATATAATTATGTGGAGTGTATGTTGTATTCAGTGTGTAATTGTGTGGCGTGTAATTATATGTTGGTCTGACTTGTTACAACCATGGCAAAGCCAACCAGTCTTGTCTTTGCGAACTATTAGTTTTGCTACTGGGTTTTAGCCATGCTGCACAGTATGCATGGTGCTGTGTTGCATGGCTAAAGAATTTATAAAAAAATATGATACGAATGGCAGTGTCATTTTAAAGACACCCACACATGCCTACAAAATTATGCCAGTGTTTTTTGTTTTTTTTAGTTACTAATAAAGGAAAAAAGGAAACCAAGGAGAAGAGCGGAAGCAAAATGGGAGGCTGGGTCAAGTGAGGAAGCAATAGTGGGGATGGTGATGAGAGCTGAAGCCACATGAGGGTCGAAAACGACATGAAACAGAGAAGTGCAAGGTAAGACAAAAGAACACGGAAGGAACACAGCTGCGAGATAGAGCAACACAGAGGCAGGGGACACAACACAAGGGACAGAAACAACATGGGACACAGAAGCACACAGTGAGACAGAGCAACATAAGACTGGAGGGTTGGTGTGCATAGAAGCACACAGCAAGACAGGGCAGCATGGAGACGGGGTAAGAAGCACACAGCAAAACAGAGCATTACGGAGACAAAGGGGCAGATAAGCACATGAGGGAGACAGACGGAAAACACGCGCATTCTCGAGGGGTGCAAGGACCTCGAACTCGAAGAAAGCATTGATGACCCAGAAATTGTCCACTTCAGAGGAACGAGTGAAGCCCAAGGAGTCACATGGGTCTAAGTCAAGGTACACCGATGGACCAACCTGTGACTCAAGTTGCCCCCTCCTCCAACCCCCCTAAACCCTGTTACCATTAGCTCAAAGAGTCAAAGCATGTGGTAAATGGTAGCAGAGATGTCCCTGAAATCAGGTGTAAGCCTGTGGCAAGGGAACCGACAACAACAGGTGGACATGGTTCTTACCGATCTGGAGACTGAAACCCCTCATTTCACGGTGCAGCTGTGCAATTACAATCCGCAATCTTTGCATATTTGCCCTGTCAACTCATACGTAGGCCTTTAGTAGTTCATATGCGTGATATAGTTCACTCATTAGTTACACTGACACCAAGCCTGTTGATCATTTGTGTATATACTATAATAAAAATAAGAGAAGGGTTTGTACATGTGTAATGTAACTGGTGCCTATGTAAAGCGCTGCTATCACTTCGGGTCGTGGTTGCGCTACACAAAAGTGCAAACGCACCTCAAAAAAGACTTCGGTAGTAAAATGAAACATTGTAGAGGCTGGAGTCGCCCGTGTGAGAGCAGCTCACCGAGGAACTGTGTGAAAGGAGCTGGACGCTTATTGCGTTCACGGGCAGTTGACATCTTTGGAGTTACTCACAGAGGCTGGAGTCGCCCCTGTGAGAGCAGCTAACCGAGGCACTCTGTGAAAGGAGCTGGACGCATATTGTGTAATGTAACTGGTGCCCATGTAAAGCGCTGCTATCACTTCGTGTCGTGGTTGCGCTACACAAAAGACTTCGGTAGTAAAATAAAACATTGTAGAGGCTGGAGTCGCCCGTGTGAGAGCAGCTCACCGAGGCACTCTGTGAAAGGAGCTGGACGCATATTGTGTAATGTACGGTGCAGCTGTGCAATTACAATCGGTAATCTTTGCATATTTGCACTGTCAACTCATACGTAGGCCTTTAGTAGTTCATATGCGTGTTGATCATTTGCATATACTATAATAAACAAGTAATTTGCCCGCAATCACAAGTTACCGGTCTAGGTTGCTGCACGCTTTGATGACACCGCATTTGCACACAGATGCTGGCATTTGCTTTCTTATGGTAAACACTCCGGCAAGCGCTCAAGGTTGCGGTCGCGTCTGTGAGCTTTGTCCCCTACCCACATTGCCATCTTTTGCCAAAATGGGCCCCGCACACAAGTTTAAACAAGCAGAAATGGATAGTCACGAAGGGTATGTTTTCTTGAGCCAATGCCCTTGAACTCTAATAAATAAATAAGTACACGGTCTAAGAAATAAACTCAACATTTAACAAGTCAAAACGAAAACGAAACCTAGGAGCCGCCCAGTTTGCGCTGAAGAAGCAGTGTTGCCGGCGGGGGCGAAACCAGGAAGTCAGGCATCCTTGCCCGTGACATGGACGAGGCCTGTTATGCGGCCGGAAGAGGCCGGTGTTGCTCGTTGATGCGGGGCTCCCATCATGGAGGGAGAGCCCCGCGGTAGCGTGAAAATCCAGAGAAGTGCCCCGCATGTGGAGATGCACCGGAGAAAAGGAGCGCAGCGAGGCGACGCGACAAAAGAGCCCGGTGAGTGGAGGGGGGGATATGTGTGTCTGTGTGTGCGCGCGTGAGCCCGTGAGTGGTGGGGGAGGGGGGTGCGTGCGTGTGTGTGTGTGTGTGTGTGCGTGCGAGTGCCTGCCTGTGTGTGTGTGTATGCCTGGAGGGGGGGTGGGGGGGGGGGGGGGGGGGGGAGTGTGTGCGAGTGGGAATGTGTGGGAATGTGTCTGCGCGCATGCGTGAGTGTGGCTGTGTGTGATTGAGAGAGGCTGTGAATGGGAGGCAGGGGATGTGCACAGCGCCGTGCGCGCCCTCGAGGAGGAATCTGAGACAGCAGAGGCACGTGGCCGAACGCTGTCTCAGATTCCCCCGAAAGCGCTAACAATAGGTCCTTCGCTGACGCTCGACCTAAAAACGAAGGTTACAGGGACGTTATAGTTAGGTTCAGATTTTACACTCGCAAAACCACAGGAATTCAGCAGTTACAGTTATACTTATCTCAATAAACTATAACCCATGCCCTAAGGCAACTATAACTCCCACCCCGCACAGTTTTCTCATCAATAATTTTATTGCAAATGTTGCAGTGATATTATCAATGATGTCATTGAAGATGTCATGACTGATGTAATATGTGGGGAGTAGGGTAATTAGCAGTGCATGGCGAGAGTTATAGAAGCATTTGGGCACAAGTTATAGTCTCTTAAGACAAGTAGAAGTATAACTGCTGAGTTTTTTTGTGAATTTCCATGGTTTTAAAAATGTTATTTCCTAAATATAATGTCCCTGTAACCGCTGTATTTTTTTACCTGTGAATTTCTAGGGTTTAAAAAAACTGAAATGAATATGCTACTTACCAGTATGCATCTGTTCTTGGCATGTAGGGCTGCTAACATTCATATCTAGTGCACAGATCGCCGCCTAGTGTTGGGTCCAGGTGATTGCACCTTGTTGTCCTGGAAGAGTCTTCGAAGTATCACGAGATAGGTGGCTCCTCCCCTGGACTACAGTGCGCATGGGCATTGACTCCATCCCCAGATTGTTTTTAGCCATTGTGTAGAGATGGAGTGAAATAGTGTAAATGATGTCCATGCTCATGATTGAATGCAAGAAATTACCTGCAGCCGCTACGGGCGCCGGGGAGGAGGGCGGGCGATATGAATGTTAGCAGCCCTACATGCCAAGAACAGATGCATACTGGTAAGTAGCATATTCAGTTCGAGGCATGTGGGCTGCTAAATTCATATCTAGTGCATAGAATACATAGCAGTCCCTCCATTAACGGCGGCCGCCCATGCCAGCTGCAGAAGTCTGAAAAAGAGTTTTAAGAACAGCCTGACCTACAGCTGCCTGCTGTTTGGAATGCACATCTACACAATAATGTTTAGTAAAGGTATGTGGTGTAATCCACGTGGCTGCTCTACAAATATCCTTCAAAGGAATATTACCTAGGAAAGCCATGGAGGCCCCCAACTTGCGTGTGGAGTGGGCCCTGGGGGGGACCGTTAAAGTGTGCTTAGCCTTGTGGTAGCAAATCTGAATACACTTAACGATCCACCTGGCTATTCCTGCCTTGGAAATGGGGTTGCCTTTGTGCTGGGCTGAGAAGGCAACAAATAGCTGTTGTGTCTTCCTAAAGCTTTTGGTCCTGTCAATGTAGTACAGTAATGCTCGTTTGACATCAAGCGTGTGGAGCATTCTTTCTGCTACTGTTTCAGGGTTCTGAAAGAATGTGGGTAGTTCAATGGTTTGATTGACATGAAACTGCGACACCACCTTAGGAAGAAACTTAGGGTTAGTGCGCAGCACTACCCTGTTAGGATGAATTTGAATAAATGGCTCTTGTATTGTGAGTGCTTGTAGTTCACTAACACGTCGTAGAGACGTGATGGCAATGAGAAAAGCTACTTTCCATGTCAAGAACTGAATCTCACAGGAGTGTAGAGGCTCAAACGGTGGTCCCATTAATCTGGTGAGGACCACATTGAGGTTCCACACAGGAGCCGGTGGGGTCCTGGGGGGGGGGGGGGGGGGGGGGGGGGGGGGATGACTCGTTTCAGCCCTTCCAGGAATGCTTTGATGGCAGGCACCCTGAAAACCGAGAGGTGCTACCTGTTTTGGAGATAAGCCGCTATGGCGGATAAGTGTATCCAAATGGAAGCATACGCCAGATTACATTTGTAAAGATGTAACAAATAGCCGATGATATTAGGAATGGATGCATCTAGCGGTTTGATATGATGTTCTGTACAGTAAATGACAAACCGCTTCCATTTTGCTGCATAGCAAGCTCTGGTAGTGGGCCTTCTTGCCTCCCGGATGATGTCCATGCATTCCGGGGGCAAATCAAGGTAGCCAAACTAAGACCTCAGGAGCCAGATCGCCAGGTTCAGCTGTTGCGGATCTGGGTGCTGAATGGTGCCATGGTTCTGCGTCAAGAGCCTGGGTGTGAGGCGCAGCCTTTGATGCGGTACCACGGAGAGTTCCAGAAACGTGGTGTACCATGGCTGGCGTGCCCACGTTGGAGCAACCAGGATGAGTGTCATCGAGTGTTGCAGCAGCTTTCGTGCCACCAGCGGTATGAGAGGTGCTGGGGGAAAAGCGTACGCAAATTTGCCTGACCAGTTCATCCATATCGCATTGCCCTGCGACTGTGGGTGTGGGAACCTGGCGGCGAAGCTTGGGCATTTTGCGTTCTCCCTTGTGGCAAACAGGTCTATCTCTGGATGACCCCACTGCTGGAAGTACGGGTGGAGTACTGATGGATGTAACTCCCACTCATGCATTTGGTGGCTGTACCTGCTGAGCAGATCCGCCATCTGATTGTCCACACCCGGGAGGTGTTCTGCCATGAGGAAGATGTTCCTCTGAATGGCCCACTTCCACATGCCCTGAGCCAGATGAGACAACTGTGGAGAGTGTGCCCCCCTGCTTTTGGATATAGTACATTGCCGTCATGTTGTCCGTCCGGATCAACACGACCTTGTTGCACAGATGTACTTTGAAGGACTTCAGTGCCATGAAGATTGCCATCAGTTCTAAGTAGTTGATGTGCATCTTCTTCTGCTGTGTCGACCATAGCCCCTGCACTGTGTAGTGGAGGACATGCGCTCCCCAACCCTGGAGAGATGCGTCCGTCGTCAGGATAATTTGTGGCACAGGCTCCTGGAACGGTCGGCCCTTGCAAAGGTTGTGTGGAGTCCACCAATGCAGAGAGTTGTATGACCGACCAGTCACCAACACTAGGTCTTTTAACTGCCCTTGAGCCTGAGTCCACTGGCGTGCCAAGCATTCCTGGAGCGGACGCATATGTAACCTCGCGTGTGGGACTATGAAGATGCTGGAGGCCATCATGCCTATCAACTGCATAAACACTCTCGCAGGGAGTGAGTGCTGCGGTTTGAACCTCTGTATCAGCGACTGGATGTTGTTGATCCTCGCTGGGTTCGGCTGAGCTGTAGCAGCCAGAGTATTTATCGTCGCGCCCAAATACTGCCGCACATGGGCTGGCTGAAGGTGCGACTTTGGATAGTTTAGCGAAAACCCCAGACTGTGAAGAAGGTGAATAGTGCGAGACATGTCTGCGGCACACTGCTGTGCCGACTTGGCTTGAACGAGCCAGTCGTCCAGGTAAGGGTAGACATGTATGTTTTGTCTCCTGAGGTGCGCCGCTACCGTTGCCAGACACTTTGTGAACACTCTGGGAGCAGTGGTCACTCCGAAGGGTAGGACCTTGAACTGGTAATGCCTGCTTAGAATGGTGAACCGGAGGTATTTTTTGTGGGATGGATGGAGTGGTACGTGAAAATAAGCATCCTTGAGGTCCAAGGTTGCGAGGAAGTCTCCCTGGTGTAAAAGTGGAAGAACTTGTTGCAGAGTTAACATGTGGAAGTGTTCTGAAAGAATATACAGGTTGAGGGGGCGTAGGTCCAGAATGGGTCTGAGTGAGCCGTCCTTCTTTGGGATTAAGAAGTACAGGGAGTAAACCCCTGTGCCTTGTTCTTCCAGTGGCACGAGCTCTATTGCGCCTTTTTGCAGCATCACAAGAACCTCATGCTGCAATAAGTGCAAGTGCTCTGCCGACATAGGACGTTGTCTTGGGGGTATGTTGGGTGGAGTGGACGTTAACTCCAAACAATAGCCGAACTGGATAAGTTTCCTTACCCACCTGTCTGTGGTGATGGACTTCCAGACTGGCAGGAACTGTTGGAGTCTCCCCCCGACAGGTGTTGGATGGTCGGGGGGCAGTGACAGGAAGTCACTGTTTGTTGGCAGCAGAGGAACGGGAACTGTTGTTGCCTCTGCCCCTGCCCTTGGCGTTGTTTCCTCTGTAACCTCCTCTACCCTGTTTGGGGTACGAGGACTGTGCCCCACTTTTACTGAATTGCGCCTGTTGTGCCAAGTGTCCTCTGGTAACACCTCGAGTGCCTGAGCGACGAAAAGTGCTCCCTCTGTATTGCTGAGACTGAAGTGCACCCATGGATTTAGCCGTTTCAGTATCTTTTTTAATTTTTTCGAGGGTGGAGTCCACCTCAGGGCCAAATAGTCTGTTTGGATTAACGGGCTGGTTGAGGATAGTAGTCCGTATCTCCGGCTTGAACCCTGAGATGCGTAGCCATGCCTGACACCGTAACATCACACTAGTATTGATCGCTCTTGCTGCTGTATCCGCAACGTCGAGCGCACATCTAATCGCAGCGTTGGAGATGAGCTTGCCTTCCTGGATAAGCATCTCAGCTCCTTCCTTAAACTCGTCTGGAAGGTGTTGTAAAAGCTGCTCTAAGGTGTCATAGTGTGCCCTGTCGTATCTAGCCAACAGAGCTTGTGTGTTGGATATGCGCCAGATGTTGGCTGCTTGCGCGGCCACCCTTTTCCCCGATGCCTCCAGCACTTTAGACTCTTTGTCCGGGGGAGGAGCTTCACCTGTCGTTTGTGAGTTCGCCCTCTTGCGAGCATTAGAGACCACCAGAGAAGTGTGGAGAAGTGTGGCTCAATGGTTAGAGCGGCAGACCCTGATGCAGAGGTCTGGCCCGGGACCAGGGTTCAATTCCCCGCCTCGGCAGGACTTGGGCTCAAAATTCCACGGACCTGGTAATTCTCGCCTCAGTGCCTGTTCCAATCATGGAGTCCCACTCTGCAACTCTGGGCAATAGCTTGCGTAATCTCCACAACGGCCCCCACAACGCTAAGGATGCCTGGCCTCCACCTTGGGGGTGCCCAGGAGTGGACCCCTCACAGGGAAAGCCAAGATGGGTTCCACAGCGGTATTCGTACAAGCGCCTTGAGACCCTTGCGGGTGAGTAGTGCGCTATACAAGTATCAATTTACAATTTACATGTTGTGTAGCTGGATCTACTACTTAAATTAAATTTACAATTTACAAAGAGTCCAGAGGCAACTGGCCCCTTATGTAAGTTGGGTCCCCCGGTCTGTATTTTTTCTCTATTCTTGGGTTTACAACCCGTGCCCTTATAGTTTCCTTGAAAATGTCTGTGGCATGCTTAAGAACACCTTTAAGCATTGGAAGTGTTTTAACAGTTTTCTCGGCAGCAGAGAAAGTGTCAAATAAAAAGTCAACGTCCACAGGGTCAGCATGCATTTCCACCTTATGGTTTGCAGCCGCCCTTTCAATTAAGGCATTGAACGCCGCAGAATCTTCTGTAGGAGAAGGTTTTGCGCCAAAAGCTTGTGGGTCATGGACAGCTTGTTGGTCCCCCTGGTCACCCGAGGCTAACCACGAGTCCTGTTGCTCATCAGGGTCTGTGTTTTCGGGAAAAGTATACTCCTCGTCCTGATCACCTATGTCTCCATCTGAGGCAGGGGGTGAAGGCGATGGGCTTCTTGCAGGATGCAGAGGAATGTGCTCAACAAGTTCTGGCGTCTCTGGCGCTGGCCTTTTCTTTTTTAGAGGGATTACAAACGACTCCAAAGGCTGTGAAGTAATCTTCCTCTTGTAGAGCGTTAATTTTCCTGTGTCAGCGTCGATATACTGTTCCGACTGCTCTTCTAACAAGGGTTGCCGACTCAAACTTCCACTCAGTTGAGTGTGCCTTACCCCTTCTGAGTCCTTAGGCACCGACCGTGGTGCAAAGGCCTTTGGCACCACCTTGGGTGGTAGAGTAAAGAGGAGCGGCTTGGAGGTCTTCTTCGGTGCCGCTACCGGAGTAGGTACCGACGTCAACTCTTTCTCCCGAATCCGTTTGAGGGAGTCTGCCACTTGCTTGGTGAAAGAAGCGGACGGTCTCGTCGACCCGACTGAGGACCTCGATCCACCCCCAGGGGAAGACTGGAGCGTTGATGAATCCATGTTCTCTGGTGGAGGCGCAGACGTACTCTCGACAACTGCGCGTCCGCCACCATCCACGGCCCCATGCGTCGACGCCGATGGCTTCGGATCGGCGGACTTTCCCTTTGGCGTAGTGGCTCCAGACTTTGGCTCGGTGCCCTTTGCCGACTTGGCCTCGACGGCCTGTTTGCCTGTAGATGCGGTAGGCTTGACAGTAGACGGCTCGACCACCTTACTCGAGTGCTGGGCGACTGCTTTCGAGCTTGGCTCTTTGACCACCTTAGGCACTTTAGCCTGTTCGACAGCCTTCTTCGGCTTCGAGGGCTCCGACGACGACGCCGTCAATGGCGTCTTCGGTTTCGGCGCTGCGTCGGCCATCCTAGATTTGGTCGATCCCGAAGGTTTCACTTTTGGTTTCGATTTAGGCAATGGCGGCTCCGCAGAGGTGTCCTTAGCCGGGCCGAGGAGCGAGGTGTAGGGTCGTGGGTAAGGCCTTGTGGCGATCCCGTGACCTGAGCCTTTGTAATAGTTTGTACGGGGCATAGCTCATCCTCCGAGCTATCTTCCACGGCCCCAAAAGGTTCTTCGTCGTCCCCTACCTCCTCGACGTCTTCTTCGAGGTCTTGGTCCTCTCCGTAGTCGGCCTCGACCTCCGCCGATGGAGGTGAAATCTGCAGGTGAAGTTCTTGCTCGCCTGCGTCGGGGCTGTCGAAGATGTCCACTGGTGCCGGGGCCGATCGCTGGGCCTCGAGGCGCGCCACGCGCCGAAGCTTGATCGTCTTCTTCGATCGAAATCTGGAACAGGCCATACAGCTGGCCTCGTCGTGGTCCGGCGATAGGCACTTGTTGCACACAGGGTGCACGTCGATGTGTGGGTACTTCGAACCACACACGGGGCAGTACTTGAACGGACTCCGTTCCATCGTAGAATCGTCAGGGTCTTGCTGCGTCGACAGAGCCTCGATGACCGAAGAGTCACCCGACTCCTCTGATATCCGACTCGACGAGCCGGAGTATACACGAGACCGAACGCGAACAATACCGACGAAGTATGGAAAGCCTTTTGGCTTTTAAGAAGTTGTTTTATCGATTCCGAACAGGAGACGTCGAAATCACATCCGAACCCAATGGCGGAAAAAAACAATCTGGGGATGGAGTCGATGCCCATGCGCACTGTAGTCCAGGGGAGGAGCCACCTATCTAGTGATACTTCGAAGACTCTTCCAGGACAACAAGGTGCAATCATCTGGACCCAACACTAGGCGGCGATCTATGCACTAGATATGAATTTAGCAGCCCACATGCCTCGAACATAGTGTTTAATTAACGTACAAGCCCATGAGTGGCAGGGAGTTGGCTGCAGAGACTGGCCTGCTGCCAGGCCCTGCGGCCAACCCTCCCGTGCATGCAGCCAACACCCCCCCCTGCATGCAGCCAACTACCCTTCTCCCTATATGCAGCCAACTACCCCCACCCCCCTGCACGCAGTCAACTACCCCCACCCCCCTGCATGCAGCCAACTACCCCCACCCCCCGGCACGCAGCCAACTACCCCCACCCCTCCACACGCAGCTAACCAGCCACCCCTCCACACGCAGCCAACTACCCACCCCCTGCATGCAGACAACTACCCAACCCCTGCACGCAGCTAACTACCCAACCCCTGCACGCAGCTAACTACCCACCCTCTGCACGCAGCTAACTACCCACCCTCTGCACGCAGCTAACTACCCACCCTCTGCACGCAGCCACCTACCCACCACTCACAAGCAGCCCTGCGGAATAATCCATGGGGACTAGCCAAAGTTAATAAGGGGGAGGGGACACGCAGCATCCCCTCCCTAGGCCAATATCGGCCTGTGAGACACAGCCAAGAAAGAGTGGGTGCCCTGGTGCCTACTCACGGCACTCACCCGGTCCTCGCTGGAGGCCTCCAGGTGAGCCCCATGGTACCCGCTGCCCCAGCCAGCCCCCCACATCCAAACGTATTTGGTATTGCTCTTGCCGGAAGCAGCTAAATATGATGCCCAGTGCGGGCGGGAGGGGAGGGGGGGGGGGGGGTAATATTCACATCGGTTTCCCTGCCTGCAGATACAGATCTGAAGCATATTTAAAGCTCCCGCCAGCTGGGATAGGACTTCATGTTTTCTTTTAAGATGCTCCCGCCAAGCGAGAGCAAGGAGTATGTTACTTACCCTGTAAGCATCTACCTTTAGTGCTGCAGAGTCACAAGCTATGCATACTCCTGCAATCTAGTGGTGGGCTCAGGCTCTGCAAGTTGCTTTCCCTTCAGGAATATTTATGTTTGGCGTTAATCTGCCCCGGAGAGTGAGAGGGGGGGCTACATTCCCAGTTTGAAACTACAGCCAGGCCCTGGGGGATTGGGACCTGGGGCCAGAATCAGCCTTTGGAGGGAAACAATACCCCCCCACCCCATCTATTAATTCCTCCGACCCCACCTTGTTCACCTGGGGGACATAAAACATACAAGCGCAGGAAACCGCTCATTTTTTTGCCACGGATCTGTAGCAAATTTGCGGCAAAATGTAAACAAAAAGCCTTTTTTGGGGCACCAGGAGGTGTTCTTGTGGGATCCCAGGCATAGAGGGTCAGAGTAATCCTACTGTGCCCTCTTATGGGTTTTCTTATGTTTTTCCTTGAGTTGGCTGCCACCACATCATAAGATCTGTTGGATCAGAGGAGCATCCACGTCCCTATATATATTCAAAGCTTTTTTTCTTTAATAACTCCAAAACTACGGAACAAATTTACACCAAATTACATGAGGGCTCGCTCAGAATCAAGAACTGGGTTTCTGCCAAGTTTGGTGTAATTCCTTTCAGCGGTTCGGGCTGTAGTCGTGTCTAAAATCCCCACAAGAAATTGTATGGGAAAAATGCTGTTTGGGAACCCCCCCGGTTACTGGCATTTCAGCCGTCTTCGGCCCGGCTTGCTTGAATCCTGATGGTGCAATGAGCAAGGGACTCACATCTGAGTATACCCTTCCACGCTTATGGTGGACAAAAATGATTCAGAAAAGGGATTCAAGCAAGCCGGGCCGACGACGGCTGAAATGCCAGAAACCGGTCCCCAGTAGCTTAACTCCTTTCTGGTGAAGAATTGGCTTGGTAGTTTAGTCTGCCCTGTTCCCATGATGCACTGGGCCAGGGACAGACTGATTTGCATATAGCCAGGTTCTGAACTGGGATGGTGCAGTGAGATAAATAACGGTGATGGATCAAGCCCTGATCTTTGGACTGGGTAAGAGTGGTCTGCTTAATTCAGACACTCTGTTCATCACCACCCCCTTTTCTGAACCCCCCTTTTCTGAATCGTTTATTCCATTACAGCAGACATGCCGCGTTTCGACCGGGTCACCAGGTCTTGATCAAATGACATGGTGTGACCCCGCGTGTGACTAAATACTGTTACTCTCATTGCATGCTCCTCCCATCAGAATAATGGATGTGGAAAACAGACTTGATAATAATCTTATTCTTTGATCATTGTGGTTTAATTAAAAGTATGAATACATATAAGAAATACTGGGCAAGTGCCCCTTAATTGATGTATTTATAATACATGATTTACCAAATCCTACCACAAAAATTTCATGATCTCATGTTCAAAACTGTTTTGCCAACAACTAGGTGCTAAGAACATGTTCTCAACAGTATAGTCATTTTGAAAACAAACTGTGCCCAGTGAAAAAATAATAAGTTTTAAACAAAATGCAACTCCATAATTTTAATGATAGTTAGCTAGCAGTTCTTTTGAAAATGTATACAAATAAATGAAGCTCTGGCTGAGGATCGCTGAAATTCCCATGTGCTATTTAATGAAGTGCTATGTGCAAAGTGCAGATTCAATTTACAAAATTCATCATATATGAAATTACATTAGATTCAAGTTGATACAAAAATTATCAGACGTGAATTTCTGCTTAAAAATCTTGTGCAAACAGAAATCAGTGCAAACTCCCACCTCACAGACACCCGATAAAAACTAGTAAAACCAGAAACCTAGTAAAACCAGTTAAAATCCAGTATAAAAGAAGTTAAAAGCCTACATAAAAACCAACTACACAGACTAAAAAACATCAATTACAAAATTAAATAAAGATTCAGCATCTACAGTTAATTTTATAAAATCAAATCATAAATATAGCAGCAATTTTAGAGATTCATTATTCACAAAACATTGTACAAATCATCCCCTGTGTTTAATCCATTTGGCATTTTGGTGTCAAATTGTACAATGTAATGGCTTTCCAGCTAACGGAATTTATTTTCTCTATTTCTCCCTCTGATGGATTTTGGCACAGCATCGATCACAAAAAAACTGAGGTTGTTAAGGTTATTTTGGTGTACTAATTTGAAATGCCGTGCCACTGGGTAGCTTGAATCAGAATTGATAATCGCACGTAAATGCTGTAAGATTCTATTAAATATGGGTAGTTTAGTGCTGCCTATATATCTTAGCTGACATGTACATTCTAATATATAAACAGCAAAATCTGTCTTACATGTAAAAAAACTTTCATTTTATATGGCTCTAAGGAGAATGCATCAAATACCTCCATTTTGTTAACACCAAATGTACATGCCCTACAGGAGCTGCATTAAAAAAAAAAAACAGTCCTGTTGGATAACCAGTTAGTTTTCTCTTGCACTTCAGGGCTAGATTGGTCTTGGGCATCACTCAGAGGGAGACCTTCTGAATGTAATACTGGGAGAGTCCTTTATTTCAGGTGCTATTGTCATATCAGACTTTAAAATAGGCCAGTTTTTTGTGATAATCTGTCTGACCTTTTTGTAATGACAATTATAAGTCTGATCGGATATTTCTCCATTTTGGACTCACCACAAGCCAGTGTTGAATTAACTTCCTGATTACCGTTAAATGTTACTACATTTTGAGGGATGTATATTTTGGATAAAGCTTTGTTTAAATCCACCATATTATATCCCCTTAGTAAGGATCTCTGCACCACTTCATTCAGACAGATCGTTAAGTCATCTATATTGCTGCAAAATTATTTTGATTCTCAAGAATTCCTCGTAGGGGATACTCTTGATGAGATGCCTGGGGTGGGTACTGCTAGCATTATTACAAATGTATACCTCTACATCTAAAAACTCGACCATCTCTTTGCTAACATTATCTGTGAATTTGAGGTTTAAATTGTTATTGATGATGTCAATAAATCTGAGAGCTGATTCGACAGATCCCTGCCAAATCACACAGACATCAATGAAACGCCACCATTTGACGATGTTATCCGGGAACATTTCTTCCAGGATGTGGCAGAGGACATGCTCCTCCCACCAGCCTACATGAAGACATGCAAAACTGGGGGAGAAACATGCCCCCATTGCCACGCCCTGGAGTTACTGCTTTATTGAATAGAAAAAAGTTGTTGTGTAAACATATGTGCATCATTTTCAACAGAATCTTATTGTGTTCATTGAACGCAATATCTCTCTGTGAGAGATATTGTTTAGTTGCTTCAAGGCCTTGCTCATGTTTTATGCTAGTTTATATGCACAGCTGTCCATAACAATGAAACAATATTCATCATTCCAGGTAATTTCTATAGGTTTTTCTAAGAAATGAGCAGTGTCTTCTTTGTAAGAAGGAAGGGTTTCCACAAATCCCCTAATAAAAAAGTCCACTTACTTTGACATAGATTCTAGTAGCCCTCCCTGTGCAGATATCATTTGACTGCCAGGCACAGGGGTAATCTGTTTGTTAACTTTGGGTATAAAATAAAGAGTAGGTATAATGGAGTGATCAGTTTAAAAAAAATGATACTCTTCTTTACTGATTAAACCTTCCTTCTTCCACTGAGCAAGCTCTTTAAACACTAGATCTTGAACATCTCTCAGCTCATTTAATGAAACTTTCTTGTAACATAATAAATCATTGAGATGCCGGTTAGCTTCTTCTATATAGGCATCACTGGGCCAGAGAACAATATTGCCCCCTTTATCGGCATTTTTTACAATGATATTGTGTTCTTTGATCTTTCTCATTAGTTTAGTATATTGCTGTTCACTGTAACTCCTACATTGTTTCTTATTGAGAACACTTCTATTCAATTTTTTCAAGTCATCTATGACACAATCACTAAAAAATGTCTATGGCCTCTCTTGGCATGACAGGGATGAAAGTGGATGGGTGTCGGAATGGGCTGATAGCTGAACTTGTGCTCACAATTCCCATCCCATGAAGCTCTTGCTGTGTATTGCACATATTTTCTTCTGAAAAACCTGCCAACGAGTGCACCTCTCTCAGTATGGGTACATCTGATACATGAAAACTCACACTTGGGACGCTTTCTAATCGTTATTGTTGATGCTGTATTATTAGCTTTATTAAGTTTGTCAAATTTGATCAACTTGTGTTTACGAATGAATTAAAAAAAAGTCTATTTGTGACTGTACATACTTGAAACTAGATTTGGGGCAGAAAGAAAGTCCTAGAGCCAGGAGTTGGGTTTCTGCTGTGTCGAGGTCAAGATCGGTTAGCTTAATTACCGTATTGTTTAAAGTTTGATCGTCTGATATTGCTATTCCGGTTGAATTTTCCCTTTCCCTCTTCTCCCTCTCCAACCTTCAATAACCAGTGGAAAATGCACGTGAAATTGGGACTGGTACACCACATTTTTCTTTAGGCATTTACAAAAGTGACGGCCCAATTTAACCACAAAATAACATCTCATAGCAATAGGAAATTAGCATACCCATATCAAGATCATTATTTTTGCAAATTTCTCAATACAAAAAGCCCACATCATTATACCCTCACAGCACAGTTCAGTCTTCTCTTTCCTGTAATGTACTTCCTCTTTTTGAGGAGGGCTTTCCCCCATACATCCCTTTTACAATTTTGCTAAAGCATGTGGTACAACTCCTTAAGCTATCATTTTACGCACTCTTCTTGTTCTGCCCGGGAACTGGAAATGGTGAGTATAATTATTTCCTCAAATTTGCCAGGTGATGTTAGAACTCTAATTTCATTTTTGGAAAGTGTACAAAACCTATTACTCAATTGCTAAGTTCTAAAACCTTCAATGACACGCTTACACATTATTAAACCTAACTGCAAGGAAGAGCTTTTCATCTGTCCAAGATTTATTTTAATAATGTTTCCGCCCCACGTTTTCAGAAGATGAGTTTACAGTGAGAGAAAATGAGCCTCATCTGCTTACCACACCAGACCATAACGTTTATCATATCCTAGTTTCAAATATAAAGAGTGAAGTAAAAGATGTGTTCTCTTCTTCACACTGTTTTACATGACTGTATCAAAAACTTTTAATTTTCCAAAGAATGCTTGGGTTTAATCCATAAATAGGAAATAGGAGACGTTCCTGGCGAAATGTTAAACGAATAAACCACTCGAAGACAATTATTTCAGAGCACAACAGGACAAATGTAATTTTTGTATTAAAGTACTCATCTCCTCCTCCACCCCCCAAAAAAGTGATACCCTAGCAAAAACTTGTTTTAAATAAACAACGAACACCAATACAACATGCAAGCATGAATGAAGATTTTCTGCGTCGGAGTCTGAACGTCTAGGTTTTCAAATTACAACGGAAGGATGACATCGAAATAGCAAATCAAACTATAATTTCCTGCTTGTTGGTCTTCCATTACTACTGGATAAAGTTTAATAGGGCCAAATCCTGTGTCATACTGCAAAACATGGTGCTATATTATTAGCCATGAATAAAACATGGAGTTTTATTCTTTATCAAACTGAAAGCGAGACCTTAGAGCGCCGCTTCCGTCTAAAGGAAGGAATTGAATGAAGAGGCACTGAAACTCGATGAGGGCACTGAGTTTTGTCATGCTGCTTTAATACTCACAATAGTTTACTGCTAGGTTCTTTAAGACAGCGGCAGTGAACAACTTATAAAAGGACATTGCAATAAAACAAATGGAAGGACCCACTTTCAAGGTAGACAACAGCTATTCGTTATGTATGGCTATTAAATTCTGAAAACCTGCCCTTCGTTATGAACGCCATATATAAGGGTTCATACTGAACCAAACCACCATTTGAGCATTGTCAAAAACCCAATCAATCCAGTTCCTAAATAGAGAGATGTGGTCTCTACACACGTTGGGGCAGAAGGAGGAGTGGTTCCCTACAAACAAGTCTGAAGGAGATATGACTAAAGACAGACGGTGGAGCAATGCTCATGATCAACAATCTGGTGGCCACAAGGGTGTGTGGGGAGTTTCTAGGTAGAAAGGGTTCCAACTCTCTTGCACCAAGAATGACTTCTGATTCAAGGCATACAAGGAGAAGGGCTGGTAGTCTTACTTTTGACAATTGTTTCTTAAAAAGAAATTCAAAAGGAAAAGGAGGAATGCAGTCCAGGAAATTCCTCATTTTGTGGGCAGACCTCTGGAGTACACGATACAAAATAATTTGTTTTTACTTAGGAGGCTGTAAGCTTAACTTGGAAGAAGGAATTATTGGTGCGGTAGAGAATGGCGTCACAGATGTACACAACAATGTAAAAGTAAATATTCCTCTAGAATTAGATATTCACACATTTGTTGCAGGACAAGGACTCTTACTGATTTCTGATGAGAAGATATTGGCAGTTTTTCAATGCAGGTATGGCATTCTGTGACGCACTGTGATGCTCAAAGCAATCAATAGGTTTACTAAAAGCAATTGTTATTAACTCCTTTATCGCGGCGCAAATTCTGCTGCAGTGCGGGAGTTCTGAAGAGTGGGCGGGGCCGCGTCGGCCAACAGACGTGCCCAGCACAGCCGAGTTAGTGCTCGCGACAGCCACTGGCCGACACACGCATAACTAATTACTCCAATAAAATATAAACAGAAACTCAAACAAGTTGCAAATCACCCATTTCTCAAGTGAGAAACTAAGATTTTGTGACAGATTTCTGCTCCTGCAAAACAAATGAGCAGTTATATAGTGAACTCATAGAATGGAGACATCTTTACAAAACCTACATTTTAAGGTCGAGCCTAGCGGCAGAGCGCATGCACTACTCGTCCTGCGAGGCATGCAGTAGTTTAGTATGCTGTGTAAGCCTAGCCCACTCTCCGCCCATACTTTTCATTGGCTGGTGTCATTGTCCTTGGTAAATGCTGGCTTCCGATTCATTGTGAGGCTTGTTAGTCCCTCCTTGTTTCCGCCCTGTCTCCATTTGGTACCGCCCATGAGGACTGGATCTTTTATTTGTGGCGTTACACGTCTCCTTGTGGAGTTACACGGTCTCCTTCATAAATCGGTAAGCACTTTTTTTAATGATATTCCCTATTCCACCCACGACATCTCAGCAGGCCCTCTGGCTTTAATAATGTATATATTTAAATTATAGCGCCTCCGCTTTAACTATAGAGGGCGCGCTTAAATATTTATGTACTTAACGCTGGCCACTTTCGTAATATATTTATTCAAATTATAGCGCGTCTGCTATAATTAAAGCAGACGCGCTTATTTATTTTACTAGTGCAGGCCGTTTTCATTTGGGCCGGTCGGTGGGCCACAATGTTATAACATGTGCAATGTAATAGGACTTGCATTTATGCGCGCTCGTACTTACACGCGTTCAAGCTATTGTCATTGTAAATGACAATGCAGTTTATTTTAAGTTTCAAAAACCAAAACCTAAATCAAAGGCATAGTCAGTTACAATGCCAATAGCCCAAACTCATGTAAATGCAAGACCTATAGTAGTGCAAACCTTGTCTTTCTCTCTAAGGGCCTGCAATGGCCGGTTCCCTGGCGATAATCCTGGGCATCCGACCTTTAAGAGGTTTCGTCAGGCCACGGTCATTGATTATATCCTGACTAGTGTTGAGATATGGCATAATGTGGTGGACTTCTCTGTAGGAGAACGTAGTGAAAGCGGCCACAATCTTCTAGTTATGGAATTGGATTTCCAGTAGGTGGGGGGGGGGGGTTCAGGTAGAGACCCTGAGGAGCCGTACCAAAACAACTTGGTTGTTGTAGAGGGAGGGAGACGGATTAGATAGCCCAAGATAAATCAATCGGTGGAAACCATGTCAAAATTTTACACTGGCATTATACCTCTGCTAGAGAGAACTAGTGTTGCTGCAGCAAATGTAACTAACCCTGGTTTTGATAGTGACCTAGGTAAAATACACCTAGAAATGGCTTTGGTTGTGGCAGACTTATTTTTTAACAGCGGTCCTATCAAATACAAATCTGGTGGTGATAAAAGATCTTGGTATTCGAAAGATTGTAAGGAAGCGAAACTAGTTTTGTTGACTCCATTAAAAGGGGCCGATAGCTTTTGCATTAGGGAAGCTAGGGCGGCCTACAAGAAAATAATTGCAAATGCGAAGTCTGAGTGGGAAACAGACAGATGGCAGGAGATCAAGAAGGCTTTGGATCAAAAAGATAGAGGTTTTGGAATTTGGTCCACTTCGGGAAAGAGGAAGGTAGAACCACTCTTGATCCAAACATCGATGAGTACACTTGGCACTCACATTTCAAGGAATTATATTCTACTTCTCACACTGACATAAATTCCGACAAAACCCCAGAGTGTAATTTTAATCTTGAAATTTTATGTGAAGCACCCCCATGTACCATGGGAGAGGTGACATCTGCTTTAGCTAAGTTGCAATCCAACAAAGCCCCAGGATTGGATAGAATTCCAGGTGATTTGTTTAAAAGTGAACAGGTAGTTTGGGCTCCATATTTATTATTATTGTTCAATGCAATCCTGTATGGCCTTCCAGCACCGCCTACATGGGCCGGCGCCTAAATTGTTCCTATTTATAAAAAGGGATCTCCGATGGAACCATCGAACTATAGGCCCATTAGCCTTATTGATGTTTCTCAAAAACTTTAAGGGAGGGTACTACTAGGGAGATTACAGGAGTGGATGGAAGACCGTGATATATTAACCCCGTTACAAGCTGGCTTTAGAGCAAAGATCTCAACTGTTGACCAGCTGTTTAGGTTGCAGTTGATATACTGGATACATGTGGTTTTGGAAGGTGGGAGTCTTTATCTTGCCTTCGTGGATTTGAAATCTGCGTTTGACATGGTTGATCATGACCAAATATGGACTATACTACTGGCCATGGGGATACCACCCTATCTTTGTTTTCAACTCAAATGCCTCCACGAGAGTACGTATGCCAGAGTAAGACATGTCAAAGATGCTGGATTAACAGCCCCCTTCCCTGTTTAAAGGGGGTGAGGCAGGGCTGTGTGCTCGTCCGACCCTCTTTTCATTCTTCCTAAATGGCTTAATTGAAGATCTACTCGCCGTAAAGGATTTTGATTCCCCGAAAATATCATCACGCAAATTTCCTGCATTGATGTTTGCGGATGATACCCTGCTCCTCTCGAAGTCACCTATGGGGATGCAGCGAGTTTTAAGGGAATTCAGCCAGTTTTTGTAAAAGGAAGAAACTTTTAGTTAATATAAATAAAACAAAATACATGGTCTTTAATGCCAAACCGACTACTTACCCACACCCAATAATGGACGATATCGCGCTTGAGTGAGTCCATGTTTTTGAATATCTGGGCCTAATCCTGAATGACAAAATGGGTTGGGGCACTCAAATTGATAAGGCCAATCTGAAGCTCACTCAGGCAATAGGGGGATTATTGAAAAGTCCAGAAGGGTTGTTCCTCGAAGGCGATAAACCCACCCCTAGAAATTTATAAAGTACAAGCGCGCTCGGCTTCTCTTTATGGGGCTGAACTTTGGGGTCATAGCTCAACAAATGCACTGACACTCACTGAAAATAAGTTTATTAGACACATTATTGCTTTGCCAACAAACACTACCTTGGTACCCATTAGGATGGATCTGGGGATCCTCCCAATGGTGGACTTATTCTCGAGCCGACCCTTGCTCTATTGGTGTCGGCTATGGAGCACAGCCGAGCTGAGACACTATAGGGAGGAACTCAAGGTACTACTATCTCCACCAGAGGCCGTGGGTATTATACCGTGGCTGTCTTGTGAGGGATTTGTTTTGTGCTATTGGTAGGGAGGACTTATGGGTTACCCCGGAGGAGTCCTGCCTAGCTACCCCAAAAAAAACCCTAGTTAAAGAATTAAGAGATTTTAAATTGACTAGTTTAATCCATGCGACTAGAGTTAGGAGTTTGACGCATGGGTTTTTGGACTTTAAGTCACACTATCAATTTGAACAGGTCCTAGATTCAATACAGCCTGCATTAACAAGGAGGTTGTTTCTCCAATTTAGATACGGGACCCTTCCACTTTTTGCAACAACTAATGAGTGGTCAGATGAGGCCTGTTATTTTTGTCCTGGATGCAGAGTGGCGGAGGAAACAGAAATCCACGTACTGTACTTCTGGCCGGCATACAAACAAGCTAGGTCTAAATGGGCTATACAATTGTGTAGAAACTTGGGTATCAGGGATTACTTTGTATTCTATAGGATCTTAAAATCTGATACAGATCCAGTGTATGTGGTTGTAATCTCTAAATTTCTCCAGGCCATGTGGCTGAAACGAAGGCACTTGTTGAAAATTGATACTTAGCCAACCGTGACCGTTCTAATTAGTTGCGATTACTCTGGAGCTTTTTAAGGAATTACATGAGACGTTTAATAATGTTCTTACATTTTTTATTTTAAATAATATTTTTAAAATTAACTCCTATTTAAAATTGTTTTTGTTTTTAAACAATTAGGGAAGTTTATGCATCCTTATAACTGCGAATGTCACCAAGAGATTCTACTGTATACTGCTATGGGAAATATACTGTTCTTTGTCATTAATTCAGATGTGCTTTTATGGCTGTAATAAAGTTATCATGAACAATTGAACAATGCCAATAGTTCAAACTCGCGTAAATGCAAGACCTATTGCATTGCAAATGCTTGTTAACATTGTTTCAGGCCTTACGGATGTCCATTCCATTTCGGAATGAAGCGTTAAGACAGAGCTAAAATCGACTTTCAATTTTACAATTACTTTTTAAAGCGATGATGTGCCTATCCCAGCATCTTTGATTACATGAAATTCACATTATTTGGTTTAACACTGGAAAAATACATGAACAGATGCCCTGCTACTAGGGATTCTGAACGAACACAAGCACTTTGCGAGCAGACAAAGGTGCAGGTTTTTCAAAAGCACAACTGCTAACCTTAAACTTTCAGACAACAGGTTAACCACTCAGTTGCGGGGGGGAAGAGATGATGATCCTAGCCTTAACTAGCCATCTTCAATTTGATTAGTTCTTTTAAAGATTGAAGGCATTGTGCAATCAGAATCCAAATACAACACAGATGCAGCAAGAGTGAAAGCATTGCACACAATATCCGAAGCCACACTTGATCACACACGGAAAGCACTAGGTCCACCAACTGTCAGTACCCAGTCTAACCACAAATGATATTTAATTTAATTAAGATTTCTTGGACAACCTTATTGTCTTGTGGGCCGCAACTGAAGAATCTACAAATACTGCCCATTAATCCAGTTAATGATTGCCACAGAGGAAGCGTTAATCCGGTAAATTAGCCTTAAACTGCTTTATGGTGCACTGCAGTGGGGGGGGGGGGGGGGGGGGGGGGAGGCGTCTCAACGAGATGCAGTCAATATATGTGTAGTGGCTGGAGTCAATCAGGAGCATGCAGATAGCTTAAGGAATTTACAATACGAGCACGATCTGAATCTTTTTAGGCTGCTATATAGAGCCAAGAAATTAGTTTTGTGGACGAGCAACACAATATATGGAAAAAAAGCCATAAAGTGCAATTCACAGTTAAAATAACAGTTGGATGCGTCGCAGGTAACATTTGTATTTGCCAGTGGGCTTAAGCCACTTTCCCAGCACTTCAAGGAAAACATAATTACATGATTTTTTACACGCTAAAAAAAAGTGAGGACATCACAGCGAAGACAGAGGTCAGAGACACAAAACCATAGTATTTGTATAATTAGTCTTAAAAGCACTGCACACTATTATAGGACTCAGATAAAACTTGGGACAAGCCTTCACTTGAAGTATTTACATCCCCGTACTACAAAATGAAAGCTACATGAAAGATATTTCTTTCTTTCTTCGTGACAAAAAAACAACAAAATAAAAATTATCCAAATCGTAATTTTCCTAAAAGTCAACCAAAGAATGTAATGCACAAGATGCAGAACGTTTGGAGGACAGGAGAATGGTGCTTCATTCTAGTAGAGCAAGCAGGCAATACCTACCCAAAAAACACTTATGTTCTATTGGAAAAATTGAATACAAGAAAGGGAATAAGGATGCTTGCCCAACCCTGCAAGTCATATCCAGTTTCAAAGTTGCCCCCACTACACAAATAGAAAAAAGGAAAACCAAAAAAGGTAGATGGCTTGTGGAGAGGGGGGTTTTAAGGGAATTTTTTTTTTTAAAGTAATCGAGTTTATACCCACGCCGAAACAAAATATATAAAAATAGCAAAAACTCTCTCCTCATTTCTCTACAAGTTACCACTTTCATTAATAGTTTAAAAAATGAATAAATAAAAAATAAGCCAGTAATTAGAAAAATACGATACCTGCTCCACCAAACTGTGTGCTTGCTAGCGTTGTTGGGCGGTTTTTTCCATTAGCCACAGGCAGGGGGAACATCTATAAAAAATAGAAGATGGGGAAAACACGACACGTTAGTGATGCATATTTCCAAGTGAAAATAAAACAGCAACACAGTAAATTTTCTACTGGCCACTCCCTCGGACTGCAAAATAGAATTAAAGTACACCGAAGGTGAACAACACGTACTGTATATGTTTACTCTTAAAACACATCCGTGCTCTATGCTCATACCCCATCACAGCTCATATCAATTCGCAGCGGCAGGGAGACAAACTTCAAACAGCTAAAATAGCCACTTAACGCCTGCCCTACAATCAAAATGGATAACTACCTTTTCACGATATCAGTTGGTTATTAGGTGCTGGTGTGAAAAATTACATTTTGGTAACCTTTTGGTTATGGCACTGTAGTACACATTTACGTTGTTTTGGAGGGGGGCTAGTCCGGCCCTTGCTCGGCCTACACGTATGTTTTTCCTCACTAGAAACTAAAACAACCAGTCACTGTTACACCGTCCCACCGTGTGATACAAACTCACGTTCTAGTCAAACTTCCCAAAATACAAGGCATCTTGGTCACTACAGCCTTGCACAAAAACAACATGCCTCTACTAGTAATATTGCAAGATGCAGAGAGCTAATAGGAGCCCAGCATTGGTCAAACAGCTTTTATTTAACACACTATTTCAGTCACGGTTTTCTCTACGAAATGTTAACCATACAATGTTTTACCAACCACAATATTCCTTCCACTGCTTGTACACATCTCAGGTGGGGGTCGCAGAAGGCAGTTCGAACAAAAGTATACTGTATTTTGCTCAAACTCTTCAGATTCCTGTACGTAACTCTAAGTATACTCGTTACTTCTGCTGATGCCCAGTGGTGGCTCCTCTGCTAAGGCGGAGCAGTGTCGCCCCACTGCTTTTTGCAGTGTAATAAAAGGAAACAAATAAAATGAGAACTCGAGGTTATCATCACTTTAGTTTTCCCCCATTGCAGCGTCTTTGAGGGGCAGGGCTGCTCTCAGAGCAGGTGGTGTAGTGGTTTGCACTCCCTATGTGAGCATGAGTGCTTGACCGGCCCTCTCGGGTCGCCCAAAACAGCCATGGGCACATACCATGTTCTCTGTGCAAGCTGCATTACAGCCTGCGTGGAAAGTAATATGCTACTTACCAGTATGCATCTGTTCTTGGCATGTAGGGCTGCTGACATTCATATCCTGTGCATAGATCGCCGCCTAGTGTTGGGTCCGGATGATTGCACATTGTTGTCCTGGAAAAGTCTTCGAAGTATCACGAGATAGGTAGCTCCTCCCCCGGACTACAGTGCGCATGGGCATCCCCTCCATCCTCAGATTGTTTTTCGCCATTGTGGCAGGGATGGAGTATGATGCAGTAAGTGATGTCCATGCTATAGAATAATTCTGAGTGCTACAGCTGCAACAGGCACCGGGGAGGAGGGAGGGCGATATGAATGTCAGCAGCACTACATGCCAAGAACAGATGCATACTGGTAAGTAGCATATTCCGTTCGAGGCATGTGGGCTGCTGAATTCATATCTTGTGCATAGAATGTATAGCAGTCTCCCTCTTAGCGGTGGTTGCCTGTGCCAGCTGCAGCAGCCTGAAAAAGAGTCTTGAGTACAGCCTGTCCTACAGCTGCTTGCTGTTTGGAGTGAACATCTACGCAGTAGTGTTTGGTAAATGTATGTTTGGTAGTCCATGTGGCTGCTCTACATATGTCTTCTAGAGGAATGTTTCCCAGGAAAGCCATGGATGCCCCTAACTTGCGTGTGGAATGCGCCCTTGGGGGAACTGGTAATGTGCGTTTCGCTTTCTGATAACAAATTTGTATGCACTTAACAATCCATCTGCCTATACCAGATTTCGAAATGGGGTTGCCTTTGTGTTTTGGTGAAAAGGCAACAAACAGTTGCTTAGTCTTCCTGGAAGGTTTTGTTCTGTCTATATAGTACAGGAGAGCTCTTTTAACATCCAGGGTATGTCGAGCTCTTTCTGCCACTGAATCTGGATTTGGGAAGAACACTGGCAGTTCGATAGTCCGATTGATGTGAAACTGGGATACCACCTTTGGCATACATTTAGGGTTTGTACGTAGCACTACCCTATTTGCATGAATCTGTATGAATGGCTCCTGAATGGTTAGGGCTTGTAGCTCACTTACTCTCCTAAGTGATGTAAACGCCACCGAGAAAGCCACTTTCCACGTTAGGAATTGAATCTCACACGAGTGTAGAGGTTCAAAAGGTGGGCCCATTAGTCTGGTTAGAACCACGTTGAGGTTCCAGACAGGTGAAGGTGGGTATCTTGGAGGAATCACTCGTTTGAGTCTCTCCATAAAAGCTTTAATAGCAGGTACTCTGAAGAGTGAAAGGTGTTGCCCGTTCTGAAGATAAGCTGCCACCGCAGCCAAATGTATACATATGGAACTGTAGGCTAGATTGCATCTATGTAAATGTAACCGGTAACATATGATGTTTTGAGTGGATGCATCTGGCGGATTTATGTCATTATTGGTACAATAGATGACAAATCGTTTCCACTTCGCCGCATAGCATGCTCTGGTTGTAGGTCTCCTTGCATCCTTGATAATATCTATACAGTCAGGAGGCAAGTTCAGGTAACCAAACTCTATGACTTCAGGAGCCAGATCGCAAGGTTCAACTGTTGCGGATCTGGGTGCTGAATGTCTCCATGGCTCTGTGTTAAAAGACAGGGTGTTAATTGCAGCCTTTGATGAGGCACCACGGAAAGTTCTAGGAAAGTGGCGTACCATGGTTGCCTCGCCCACGTTGGAGCAACTAGGATGAGTGTCATGGAGTGTGGTCGCAGTTTGCGTGCCACTAGTGGTATGAGAAGGCTGGGGGAAAAGCGTACGGAAACCTGCCTGACCAGTTCGCATTGCCCTGAGACTGCGGATGTGGAAACCTGGCGGCGAAGCTTTGGCATTTAGCGTTTTCCCTTGTGGCGAACAGGTCTATCTCTGGGTGACCCCACTGCTGAAGTACGGCTGTAGCACTGAGGGATGTATCTCCCACTCGTGCATCTGGTGGCTGTGTCTGCTGAGCAGATCCGCCATCTGGTTGTCCCTGCCTGGGTGGTGTTCCGCCATGAGGAATATGTTCCTTGGAATGGCCCACTTGCACATGCTTTGCGCTAGGTGTGACAACTGTGGAGAGTGTGTCCCTCCCCGCTTCTGTATGTAGTACATGGCAGTCATGTTGTCCGTCCGGATCAACACGACCTTGTTGCACAAATGCACCTTGAACGCCTTCATTGCCAAGAAGATTGCCATCAGTTCCAATAGGTTGATATGCATCTTCTTTTGCTGTGTCGTCCATAGTCCCTGTACTGTGTAATGGAGGACATGCGCTCCCCAGCCCAGGAGAGATGCGTCCGTCGTCAGCACTATTTGTGGTACTGGCTCTTGGAATGGTCGTCCCCTGCAAAGGTTTTGTGGGTTCCACCAATGCAGAGAGTGGTATGCGCGACCGATCACCAACACTAGGTCTTTCAATTGTCCTTGAGCCTGGTTCCACTGCCGTGCTAAGCACTCCTGAAGCGGACGCATGTGTAGTCTCGCGTGAGGGACTATGAAGATGCAGGAGGCCATCATGCCTATTAACTGCATAAACACCCGTGCTGGGAGCGAGTGTTGGGGTCTGAATTTCTGAATCAGCAATTGAATGCTGTTGATTCTCACCGAGTTTGGCTGTGCCTTTGCTACCAGAGTGTCTATTGTTGCTCCCAGGTACTGTTGTACGTGAGCGGGTTGGGAGATGAGACTTTGCGTAGTTCAATGAGAATCCGAGGCTGTGGAGGAGGTGAATAGTGCGAGATATGTGGCTGGCACATTGCTGGACTGACTTTGCTTGGATGAGCCAGCTAGGGGTAGACGTGGACATGGTTTCTCCTCAGGTGCGCTGCTACAGTCGCCAGGCACTTGGCAAACACCCTGGGGGCTGTTGTTAAACCGAAAGGTAGTACCTTGAACTGGTAATGTTGATTTTGTATGGTAAACCTGAGATACTTCCTGTGCGCAGGATGTATTGGTATGTGGAAGTATGCGTCCTTTAGGTCTAGCGTTGCCAGGAAGTCTCCCTGAGTGAGCAATGGCAGAACCGGTTGTAAAGTGAGCATGTGAAAATTTTCTGATAAGATGTATTGGTTTAGGGGCCTGAGATCCAGTATTGGCCTGAGAGACCCGTCCTTTTTGGGTATTAAGAAGTACAGAGAGTATACCCTTGTGCCCTGTTCCTGTATGGGGACGAGTTCTATGGCCCCTTTTTGCAGCATGCTGATAACTTCTTGCTGCAATAAGTCTATGTGCTATGCGGACATAGGACGGTGTCTTGGGGGTATGTTGGGTGGAGTGGAAGTGAGCTCTAGACAATAGCCGTACTGAATAAGTTGTCTCACCCACCTGTCTGTGGTAATGCTCTCCCAGACTGGCAGGAACTGTTGTAATCGCCCCGACCGGTGTTACATGGTCCGGGGGCAGTGACAAGGCGTCACTGTTTATTACTGGTGGAGGATCTGGTGTTGTTGTTCCCTTGTCCTCTGCTGCTGTTTCCACGCTATCCACCTCTATTGTTTTTATTATAGGTGGTTTGCGTGCTCCCTTTATTGTATGGAACCTGTTGTGATGCCTGGCCTCGTGTAGCTCCTCTGTTACCAGAGCGACGAAAGGAACCTCCTCTGAACTGTTGGGACTGCAAGGCACCCATAGACTTGGCTGTTTCTGTGTCTTTTTTTAATCTTTTCTAAGATAGTGTCCACATCAGGACCAAATAAAATAAGCAGGGTTTACAGACAGATTCAATAATGTTGTTTGAATTTCAGGTTTGAACCCAGAGATGCGCAACCAAGCAGGTCTCCTGAGCATGACACTTGTGTTAATGGCCCTGGCTGCGGTGTCTGCTGCGTCTAGCGCGCACTTAATGGATGCGTTTGATATGAGTTTCCCCTCCTGGATTAGCATTTCTGCTCTCTCTTTGTAGGCCTCAGGCAGATGTTTAAGCAATTGCTCTAAAGTGTTATAATGCGCCCTATCGTATCTGGCTAGTAGGGCCTGTGTATTAGAAATTCTCCAGATATTAGCTGCTTGAGCAGCCACCCTTTTCCCTGAAGCTTCTAATACTTTAGATTCTTTGTCTGGAGGAGGAGCATCACCCGTAGTTTGTGAGTTGGCTCGCTTACGAGCATTTGAGACCACCAAAGAGTCTAATGGCACCTATCCCTGAATATATGTAGGGTCCACAGGCGCCGGTCTGTATTTTCTTTCAATCCTGGGGTTAATAACCCTTGCTCTAGTGGTTTCTTTGAAAATGTCCCCGGCGTGTTTGAGGACACCTTTTAGCATTGGAAAAGTTTTAACAGATTTCCCTGAAGTGGAGAAAGTGTCAAACAGGAAGTCCTCCTCAACTGGGTCAGCATGCATGTCCACATCATGATTTAGTGCTGCCCTTTCATAAAGCGTTGAACGCAGCTGTATCTTCTGTTGGTGAAGTTTTAACAGGATAAGAAGGAGTATCCGGAATAGTTTGTGACTCCCCCGTTCAGCAGGGTCCGTCCAGGCTCGAGTCTGGTCATCCTGATCCGTGTCCGCAGGGTAATGATATTGTTCATCATCTTCATACCCCATATCTTCAGTAGTGGGTGTGGGAGAGTATGCACAAGTGTCCTGGCCATGGTACCTCACAGTCTCAAAAAGGACAGGAGACGTTGAAGAATCCCTTTTCTTCTTGAGTGGAATTTTGTATGATTCCAGAGGGTTTTTGGACCTGATCTTTCTTTGATAAATAGTAAGTCTACCCGATTCGGAGTCGATATGTAGCTTCGACTGGTCATCATACGAGGGCTCCTGGTACAAAACGTCCTCTTCTAGAGGATGTGTCCTTTTTCCCCAATGACACCTTCTTGGTCGTTTCGACCCCAGGTTTCGGATCGTGCGCTTTAGAGCGTGCAGTCGGGGGCAGACCGAATTTTATTGGCGGCACAGTGTCTTTAGGCAGACCGACCTTCTTCGGTGCCGGCGTCGATGTAGGCCCAACCGATTTTGCCTTTTCGCCAATAAGTTTATATCTTTGCGTCGACTTCGGTGCTTGTGGCGTTCGGAGGCGCGCTTTTGTCTCGACTCGACGTGGTCCTTCGAGGCGCTTTTGGAATTCGACTCTAGGCCTTTGACGAGCTGGGGCTTGTCGACTTGATGCTCCGGATCGAGAAGCTTCCGAGACTCGAGTCCCTGGTTTGTGTCGCTATCCGTCGACACCGACTTCTTCGGTTCGACATGCTTGGTTTTAATGGTGGTCTGGTTCAACACTCTTCACCTTTGACCCGGTAGGGTCGTCGACACCTTTTTTGTTCGTCGACTCCGATGGGTTCGAGCTCTTCGATCCGAAGACTGAATTCAGAAGTTTCGGTTTTGACTCGATGGCTTTCGGTTTCGTTTTAAGTAGTTGGACCAATGGCTCATGTGATATATTCTTAGCCGGGCCTTGACGCGGGGCTATAGAATGTTCTTCATGTTCTTGGCTAAGGCCTTCTGGCGATGCCTCGACCTGAGCCCTTGGAAGTCTCTGAGTGTCTGTTTCGGGCCCAGTACCCACCGCTGGGCCTGGTTCATCGCTAGAGTCGTCATCAACGGCTTTGATGGGGGATACGTCGTCCCTTACCTCGACGTCTTCGTCGTCGTCATAATAGTTGGAGTCATGCTCCGAACCGGGATCCGACTGCTGTTCTGGATCCTCAGTCTCGACGACCTCATCGTCCTCTTCGTCGAAGATATTCACCGGGTCGGGCGCTGGCTTCGACAGTTTGCCTCGCTGCACGTCGGAGTCTAAGCGTCTTCTTCGACCTGAATTGAGCACAAGCTAGACAGTTGTCCTCATTGTGCTCTGGTGATAAGCACTTGTTGCACACTGGGTGTACATCGATGTGCGGGTACTTAAGAGTTACAAAGGGGGCATCGTTTGAACGGGCTCCGTTCCATCGACGATCGGTCTCCGCTGTCGAAAAGGCCACGCGGCTCTTAGACGTCCTGCTCAAGAATAACTGGAACAAGATCTCGGCACCGATCGAAACAAAACAGACGACCCCGAAGGCCTTTTGGTCTTTAGAAAGTTTCCGAACTTGAGTAAAGAAAAGTACATCCGAACCCAATGGCGGAAAAAAACAATCTGAGGATGGAGGGGATGCCCATGCGCACTGTAGTCCAGGGGAGGAGCCACCTATCTCGAGATACTTCGAAGACTCTTCCAGGACAACAATGTGCAATCATCCGTACCCAACACTAGGCGGCGATCTAGGCACAAGATATGAATTCAGCAGCCCACATGCCTCGAACACATGCCCACCCCTCCTCCCGTGTCACGGTGGTCAGACCAATCACAACGCTGCATTGCAGCATTGTGATTGGCTGCAGGGAGCCTCGGAGCCCTGGTGCTTTCTGTCTCCCCCAAGAAGTCAGGAAAAGGACATTGGAAAGGGAGCGGTGGGAAGGCAAGTGTTTTTTTTTTTTTTTAACCAAATCCCACCCCCCCTTCCCCCGACCCTGTCCTAGTGCTGCTTCCAGTTAGCAGCCGGCACTGCTGATGCGGTCTGTTCAGCAAAGGGTCCATCCCAATTTTCTAAAATGCTGTAGCCCAAGATGTTGCTTCTTTTAAAAAATGTTTGGCCGTGGCCAAGATGGCGACCGGGACGGACGTCGTCGAGTGAGGCTCCCAGCCTAAGTCCCCAGTCCTGACCATTTAGCAGCCCTTACCCCCTAAAAGCAACCCCCAGAAAGTGAGCGCTTGCTGCCGGGAGCGCCGAAAATCAACTCCCACGAGGGCGCCCCCATGACTAAATCCTTCCTGGAGACTCTCTTCAGCACCTTGAGGGAGGACTTTCAAACGCTGGAGCAAGATATGGCTGGGGAATTCAGGGAGCTGCGTAGAGATGTGGATGGGCTGGGGGGAAGAGGCCGACCTATCCAGGGGTGAGGAGATAGAGCAACTGCAGCAGGAGGTGGTGCGCCTCAAAGAACAGCAGGTAGACCTTCAGGCACACGCAGAAGACCTTGAAAATCGGTCTCGAAGAAATAAAGTACGGGTCCAGGGGGGTGCCAATCAAAATGGAAGGGACGATGTCACTCTCTTCCTGCAGGGCCTATTCAGAGACGTCTTGGACGAGGGAGAGGACTTTGCCATACGCATCGACAGGGCGCACAGGGTGGACCTGGCGCGCCGAGCGCCCGCTCCCCCGCTGGACAGCCTGGCGTTCCTTCCGGACTTCCCACTGAAGGAACGCATATTGCAAGCGGCACGCAAAAAATAACCCCTCCTGTACCGTGGCCACTCAGTGTTGTCGTTTCAGGATCTTTCGGCCATAACTCTGCAGAAGAGGAATACTTTCAAACCGGTCACCACCTTCCTGCGGGACAAAGGGGTTCCGTACTCATGGGGACACCCATTCCGGATAATTTTTAAATGGAATGGGGCCTTACAGCAACTCTGATCTCTACAGGACACATGTGCAATCTTGGGGATAGCCCATGACGAGGAATCCGGGGGGGTCGATACCGGAAGACGCCCAGATCTCCATCACAAACCTCGGACGATGGTTGGCGACGAGTGAAGCACCGGAAAGGACCCAAGTGTTCACTGAAACCAGATCCCCAACTGATGGCCCAGGAGCAAGCTGCAGCCATCCACGAGGTATCCAAGGACACAGCGACAGCGAAATGACCCCATGGACTATGCATGGCGCCCTGGAATGCAGGTCCAGGCTTAAACTGTGAATGGGGGTTCATTTGCTTCTAACTGAGCAGGTCAGGGGAGATGGGGGGGCCAATGGGATCGCCATCGCCACACACTCCACTGCGAGAACCTTCTGTGGGCCTGAACTGCACCTGGATAGGCCCAGGACTATGGTGAAGTTTGAGTTTCAGTTGGTGTTGGGGACGGGGGAGGGGGGGGGAGGAGGGGGGCACAGTTGGGGTGGGGGGGGGGGGGGGGGGGAGTTCTGGGTGGGGGGTGGGGATCAGTTGCCACGGGGAAGTTTGAGCGGGTGCCGTTGGGACGGGGGTGGGGGGGTGGGACGATGGGTGGGACTCAGTGTGCCAGGGGGGATCTGTGGGACTGCAATGCCCCCCAATTCGATGTCTGCCACATCAGAGGAATGCATTTCTATGGCTCATGGCATGTTTGACTTCTTGGGATGGAGCCTAGTTTAAAAAGGTACTAACCCTTAATGTGAAGGGCTTGAACAACCCAACTAAACGTAGAGCTGTGATTTCATACTTGGAGAACTCCGAGGTGGACATATGTCTATTACAAGAGACCCACCTCCAACCCAAGGACTGGCACAGGACGCGCCTTTCACCAGCAGTTTTTTCCTCGCTCCCCACAAAGAAAGCGGGGGTGGCTATTTTAGTCTCCAGGCGCTTCCGAGGCAGCGTAGATGACAAGACGGAGGAGATCAAGGGTAGGATGCTAGCACACACCTTCCTCTTGGGGAGCCAACGCTTCAAGATTGTCTCCCTCTACGCCCCGAACTCAGGGCAAGAAACCTTTTTGAAAAACGCCATTTCCGAGTCACTTCAACCCCCTGCCTCTCTCCTACTCATTGGGGGAGACCTTAATTTAGTAATGGACACAAATATAGATAGATCAGGTCACCGATACGGGGATAATGGAGCCATAACTGCCGCCGGTAAGGATTGGCTGCAGGAGAGGGGACTAGTGGATCTGTGGAGGGTCACCCATCCCAACACATCACACTTCACATTTTACTCTCAAGTCCATCGCACATACGCCAGGTTAGACCACTGTTTGGGCTCTTCTGAACTACTCGCCATTCTTAAAGATGTAAGCATGGTCCCGGCGGCACATTCTGATCACGATGCAGTGAAACTGACACTGCAGGTTCCTACGTCCGCACGACCTCCAGGGGCGTGGCGGCTGCGGGAAGCTCTCTTACAGCGGCCGGAGGTCACCGAGCAACTCCGCACTTGCCTCACTGATTACCTAACTATTAATGATGTCCCCGGGACTTTGTTGTCCGCCCTATGGGGGGCCTTGAAGGCAGTAGCTCGCGGCGAACTTATCGCCATTGCAGGCCAAGGACCGCAAGGCAAAAAGGGATGACCTCACTGCTCGGGTCTCTGAACTGGAGAGGGTCCATAGCCGCACCAGTGCCCCACGAGTTTGAAGGCAACTGAAAGCCGTCGGAGCCCAACTGGCCAGCTTAGACACAGATCGTGCGGAATTCGCCGCATTGAGTCTACGTCACTCATATTACACGGGGGGCAACAAAACGGGCCGCTTACTTGCTAGCACCCTAAAGGCGAAGACTCAGCGCTCCAAAATCACTAGCCTTACGGACGACACTGGCCTGGAAGTCACGGGTGACTCAAGTCGCAGAAACATTTAGGACATTTTATGCCACCCTATACAAGGCCGACCCGGTCTCGCCGGAGGATGTTCGTACTTACTTAGATCCAGCGAACATCACAGAGTTGTCTCAGGACAATGCGGATACCCTAGACGCCCCTATCCGCGTGGATGAAGTACTCGCTGCTATTTCTCGCCTTCGCCCTCTTAAATCCCCGGGACCTGACGGCTTCGCGGCCGGATTCTATAAGATCTTCAGCCGGATGCTTGCCCCAGTTCTCGCTCGGCTTTTCAATTCCTTCGAGGGTCCGAGCTCCATCCCCTCGGATATGTTGGCAGCTGAGATAGTCGTGCTACCCAAACCGGGTGAAAAACCCACGTGCTGCTCCGCGTTTCGGCCTATATCCCTACTTAACCTGGATTTGAAGATCTTCACGGGGGTCCTGGCGGCGCGTCTTGGTCCATGCCTGCCCGGGATTCTGGAACCTGACCAGTCGGGCTTCGTTCCAAATCGCCAATGCAGCGATAATACTAAACGAATACTTCATCTGATAGACAAAGCTCACTTCCAAAACTCTGACTCTGCGTTACTAGCGATCGACGCGGAGAAAGCGTTCGGTCGGGTTGACTGGGCCTACCTCCAACAGGTCCTGCAGCGTTTTCGGATAGGGGATCGATTCCAGGCCTGGATTGAGAGCTGCTATCATCATCCTCAAGCTCGTGTCCGCATGGGCGGTCTACGCTCGAGCCCTTTTGAGATTCAACGGAGCACGAGGCAAGGGTGCCCTTTATCACCCCTCCTGTTTGCCCTATATGTAGAGCCCCTTGCGCAAAAAATCTGCGACAACCCTGCCATTCACGACATGTCCTTCGGCCGGGAACCTCATGTGATCGGCCTATATGCCGACGATATCATAGCTGCTCTGGACCGTCCGGATTGCTCAATTCCCGCCTTCTTGTCAGAGTTGGAATCCTTTGGAGTTGTCTCCCGGTTTAAAATCAATAAAGGGAAATCCCTCATCCTGCACCTGGGCAGCAATGCCCAACCACAGTCACCTCCACCTGCCTACGGGGGGGGGTTGTCGTCATCCATACGCCTCCCATACCTAGGTGTTACACTTACCGCGTCCACGGAGTCTACGCTGACTCAACTATGCGGCCCTCTCCTCCCAGATCCGGTCAGACCTCACACGCTGATCCAAGCAACCTCTCTCCCTACTGGGACGCATCGCGGCAGTGAAGATGTCAGCCCTGCCTAAAATTCTGTACATTTTCCAGACTCTCCCAATGCTCCCGCCGGCTGGTACCATTGCAACTCTACAGGCTGCCTTCCACCATTTCATCTGGGAGGGCAAGCGAGCACGCTAACACAAACGATTATCATATAGGAGCACGGACGAAGGAGGCCTTGGGATCCCCAACCTTTTACAATACTTTGAGGCTGCACAACTTCGATACCTGGAGGAGTGGTTCAGGCCAGAGTCCGAGAAGCGCTGGCTATTTCAGGATAGGGCAATGGCCCGCACATCCCTCTGGAAAATTCCATTCATGCCCCGACAACAAAGGCCACGCTACCTCCTGCGGTCCCCCATCACCCGCACTGTCATGCAGATCTGGGACACGGTGGCAGTCAAAAAAGGGTTTACCACCTCCCCTTCTCCACTCACCCCCGTTTTGGACAATCCTGAATTCCCGCCTGGTAACGATTCCCAGGCGTTCCCGCAATGGCGGGCGTCAGCTGCCTCTCCGCCCGCCACTTCTTTGACTTGCAGGGTTTTCTTACCCTACCGGACATAATTCACAACTACGACGTTGTCTCCCCACATTTATTTCAATACTTCCAACTTAGACACTGGCTCACACATCCAGATATTGCCCCCCTAGTTGGCAGGCCCATGACGGTCTTTGAGAAATGGCTAGTGACGAAGGAATCAGACAAACATCTTATCACAGAACTTTACAAAATGCTCACACCTCCCGCCCCTTCAGGCAATACGGCAGGTCAAAAGATGGGAGGCGGAACTGGGGCGGGCCCTATCACCCAAAGAATGGAGCTCTGTGTATTACAGAGCCTCTCACACCACTCGAAATACCGCAGGCAGGGAGGCGGCGACAATGTTAGCTATATACTGGCACCTCACTCCAGCCCGGCTCAATAAAAGTAATCCCACACGTAGCGCGCTATGCTGGAGGGGCTGCGGGGAAAGGGGCACCTTAACTCGCCTCCTCTGGGAATGCCAGGAGGTCCAGGAATATTGGAAGACATCCTGGATGACATTGATTCTACATTTGATACTGAAATCCCTAGATTCCCAGCTTACACCATCTTATTTATTTATTTATTTTATTTGAAAGTTTTATATAGCGCGGACAAGATCCTTGCAGATATCAGAGCGCTTTACAAAGAGAAGTACATGAGGTAGCATAGTTAGACAGATAAATCAATAGGTCAAATAGTACAAATAGTTGGCTACAAAGCCAAACATGTGAGTAATAAGACAGTTAATACAAATACTCAAAAGGGTCAAACATGTAGTATAGATCGGTGCAGAGTACTAACAGTGTTTGAGATAGTAGTTCAGGTGTATTTAGACATGAGGATAGCTTTTACTTCATTTTTAAAGAGTGTGGTGGAAGAGATAAGCCTGGTTTCCGGCGGGAGAGAGTTCCAGATCCTAGGCGCCATTTCTGAGAAGGAGCGCTTATATGTTTTTTCCTTCTGGAATCTTCGAGGTTTCAACAGAAGATTGTTTGTGCCTCTGGTGTTTCTAGTTCCTCCGGAGATTGTCAGTTTCTGAGCGAGGTATCCGGGTGAGTTTAGATGTACCGCCTTGTGTGTCATGCAGGCGATTTTCAGATGTATTCTAGCTTCAAAAGGCAGCCAGTTCAGGGATCTCAAGTCAGGGGTAATATGGGAGTGTTTTTTTGACCCAGTGATGAGTCTCGCTGCAGCGTTTAGAGAAGCTCTTAGGGGTGCAGTTGTAGTTAGGGGGAGTCCACAGAGGGCGATGCTGCCGTATTCAATTTGTGGGATGACTAGTGCTTGTACTGCGGTTTAGAAGTCTTTGGCTGGGAGGTAGTGTTTAAGTTTCCTCAGAGTGTTGATCTGGAAGTTTGCTCCCTTTGTTGCCTTGCTGATATGTTGCTGCATGTTCAGATTGGTGTCTAGTGTTATGCCTAGGGATTTTGCTGAGTCCACGATGGTGGGTTGGACATTGAGTGCGGTTAGGTCTTTAAGCCAAATTTGAGTGGTGGAGACCTTCGCTGGAGGTGAGATCAGAAGGAACTCTGTTTTCAGGGCATTGAGTTTGAGATGATTATCGGCAAGCCAGGATTGGGTGCATCTGATCGTGGAGTTCAGGAGCAAGATGTCCTTGGGGGACTGTAATTTGAGATAAAGTTGGGCGTCATCTGCGTACATGTGAAAGTGTACATTGGATGCATGTAGCAAGGTGGTGAGAGGTTCCATGACTAGGTTGAACAGAGTTGGGGATAGAGAGGATCCTTGGGGGACACCTAGCGTTACTGGTATTGGTGAGGACATCAAGTTGTTGCTCTTGAATTTCTGCGACCTGTTGTGAAGAAAGGAGGTGAACCACTTGAGAACAGTTCCAGATAAACCCATTCTTGTGTTTAGAAGCTCTAGTAAGTTCTTATGTTTAACGGTATCGAATGCTGAAGAGAGATCAAGGAGGATGAGGAGGCAGGTGTCGTTTTGGTCTAGCATTTGAAGTGCGTCGTCAATTATGTGAGTCATAGCAGTTTCTGTACTGTGCCCTGCTCAGAAGCCTGACTGGTGAGGGTTGAGGAGATCAAATTGTTCTATGTGTTTAGTCAATTGTAGTTGTGCACATTTTTCCAGCAGTTTGGCGAGAGTGGGAATATTGGTAATGGGACGGTAATTGTTGAGATCAGAGGGGTCGGCGGTAGGTTTCTTTAGAAGAGGTGTGACCTGACCAACTTTGAGGGAGTCAGGTATGCTTCCTTGTTGGAGGGAGCTGTTGATAATTTTAGTCCAGAGAGGGATAAGCAAGGGGGGTAAAGTCTTTTACTGCTGCAGCAGGAAGGGGGTCCGAGAGGTGATTGGATGGTTTCAGGGTGCTGAGCAGTTTGCCAATTTCTTCTTCTGAGTATGTGCCAAAGGTTGACCATGTGGCATTGTTTTTTGGTTCAGTGGCTGCTAGGCACTGGGGTTTGGAGTAGAGGCTTGCGTCAATGAGGAGATCGCTCTTTATGTTGTCAGTTTTTTGGGTAAAGAAAGCAGCGAAGTCTTCACAGGAGGGTGCCTCACGCGCAGTGTTGAGTGGTTGGGGTTGATCCTTGGATTGTGATCTGATTAGCTCAAACAGTTTTCTCGGGCGGTTTCTCGGGCGGTCTACCCAATGCACTCACCATCCCCCTAAAATCCCCCAGAGGCCGCCAGATGGGGATTGCTATGCAGGCTGCTACACAACATGTTCCAACACCAGGCCCACTCATACGGGTTGTTGCATAAAATATGGTTCACTTTGGGAATGGAACGTATTCACGCCACGCTCACACACTCCACGGCTGCTTACCAGAAGGTATGGCTTCCATTACTGTCTCTGCTATCCAAAGAATTTAACGAGGACACGTGCCCTAGATACCTTCGCATATTGCGACTCACAGCGACCACACATGACCCCCCCGAGCTTATCTGGGTGATTGCATCCTCTACTACATGACCACAGCTATGTTAGTTTCACGGGTCTGGTACACTGGGTGGGGTGGGAATGGGGAGGGGGGATTGGGTGGGACTTTTGGTTATGTTTTTTACCTATGCAATTTCATTACCTCATTACAAGGGACATTTGCAAGCCAGGCACTACACCATTGTTATGTCGATTACCACCGGCCTTCTATCTGCTTTACAGAATTTATGTACCTATTTGCTTTGGTGGCTTCTCCTGTCTGATCTGCCTCCTTTATACTGTAATATCTACTGTTACTTTTGAAACCAATAAAACAAATTAAACATTAAAAATGTTCTTTCTAGGACAGCTGGGGGCATCACAGGATCTGGCCAATACTACCCAACACTTCCCCCAAAAATGGGAAGGCCTATCAGCTTCGCATGTGTCCTGCAAGTGCTAAAAAGCTCTTCCAACACCTCCTCTGGAGCAAGTAATAGTGGCCAAGAAGATATATGAATTGAAGAATTTACCATTCTCACGAAGATCCCACTTCTTTTCTCTCCCCTACAGCATCCATAAAGAGGTTTTTTGCAATGGAAAACAGAATATTTCTCTCACTGCAGTATAATGGTCATCAAGAAGCCCGCCTATTCAAACGCTATTGCTATCCCAATATGATATAGAGATCCCGGGGTAACAGGGGCATGCAGAGGTTTCACCTGGAGGCCTTTAGTCTGTTCCTCGTTCTCTGTGCCAATGGTGAGGTGACCTCTGCATCATACTCTAGGGTCCAACCACACCCTGGTGCGCTCCTTAGTATTCCTCCTCTTGAGTCGGGGTACTGAGGTAAAGATGATGGCTTGTGTGTGTTGTCTTGAGCTGTAGTGTTTTTCAGAATTTTGCACAATCATAATTTTGAGGCCTTGACTAGACACACCTAGCCCCACGTCCCCCCCCCCCCCCGCCCCCACGCCCACCCACACACACACACACAAAACCCACAAATATATACATGGGCTATTATTCAGCCTCCTTCACTTGTCTATTTCAAGTGTCATTGACATTTATTTTGCGTACAACCACCACCAACTTACAGCATGGGACAATGGGTCAACCCACATCATCCACTGGACTATTTTGTACTGTGAAGTACTGCATTTGCTCACTCAAGTGCACAGCTACCTGAAAAGAAGTGCAATTAATTAAGTGCCAGGTATTGAGTGCCTGGGCTGCTGGACTAAGCCCTTATTTCAATATTTTTGCTGCTTGGATAGTTTATTTTTCTTACTGCATTTTGTCTGAAAAATACGTATTTTTAAAAAGTGTAGACGTCTGCCAAGCGCTGGTGTGAAATGGCTTCCTCTTAAGGCTTCTATAAAGGCGGGGACCATGTGTCGTCTCGCAGGAGATTTCTCCCTTTTTGTTATTGTTATATTACATTTATATCGCCAAATCACCTACAGGTCTCGAGGCGCTGATGTTATAGCTGTAATGAGACCTATGTTATCTTTTCCGGTCTGTGATTCCCGGTCTCCTCCAATATAGACCGTCAAATCTTGAGATTTTCTCAGCTTGGAGGAGTGCATTGCGTCAACAGGTTCTTTCGACGCCGAGTAGAGTTCATTTCGAGGTCGGTTCTCGGTTTCGATTCAGATTTTGCGCCAGTTGTTCCTCTGGTAGTGAAGTTAGACTTCACAGTCATGCTTGCACTTTTGAGTTTGCCATCTGCACGAGGGGGCTTTGCTCACTGGAGCAAACACTTCCTTGACATTCTTACATTTCGCCATCGCTGCCTGTTCCATTTGTGTTTGCCTCCTCACAGACCTTGGCAATGTACTGGAGTAATCGGTCCATTGGCCTACGAGCTTTTAGTTAAGAACAATTTGTCAGGATCGAGAGCTGCATTACCCGGGCTGGAACAGATCCTCTTCCCATAGGTCAAATACCGTGAAGGGAAGTCGTTAGTCCTCGTTTCAGCATCGGGCAAATTATTTACACTGAACACGGACATTCATCAGGCCACCGAGAGAGGCACAAATTACAAACCCGATTCTTACCCGAACCTGCCAACATCGTAAAGCGGCAAGGACAGTAACGAAAAGGAGTGTATTTCTAGAATAAGATTAAGAGCTACATTTAAAAAGAAAAAAAACGTTATTTGTATTCTTTCATTAGTGCATTAAGTAGGTCATCACTTGAAGCGAGAACATGGACAGAGGATGCGATGAAGTGCTACCCAGCTCCCCACTTAATCCGGGGAATAAGTAAAAGTAGGGTGAGAATGTGTGTGCTGATGCACTGTGGGGTGCTCACTCTGGAAACCAAGACTTGAGAGAAACGTAAGGTGCAGTATTCCAAACTCAACACTAGAGGACAGGAGAATGCAGCGTATAACCGGCTAGGCTGAAACCTTCAGCATTATTATATCAGGTTAAATGCTCTCTTCTCTGCATTCGCTTGTCAAACCCGGATCCAATCTATGCAACCCCTAACCGCTGCTTCAAGATGTATGGCTTAACAGTGTATAGTTTAACAAGTGCAGACAATCTGTCCTCGACTCAAAGCACCCTTGTTCCCATAACTTCTGGAAACAGTGCCCCCATGCCCATTAACCCCTCACTACATATATCCGGGGGGCAGTGTCAGCTGTGAACATAACGTGCAATACCACTTCTCTCAAAGAGACCTGATCTTTACCATGCGAAAAAAGACACGCTTGGGACCAGAGAGGATCCAAAATCCTAGCTGGTGGGGGTAGCGTGTTGTAGAAGAGTGCATATAATATGGGACAGTACAAACAATCCACAGGGAGCATACAGATTCACCATCTGAAGCACCAAAGCTCATTGTCCACTTACATCCTTCTGAGGCTGCATGATAAACTAAGATGACAGCGTACCTAAAGATTCAAGAAACTCCTGGATTACCACTAATGTTACAAAACAAGCCACATGTCCGAGAGCATTTGTAACACTGCCTCTTCCTCACGCCTTAAGAACTAGAGGTATCTTAATATTCAATAGGGCTCGTTCTTATAATACAAGTGCCAAGCTGCTGGCTTTGCAAATGCTTGTCTGGAAAGTATATACATTTTTTAATGAAAAAGAAAAAAACCAATTTAAAAATACTGGAGGAAAAGCAAACCATCTCAAAGCTTTACGTTGAAATCATCGTTTTCAATCTTTGTAAATGGCATGGTTTATTTTTTCAATACTTTTCACTCCGGAAAGTCTAAACACAATTTAAAAACAATAATAGTGCAGTAGAATGTAAAAAGAAATGCTTGCCAAGGTCTAATCCACTTCCCACAGGGTTAAAAATGTGTTCTCCGTTGTAGCTCATGGAGCAGCATAATGGGTCTCCCGGAGAAGTATCATGCTAAGTGCACTTTATGCCTCAGACACCAGTTGAGTGCAGCAGAATATACACTTTCCCCAGCGCCATAAGTATCTTTGTGAGCCAAACCATGTGGTTAATGTAATATGTGAAAAGTAGAAGACAAAACAAAAACAACTCGAGGTATGTTCTTCAGTAATACCCTAGCAAAATGAAAAACAATCCTGTTTGCTGTGCTTTTACAGGCAAGTTACTAGGGTGAGAAGCGATACAGTGCGTGTGGAGGGTATCGAAGGTGAGAAAGCAGCGTACAAAGGAGAGAGCTAGGAAGCTCATGCACTCATGGAGTGCTGAATGGAAAATTTAAAAAAAGTCGTTCCCTAAATGTGAGCAGTGGAAGGATACAAGCCAGCCAATCAAAAGAATTTTATGGAGCTCGTGCTCCAGGGAGGAATCAACACAAACGTCTCGGCAATGACTCTCAACATCCTGTGATTCTGGGTAAAAAAACGTAATCTCCCCGAGCCAATAAAAAAAAAAAAATTATAATAATTGTGTTTTTGTATAACGTAACTGCTGCTAATGTAAAGCACGCTGATACCTTCGGGTCAAGTTTGCGCTATATAAAACACCAGGAAAAAAATAAGTGACATCAGCCAATGTTAAGTAACAGGTGGGGTGCTGTAAGACTACTCAAGTCACGATAGTTCTTTCACAACCAGACAGCCTCTACTGTCGGTGGCAGAGACCTAAAAGATGCCTCCCTGTAACCACTAGACAATGTTCTCCTCTAGGACTCTATAGCAATTGTTGAGGTTAGGAACGCTATCCTCCAGGCTGAGCGCCAAATTGACGACGAAAACGAAGTTTCTCAGTTGAAGTTCATATATTTTTATTCAGTTCATCAAATATGGTTCAAATCAGTTGATTTTGTAAGATTACATGATTATCCTTGCCAACATAATCTCCTTCTTATGTAGCAATGGTTTTAAGCAATAATCCACTTTGTCATAACACCCAATGCATTTCGGGTCAAAGGAAACATGACCCTTCGTCAGGGGTCTGCAAATGAAAATCAAACAGGACCAAATTAATCACCCTCGATAATCCACAACTACTAATAATGGCGCATCAATCATTTTGCCGGAGACGTAGGAAGGGAGAGGAAGATCGAATATTGTGGTTATTAGCAGCGTACCCTAGAAGGAGGAACGTGCAGTAAGGAGACTGAGAGTGAGTTTTTGAGCAGCAGGGGATAATCGCGTTTCGCCGACTGAATAGTTAACAGGAGACGGATTTAGCTCACAGCAGTTGGAAATATCATGAATGTCAGGGGGAGTGGCCCTCGTTTTCTAGTTGTTGCCCCTGACGAAGGGACCCCACAGTAGTCACGAAATGCATTGGGCGAATGACAACATAAAACAAAGAGTTTATTGTTTTCTTTATTGAAAAAGTTGTATTGTATTGTTCTAATAATGGATTTTTATGAAAGTATGTCTGAAAAACTATAATACATTGTTTTTGATGGATTGTGTATTAACATGAATAAATTGCATTAGTAGAAAGCATAAAAATTGTTAGATCATTAGAAATCACTTTAGTTGTGCGCAGCTAAGTCTGAGTTAACAGTTGTGTTGACCAACCACATTTTCACGTTTAATTTTACGAGTATTTGGGTATACTCTATTAGGTGCAGCACACAGATCAAAATAATTGGTTGATGTATGTTTAATTTTGAAAAAATACGGTGTGCTCAGAACACATTAGTTTGACTCGTGTCACTAATCTGGCCATCATGAAGAAAAGAGGACCCTTGGGGAGAAAGTTGATGATCGTTCAGGGAACACGGGGTAAATGGCATTTAATGCAAAGACCAATATCTGGTGGAAAACCACCAGTTTACCGGGTGCACAGCTAGAACTACTGTAGATTTTGATGTATGATTTTGATTACGTAAGGGTGTGCAAAGACGGACTAATCATTTAATTTAATGCTTAGACACCAGCAAGCTGTAGAACTGAATTTTTCGATATCAGACATAATTTAAAACTAAATGACGATAATCAAAAAACCTTCAGACTAACAAGTGGTTTGGTTATTGCACTACTAAAGGATATAAAACAGGAGCCTAGTTAAATCAGCTCATGATTCTGATGCACAAGTGTCCCTTCTTCTCAGGTAACATGATCACTACAAATAAAGAAGTTATCCAAGTGATGAAAATCCACAAAAAAAATGAAGAAATCAAATCCCGTCATTCAATAAGAGCCATACAGCGGCACACTGCGGAGGCCTGCAGCATCAGATGTCACTGGTTTTAAAGTCCTCATATTTTGATGCTGCTGGTATCTTTTTCTTTCTTAAAACATCGGTCTCCAACATCTTTTAGGTTTTCAATCTGGTATATTTATTTGCTACAAAACTCGGTAGTGGAAACAGTCTCAGCATGGACTGTCAGGAGCATCTCCCCTAATGTATTCAGACTCTGCCCGTCGTCAACACCCAACAAAGGTTTGTCATGAAGATTTACTTCTTATGCTTTTCCCGAGCCCAAACACAAGATGGGGAATAATTCACATGATGTGAATCTAGAATCCGTGCACACTGCAAAAGCACAGCTTTACAAATACCTCGAAGTTTCCTTCGCTAAAGGACGAAACCTTCTGAAATATTATTGGCCACAAGATTCAGTGAAGGAGGAGCAGTTCTAAAGTAAAAACACAGGATATAGTCTGATCTGGCTATGAAAACTCACACCACAGAGAATGCACTACATCAAGTCAGGCAATACCACCGGAATCAAATTCTGAGCACTCATACATTACAAGCATTGGCAAAGCCGGAAGGTTTCACCTTTACCCAATTGCTTTGGGAATAGTTTACTTTATACAAATGCATATTTAACGTAAGTAAAGACTCTGAATTTGCTAACATTTGTAAACACTTTGCTATAGGGTACTTTTGTACAGTAATTAGTATTGGCAAAGCCAAGTGGTCTCAACTGGAACGGCTGAGCTACTGGGGTTTCCAATGCTTGTATGGGGTATGTGAGATGAATTACATTTAAGGGTCCTTGGGAGTTCGGATTGCTGGAGCATTTTCATAATGTAGCACGAGTGAGCTCTGGAATTGAGGCTGAAGGCAGTGTGAGGAAGTGGGCCAGAACAGTGTTCAAATGACGTACACATTCAATGCTTGGCCCCTCTCCAGTGCACACATAGTGATGATCCTCACATATGTACTATTTACAATGACCAAATCGAATTATTTAAAAAAAATCATTGTTATTACTCATTTATATCAAACTGCTAAGAAGCACTCAAAGCAAATAGGTCTAGTTTGGATTGGGTGATGAGTGGATGCAATAGCAAAAAACTCAGAAAGAGGCATCTAAATGTTGATCGGGCAACAAGTTGTGTAAAACAGAATTGTTGATCACACATTTCAAGCCATTCCCTTAGTTAGGGCATGCCCTTTTTAGAGATCCATATCCCTCCTCCCTCCAAACCTTTTCACCTCACTTAAACCACTGTGGATCACAGTAGACTTTCGCCTACAGGGAATTAAAATCGGTCTAGTGATTGAACTCTAAAAATTGAGATGTTTTAATACTGTGGAGTCCTTGAAAGTCAAATCTAAACCATGTGGAGCCATGAGAAGTTAATCAAAAAGTTGTACAGGTCATTTTCTCCCTGGTGAAGCAGATCCAAATATACTCCGCTTCTCCGGGGAGTTAGGGAAAAATTGAGAAACACAGGAGACCGCAAGGTGAAGCATATAGTGGGTAGGGTGGCAGAAGCAATAAGGAGAGTGGGACGTAATCACAGAGGATGGGGTGGTGATGGGAAGCAACAGAAGAGAGTGCCAGAATCAACAAGGTGGAAGCAACACATGGTGAAACAGAGTAATGCTACATACAGAGGGGAGCAAAAGTTAATAGGTGAGAACAACAGAAGGAGGCAGAGAAGTACGCAGACAAAAAATAGCACAACACGGATCAAGAGGGAGGGGAAGACAAGCAGATTAGGGAGACAGTTAGATCACACATGCACTCTAACGGAGTGCCTAAACAAAAAGAAAAAAAATAGATACCAAAAAATGAGCAGCAGAAGGACACAAGCATTGCATTCATGCTCCAGGGGGAGGGACATACAAGCCAAAAAGGAAAGACCACCCAAGTTAACCAATAAGGATCAAGTAAATGATTGAAAATGAAGACAATCAATGGGAGGCAACGGGCGGTCTCCAACCCACTGTAAGATAGAGCAAAATTGTGGGAGGTAATGACAGAACTAGGCGTCCCAAAAGACATCTTTGCAATTTTAATTAAACTACACCATAACAACTTCGCAAGGGTCAGGTGTGGGAGAATTGGAAAACTGACTGAAAGATTCCCCGTTCGCAGAGGGGTGAGGCAGGGTTGTGTGCTTGCTCCCACCCTGTTTTGCCTCTTTGTGAACAGGGTAATCTCACACCTGACTGGGATCCCGAACACCGACGCCCCAAAATTGACTGGCAGCAGGGTGCCCGCCATTATGTTTGCGGACGACACCCTGCTGCTATCTAAAACCCCGATGGGCATACAGAGGGTGCTCGATGGCTTCCAGGACTTCTGCACAGGAAGAGGCCTCGAAATTAACCCCCAAAAAACTAAATTTATGATTTTAAATCCCAAGACCCCAAAACGCCCAAATCCCCTACTTGGTTCTGTGCGTATGGAAAGGGGAAACACCATAGAGTATTTGGGGTTAACACTAAACCAACACTTGACGTGGGGGGCCCACCAGACATGGTGGGCCAACATGAGGCTAGCCCAGAAGGCGGGGGGCATTATGAGAATTGCGTCAAAGTCAACTTTTCGCCCTTTGTCCCCCGCTATCCATATTTACAAAATGCAGGCTTGGGGCGGTGTTACCTATGGGGGGGGGGGGAGGTGGGGGGGAGTTGTGGGGCCACACGTCATCCTCCAATCTTCAGGTGACGGAAAATAAATTTATAAGACAGCTTACTGCCCTACCACCAAGCACCCCACTCCTGCCCCTGAGACTGGATTTGGCTTTGAGGCCCATCAGAGAGGAACTAGGGCTAAAGCCTATAACATTCTGGCGCCGCATTTGGAGCAGCCAGGATCTTGTCTCCTATCGATCTGAGCTGCTGGAATTTCGAACTCTACCGAACGCTGCCAAGATACCTTGGCTAAATTACATCAGGACAACATGTGAGACCCTCGGATTACCAGATCTGTGGTTACACCCAGAAAGTACAAGTGTCAGGATTTCAAGGAAAGCACTCTCCAGAGTATACTACGAAAAAATGCTTACCCGAGACCTGGCCAGTGCTGGAGAGTGTTCTCTGACACATGTTTTTACTGTAATCAAAGATTTATATAATTTTGAAAGTGTCTTGGGTGTAATGGCCCCTGTTTTAACAAGGAAACTTTTCTTACAATGGAGGTATGGGACTCTCCCTCTAAAGACTTTCACTAAAGCGTGGGCAGGAGAGTCGCCAACTGAGCTATGCCCTGCTTGTGCTCACACTAAAGAGAGTGAAGTTCATGTCCTCTTCTTCTGTCCAGCCTATCTCAAAAGCAGACGATATTGGTTGCTCCCACTATTGAGAAACTTGGGATTCAGAACTTTTCTTCCTGCATTTAGAGTTTTAAAAACAGACTTATCCCCGTCAATTGTGTTTGCCCTGGCCACATTTTTAACTGCAATGTGGTATACCAGAACCAGACATGTAAAGATGGCAGGGGACCACTGAAAATCTCTCGTTTCTGATACACTGTTACCCTTGTTTTAACTTATTTTAACAAAATCTTTTTTAATGATGATTAACTGTTGTATATCTTTTATGATCAAATTGTTTGAAATAAAGATTTGAAATTTGAAAAAGAAAAAAATTGGCTACCAAAAAATGAGCAGCAGGACACAAGCATTGCATTCATGCTCCAGGGGGAGGGACATACAAGCCAAAAAGGAAAGACCACCCAAGTTAACCAATAAGGATTAAGTAAATGATTGAAAATGAAGACAATCAATGGGAGGCAACGGGCGGTCTCCAACCCACTGTAAGATAAACAATACATCTCGCAACACAGAGCATGCGCGGTCTAGTAGGGAAACTTAAAAAAGTAGTACGATGGTTGACAAAAACTCAGAAAATGACAGCTATACATGTCACTTTGTCAAACTAGCTAGATAATCCTGAACAGAAAGACAGGATTATCGATAAACCTACTCTTGCTTTTAACATCGTACAAAACCTTTGCAACATGCTTTGCCCCATGGAGTTGAAAGACCGGAGTATGAAGTAACAGTTTCTTCAGACAAATTGCTTATATCAAGTTTAAAAATTGGAGTTCGGCACACTTGAGAGGACACTAAGAATTGGGGGTTCATTGGGCATTAGCCATTGAATTTGAAAACGGTTTTTCAATGTTCTCCTACTATGGCTCTGCACAGTGGGCCAAGTACAACCCTTTCGGATTCTCAGGATAGCAGGGGGGAGGAGCGGTGAGGGGAGCAAGAACTCAGAATTTACCAAACAACCAGACAATATAACGTCCAGCCCAGAGTTACATTTTTATGGAAAAAGAAGGTACTTTAATTGTACAACAAAACTAAATCCCACCTAAATCTAAGACCATAGTACCGGGTTGTAATGAGTTGCATCTCATAAGACCTTACACCCATGTTCTCCCTAGAGCCACAAATCTTCCACATATCGTCAAATTTCTGTCTCTACAGTTCCCAATATTATATAGGTTTAGGCACTAAACTTAAAGCAGTCTTACTTTTGTTAAAGCAACTCCGGTTGGTGTATTTTTCAACCCTTGTTTAAAAAAAGTGTTAAGTGGCATAGCAGTCTTGCCGACGCGAGTCAGTCTTTGTCCGCGTATGTAGCCTAATCCACGTATTTATACGCTCTTAACCTACGCAGCAGTTCAGGCTGTACAGCAGGTGGAGTAAGAAATCCCACCCTTACCACACGGTCCTTTCTTGCGGGGGTTCAGCAGCAGCCATGTTCAGATTTCAAGGAGTAGACTCCCTGGGCTAGTCTACGCAGTCACACCAATCTTCAGCAGCTTTCGTGGCTGCCTGCAGAAAGGGGAATGCACGTAGAAGTTGTGGCCTCTTGGAGTTTCTCACAATGCTTTTTATACAGACTAGAAGTGTACCACCATCAATAACAGCATATTAATAAAGAATCCTCATTCAAATTCCACAGTGTGCCCTGTTCCCAACCTTTTTGTTCTTATTTTTACACCTATAAGAACAATATGTTTGCAGCCTAGACAGCCATGGTGTTTGGTCCATACAAAATTGGCTTCTTCAGGGTACATATAGCTTCAACATCAAACACCATGAAGAAAGAGCAACTTGTAGTCCAAGTGACAAAGTTTCACGATCACAATCAGTCTAAAAACAGCACCACTCTTAAACCCACCGGGATCACTGTGTGGGTAAATAGTTTCAAACCGACCAGTTACCCACACCTATAACATCTAGGGATATGCATTCTTTTTGTGGCGTCCAACAATTTGTTGCTGCAGCACTTGGGGGACCAAGTACAGTCCTTTCCTCTGAGAAGGCTGGTTTCTAGGTTGATTAGTTAGATCCCTGCCTGATTACACAACAGCTGTTAGAGAACGCTGATGCTCTACCCTTCTTCGTAAAGAACAACTTGGGAATGAAACAAAGAAGGGTGGTTTGCATCCCACTAGTATATGTACAATTTCCAGAAAAGGCATGTAAATCTACTCTAGGGTTTAACAACCAGTTTGGGTTGGTTTTTCTTCAAATGTAATTTCCAGGATGCTCTAAAGTCAGCCTTTGTTGAGAGTGATGTTTCTAACAACTGAAAGCAATAGATTCAATACCAAGCTAAATTAGCCAAAACATGGGCAAAGTGAAGTGTGACATCTCTGCGCCTGGCCAACATCAAACTTTTTATAAAGCAATAATCAGAAACACAACGGGTACGGCCTGTCTAGAAACATCCTTACCTTGAACAGAATAGACTCTAAAGTCCCACCTATTACCCCCCTACCCATCTATGGCTGTGCTCAGGCAGTCCTTTACTAACAAAAACTGAATTGAATTTGTAAAGGAGCACTGTCTCCATCCTACTCGCTCCAGTGTCTGGTTCGCCACCCTCCTGCCTCATGAATGTGGGGAATACACTTCCTCTGTCCTGGGAAGCTAGCTTCATCGAACTCCAGGTTGTGCAAGATCCTACAGGCCATCTTGCTCAGAATCACAACACAAATTCTACTACATTACATGTACTACGCAAACAATGTCACACGTGCACGCAACATGCACAGGGGAAGTCAGAACAAGGTTTTAAGTTTCACATAACAGCTCCACTTCGTAAGAAATGGATCTCTCATTGACAAAGACGTAAAGGTCTAGTCACACTACAAGTTTGCAAACACTAAGATGACATCACCACTTTACAGTACAAGAGCACACTTGGTACTCCCCTAAAGGTAAAAGAACAGGTTCCGAATGTCATATTGTCGGGTATAAACTCTGGCCTCTACGTACATGCTAGTTTACCCTAACACCAGGACCAAACATCCATCCAAAAAAACAAATACATGCCACCCCGCCCACCTCATAGAAAATCTTCAACTTTGATGACGATACTTTTAGCAGCACACTACATGTACTTATCAGGCATGACTATCAGACATCACAATTTGTTGGTCCACACTAGGGCTAATTCGTCTCACTTGATTAGCGCCAGCACTGAAGAAAGCTTTCATCGTCATTCTAATAGGATGCATAAACGCTTGCAGTGATGGGCACACTGCGTAATGAACAGAGTATGCAAGTATCTAGTTTTCTGCTTACTCTGGTACAGAGAATCATTTATCCACCAGCCTTGATAAGTGCAGGTATCTAAGCCACATTGTGTGAAACACGTAAAAAGCGACCACTGCTGAAATCAATCACTGACTTGCCTTAAGGTTTATCAAACCTGTACATATCAAATTTGTAGATATCAACTTTAAGTACAGGATTGAGTCTTTTGTATGTTCTCTCAATATAAATCGGAAAATAGATACCTCTGTAACCCAAGTACATTCAATCAACTATTAAACGTTGATGAATAGACCCTAGATCAGAGGTCTTCAAACTGTAGGCCGTGGCGGGGGCGTGGTTTAGCCACGCAGGAAGATGGCCGCCTGAGGATCGAGCTCCGTCGTGGGACGGACCCCTGACGGGCTACTATCCCGTATTTGGACTGCCGGACTTACATTTACATGCCTCACTGTCGTCGGAAGGCATGCAGACTGTATTGGTGGTTCCATTCCTGTCCGTGAGGCGCTGTTTCGTCGTCCTTCATTGCCGGTGAGTTGACCGCCCGTTCTGCTGCTGCGCTCTGGATATGCGAGTCGTCTGAGGCCGCACCTCCTTGCACTGCAGGGCCGCGCCTTTTCATACTACAGGGCCGCGCCTCCTCACGCTTGCAAGGCCGCGCCTCCACAAGTTCTGCGAATGTATCTGCCCTGAAGTGCCTCTGAATACTGCCGAACGACAGGGTTCTTCTTTGTTCATCGGCAAGGTCTTCTCAATATCCCAAAAAAGAGGAGGAATACTAACAAAAAAAAACACAAAAAAAACGAGGGAACTAATATCCAAAATGTTGTTTTTCTTCTTACAGAGCCCCTCAACACAACGGAGCCTTACAGCTTCTGGGATTCTTGCCTCTCAACATACTGTAACTCTGCATGGCTTTTTCTGATAGAGGCAAATAATATTGTTAATCACCATATCACTCACACATTCTGCCATGGGCGGTCTTGTCTCTTCATGATTATTGGGCAGAGCAATTAACTTTATTGTTGGCAAAGGGCTTCTATTTTTCGGAGTGAACTCTTGTGCTATTCTTACATATATTTCAGCCCCCACTAACTTAAGCTTAATATTTTGTGACACGACCTTATAGGGAAAATGGTTCTGTCATATATATTGCCCTCATGAGATATTCTGTCACGGTATGCTTGTTTTTCCTTACCTCACAAGAGCATGCTCCCTCATTTTTTGTATGTTCTCATGCTCGCATTGCGCCTCTCTGACAGAGTTTCCTTCTTTATGCAGGAATTCCACGAATATCCTCATTTGTCAGGAGCATGATTTTTCTTGCCTTAATTAACTTCTTCTATGTATGTTATCATTGCCTCATGATGCTTTGAAGTATACAATGCTTTCTGTTAATATAACAAGCATGTATTTATGAAGGTGCCAGTTTTTTCCTATAATGCAGCTTAGGTGTTACACATTTTGTCAGATATGGGGTTGCAGTCTTTCATATGTTGCAACGCTTTTTGCTTCAAGCTTGTTGTTTTTTAGACATGTATCATTTATATGTACGTAATGAACACAAGGCCTAATGTTATGTGATATTGGATGTTGTTACTAACCCTTCTTTTATTGCAGGTCTTTACTTCACTTCTTGCAGTTTACATATGATTATTTGCTACACAAATAAATACTTGCTGATTTGATGGGGTATAATCCTCCTCAGTATGGCATTTAACTTTTGCTTTTTTCAGTGATATGCACGCAGCTTTCCGTCCCTGTGCTTCATATTGTGATACTCTTTCTGCCTCCTGTCATTTATTACGACGCTGCTCTCACTATTGCTTCATACAGAGCTCCCACATCAATCCGCTTCTGTAGAACACCTGCAAAGTGGAACGTGACAATGTCTAACCACAGGAATGGTAGTAAAATACCTAAACAACCAGTCTTCACTGAGGTTGTGAAACAATCTGTTAATTTATCAACGAAAGGGACCTTGTCTTCGCCACCACCTGCTGCCCAAGCTCTGCCGCCTCACGGTGACCAGGCATTATCAGATACCATGCAAAGAATATTGCAAGAGCTTTCTGGGGTCAATCGTCGATTGGAGGGGTTGGACATTACAATCACATCCTTAGCTGAAGAAACCAAATTGATTAGGGCAGACCTCACCACTTTTCATACAAGAATTGAATCTCTTGACTCTAAAATACTGGCTATGGAGAATAGTTTGGATTCAGTTCAAACTTCAGATCAAGATCTTCTCTTTCTCCACAGTAAAATCATTGATTTGGAAGACCGCAGTCGAAGAGACAATGTCCGTTTTTTTGGATTTCCGGAGAACATCGAAAGGAATGACATGAAACGGTTCCTCTATGATACTCTTCCACTAATGACTGGTACTTCTTTTGCTCCACCTCTTGAAATTCAACGCGCCCACAGACTTGGCCCTACACGTCCAGATCCCTCTGAGCGTCCGAGGCCAATTATTGCTTGTTTTCTTAGGCATGAACAAACTAGACAAATTTGATCAGCAGTCCACTCACGAGGAGGTCCCTTTCTCTTCCAAGGTCATACTATTCATATAGCTGCGGATTTTTCCAAAGAAACGAATGAACGACGAAAGGCATTCCTCTCAATGCGACCTCAATTACGTCAGCTCGACATCAAGTATGGTTCATTGAACCTGCACGCTTCCGTATTACCAGGAATGGAGAATCCAAGGAATTCTATGATCCTGCTCTTCTGCAACAATTCTTGGATGACATCACAACTCAAGACATGGAAACACACTCTTCTCAGTGTGATCAGTCTTAATCATCTTCTTCACCCTCCTCACATATGCCAATGCAACATCCACGCAATGTTAGTATTTCCAGGCAGAGGGGTAGAGATCTAAATAGTCTTCCTCGCTCTCAGGATGATAGGGTGTCAGCCCTGCACTCTGTTTCTACTCTCACTAAGATCCCGCAGAGAGACAAATCTAGATCGCCTCTTAAAACTCCTTCAGATGCTGACTGACTTCTTTATTGTTCAACTGTTTGTGTACTTTCTTAACTCTTCACTCATATCTTGTATTCAACTCCGTTTCCTTTTTCATGTTGCAATATCTGCTCTAATGTTATTGTGTAAATTTTAAACTGTACTATTTTTTCTTTTCTTTTAAAGAAAAGATACATGTTTTCCCAATCTTCAAATGTTAATTGCATGTTTCGGCATAGTGTTTAGCATTTTGCATGCTTTTTCTTCAATATTGGCTATCCCCTTGGAGGTATTAGTTTTATTTTGCATTGTATTTTATTCTTCGTTGTTATCTCAAAGATGGTAGTTATGTATATATACTTGTTTTACATGTTCTAATGTTCTTATTATATCTCCTCTTCCTCCTCTTCACACATAATATGTTCATTTCTTGTCATTAGATTCTTTGTCGTTTACAGGTTATAGATACTGTTATTACTTAATTGTTCTATGTGTTTGTAGGTAAGCTTTACCGTCTCCTTCATTTCTATATTTTAATCTTATTCTACATGTTTTTCTTTCTTTCTCATTTTCCTTCTCCCTCTTACCTTATATATTCTATCCTCACATTTCTTCTTTCTTCTTGTATTTTGTCTTTTATGCCTCTATAACTTTTTTTCATATTCTTTATGTTATATATTATGTCGATTTTCCTTATCAACACCTTTTGTCTTTATTTATTGCAGTACTTTCTTAATCTTTTATCATAGTTATATCATATTGTGGATGTCAATATTCTTATTTCATGACTTTATACTATGCAGTAATGTGTCAAGGTTTATTATGGTTAGTATAATGTTACTCTATATTTTTTGCTATCTTTCATATATTCCATATTATCCTTTATTCATTTGATCCAAATGCTTCTCTCCCCGGATGGGGTCCCGTCCCACGGCGTTGCTTTAGTGCGCCCAGACCCGTCTCAGTTTCTTCTTTATCTCCCTCTTATTTTTTCTCCACTTCTATCACATCCTTTTATTCTCTTTCTTTTTCTTCTTTTCCCTTTTTATCTCCCCCTTTTTTTTTGTTCCTCAGACTTTTACACACTTTGTCATCCAGAGTAACATCTTATCTTTTTTTCTCTGTATACTTATTTACTTTCTTTTTCTCTATTCTCAAATCTGTTCTTCAAATTCTTCTATTATGTTTCCTATTCGTCCTCGCTTAGTGATTTCCTGGAATGTTCATGGTCTCACCCATTATATTAAAAGAAAAAAGGTTCTCTCATATTTGCACTCTAAACATGTGGACATTGCTTTACTGCAGGAAACACACTTGGATGATATTGAATCTAGTAAATTCACTAGAGATTGGGTTGGAAAGGTTATTCATAGTAGTATTTCCAAACCTGATCCCACTAACCCTAATCCTGTTCGTAAATCTGGTGTAGCCATCATGTCTTTGAAATTGTGAAGGGAAGTCACTTCCCTTCACAATTTCAAAGACATGGTCTGACCCGGAGGGTCGCTATGTCTTTGTTAAATTGAAAATTGGACACTCTTTTCATTTGTCTCGGATCTGTATACGCTCCACTTGGTGCCAAGAAACACTTCAGAATGAATCGTCTTCTCACAGAAATCAATGCCTCTCAATTTCTCATTGGAGGGGATTGGAATTTGGCTCCAGATCCTGTCCTCGACAGAACAGGCTGCCTTGATAATGTCAATGCTTCAGATAGAGCCATTTTCCACGATGTTCTCGCCGACAATGGTCTCGTTGACCATTGGAGGCTTAGTCATCCACAAGATAAAGAGTACACATTCTTTTCTTCTGCCCATGGCACATTTTCCCGACTGGACTATTTCCTTCCCTCACAAAAGGCAGTTCAGTTGGTTACAGAGTCGAGAATTTTAGAAGCAGCCATATCCGATCAGTCCTGTTTTTTTGTCCCTCGATTCTAGACCTGGACGCAAACCATGGAGAATGAGCATAAACAACTATAAGACACCTGCAGGTAAACTTCTTTTACATTCACACCTCCAAGATTATCCCACTATTAATGAGGATTCAATTTCCTCTAAGAGGACGGTCTGGGCAGCAGCTAAGGCGACCATTAGGGGTCAATTAATGTGCGATGCTGCTCTTATTAACAAGAACAATGCCGCCAAACAAGCAGAATGTGAGCAAGACATTCAATGTTTGTCTCGCTTGTATATGTCAAATCCTACACTCCAGAATCGTAAGTTATTGGAACAGGCACAAATGTCTCTTAATAGTCTTTTTACTTCTAAGGCTGAATACGCTTTACAAAAAATGAAAGGGAGACATTACGAGCAGGGGGAAAAAGCTGGTCCGTTACAAGCTGCACAATTGCGACAGAGGGAGGCTGCTATGGCGATTCCAGCTATTAAATCCAGTCATGGCGACGTACTTACTAGACCACAAGAAATTGTTTAAGAATTTGCTTCCTTTTATAGGTCTCTTTATTCTCCATATACTCATATAGATAAACCTAATATGTCCAATTTTTTAGATAAGATACACCTTCCACCACTTTCGGATGACGGTAGAGCTTTACTTGATGGTATTATTACAAAAGATGAGATTTCTTCAGCTATAACTGCCTTACCGTACCATAAAGCTCCAGGAGACAATGATTTCCCTCCTGAATTTTATAAATGGACTGGTCAGAACATGATCGATACTTTACACGCCGCGTTTCAAAGCAATTATAGCGGTCTTACCAAAACCTGGTAAAGATCCCTTGTTATGTGGTAGTTATCGGCCTATATTTCTCGAATTCTGATTTTAAAATACTAGCTAGTATTCTTGCATCCCGTCTTCGTAAAGTTTTACCTTCCTTAATTCATAATTCACAAGTGGGTTTCGTTCCAGGTCGTTCATCTCGGAACCATCTCCGTAGTTTCTCATGCCTTGTGGTCAGCTAAACATCTCACGGAAGATGCATTACTTCTTTCCCTTGATGCTGAAAAAGCATTTGATCGCATTGAATGGGAATACCTTTTTACAGTCATGCAACGGTTCGGCCTGGGTGATCAATTTATAGACAAAGTACGTCTGCTCTATGATAGTCTATTAGCCCAAGTTAATTGTGGTGGTTTCTTATCTACCCCTTATCCTATTCGACGAGGCACTCGTCAAGGTTGCCCGCTTTCCCCTCTTCTTTTCCTCTTAGCGATGGAGCCTCTGGCTGCGGCAATACTACAATCTACAGAAGTTGTAGGCGTCCCTCGCTTCCAATTGGCCATTCTCAAATTTGTGTATATGCAGATGACATTCTTCTTACTCTTACCGACCTTCCCTGTTCTCTTCCCGCTCTCCTTCAAATTATCAACGATTTCTTTTCTTTCTCAGGTTACAAAATAAACTGGGATAAAAGTGAAGCGTTACCCATGTCAATTGGTACTACGGAGGCAGCAATATCTGGCTTTCCTTTTCATTGGCAACCATACCTAGGAATATTAATTAATAGAGGTTTGGACGATATGGTCACGGATAATTTGACTCCTTTATTCACGCAAATGCAAAGAGACTTTGATAAATGGAAAGCTCTGGGACTATCTCTTTGGGGATGAGTTCAGGCAGTTAAGATGGTTACTTTACCACGGTTTCTTTATGTTCTAGGTATGCTTCCTTTCCACATTCCCCTATCTACCCTTCGATCCATTGACTCCAAAATAAAACTTTTTGTTTGGGGTACGGTTAAACCACGACTTGCCTTGGCCAAATTGAAGGCCCATCAGCTACATGGGGGTTTAGGTCTTCCCTCCATTGAGCATTATTCACGTGCCCTTCATATATCTCAACTCACATCTTTCCTGCCCAAATCTAAAGATATAACACAATGGGTTCCACTTGAACGTCACCTTTTGGCTCAGGGTTTAGGTTTGTCCCTTTTAAACGGTACAGGGACTAGTACTTCTGATCCTAAAAACCCTATTTTATCTGCAATGCATAAATCTTGGCAGAGAGGTCATTGTATACTAAAATCTAATTCGCGGATTCACATTAAAGCTCCCTTATGGCTTAATTCAGCTATTCATATTGATGGCCGTACCTTGTCCTGGCCTTTATGGAAAGAGGCTGGCATCTATTCTATAGATCAACTTTTTCATGATGGAATCTTTAAATCTTTTTCTCAACTTTGTGAGGAATTTCATTTACCACTTACACAATCCTCCAAATATATTCAACTTCAACAATGTATCATAAAACACTAAGGCTCTCCACCAGAACTACTTTCAGTATCTCCCATTTTGTCTTATTTGCAGTTGTGGGGAACTCTTAAAGGAGTAACTTCTGGTCTTTATTAAACGTTTCTGCATCCTCTCTTCTCACAACCTCTCTCACAAGTTCTTCAGATGAAATGGCAATCCCGTTTATCAGTTGTATATTCCAATATTCAATGGGATCAAATTTTAGGAGGATTACATAAAGGTGTTCGGGAAGCTCATCTTAAATTCTGTGTCTTCAAAATTCTCCATGAATGGCATTGGTCTCCTGTTAAATTGCACCAAGCTAAGTTGTCACACACTTCTTGCTGGAGATGTTCTGCTTCTGGTTGCGACATTACACATATCATTTGCGAATGTCCTCGTACTAGATCCCTCTGGCTTTTTGTGAGAAACACATTGGCTTCTACAATGTCATTACCCTTATCTTTTACACCCGTCACCATTATTCTACACGATTTTTGAGGTTTCCTGAAATCACAAATTCGTCTTCTTCATACTGCTCTGGCCACGGCCAAAATTTGTATACTGCGTCACTGGAAATCTCCCTCCACTCCCTCTCAGGAAGAATGGTTGGTGGCAATGATGCAAACGGCTTTACACAAACGCACAATTTATAATCTACAAGATCAGGCTTCCATTTTTCTCCAAGTTTGGTCCCCTTTCTTGGAAACCACGGTAGACGACTCTACATCTACTCCTTCTCCTTCATATACTGTCTCTACTAATCCAATTCCCCCCATGGTTCCTTTTCTATTCCCTTACTATAGGTACCCTTCCCCCTCTCCTTTTACTAATTAATTCCTTATCCGCTACTGTTGCTCTGGTACTCTTCTTTTTTCTATTCTTTCTCCTTTCTTATCTCTTTCCTCTTCCTTTTCTTTACCTTTATTTCTATATTATGATTTACCTATTATTTTTTCCATTGCTACATTATATTGGATTATGGAATATATGTTCTTATTTATATCCTCATATTTGCTATATCCTATGTAAGTTTCATTGTCACCTATATTCTCATTAATTTACTATCATATTATTTTTGCTTTGCAATCATATTTATTTTTATCTGAAATTTCAATAACAAATTTCAACACAAACTGTAGGCCGTGACCCCCCTCCACCCCCCCCCCCCCCCCCGGGAGGGGGGGGGGGGATGAATGGGTTTCCAGGAGGGCACGAACCTCTCTGCAGATGCATGTAAATAAAGATGGCCTGGTTGTGCAGCGATATTTATTTGCTGCATTTTCAGGGTGTCTTCTTTTGTTCCGGAGAACAGTGAGAGCTAAATGTGCTGGCAGGGTCAAGGAGGTTGCTTAAAAAGAAAAAAAAAAGTTAGTGTTTTGTGTTTTCACACTAAAGGACTTACATTTGTAAAAGTTAAAGCTATTGGCGTCCTAAATTGTAATGTTTGTTTTTTTACTTTTTGGGTCTGTAGTGGAGCGATTATTTAAGGAAAAAAGTGCACGCGATACTATATTATTAGAATTAGTTAGGACGTTAAGGAGTTGGGGGGTGGAGAGCTACGAAAACAGGAAGAGGAGGAAGGCAGACAAAGGTTTAGGTGGAAAAAGATGAGGCATGAGGTGAGGTAGAAAAGAAAGATGAATTGAACATGCTACGGATGGAAAAGGCAAATAGAAATTGCAAAAGGTTATGGAAATCAGAAATGTGAGACTGTCGGTAGGTATGTCAGATGTACACTAGGAGAGCAACAGGGGAATACATGAACGAATGTGGGAAAAATGCAGATAGATTTCCATGCAGCATACTCCAGTACATGTGTGTTTCTCATAATGAACAACTACAAGAAGTCATCTTTAGTAGTCTACTGGCCTTTTAATGGCCCCACGTGGTTAGATTCAATGTCCCCACATAGTTTGCTCGTTAAAATCAAAATATATTCTTTTCCTTGTGGTTCTGTTTCAGTGGGGATACTTTGCTCATTTTTTATTATGTTCAGTGAATGGAGTGTTTCATGTGTCTGTTACTGTGCACTAAGAATATTGATACATTTTCTGAGAAACGTATATAGTGGATATATTTGTGACTCGTGGACAGTATTAACTGCATGTGCCGGCTAATTAGGTCTTTGAGTATTTGAATTTTTTTTTCTGAATGGTACCTAGGAGTGCCATTGTTTGGTGAAAGTACCAGTAACTACGGAGGCACAAGTATTATAAATATGGTTTATTTAGCTCTGTGATGGATTGTTTGTGGGGGGCCCTGTCCCCTGACTGTAGCCATGTCCCTCCCGTTCCCCCAATCCATACATAAAGTTTTGGAGGGGGGCCCGACATTAAAACATTTTGCTTTGGGGGGGGGGCTAAGAGGAAATACATTTGAAGACCTCTGCCCTAGAAACTCCAGCTTCCCAACCCTATTATCAGTATGTATTACTAAGAAACGGTACTAAAGCTGAATTTGATGCATGCCACACTTTTGTTTCAAATATACCTGCAAACAAGATCCCATATAACCCAGCTCATGTGTCAATCTGCCAACAACGTAGGAACGGAAAGCTTAAGTCAAAGTGGTCTGCAAAAGAGGTGCAATCAGAGATACATGTTCTGTCTTTATAGAGAACATCAAATTAAGTGTAGAGGACCAGCGGCTATAAAATCACAACAGTTAGAAATATTGCAAATGGTCTGCAACAAAGGTGTTTCAAAATCGTCAAACCACGCCCTTCGTGAAACACCGACAAAGAGCCTGCCAACAGTTTTAAATTAGCCTGGTTGTGGCAGGTAACGAGCACAATCACCTCTACACTGACTGCCAAGAGGCTCAACAATATTTACTCCTATCACCACTTTTAATAGTGCTTAGCGATAGACAGAAGCAAGATAACCCATATTGCACCAGTGCATAAAATTATTACAGCTCGCTTTCTAATGTACATTTTGAACTTCTAAAATAGCAGCTAAATCCTACCACCATAAAGCACAGTAAGTTCCTTTAAAGAAACTAAACCTACAGGATAAAAACACAACCAGAACGGAACAAGGCTAGTTATGTTAGATGCCAACACGTGTACGGGAGGAACTAAATTAGTTTCAATGCGGGGGGAGGAGCCTATCTATCAACCAAGATGGCTGCGTAGGAGCTCGGCTCTGCCGGCCTCTATCCCCAGCCACATTATCCTGAGGATTTTTTCAGGCCCTAGCCCTTTTCCCGCGTGCGGGCCCTCGACGTCGTCTGGCGGCAGAGTTACGGGGCCTGGCGGGGTGAGGCCTACCCTGCCGTCGGAGCCAGGGACTCGCCTGGAAGTGGCGGCCGCTCGGAGTGCAACAACATCGGGGGCCCACGATTGCCGGTCTGGTATCGGCCCAGGCACCCCGGCGGCTCTAGACGGCTTGCCTTGAATGGGAGAGAGATTGTGCCGCGCCCGGGGGGCCCAGAAGTTAGCGGATCTCGCCTGCCTGGTCCAGTGCTTTACTGGGTTTTTGTTGGCTGCCGGGGGCTGGGCCACTGGAGACTGCGGTGAACACAGCAGTGTTCCCTGTGGGGCTGGAAATCGGCAGACTGGTTGGTGGTTGACTCCTTTGCCAGGCAGGCACTACAAGACAGTAGGGATTGCCACTGGGTGTAGGAGACGTGGAAGGGAACACCCAGTGGGTATATTGAGTGGAGGCCGGGTTTGAGGTATATCGGCTACGTGCGCCTAGCCTACCCAGGGTGTGCATCGTGGGCGCTTGTGGAGACGTGGTTGAGGCTGTTCAGGTTTGGAGCCGCGACGCAGACATGGTTTCTGGGAGGCGCACTTATCCTCCGTGCTGAGTCTGGGGCCTGGGCAACTTGCCCAGCTGTGGCGGAGGTGGACATGTCTTGAGGAGTGGAGTGCCCGCGCTTCGTCTGTCTGGATCCTGCGGCTGGAGGACTGACACGAGCCGTCGGCCTTGCGGTCAGTGGCGGTGATACTGGCATTTGGCGATCCGCGCCCGGAGCGCTGGAGAAAGCGGCGGTCAAGGCGTTTGTCCCGCTTGCCTGTTGACCGGACTACCAGATATGGGACAGTGGAGGCTCCTGGAAAATTAAGATCGCTGTGGCAGAGGCTGGTGAGTGCTAGGGGAGTGTGGTCACCTTGTGAAAGTGTTACTACTTGAGGCACCCAGTTTAAAATCCGACGCAGGCCGGCAGGGGAGCCGGATGGCGACTAAAATGGATACTGACAGGTCCCAGCCCAGATCTTCGAAGGGGTCCAGAAATATCCAGTCCAACAGCCTGGACCGATATACCCTGCCCAAAGGGTCCCCAGCGGAAGCGAAGAAGACTCAGCCGGGGGGGAAGGATGCAACTGGTGGTCCCGCTGAACCAACACTAGCGGCTGTCAACTGAGTCTGGGAGTCCCTGGGCCAAAAGATGGAGGCCCTTGATAATAAACTGGATACGGTCACTATTGAGGTGGGGCTGATACGGACAGATCTCACGAAGGCGAGTGAGAAAGTTAAAATGCTGGAAATCAAGACGGCCAGCCTGATTGACGATGTGGCACTGCTGCAACAAGAGGTGCGGGACCTCAAGGTCTCCAGAGATTTGACGGATCGTAAGCTGGATGATTATGAAGGGAGGGCCAGGTGGAACAACATCCGCATTCTTGGTGTGCCGGAGAAATCAGAGGGCCAAATTCCGGATCTGTTCATCGAAGACATCGTCCTAAAACACCTCAAGCCCAAAGGACTGAGTAATTTCTTCACGATTGAACGTGCACACAGGGTTCCGGGGGGACATCCAAGACTTGGAGCCCCTCCCCGCCCTATGATTGCGAGGGTTCTGAACTTCCGTGGTCGAGATGCGATCCTACAGGCGGCTCATGCGGGGTCCCCACTGAGATATAAAAACGCAACCCTTTTCTTTTTTCTGGACTTCACTCAGATGGTGCAAAAGCAGAGCTTTTTGCCAGTGAAGAGGAAAATAAGAGACAAAGGAATAAAATATGGCAAGATGTTTCCGGCCCGCCTCCGAGTGGAACTCAATGGTAAGGCCTGGTTTTTCGATAATCCAGAGGTGGCGTCGGACTGGTTGGAAGGTCTACATTTGAACGAGGCGGAGAGTCGGGATCGAGGTGCAGCAGATGAACAATAGGACTACGGTCGAGAGTTTTTTTCCTCGGAATTATGATAGTAATGTGTGCAGTTATATTTGCAATCTGTTTACTTTTTTTCTTTGCATCGGGTGACTTAGCTATGACTTACTACCACAATGTCTTCCGGTAGACAGGGATTGGGGATAACTGCGCTAAGTTGGAATGTGAATGGACTCGGGGATAAAATCAGGAGGGGGGAAGGTTAATCAGCTTGTCAGGAGACATTCTCCGGATGTGGTGTTGTTGCAAGAGACACATCTGGTTGGTAACCGCTGCATGGCCTTACATAAGGGGGGGTACAAGCTTTTGGCTGATGCCGGATTCACCACGGGTTCCAGGGGGACAGGCATCCTGGTTAGGAACTCTTTCCCACTAACGATCCAGTCTACTTGGACAGATAATCGGGGCAGGTATATTGGTGTGCGATTTTCCGGACTTTGCTGGTGAGGCTATTGGTGATAGGGAGAGGGGGGGGATGGGGAAGGGGCGGAGACTTCAATGCTGTGGTAGACAGGCACCCGGCCAGTCTCCTGACGCCATCCCAGAGGTGGTAACCTGACTTTTTGGAAACAACGGGGCTCACGAATGGGTGGAGGCTGAGGAACCCAAGTGGGGTGCATTAAACGCACACGTCTGCTACACATCACACTCTCTCCAGAATAGATTACGTATTGATACCAGCGGCACAGGCGGCTTCGGTCCGAGAGGTGCGACACTTGGGAAGGGGGGTATCTGATCATTCTCCGATTTGGCTCAGGGTGGAGGTGGGACAGAGTGATGCTGGTAGAATTGCCCCCATAAATGTGTGGCATTTGAGAGACCCCGATACCAAGAAGGAGATTATGCAGTGCACGGAAAGATATTTTCATGAGAATGTGGGAATGGTTGATTCAGCGCAGTCTCTGTGGGAGGCGTACAAAACCGTTATTAGAGGGGAAGTTTTATCATTAGTCTCAGGGAAAAAGAAGAAAGGCAGCGCCGAGGTGGACAGGATGGAGACTGAGTGGACTAAGATGGAAAGAGTAGTGTCCCGAGAGGGGACTCCTGCGGGACTACACCGATTGAAACTCCTTCGGGACGAATATAAGTCCCTGACTAGGGAAAGGGCCAGAGCGCAGCATGCAGACACTCAGAGTAGGATATACGAACATGGTGACAGAGCCGGGAAATTGATCGCCTGGCTGGAAAAAGGGGAGTGGGTGTCTAGGTTGGTGCCAGAATTAAATAATGAGGGGGCGAGGCTTGGACGGCAAGCATGGCGGACGTAGCCTAGTTGAGCTCCGTCCCCGCCAGCCGATTATCCGCAGATATATCCTTCTCTTCCCCATCTCACTGCGGCCCCGAGGGCTGTACTTGCTGCGGGGGCCGCGGAGCTCACCTCGACTCGCTTTGGGACGGTTTGGAGCCGCTGGGAACGAGCAGAGGCAGACTGACGCGGAGCGGACTCGGCGAGCTCGAGTTTCGCGACCCGGAGTGACACCCTGAGGAGGCGGCCGGAGCTCGGTTGACAGGCGGCAGACCGGTGGCGGCTGGGGACTGCGCCTGGCCTTGTGCGTCTGGGAGAGGCATCAGCTCTCTATCGGAGGGCACTGGTCCCACTCAGCGGCCCTGCAGGAGGCGGCCGAGCAACGCGGCCCGCTTGGACAACGGACATCACGCAGGTGGAGCAGAACGGCCAGGCGAGTGCCCCTCTCCCTCTCTATGGGCCCTGTGTGGTGAGGTGCATGGTCCTGGAGCGGTGGTGACCCGGGGGACCCAACGGCAGCGCAGAGGCTTGAGTGGCAGAGGCAGACGGACGCGGAGCGGCCTGGGCGGCCTCAGAGAGCCGGGGAGCTCGAGTTTCGCAACCCAGAGTGACACCCTGCGGAGGCGGCCGGAGCTCGGTTGACGGGCGGCAGACCGGTGGCTGCTGGGGACCGCGCCTGGCATTGGGCGTCTGGGAGAGGCATCGGCTCTCTATCGGAGGGCACTGGTCCCACTCGGTGGCCCTGCAGGAGGCGGCCGAGCAACGCGGCACGCTTGGATGACGGACATCACGCAGGTGGAGCAGAACGGCCAGGCGAGTGCCCCTCTGTCTCTCTATGGGCCCTGTGTGGTGAGGTGCGTGGTCCTGGAGCGGTGGTGACCCGGGGGGCCCAGCGGCAGCGCAGAGGCCTGGAGTGGTAGCAGTGGACCGGGGCCTTGATTTTCACGACGCCCAGCAGTGCGTCAGTACAAGGGACCGGGGCCTGGCAGGAGGACATTGACCGCTTGCTATCATGGGACCGGACGAGCTCGGCAGCCAATACTGAGAGCCCCTGGGAAGTGAGGGGCCGAACACTCATTCCTCGTGGTAACGGACAGGGGGGCCTCCTGGGCAGCGGCGGGGCGATAAGCGCCACGCCAGATGCAGACAGGGGGTGGCTGAGTTCTGCTCGTGAGACAAGGAGACCCTGGTGGCACAGGCCGTGGATGGGCCTTGACCCAGAGTTGTGTCATCGGGGCCACTGGACATTGAGTTGGAGCGCCTGGCCTGACTATTCGGCAGTCAATTCGGACCGTGGTGGGGGGGGTCCGCCTGACTAGTGGCATCGTGAGTGGTGACCAGACGAGGGCCTGCTAGACTGCCCCAGATCTAAGTGCGGCTCAATCGTCATGACCCGAGGGGCAGGTGGAGGCGGAGGGGGCCCTAAGCAGGGACCCATAGACAAGTTCACAGGGGCGGGAGGTGGTGCGGGGGCCTCCGATGGATCCCAGGCGACCGGGCCAGACAATGCGGCCCTGATGGCGGCCATCACCCAGTCCCGAGACGCGTTGGACGCCAAAATTGGAGCAGTGGGATCAGACGTTACGCTCCTTCGCCAGGACCTGCGGAACGCGGTCTCCCGCATTACGGAAGCCGAGACTCGGATCTCTGGGGTGGAGGACGATGTGGTGACCCTCAAACGCAAAATGGCTGCCCTGGAATCCACACAAAAGGGCCTGGCGCTCCGGGTGGAGGACGCAGAAGGACGCGCCAGGCGCAACAACCTCCGCTTTGTTGGACTGCCGGAGGGCTGCGAGAAGGGAGACATAGAGGGCTTCCTGACACAGTGGCTTAGGGGCTGGGTTTCACCGGAGGCCCTCTCCAGTTGTTTTGTGATAGAAAGGGCGCACCGGGCCCTGGTGCAAAGACCGCCCGAAGGAGCGAGACCGCGACCGGTGATTGCGAAGCTACTCAATTATCATGACAGAGATGTAATCCTCAAACAGGCCAGAGCGAAAGAACTGCTGCGATAAGAAAATCACACGATCCTGATCTTTCCTGACTATACCCGCTTAGTACAACAGCAACGCCAGTCCTTCACAGCGGCCAAGGCGCGGTTGCGAGATCTGGAAATACAATATGCGCTTCTTTATCCAGCCCGCCTAAGAGTTATCTTCCAATCTCGCACCCACTTCTTTGATTCCCCGGAGGAAGTGTTTCGATGGACAGATGATATCAGACCTGTGAAGGCGCACACTCCCCCGGGACGGGACTCAGACTCTTCACACGATGACCCACAGACGCGATCCTCCCGACTCAAGGGCAATTGGAGGTCCCGATCCCGACAGCGGTCGGCGTCAAGCACAGCATCGGAGACTGCGACTGGTGCGGCCGGGAGACAGAAGAAGGGCACGTGAGGCCGCTCAGAGACATATTGCGGACAATTCGTCTTAATTCCCTCCATTTTGGGGAGCGCGCGTGGGGGTAGAGCGAGATGCCTGTGCCTTATGTGAGGCTGAAAATGCAGATGAGGGGCGATGGTGGATGGGGGAGGGGGGGGGGGGGGGGGCGCGGGGGGGGGGGTGAGTACATGGATGGGCGGGGGGGTTCCTTTCAGACGAGGGTGGGAGGGAATGAGTGTTGGGTGAGTTAATTGCAGTTATGGGGATCCATTGGTGGGGTGGGTTGTCAGTCATGTTGGAGGCAGAAGCCATGCTGCACCGCGACAGATACTTCATTGTTACTTGAGGTATGGGGGGGGTGCGGGGGGGAGTTTTGGGAAGTTGGTCGATGTTGGATGTGGGGGGGGGGGGGGAGACTGCATGGTTCGGATGCGATCGAGTTGGTGGTTGGAAGCACACACGGAGGTTATACGTCATGTATGTTGGCTGCGAAGGGATTATGATGTCCAGCCTGGATAGAGGGATCGCTGGGCCTGGGGCCACACTTCGGGCCATTAGTTGGAATGTGAGAGGGATGCTGGACAAAATCAAGCGGGGAGCGATCCTGAAACAGGCTAAGAGAGTGCGGGCGGATGTTGTCATGCTGCAGGAAACGCATCTTTTGGGGACTAAAACACTATGCCTCCAGCGCTTTGGTTATAGACAGGCTTTCCATGCAGGTTTTGCCAGGGGGTCCAGAGGTGTGGCCATTTTAGTACACCGCAGGGTCCCATACGTGCACTCCACTCACTGGCAGGACCCACAAGGTAGATACATTTTTATTCCGGGAACGCTTGGAGACGAAGATGTAGTGTTTGGTTGTGTGTACGCCCCACCCCCCTTGCAGTGGTCCCTGATCTTGGCAGTGTGGGCGACTATTCCAAATGTGTTGGCTGTCATAGGGGGCGACTGGAATGATGTGATTGATTTGACGCGCAACACATACAGGCCGGGGGGGGGGGGGGGGGGGGGGCGGTAGTATCCGGGCATACCAAGCTGCATGACCTGATCAGAAACCTGGGATGGGTGGACACATGGAGATACATACATGGCACACAGCGTGAATACACCTTCCTTTCGGCAGTGCATCATTCCTTCTCCAGGCTGGACTACATCTTTGTCCCCCAGGCAGCTCAGGGTAGGGTGGAGGCCGCAGATATATTGCCACGGGGGCTGTCGGACCATTCTCCGGTGGCGGTCACCCTGAGGTTGGACAGGAGGCAACAACAGTTTTGTTGGCGCCTGTCAGTGTGGCACCTACAGCTTCGAGATTACCAGGCCCACATGAGGAGAGCCATAGCGCAGTATTCGGCCGAAAATACTGGGACGGTGGCGACTAAGGCGACGCTCTGGGAAGCCATGAAGCCCACGTTGAGAGGCATAGATATAGCGTGGTGTGTGGCGGCCAAGAGACGGCGCAGGGAGACTCTTGCTCAGGCGGAGGTGGCCATACGGGATTTAGAGCAGCGTAGTAGCTCGGGTGGGGAAGACCGGGTGCTGGAGCAGCTACTGCTAGCGCAACAGTCCTACGCCTCGTTGCTACTTGATGAAGCGCGGCAGATGTGGCTGGCGACCCGGAGCAGGGTGTACCAATGGGGGGACAAATCTGGGACGATGTTGCACAGGCTGTGCCAGGGCCAGTTTCAAACCCAAACTCCCCCGAGAATACAAGATTAGACCGGCGTCCTGATAACCGATCCCAGGTCGCTCTCGGAAGGCTTTGCAGCCTACTATGCCGACCTATACTCCCCGCATGAATGCATTAGTGAGGATTTGATAGACAAATTTATAGCGGATTTACCGCCACGAGCACTATCAGATGAAGCCCGCTATATCCTAGATAAACCTTTGACTGAGGAAGAGCTGGGAACTGCCCTCGGGGAACTTAATACGGGGAAGGCCCCCAGCCCCAACGGCTTCCCTAGTGAAATCTTTAAGAAATGTTATCTTCAGTTAGGAACCCAGTACAGAGCGGTAGTGGAGGAGGCACGGGAACTGGGTTGCATGCCCCAGGACTGGAGACATGCTGAGGTGGTTGTCTTTCATAAACCCGGTCGGCCCCCCCGAGCAATACGCGTCGTATCGCCCAATTTCCTTACTGAACGTAGAGGCCAAGGTGTTAGCTAAGGCTCTGGCCAATAGATTGTTGCCATACATCTCCGATCTCGTACACCCGGACCAAGCCGGCTTTATGCCCAAGCGGGCAACGAGGCACAACATCAGGCGGGCTAACGTCGCGGTCGCAGCGATTCGGTCCTCTGGGGTGCAAGCGGCGCTCTTTTTGGCAGACATGGACAGGGCGTTAGACTCCCTCAGCTGGACATACCTCTTCTCCCTGCTGCGAGGCTGAACATTAGGGCCGGTTTTCATGTCCTATGTGAAATTGCTCTATACTAACCTTACAGCCTCGGTCCGGGTAGCGGGGGTGGCGTCCTCGACCTTTCCCATTCAGAGGGGCACCAGACAGGGCTGCCCCCTCTCGCCCTACTTATTTGCCCTGGATATGGAACCCCTGGCCGCCTGGGTCCGCATCGACGCGCAGATGAGGGGCTTTGAGTGGACAGGTGACTTGTCTACGTCATCCGCATAAAGTGCGATGCGGTCATTGTTTTTCCTCACGGACCTTAATAAGTTCGGGCCCCGCCTCATGCGCATTCTACAGATCTTTGGGGAGACATCGGGCCTGTACGTGAATCCGCGTAAATCCACTCTCTGGGTGTTGGGGAGGGGTCCGCCGGTCGGAAACTGGGCAGTAGAGCTTCAACAGGCCGCAGGAGGAATTAAATATCAAGGGGTGTTTCTTACAGAGATCCCAGCGGTTGCGTGGGAGCGCAAAGTGGCGCCGGTTTGGGAACAAACTCAGGCGGACATTAAGGTGTGGTCCCGTATGCCGTTGACCATCTATCTTCAAAATTAATTGTTGAAAACAGGGACCAAACACACTTATTTTAGTCCGGTCCGGTATATTTATTTATACCCTTCACTCATATTTTTTTGAAATAATTTTTTGGAAATGGCAGTGGAAGATAACTCTATACAGACAAATAACTACAAAAAACACTTATAAAGTTATTTCACAAAAACAAAAATTCACAATTTTACAAAAATAACAACCAATAAACATAAACAATACATCCAACATTAGATTGAAGTATTTAAGCAATGTAGAGAATCATTTTGAATACAATTACTGACATCCAAAATATAATTGCAAAGTTAAGCAATGTATGAAACAAATTTTCTTTATGTGAACAAGAATGCTATCACTACATTCACAGAGCAAAAAAGAGATATGTATCACTGTTTTTCAAAAAACATATTGGTTGATATAGTTCGCTCTTGTTGAAATAGCCGACGCGTTTCAAGTTTGGACTCTTAGTTTCCAAACCATCTTCAGGGCTTTGTATTAGTCTGTTGGGATGTAAAAAAACATGGTTTGTTTACAACCACTTCGCCTCCAATGTAGGAAAATCAACCGTTTGGATAAAAGTTTGTACCTGTGTGATACTCAGTTGTATTTGCTTTCTATCACTGGGCACAACTCTGTCCTTTAACTGTACAGCTGGGCGCTTGGCTCCAAGAATGACAGTCTGTGAAACAAACGACATTTAGTCGTTTATCACTTAATTTAAAATTAGGTTATGTATTATTTGAACAGGCGCTTATGAACAGAGAACAAAGACATTGCCTGCCCCTGGTGGAACGCAAGATAGCATGGCCTAAGGTATGGAAACGTTTTTTTAAAAACAATACTAGACAGTTCCTGTGTCCATGATTTTAAATTAAGTGATAAACGACTAAATGTCGTTTGTTTCACAGACTGTCATTCTTGGAGCCAAGCGCCCAGCTGTACAGTTAAAGGACAGAGTTGTGCCCAGTGATAGAAAGCAAATACAACTGAGTATCACACAGGTACAAACTTTTATCCAAACGGTTGATTTTCCTACATTGGAGGCGAAGTGGTTGTAAACAAACCATGTTTTTTTACATCCCAACAGACTAATACAAAGCCCTGAAGATGGTTTGGAAACTAAGAGTCCAAACTTGAAACGCGTCGGCTATTTCAACAAGAGCGAACTATATCAACCAATATGTTTTTTGAAAAACAGTGATACATATCTCTTTTTTGCTCTGTGAATGTAGTGATAGCATTCTTGTTCACATAAAGAAAATTTGTTTCATACATTGCTTAACTTTGCAATTATATTTTGGATGTCAGTAATTGTATTCAAAATGATTCTCTACATTGCTTAAATACTTCAATCTAATGTTGGATGTATTGTTTATGTTTATTGGTTGTTATTTTTGTAAAATTGTGAATTTTTGTTTTTGTGAAATAACTTTATAAGTGTTTTTTGTAGTTATTTGTCTGTATAGAGTTATCTTCCACTGCCATTTCCAAAAAATTATTTCAAAAAAATATGAGTGAAGGGTATAAATAAATATACCGGACCGGACTAAAATAAGTGTGTTTGGTCCCTGTTTTCAACAATTAATTTTGAAGAGGGGGCACCTTTTTGTTAAATACAAGTTTATACGACCCAGCCCCCCTTCAGCCCCACCAAGGGTCTACCTCCTTTTTGTGCGTTGACCATCTATGGCAGATCGGCCATATTTAAGATGGTAGCCCTTCCCAGGCTGCTGTATCAATTGCAGAACCATCAATACCCGATTCCGCCCTTGTGGTTTAAGCGCATACACACGGTCCTGGGACAGTTTCTCTGGGAGGGTGGCGCTGCGCACATGTTTGCAATCCACATACGCGGGGGGGGGGGGGGGCGGGGCTGGCGACCTCGGACGTGCTTTCCTATTACCAGGCGTCCCATCTTCTCGTCCTGAATGACTGGTGGTAGGGGGACAGGGGGGACCCTGCCTACGCACTGGAGAGACTACTAATGGAGCCACATACTCTACACACGCTGCTCCACGCGCCAAAGGTGCGCAGGGCCTTGCCGGCAGTGACACAGGTAGTCTTCGACGTCTGGCGGCGGGCGTTGCGGCGGATGGGTTGGTGGCAAACCTTGACCGAGGAGACTCTCCTCTGGCACAATGGCCGCCTCCCGGGCCTTGCTTTCCTGGCGGGATTCAAAGGATGGGATGCTATCGGCATCTCTCGACTGGGTGATGTTATGTCCGGGACAACGCTTAAATCGTTTCAGGAGTCGAGAGTGGAGTTTGACATGCCCAGCACGCAATTTTTTCGCTACTTGCAATTTCGCATTTGAGGGTCTGACTTCACTCCCTGAATTTAGCCCTCTGGAGGCCCGAGTCTTCATGGGGGAGTTGGATACGAAAAAAAATTCTCGCATATATCAATCCCTGATCATACATTGCTCCTCTGACTTGTGTTCCCTCAAGGAGAAATGGGAGGGGGACGTGGGGCTACTGGAGGAAGAGGATTGGAATGAGGCACTGGCGAGTTCCCGGAGCGCGGCCATCTCGATTCGGCTGATTCAATTTAAATACTTTCACAGGGTATACTACACGCGACAGAGGCTATGGAGGGCAGGACCCATTGCAACCCCAATGTGTACTCGGTGTGGGAATGAGGAAGGTACGTTCCTTCATACGGTGTGGAGTTGTGAGCGTCTAGAGAGGTTCTGCCGTGGTGTCTGGAGTGGTCTGGATGAGGCGCTCGGATGGGTGCTTCCGCGCACAACGTGCTTGGGTTTACTACATGTGGTGGAGGGAGTGGGGGGCAACTTGTACAAGATGCACCTATTATTACTGGGCTTAACGATAGACAAGCGCGACATAGCTAGGGCTTGGAAGGACCCGCAGCCCCCATCACTTCCCGCATGGAAGTGAGGCCTAGACTTCTGTATGGGGACTGAGAAGCCCATATTTCTAGCTCGTGGATGCCCTAGCAAACACTACAAGATATGGAAGAGGTGGGCCGACTACAGGAGACTTTGGCTGGAGCCCCCGATAGAGCAGGATCCGGATCCAGACGTATGAGTGAGTGCGATGACTGATTGGATGTGTGTGAATGGCTTGATCGACCGAATGCTGTGCGGGGGGGGCGGGGGGGACGGGTTGGGGGAACGGGTGGGGGGACTTGTTTCATGTGATTGCTCCTATTGTTTTGCTCACGAAAGTAACGACGGATTGGGTTATTGTATGACGTTATTGATTCCTGGCAGATACCTCTGGGGTACAGAGATCTGTGGCTATGTATATGATCTGTCAATAAAATCTGTTTTGAAAAAAAAAAAAAGAATTGAATAATGAGTGCCCGGGGATGACAGACCGGCAAATGATCGCAGATGAGCTCTCGGCCTATTACAGCTCGGTGTATACGTCCGCGGGTATCTATACGGAGGCAGACAGTGCGGCTATGATACAGGACATTCCTATGCCTTTTTTATCGGAGGATGAGAGGAAATACCTGGACTCCCCTCTCACGAGCGACGAAGTAGCACAAGCTGTCAGAGGTGTCAACTCCGGGAAGGCCTCTGGTCCAAATGGAATTCCTGTAGAGCTGTATAAACTGAATGCTAATGTGCTGGCTCTATTTCTCCGAGCTATGTTTGTTGAGAGCAAAGAGAGGGGTCAGCTCCCCTACGATCAGAGAGTAGCGAATATTGTAGTCATTCACAAAGATGGTAAGCATAGGACACTGTGCTCCTCATATCGGCCTATTTTGCTGCTTAATGCGGAACCTAAGGTGCTTGCGAAACTATTGGCCACTAGGTTAACTAAGGTCATTACCACACTGGTTCATCCGGATCAATCTGGCTTCATGCCGCGTCGCAATACGGCGCTTAATTTACGACGGTTACATTGGATACTAAGGGGTGCCTCGAAAATACACGAGCTGGCGGTATTGGCGTCATTGGATGCAACTATGGCCTTTGACAGGGTCGAGTGGCCCTATTTATTAGCTGTCTTGGGGAAGATGGGTTTTGGCCGTGAGTTTATAAACTGGGTCAGACTCTTGTATGAGGGTCCCCTTGCTAGAGTAGTGGTGAATAACCACAAGTCCGCAGACTTTCCTCTGGGTAGAGGCACGCGCCAGGGGTGTCCCGTGTCCCCACTTCTCTTCGCCCTGGCTCTCGAGCCGTTGGCGGCATGGGTTCGTTGGGACCGATTGATTAGGGGGCTCCGCTGGACGTCCGAATGGGAGGATAAGATTTCGCTTTATGCAGATGATATTTTGTTATACCTGACCACTCCTAGGGAATCTCCGATTTGTTTCCTTGATGTCCTGGCGATATTCAGAAGGTACTCTGGCTTCGCCATTAATTGGTCAAAATCTGTGCTTTTTGTCCTTAGCGGAGATCCCCCAATAATCCCTAGGTCCTGCCCGTTACAGATTGAGCCTGTGGGATTCCGCTATCTTTGCATCTATGGGACATTGGACCCAAAGCTGAGATTAAACAATAAACTGGGTCCTCCGCTGGTCAGACTTAGGAAGGATGTGGTCAGGGGGAGAGCGTTACCGCTCTCCCTTCTTGGTCGGGCGGTGCTATTTAAGATGTTGGCACTCCCTCGATGTCTATACGCTCTGCAAAACATTATGGACCTGGTGCCCTCCTCCTATTTTAAAGAAATGGAGTCCCTCCAAAGGCAGCTCCTGTGGGAAGGCAAACCTCGCATTGCATTCTCTAAACTTACTCTCCCTTGGTACGATGGCAGGATTGGATAGCCGGACCTGCGGAAGTACAAATGGGCCTCCCAGCTGTAAACCACGCTATCTACGGGTCTCCCACATACCCCGGATATGCAATGAACCGTGGTCAGGTGCCGTGAGGGGACTTTACAAGGGCTCTATAGGCCAGGGCAGGCAGGTTTCTCTTGGCCGGCCCATCGGCTCATGCAGTACTGGTGTGGCATGCAGCTACCCGGCATCTTAAGTGGGATGGAAAACTCACCCTTGCAACCCTGCTGTGGAATTCGGAGAGGTTGTGCTCCCTGTGGAAAACTAAAGGCTTTGATAAATTGGATCCTATTGGGATCTCGCAGATTAAGGACATTTGGGGTAAGGACACTGTCCTTAATTCAACGCTCTCCCAAAAAAGTATCATCTACAGGAGAGTGACGGTTATCGATACATCCAGGTTAGGCACGCCCTTCTAGCACACATCCCCATAGGCACAGCGGTCCCGGAGGCCTCCCCTCTGGAGGTCAGAATCTTGGATGGTCACCTCCCCGAATAGACCATTTCCTTAATATATAAAACATTTCTCAATCATATGAGGGACCCACTGGACACCATCGGGGATCAGTGGGGTACTGATGGCCTTGAATTAGATGATGAGGATTGGAGGGAGGCAGTTTCGTCCCCGAAAGTGGTGGCTATCCAAATGAGACTCAGGCTGGTGCAACTGAAGTTTCTACACCGGTCGTATGTTACGGGCCCTCAGCTGGTACACATGGGCTTGGCGGAGAATGGGGAGTGCCGGAGGGGGTGTGGTGAGACTGGCACTTTCATGCATATTCAATCAATCAAAGACATTTATAGAGCGCACTACTTACCCGGAGGGTCTCAAGGCGCTTGGGGGGAGGGGGGTGCTGCTACTGCTCGAACAGCCAGGTCTTGAGCTTCTTCCTGAAGGAGAGGTGGTCTTGGGTCAGGCGCAGGTCGGTCGGGAGGGAGTTCCAGGTCTTGGCGGCCAGGTAGGAGAAGGACCTTCCTCCTGTTGTCGTTCTTCGGATGCGGGGGACGGCAGGGAGGGCGTGACTGGTTGATCGGAGGTGGCGTTTGGGAGCGTAGAAGTTGATGCGGTTGTTGAGGTAGCTCGGGCCTTGATCGTGTAGGGCTTTGTGTGCGTGGGTGAGGAGACGGAAGGTGATTCTTTTGTTGACGGGGAGCCAATGCGATGTCCGGAGATGTGGCTGTGTCGTGGGATGTCGAGGATGAGTCTGGCTGAGGTGTTCTGGATCCGCTGGAGTCTCTTCTGGAGCTTGGCGGTGGTTCCGGCGTAGAGGGCGTTGCCGTAGTCCAGTCGGCTGGTGACGAGGGCCTGGGTGACCGTCTTCCTGGTCTCGGTGGGGATCCACCGGAAGATCTTCCGTAGCATGCGCAGGATGTTGAAGCACGACGAGGAGACGGCGTTGACTTGTCTGGTCATGGAGAGGGAGGAGTCCAGGATGAAGCCCAGGTTGCGTGCGTGGTCTGTCGGTTTGGGTGCGGTGCCCAGGGCGGGGGGCCACCAGGAGTCGTCCCAGGCGGAGGGCGAGGAGCCCAGGATGAGGACCTCCGTCTTGTCTGAGTTCAGTTTCAGGCGGCTGGTCATCATCCACTCGGCTACGTCTTTCATCCCTTCGTGAAGGTTGGCTCTGGCGGCGGCGGGGTCGTTGGTCATATTCTGTGGCATTGTTCAGAAATACAGGCTTATTGGGCTAGAATCCACGAAAGAATGTGAGAAGTGTTGTGGGTAGAGATGGCGCTGGAGGCCAGAAGATGTGTCCTGAATGTTTGGGAACCCATGGACCTAAGCGCGGGTGGGAAGCAGTGGGTGACCCTGGCGTGTATGTTTGCTAGGCGTAATATCGCTCAGTTGTGGTGCGCTAGTCAAACGCCCCGGATTGAGAAGTGGATGGAGGACCTGAATTGGTGCATGCGCAGAGAGAGGTCGGTCTATGTAGCCAGGGGCTGCCCCGCGAAATGGGGGAAGATCTGGGGAGCATGGAATAGTTACAGGGGATATATCTGTGCCCCTCCTGTTGTTCGAGATGTAACAGTAGCGTCGGAGACCCTGTAGTCCCTAAATGTGATTCTGTAAGTTTTAGTCTGTTATACCGAAGTGTATATTCAACAAATGTGGAAGCTCTATATGTCACCTGTTGCTCTTTCTTTTGATTTTGTTAATAGAAAGATTTATAAAAAAAAAAAATTCGTTTCAATGCATGTCATGCTACCAGTTCCAAACACTAGTTATAACGTGTAGGAAATGGTCTAGGAGACAAGTCTCGGCCTGAATAGCGAAGATATTGATCAAAGAAGAACTTGTATGCCATTTTAAAGGAGCTGCACTTAAGCACACCCAAATTATACATTAAGCTTACAACAACGGATGTGTTGCAGTTGATGACAAAGACTACGAAACACTACAGAGTAGGGACTCAAATTTCTGGTCTACTGCCCTTCCAGACCATGATGTACTCCCGGTTTGAGAAATCTTTTGGGTAATCAGGCTTCCAGGAGAACACTAGAATGCATGCTGTGGTACTGGGCGATGCACATCTATGATAAAATCTACTATTTCATAAGCCTTAGCTTAATGAGGACTTTTTAGAAACTGCTTGGGCAGCTGCTCATACGTGTGTGGGATGCGGAACGCGACCAAGAAGTGCATGTAAGATCTGGGGTGATTAACTGCTTGCTCTTCTTTGGATACGGTACTCAAGGCACCAGTGTACGTTTCCTTGGTGTCTGGAAGGATGACCTCAACAGGGATTCAGGGTGATTGGGCTATTTAGGTTTCACACTGAAGGGTTCCCATGAAGCAGCACTACAGACAAGCAAACATGCAACAGGGACATGGGCAGACCTACGGGATTCATACTGGCCTAGAAAAATCAGATAAGACAGTGGTTGGATATCCAGAAAGCACAGCAAGGAAACACATTTGACGAACTCTATAAGAATGTATCTTATCCAAAGCGTTTGATATCTCACCTGCAAAGTCAACGCACACCTTCATAACTCACCTAGGATAGCCACATGCTTGGTAAATCTAAAGAAAATAAATGAAGTCTTCATTGTTACTTACTACTCCTTGCTGATGATTATGATAAATTATTTACTACTTGAACTACTTTGCTTATCGATGGTTAGTCCAGTCCCGTATTTGGCTTCATCCAGTTGGGAGCGGGATAGATCTATCTTAACTTGGTTATTGAAGTGCAAATTAAACTATGGGAGATATCACAGCACCTTACACTATTGCAGCTCAGCAACACTCAAGTGAGAATCAGCTACAGAAGCTATGCAATTTAAATTTGAGGGGTAAAGATCAAGTTTTCAGTGTCACTGAATCAAAATTCTGAAAAAAAGACATGAAAAAACATTCCTAAACCAAGTAGCCACTTTATTCTCCAAGAAAATAACTCCTATTTAGTTTGAGAGCTTATAAAGGACATTTTAAAACGGGAGAATACAATTATATGAATCAAGATATTACTCTAGCAGGTGAGAAATCAGGAAGCTCCTAAACACGGTAGGGAGCTCTATAATTAGGCGCAAGGTCAGAGAAGGATCAGGTAGAAGAGGATATTTGGTGGATTGGTTGCCATCTGTAGACGATAGTTAACTCTGCTTTCAATCATGCAGCATCCAAGAAATAGGGTATTTTCTATTCAAGATATTTTAGGTGTAAAGCTCTGCAAGTCAAGCTGGTGGTTTAATAAATTCATCATTCCGCGATGAGGAGACACTAAGGAATGCAGATGCAATAAGAGTATTTGGGGCTACAGGGAACTAGCCTGACCGCAGCATGATGAAAAGGCTTCATAGATACCAGTCTAGTCTTTTAAGTCCATCGAGAAGACCATGTCCAAATGGAAAGCAAAAGAGTACAAGAGACTGCACAGCAGTTTTGAGCTCACAGACTGTAGAAAGTTTTTAAGATTAAAGAGTGACCAATTTGAAGAAATTTCCCACTAGACACATTTTTGATATGCATGGAAAGGGTACATTCCCTGTCTAACATAACTCGGAATTATTTAGCAATTTAAACAATTTGTGTCTGAAAGCCAGAAATTTGAATCACATTTATCCTTTTTTATTTATTTTTATTTGTTTGAAGTTTTATATAGCGTGTACATGATCCGTTCGGGTATCAGAGCACTTTACAAGGAAAGATACGTTACATATATGAAGGCATGGGCATAGTACAGGGATGGGGGATAGGGAAAAATTACTAGTGGGACAAAGCTGTGGATAAATTCAAGAGTCAATACAGTTTCACAATCAACAATGACTTGAGTTCAGTAGGGCACAAGGAAGAGATGTATACAATAAATGGTACAGATCTAAGTACAGGATGGCGTGGGCAGAAATAAAAGGATGGGGGCTAGGAAAACGGCAAACGTAGGACAAAGCTGTGGATATATACAAGTGTCAATACAGTTCCAGAGTCAGCGGGCGATTTGATTACATTAGGACTTAAAAGATATGTACAAAGATCAGAGCGCATTGGAAGGAGTGAGAGTGGTTACAAGTAGCAGGTCAAGCGAGAAAATAAATCACGAAAAAGGCAGTATGTGCACCAAAGGAGCGTTATTGGAAGAATTAGCTCATTAAGAAGGTTTTAGGTTCTTTTTTGAAGAGCACCAGGGATGGTATTCTTCTGATGGAGGAAGGAAGGGAGTTCCAGGTTCTTGGAAAGTTCATTAGGTTTTGACAAGAGGAGAAATTCTGTTTTACTTAGTGCAGCTTTAAGTGCCTGTTTCACCAGGTTTGTGTATTGGTTATAAATGAAGATGAAACAGTCAGACTCTGAAAAGACTTTAAGACCCAACTGCCCATCATTCACACATAGGCAATAAAAAAAATTCAGTTAGCAGCAATCCAAGTGATTTAACATACACATTCAACAGTAAAGATCCCAAAACTGAGCCCTGGTGAACTCCAAGTATCATGTTTCTGGTCCCACCAATTCAATTCGCTGATGCAGGTTTGAAATAGAGCAATAAAATCATTGCACTTTTGTCATCCACCACTTCCTCCGAATGGAACCCAGAATGAGAATCACAAATACTGTTGTTTTCCTCCAAATAATCTATAAAGTCAGATGTGACAATTTTCCACAAGGAACCCAGTGATAGGGTTTCCATACTCCGTACATTTTGAATTAGTTGGTTTTCTCAGAATAGATTTAACATACCCAATTTTAAGTAGGTCTAGAAAAGATAGATGTTGCAAAGAATAGTTGATATGGCTTAAAATAAGGCCAATATGTGGAAGTTTTCTTTGTGATGGTCAAGTACTGGCTAGCAATGGTGGAGAAGCAGAAGTCCTGATTGACTAATTTGATCATTCACATTTATCTACCTCCCTTTCATGTTCAGGCAGCGATTGACGCTTAGCATTTGGAAAAGCGTTATTGATCTGCAGGTAGCCCTGTTCAAACTGTTAATAAAATGTTTAGCTTTGGGCAGTAAGAGATTTTTGCAAGCCAATTTAGGTGGTTTACTTTTCAGCGCCAAGGTTCAGAGAGTACCAGGTTGCAGAAGTTTCCACATGCAAGCTTTAGACCCTATAGATCTTAGATTCATGCCTATGTTCTCTGTAGTGGAGATGTAGATTTATTAAATATTCTTATGAGTGTGAAAGAGACCGCAAGGAGATCTGACCAGCCAACCACCATGAAATTGTTAAAAGTGGGTCAGGAAAAAGTGTAAAGGAAGTAGCAGATAAGATCAACGTTAATTAATAATTCATGTTAATCCTGCAGCCAGAACTGACATGAGGCAGTGCATATTGCGAGACGTAATATTACCCCCACTGTTAGTTGTATGGGCTGTCTTTCCTCTTTTTGAGTTGGCCCTTACCCTCCTCGAGTTGGCCCATCCCTGGAGCATGGACACATTACTTGCATCCCTCCACTGTTCGGTTTTCAATTACAATTTGTTCTTCTAAGCTGGGCCCCCATGAGGGTGTATGTCTTTTCAAGTGGTGTCCTTCATGTACTTCTCTCCTACGCTCAACGTTCCTCTCACTTCCTTTAAGCTTCCCTATTTCTCAATGTTGCTCTGTTACCTGTGTACTTTTTCGCACCAGCTCCCCTTTTCACCCGTTAAAGCACTTCTCTGTGCTTCCTTATTTGCTTCCTCCACCCTCCATATTTTTCCACACCACCCACGCCCCTTTGTTGAGTCCAGCATCCATCCCCTGTGCTTCTCGTGTCCTCATTGGGGCCTCTCCCGTTCTGCACCCCCCAGCAACATGCAAAGTACCCTTCCCGCCCCTCACCCCCTCCACTTTCTAGTTACCAATCCAACCTGGATCAGCAAGTCAAAAATGCAGAGGAAATATATTAAGCAATGTTTTAAAAAAGCAATGCAACAGTGAAAAGCAAAAACAGCAGCCGGCTCTCCTGGAAAGATCACCATCCCTCCCTTTCGTAGCCCACTGCAGATCTCAGTCACATTGAGAATCCACACCAGGAATGAGCAACTCTGACCCCGGTCCAGTGTCCTCAAAACATTAATTTCTCCTTTGGGTTACCTCACTGCTCGTTTACCCATCACTGACAGCACATCTGGGAAATCCTTCGACTAGGAAGGGATTTATGGAATCCTGCGAGGCAGTCTCCAAATCCACACAGACAGCCCTCATGGTGTTATGAATTTTCTTCCTTTTAACCCCTTAACTGTTGGGGCTTTAACCCCCTCTTCTCTCCCCCCCCCCTCCCCTCCCCCCCCCCCCCTCCCCCACAGTGCGGAGCTCTTTTTTGGCTATTTGGGGTACTTTGTGCTTAGGGCTCCATAACATTTTTTCCTAAGAATGTATCCACACCATATTTCTGTCCTTTTTTTCCCTAAACATCCTGGGCATTCCAAAAGGACCCAGAGTTTGTGGATTTTCCTGGAAGGGACGGAGAAAACAGACAAAATATATCTATATTTTGAGTTTTCGGGGGAAAAGTAGGAAAAAAGTGCTCTGGATAAAAGTATTTTTTTCTTCTAAAACTGGCATCAACAAATGGGTTGCTGTGCTAAAGTCACCATCTTACCAGCTTTTTTTAACCACAGTATTCACACCTTTCAAAGAGGTAGTTTATTTTTCCTATTTTTTTGTGCTCCCAACCTACTTTCAGTTTGTGGTGGAAACCAGTGTGAAACCTATGGGTGATCCATTAAAGATATACATGTCTGAAAATTGGGACAAAATTCTGAAATCAGCAAGGGGTTATACCAGTAGATCCCTCAAGGTTTTCCCACAGAAATTAACTGTTGAAATAAAGAAATACTGAAAATGAATATGTAAACCCGGCCATTTCAGACAATTTTTTAATCTGTAACTTTGTCACAATGGCCGACTTACAAAAGCAATATACGAATATCTCCGCTAGGCCCTATCTGTTGTGGGGATATATAGGGTTTGTACATTTTCTTAGATCCCAAGGTACCAAGAACCAACAACCGAGCTGAATCGTACAATGGTTTTTGATTGTCAGAAGGGGGTAATTACCTCATCTGCCCCAATTAGGGTGGTGGCGTGGCCAGGACCATACTGGGCAGCCTCAGTCCCTATTTTTTTTTAATTAAAAAAACAAATCCCTGGCACCTAGTGGGCTTTTAGCACAGGGGGCAGACCAGGGGTAATTGCCCCATGATCTACCCCCAGGGCGGCAGAAAGACTTAAGATAAATAATATACTAAGGGGGAGCGCAAGCCCTCTCCTAAGGCACCGGTCTCCCCGATTTCTGAAGCAGCGATCCTCAAGCAGGGATTCACTCGGCAGAAAGGATAGATTCTCCTTTTTCCAGGGATACCTCTCCCTTCAAAATTGGTGCTTAGGGGACTGGGCACCAATTCAGAAAGTCAAATGAGCCCTTTGGCTCTGTAAACGTTCACTTTTGTAATTAATGACATCAGTGTGCTCTGCGCGCTGATAGTCATTGCATACAACAAAAACAGCTGCTTGGGAACCCTTTCTAACCCGCCCCAGTGTCGGCCTATGGCGAACACCAGTGCTAGGAAGGGTGCTAAGTTGCCGGCCACTGGCCAACACACTAGCAAACAGGTTAATGCAGAGTGGCAATAAAGATTTTTCATAACACAATAGTTATATTTTACACTCAAAGTTTGGTTGAAACACAGTAGAAAAATACAGCTAGGCAAATTAAACAAAAATCTTCAAATGGATATCAGGTTAATAAGCCAAAAGAGCACACTCTAGCAATAACATTAAATGACAAAGAAGTGAACATGAGCCGCCAGCGAACTTGCTTAGTGAAAGAAACAGAAGAAGGGTGTTGAGATTGACTTCTTGATAGAACCAATCATGGAATGCAAAAAGAGCTCATACAGTATGTTATACTAACAAAACACAGAAATGGCCCACGTAATAGACTTCTGCTTAGTTGATAGGCCTATTTGGAAAAGGATCTCACAGATCTGATTTTGAACATAAGAGATTGAATACCAGAAAAACCATAAACGCTATGCAAAGTACAGGACTGAAGTCATTGCCACCTGATTTCACCATGAAATAAAACTACTAAAAAATTGCACAATAATATAAGATACATCTGAATTGTTACTGCCGAAAAAAATTATCATATTACTAGTTCTGTTATATGATTTAATGATTTATGATTTAATACATATAATCTACTGTCCTGCACTTGGCTACGTTCATTTTTGACTGAGCATGACGTGGTACTGCAACGTACTCTGTGCTTCTGACTGTATGGTTGTTTTCATACACAGATGTATTTGGGATGCCCTGCTCAATTTCACAGTACTTTCAGTAAGCAGCTGCTCCTGGTTCTGCAAGCTGCTCCACATGTGATCATGCCAGCAACAGTTAAACTTCACAAACCACAAAATAGGGATACAGAAGTGCAGATGGGAAAGCATAAATAACAGCGGTGTCTTTCACGGAGGGGAGCAGAAAAATAAATAGGTAGCAGGAGAAAAGTTCATGTTGTCTATAATGTCACTCAGAGCCCTGAGGTGAAGACTATGCACGTTATTTACTTTTCACCCATTTTTAGGTCGAAGCCTAGAGTAAGACTGCGCACATGAGCAGTCTCGCTGGCTAGATCTTATGATCTGAGGAGCTTTCTCTAGCGGGCTTTAGGCCCCACCCTTCTTTCCCATTGGCTGGCGTCACAGTTTATGCTAAACGGTGGCCGGCCATTGGGGAAGAGCTTGTGGTGACCTACAGTTTTCTCTTTTTCATCCGTCCAACTTGGACAGACTTCCCTGACTTCCTTCTGTTGCAAAAGGTTTGTTATCTTTATGGGGGGGCCAAACACATGGCCCATAAAGATAATAAAAAACCTTTTGCATTCGAAGGAAAGCAGACCGAGGCCGTCCACGTGGGATGCAGACAAAGAGAAAAGTCTGTGGCGAGCGCATGTTTATATCCACGCTCCTTGATTTGCTTACATCTAATGAGCCTCATTCCTTGCTCATGTCGGTGACCTATAGAATCACCTAGAAGGCGGTTTGGGTGTGGCCTTTTATATCCTCATACACACATCAATTTTACATCGGAGTGGTATTTATTCATGGATGGACGGTGCGCATATATTAATATTCAAATTTCCAATTTTAGTTGAAATTCGGGCTTAAATGGCATGGTTCCAGAAAATGTTCTTTGTAATACATTTTCTTTCATTATTTTGCAGATCGAGACTTAATTATTCCAACTTTGCCCTTAGTGCTCATTAGCCTTACACCACACTTAGATGGTGAATATCTATAACATTAGAATCGCAACAAACTTCGTGAGGCTTCCAGTTGGACGTATTTCCACTTGGCGTCATTCAAACATTCTGCGCATGCGCAGCGGGTTATTTAAAGATCCATTTTACATTTTTGTCTGGAGCCACGGCCGTGAGGGACGCGGAGCTGGTTTGCGGGAATCTATTTACACATCCAGGTGAGTGGCACTTGTAAGGACTGGACTGATAGTTTTGGGCAGTCTGGTATAATTTAATAACTATGGGCTGGGGCACAGGCCGTTTGTGTCCGTAATACCATACCGACACTAGATTAAAATACTGCATTTACATAGCACAGCGATAGTTAGCTAGATCGGTCTCGCATCTGGCATTAGTCTATCTTTTTCCTAGCGAAGCTGTCCCACAGGATGAGGCTGGTATTTCCTCCTTGTGCGACTCCCTTGTAATTGCTTGATTCCCTGGGGGTTGACAGTTTGTTTAACAAAACTTGGTCCTCACACTATTATTTGCATGACAATATATCTGGAGGACTGGAATAGATCGGTCGTATTTCAGACAACATTGGTATATTAGATAACATCATTGTTGTATTCTAAATTAAGGATGGGTTACCCTATTGCAGGTTTTATATAACCTATGTACAAATTATTTATTTATTTTTTATTACTTACTCAGTGTTTTCCCTTGAGCTGCTGTACTCCCCAGTAGTTCTGGGTATCTATTTAGTGATTTTGGTAGGTAACATGGATTCATTCTTACACCGAAATCAAGGTTTCAAATGGGGTGTACACTTTGTCTTTCAGGCATCCTTTATATTCATCCTTGTTAATCAGAATTTCGATGATGTTGCCAACCATGGTTTAGGCAGTCTAATCTATGCCTTTGCAAGTAGTCTGGAAACAGAGTATGATAATTACAAAGAATTGAAAGTGAGTATCTTATTAATACTTACACATGATTTTTCCTGTCTCTCATGGGCTAATACTTTGTTTTCATTAGTACATACACTCTCTTTGAAAATTGTTGGACTTCTACTCCCGCTCAAGTCCCAGAAAATACTTAAACAGATCACCTGAGAAGCTTGTGCTCATTTTTAGTGGTAAGGTTGCTATAGTTTTAAGTATGTAGCACCTAGTATCTTCCACATTTCTAGATAATAATAGGGTGTTTTCTACCCTTGTAGATAACAGTAATAACTATCATAATTTACCATCTATTCCATCGTTCCGGTCCAAGCGATTGGAATTTTGTAAGTTCAGGTCTTTCTCACGCTTTAAGACACCAGTGGTGCGTACGCACGGTGGGATGCATGATCGATACGCTTGACAGTACCTACTTTCCAGCGTGCTGGGTATTGGGCTGTTTCTTTTCATTTCACTAATTAATTTTAATTTTCCTTTTTTAGAATCACTGTTAATAAGCAGAATAGGTACTAATACCATGTACAGATTTGGCAATATTTAGGGGAAGGAATGGAAAAATGTATATATACTGGGTGCGGACACCGTTGTGCAGCACTTTGGTCTGATCAAATACAGCATTCTGGTCTTGTTGCACGGGTAATTTATATTACATGGCTAAATAAAAATACTTTTTATTGTCCTATAGGTTCCCTAAGTATATGTGCTTGAATGTCACTGTGCTCGCCTTGGACATGGTCCTGAGGAAGGTGTTTCACGTCCTGTGTTAACCCACCGAAACGCGCGTCGACCTTGTGTGTCCGGTCCTTATATTATTGTTCACCTTGATGGAAATGAATTACATCTTTTTGTTTCATGTTTTATATGCTACATTTGCATGTGACTTACTTACAATTAACATGTGTATTGGTAAAGCGCACGTTCACCGCAAAGGGTATCTTAGCACTGAATAAAAGATGTATATTGTTACCCAACTCAATTGCACTTATTCAATTACTTGAAAAAGTGGTGGAAAAATCTGTGTGTGGCAAAGTAATTGTAATTATTAGTTGCAGACTTCTGTGATAAGAAGTATATTTTTTAACTTGTGTGTGTACTCAGTGAGGCTTGTTGGAAGGGAAGGAACAAGTGGGAGAATGGGAGGAAGAGATTTCATTTTATTTTGACGCATGCCTACTGGACAAACACGCCTCTAGGCACCAAAAAGAAATACTGGCAGACTGGGGCGCATGTGTTCCTGGATGTAAGTAAATGGCTCCTAAAATTAGACACAGGTGGATATGCTAAGCCAAATTAATTCTGCTATTTATATATAGATTTAAAGGGAGCGCCCAGTGCATGGAAAACAAGCGGTTCTTTCAGCAGTCTCAAATCTCCAACAATAGGCATTTTAGAATATTGCTTTATTTGATGTCAGCTAGGGTTTTGACATATTGTGGAATCATTCTGATCTGCTATAATATCAATTAGGCATTTGATCACCAATTCTATCAGCCAAACAACAAATTTGTCTATGAGCTCATTCGTTCTCCGAAGTTGGGTGTAGAATTTGTGGACAGTCATAGCCAAGTTTTCGGAATCAGCAAATCTATTCTAGAACCTCGGCTTCGCTTCTACATATATATCCTGTGCCTCCAGATCTATGGCCGCCGAACAATATTGTGAATCATGTTCCCCTTCCTTCCCTAGAGCGCTGACCAGTAATGCCTTTTCTTGCTTGCACTGAAGTCTTCCCCAGAAGCAGGATTGTACTACTGGCCAATATTTAATCTGGCAGTGCCTGAAGGGTTGGTGTGACAGGACAGTGTGTTGGGCTGGTTTTTTGGTTGTTTGTCAGCCTGACTTATGGTCTGGTGGGCAGGTGTTTGTTGACGATTTCCCCGATATTAATCACTAAATTTTGCTTGCTGGAAGCATAAATACATGCTTTGGAAAACACATATACAGCATGTTTTCATATATTCAAAGTAGTGAGCCACTTTTTTAGCTGTCATATTCACTGAAGAGGGCCACTTTTATTTTGGGACGAAGGCCCATTCTGTCCCACTTCGACCCTGGTGACCAGATAGTTTGATACCAGTTCGATCCATTCTTCAGACACTGGGGACGGTGGTCCCGGTTGCACAAGAAACAAGCATTAAAAATGCAATAGGTCTCGCCTTTGATTAAGTTAAAGCCATTTGCTTTGCTATACAATACCATTAGCAAAGCAAATGGCTTCAACTTAATCAAAGGCGAGACCTATTAAATTTTTTATGTTGTTAACGGTATGGCCCCCAAAATTAGCTGCCCCTGGATTCAACTTCTATGCAAGGGCAGTGGAATAATGGAGGAGACATACATGACATGGCTTCTCATACTTGCCCACGTAAAGCTGTGCTTTGGGCTCCAGTACTACACTGACCGTCTCCCCAACAACCTCATCGGAGCTGCCTTGATTTCCTTTATGACGCATCAACGGTGGGAAATAACTTGTTTCTCATCACTGTTACTACATTATAGCAGGGAACACTCACATTTTTAGGTCTTATACTCGATTAGTAGCTCTCATAAGTCATACATAACAGATCAGTTGGTGAAAAACATCCTCCTTATTCACTGATACACAAGGAGCTAGGAGTGACGGAGCAAAGCTTGAAAAACATGCGTTATTTACTTTTTACACACAATATATGTCCAGGGATGTGGAATTCCTATAGCCCGACGCCCAGGACATATTGTTTGGTATCAAAGGCAACACGTTTTCATGTTTAATGTGTCCTTGGGACAAGTAGGCCAAACCCCCTAAAGCACAAACCCTTAGGCTGCCAATTTGCAGTAGCAGGTTATGAATCAGGGAAGGGCACTGTCTGCAGTTAAGGTAATGTGTTTGTCCATATGTTAATGTGGTTCAAACTTGTATTTATGGTTCAATAATTGAAAACCTTTATTATTAGGGTGAGCGCTCTAAGTAAATGTTGTAAGATCTGACTGCTCTACTTACAGTGGTTCCAGTATAAAAATGTGTACACACGGTTTCAAAGTTTAGCAATATGAGGCTAAGTATAATGCACCCAACAATGCTCTCTGATTTGATGCATATATTTGCAGAAGCTTGAAAGCAAGATTGATGAATCTTTGCTTTCAAACTAAAATGTTCATAAAAAAAATGAAAGCAGGAAAAAAACATTTTGCTAAACTACTGTAAAATTACAGGTACCATTTCTTTGCAGCATCATTTAGTAACATGCGTTGATGCAGGCTAGTATTTCCCAAAAATATTCATAATGGGAAATCAGTGTAACCAGTTTCAATAAGATAATGGGAAACAAAAATAAAGAAGCATTGGCAAAGCCAGTAGGTCTGAAATCAGTGGTCAGCTTTTTAGTTTTGTTAATGTGTGACTTGTTTTGTAAAACCTTATTGGTGTGGGAGCTGCCGGGCCCACACCACTACAACAAACATTGGCAGAATCAAAATTTATTTTTTGGTCACAAAAAGCACACACTACCACAGTAGTTACTGGCACTGAACAAAACTACTTTGTGTGCCTATATGCTCCTTGTGAAAGAGCAGAATGCTGCCACTCACAGTAAAGCCAGCCGATACAGAGAGCGAGAGAGACAGCATTTTAATAAACACAAAAGGTCACGATCAACGCCAGACCAAATTAGGGGCCCGATTATTGAAGAAAATGTCAACAGTGCACCCATGGCATATGTCCTTACTGTAAGTGTACCTATACAGCTTTCCTGAATTCCCAAGAATTTACAGAAGTAGGACAGGAAATAGTACTGCTTGAAAATTTGGTGGACTGTATTTTAAGCATGAGCAAATATGCATGTGTAATTTACTCATATGAAAATCTGAATGTTTGCAAGTTAACTGTTCCTCCAACACTTTTTTCCCCCACTCTAGAAGAAAGTTTACGTCTGCCAATGTCAGGAGTAAATTTCCAACATTTCTCAGTATGGGAAAGGAATAGAGAAGGGTTGTTGAAAACACTTAAAACATGCAAGTTAGTAGGTTTGCACAGACTCAAGAGGGCATTCTAACCCTGGAACTATTGCTTAAAACTACCTTCAGCCCTGGTATGTAGATCTGCCGGAATGTGGCAACATAAGGGGATTGCAAGTATTCAAACACTACTATGGTATGCGCCCTGGCATAATCAGAGATGCTAGATCATTACTCTTATATAATGAGGTTGCTGCCAAAATTTGTCGCAGCACTACTTGGCACCAAAGGGGCAAATGGATTTTGTTACAGGACAAGTAGGTTTATGAAGCAATCTGCCCAATTGAAAAGTAGATATTTTAATAAATTCCACAACCTGATATATGGATAGATATAGCCCAAATTCATCTGTCCCCTGCTTTAAATTGATTAAAAATGAGGCATAATGCATTAATGTGGGGAGCTATACATATGATAGCCTCTCTTCCCTGTCCCAAATGTAAAAAGAAAGATATTACAAAACAATATATGGAACAAGTCTTGGGGTGGAACAAGTCTTGGGGAGAACATGGCGGCTAGCAGGCGTGGCTAGTCGCGAGACTCCGGACGCTCGGGTGTTTGTTGCATGGAATCTGGGCAGAAACGCTGAGAGTGGCGAATTACGGCGGAGATTTTGTTGTTTGAACGGCGGATAACTACAGAGGACGCAGAGGAAGCGCTCACTTACTTCTGGTGCATTTTGGCATGAGCCGCGAACATTGAAGTAATACAGCCGCCGCCGCTATGCTCCAACCGCCAAACGCTCTTGAGCTGACAGAAAGCAGGCGGGGCTGCAGCCCGAAGTACAAGCCGGTTACGGCGCTGATAGAGGCAGCTGCGAGTGGTGAAACAGATTAATCCTGCACTGTGAGGAAGCAGATCGACTTTTAGCTGATTGTAGCCTGATATTCATTGGGTTTTTTTTCTCCTTGCTGGAAACTCGGCAAATAAGGCAGTCTGGAGAGGAACATCTATATTGATACGGCGGGAGCCGTAACTCCTCTTCTTTCAGGAACTGTTCCCTGCATTCCAAAGGTAGGATTACATAATACCTCAAAACAGGGGCTGATACGATGGTTAAAAGCAGCGCATGAGCTGAAGAAGGGGAGAAGAGCTGCATATAGATACATGTTTTTCTGTTTAGGGGGGAATATTGAAACTATTAAGTAGGATTTTTGCGGAAACAGTTTCACCAGTCCCTGATTTGTTTATGTCAGAAAAAGAGACTCAAGACTCCCAGGCTTTGGGATATACCCTCAGAAGCAAGGGAGGAAAGCAACCTATCTTAAATGTCCCGATAGATGCCCCATCTTCAGCTAAAACCAAGGCAAAATCCCTAGAGAAAACTGGGGAAAAAAACGTTAAAGTACAGAAGATAGTTGAAAAGGCAAAACCTCCTCCGTCTTTGAAGGCATATTTTAAAACCGCGCCTTCAGTTCTGGAACTTAAATTGTCCGAAGGCACTTCAGTTGGGGTGTCTATAGAGGGGATGCAAACTGCCATCAAATATCAACCCCTTGAAGGTTTAGAGATGGACTTGGGCTGGAGCAAGTCTCTGAGCCAGTAGAAACCTTAAAACAAAATACCACACAGTTCTGTGGATAAGGAACCTGAACTGGAATTAGAAGGGGAAGTATCAACGCAAATAATAAATACTAATAGTGAGGACGATGTATCTGCAGCTCCCACAAACCTAGAAGCTACGGATCAGTCTGTCATAGCAATGCTAAGAGCCTTAAACCATGAGGTAAAAAGTGGTTTTGAAGCGACACTAATCAATCAGAAGGAGATAAAAGAGAAATTCGATGTATTAGCTGCCAGAACTACTGAACTGGAATCTGCAGTAACAGATTTAAAACAAGCATTTGCAATGCAATAGGTTTCGCATTTACGGAGTTTAAGCTATTGGCACTGTAATTAACAATGCCTGTGAAGAGGGGTTTGGTGAGTTTCTGTTCGATCAGAGCACGGGGAGAGGAGAGAGACTTTTAAAAACCCTTGGTACAAACATACTCTGGAGGGTGGCAAGAGGAGATAGGAGAGAGACTAGTGAAAAACGAGGGGGGACCATGTGACCTTGTGTCATGGAGACACCCCTTTTAAGGCCTGGACTTTCCTTGCTTGCAATAGTGATACCCAATGGACTCAAATAAAGAAATGAAACTACAACCCCCAGAATGCACTCGTGATAAATGAAAACGTGAATTAACACCAAACTGCCTGCTCGATATTGAGTCACCAAGTATCACTACTAGGGACATATGAATGAGACATTCAGGTAGGGTGCAATGTAAGACTTAGAAGGGCGAGGAGAGACCCAGAGAAGGGGGCATATCCTGAGAGCAAAGGACAGAGCTGGAGGCGAAGCAGGGCCTGCGGCCGGGCAGCAGGAAAGGGGACAGGCTACAGAGGAAGCATTGTTAATATTAACTAGCTAATTAGGGTATCAGGTGAACATAAAGCCAGACAAGAATAGTGCAAGAGGCGCTCCAGGCAAAATGCAGTTTATTGTATTTGCTGGAGCGCTTCCCGTGCCCTGCAAAATGTAGTGTTTTACCTGTCTCAGTAACTTGGCACCAGCAGCAGGTGACGTCATACGGCTGCTGCCTTTCCGCGCCTGTGGAAGTTCTGGCACTGAGTGGAAAGGATGTGATTGGAGAGACAGGTGGGTGTTCAACAAGAGACAGAAAGGCGAGAGAAGTGAGGAAAGCAAGGGAGCAGAAAGAGGGGCTGGAACCCTGAAGGGCAGGAGCGGCGACCGGGGGGGCTGGGAGAGAAGGAGACATAAATAACAGAGAGGAAACACGGCTGAAAAAGAACCTGAAAGAGTGACTTAAGCAACGAGAGAGTATGTGGGTGCACTGGTCAAAGCACATTAAACAAGCACTCACCTGGGGAACAACGGAGGCCCAGCACGGAACAGGCATTTCGGAAAAACATGAAGAACACGGACAGGGGGGGGGGGGCGGGAAGGCTTCCTCCGTTGGCGGTCGGGGGGGGGCGGGAACGGACAGCAGGAGGGGGGTCGGGAAGGCTTCCTCCGTTGGCGGTGTGGGGGGCGGGGGGGTCGGGAACGGACAGCGGGAGGGGGTCGGGAAGGCTTCCTCCGTTGGCGGTGGGGGGGGGGGGGCGGGATCGGGATAAAAACAAAAGCAAACAGAAACAAGCAAGTCAGGTCCCGGGCCGGCATCCAATCACAGCGCGGCCCGGGGAATGACGTCACGGGGTGTCCCGGGCGGCAGCCAATCACAGCGCGGCCCAGGACACACGGCAACAAGGGGGCGGGGCTTTAAAAAAGAGTCAGAAACGCCCACGATTCGCGTTCTGACCGTGAAAAAGTAATTGACAACGATGTCTTCCAATGGCTAGCCTCCATTTATGGAGCTAGCCAATGGAAGAAGGGGAGTGTTCAAGTCCCCCATACTGTAAACAAAAGCTTTCGCCCTGGGCGGAGCACCTGCTTCGCAGGTGCTACGGCCAGGTCGAAACCTAAAAAGGTTGCTACTCAACATAGTAAGAAGCTTGAGGATCTTAGATTAAGGGAGCAAGGACTCCAAGAAAAAGTGGAGTCCTTAGAAAACGCACAAAGGCGAAATAATCTGCGCCTACTGAAAGTCTCAGAAGGGGCAGAGGGGGGAAATATTAAAGAGTTTGTGGCCAGATTAATTAAACGCACTATTGAGCTTGAGATATCAGAAGAAGAAATAATAAAAGATATCCAACGAGTTCACAGAGACCCATTTAGGCTGAACCCAAATAAAAGCAGACCCAGGAAGATCCTGGTGCATTTTCTGACCTATACCCTAAAAGAAGAGATCCTTAATAGAGCTTTAAGAACCAGCAAACTTTCGTTAGATGGATTTTCTTATCAGATTAGATCTGATGTGTCCTCTATTACAGTGTCTAGGCAATGGGAGCTTGGTAAGCTGTTAGAACACTTTAAACAACTAGGTGCTACCGCCCAGCTTAAATTTCCGGCATCACTGAAAGTGATGTATAAAAATAAAATGAAAGTCCTAAAAAGGTTGGATGAGGCGGAAGAATATTTACAATTACTTACAGACGACAACCAAAGAGAGCAAGCCAACAAACATTGAAACTACTAAAAAAATTCAGCGTATGTATCATCTATTATTAACATGGTTGCCATACATTCTCACCATTCTCAACATACATAGATATTACACCCGGGTGGAGGAGTCTCAATGGCTAAAGAAGTTTGGCCAAGAAAAGAAGGGGGTTCTCCGGGGGAGCACAGGAGGGTCAGGACAGGGTGGGGGGGGGGGGGGGGGGGGGGGAGGTGAGGGCACTGGGTGGGGAGCATTGGGAATTTTTTTTAAAAAAATGTCCCAATCGCCATATTCAAATTTCATTTGCTTATACCTTTGTCAGGAGTAACAGTGCAAGGTAGGGTAGCTTTTTCATCATATATTAAGATTTTGTCATGGAATGTGAACGGGCTACGGGTCAAGCATAGAAGAGAGAATTCTTCAGTATTTAAAGGATGCACCTGAAAACATTTTTATTTTACAAGAGACACACTCCACCGAACAAGAATTAAGAGATATCTTTATGAAAAAAAAAGTTTGATCCAGCAGGTGATAACCACCTCGCAACAAACCTCCACTAAGGGGGTGGCCATATTGATTAAATCGAATTCTGAGATAACTTTGCTACAATCTAAGTCTGATAAGAAGGGGAGATAGGCCATAGCAAAAATAAAGCAACATTCGTATAAATTTACGATTGTAGGATACTACGGCCCAATTTAGACGACACCCTCCCTCTTAAAGACCTTTTTGTTGAACTTTTGGATTTTGAGGATCCGGTGATTCTTGCAGGGGATTTTAATTTAGTACTTGATCCACAGCTGGATAGGTCACCTACTGCAAGGTTCTCACATAACCCCAAAACTAGGGCTGCTTTATCTAATGCGATTACTCAGTTCGGTTGGAATGACATTTGGCGACAAAAAAGTGCGCCAAAAAGAGAATTCACATTCCACAACAAGAAATTACGACAAATCCAGATTAGATTTTTTTCTAATTGCAGAACACATAGGTCAACAAGTGGAGGAGATAAAACATCTTGGTGCCCACATCTCTGACCACTCCAGCGGTTACTCTACTTTAAAATTGTCAGGCCCACAGTTGGTCAAGAGATGGACTATAGACAGAAGCATTTTGTTGGAGAAGGAAGTAATAGACAAACTGCTTGAGGAATCAAACAAGTTTTTCTCTCTTAATTTAGGTACAGCTACACTCCCGGTCGTCTGGGACACATACAAAGCTTTTTTGAGAGGGCGACTATTAGCACTTCAGATTGCAAAACATAAAGCAAGGCGCAAATCTCACAGATTGAAGCAAGAATCAAGGCCCTTGAACAAGTTGTATTAGACCCCAGTCTACCAGATGGAGAGAACAACAATAAAAAAAAAGACTTGTCAACTTGTAAATTACAGCTAGAGCAGGTATTAGATGGAAGGCTGAGAAAACGTTGGCAGGCTAGCTCATTAGCTCACTTTGAATATGGAGAGGCCAGTGGAAAGCTCTTAGCCTGGAAAACAAAAAAGGATATCAAGAAGAACTCGATTAAGGAAGTACAGATGACAAATACGGATGTGATCTCAGATAATAGATCAGATATTGAGCAGGCTTTTTATCAACACTTTGATGAAGTCTATACAGAAGATATACTTCCACAACAAAAATTAATACTGTCATGGCTTGACCAATACCAGGTCCAAGCCTTAGATGAGCAGGCTTCGCACAATCTCAATAGAGGGTTTAGCCCTAATGAAATAGCCTCGGCAATAGATTCTGCCAAGAGAAGTAAGGCACCAGGCCCGGAAAGGCTTCCTTCTGAGATCTATAAAGTATTAGCACCGGTAATAATACCAATTCTGAAATCGCTATTTACTTCTATATTTGAGGAAGGAGGCAAAATTCCTGTCTCTTGGAATGATGCCATAGTGGTCCTTATTTTAAAACCAATGAAGAGACCATTCCAGTGCGATTCATACAGGCCAATCTCTCTTCTTAACACCGATTACAAGCTCATGGCAAAAATATTAGCGGAGAGATTAAACGGGGCAGCAGGTCAATTATTAAACTTAGATCAAAAGGGCTTTGTAAGAGGTCGCTCTATACAAGATCTTACACAAGCTTTGGTGGGTGCAATAGATGTTGCTTCTCCATATAAACTTCCACTAGCGGTTATCACACTAGATGCCGCAAAAGCTTTTGACCGCGTTAATTGGGAATTTCTGGCTAAAGTACTAGAAAAGGTTAACTTAGGCAGAAACTTTTGTAGGGTAATAGCAGCATTTTACCAAGCTCCGATGGCTAGATTATTATTCAATGGAAGCTTATCTTCTCCTATAAAAATTCAAAGAGGGACAAGACAAGGGTGCCCATTATCACCCTTGCTTTTTGACCTATACATGGAATCATTTGCAGAAAAGATCAGACAAGACCAAGATATCCTACCTTTTAAATATAAAAACTGGGTGAAAAAAGTCACCCTATATGCGGACGATCTGATGCTGTACACTATTGACCCTTTCAAATCAATTCCTCTCATATATAGAGCTGCAAAGCAGTTTGGCCAAGTTTCTGGATATCTGATTAATCAATCTAAATCAGAATGTATGTGTTGGAATACAACCCAGGTTAATCCTATTCCAATTTTGAAACAATAAATTAGATATCTGGGAATTCAAATTACACAGGATATAAATCAACTTGCGGAACGAAATCTTGTAAAGATCGAGAAAGAAATCGTGGAATCCCTAAAAAACTGGTCATTTCTTCCTTTGACCTTAATTGGAAGAATCAATATAGTAAAAATGATGCTGTTACCTAAAATAATATATATATATTCCAGAATATCCCACTTGCTTTTAACACCTTGGCTGCTAGGTGTTTTCCCCCCCTGTGCTGGAAATTACTCTTCTCCTGTATTCATGACGAGCTCAGCTCGTCATCAGCACAGCTCAACTGTGCATCATGACGAGCTGAGCTCGTCATCAGCATCGAAAGGGTTAAAGAAGCCAGACTGACTAAGATCCAAGGCAAATGGAATTATTTTATTTGGGCCTCAAAAGGCATAAGAATTTCTTGGAAAAAGCTACGTAGAAAGAAAAGTAAGGGTGGACTGTGCGCACCAGATTTGAGAGTTTATGCCTGGACCCTATTATTGAAAGCAGGAATAAGCTTACTTGATACATTAGGGCAGACAGAAACAGACTTTATGTTTCAAAATATGCTATCTGAGATCCAGGGAGGGTCTCATGCATTTATGTTTAAGTTTGGAGACATGCGTTTTTTCAAAAAAGTGCGATTAAAGGTCCTTAGAGACATGGCATATGTGTGGGCCAGAGTTAGGGAAGTGCTGAACATTCCATATTATGGTGCTATGGCCCCAATTTGGGATTCCCCTGGCTCTCCTGAATGGACCAAAGACCTATTATCTATAGCTCTGCAGAGCGCAAACATTAGAACATGGGGCCAGCTATTGCCTGAAGGGAACCTTTTGAGTTGGGAAGACATTTCTGTTTTCACAGATAAAAACTTATCTAAATTCAAGTATCTACAAATTAAAAGCTGGGCCCAGGCTGTCACAGAGGGTAAAGGTGTTAAGTCTGATTTGGACGAACTCTTAATGAAGAAAACAAGAACCCCCAAAACATCAGTGCTTTATTGGACTATACTCGAGGGAGAAGATGGAGAATTCAGCCTTCCGGAACAACTATGGAGGGACCACGTATTGGACGCCGATTTGCAGAATCTATGGCAAGTATCCTTTGATTTACTACATCTTACGGTCTCACCTGCCAATTTAAAGCGGAATCACTTGTTTTCTCTCCATAGAGTATACTGGTCTCCGGCTAGGCTTGCCAAATTCTCGAAGGGGCCTACTCCTTGTTGTCCAAAGTGCAATCTGGAAAAAGCAGATGACCTACATATGTTCATGACTTGTCCCGCACTTAGACAATTGTGGTTTGAAGTTCAAGAAGGTACGAAAGCCCTTTTTGGGTATGAAATACAGGTTAGTACACAAGTTTTTTTTGGAATTCCTTTTAATTATGAGGAAGCACCTCAAGATAGTAATAAGTTCTTTCTTTACTTAATTATCCTAGCCGGTAGGGAAATATGTCAATTGTGGGTGAGTACTATTGTACCGTCATATGTAGATTGGATTAGGGCTATCAGGCACACTCTCAGTTGGGATAAAGTGGTATGGAAGAGAAGGAAGCATTTTTGGACTCCTTGTATTAATTGGCTCGATGGACTATAAACACCTTTGTCCAATGATTATGCCTTTTTGCGGAATGAACCACCCTAAGATCAGTCTATGGGTCTGGTAAAAATTGGAGACTGAGCTGACTGTTGACATGGTGGTACCGTGAGATTTATACAGGGTGTCTGCAAAAAGAGCTTTCATAAAGATTCTCGGTATAATCAATAACGAAAATATCTTTATTGGCGTATGAGGACAAAAAAATAAATAAATAAACCAATATATAAACACCTTACATCAAGCAACACACCCCATCACTCCATGCCTGCACTCCTCCAGATCTTTTGCTCCCTGCTCACTAGCACTGCTCTGAGAGACTCAGCGCCCAGCCAGGACAGCCTAGAATTCTGTTACCATGTAGCAACAGTGGTAAAAACTGTTGCCTGTTACGATGCCCTTCATGACAGCAAATTACAAAATTTAGAATCCAGTTATTCATGCTAACGGAGTTATACATAACAAAAATTTAGGACAAGTATGAACAGCAATTAATATGCATATTGTATTGCGAACTAGATGCCAATAAAAAGATCTGTATCAATTCTAGTTATGACTTCGTTTCTCTTCAACAATTAAGGAGCATATTATTAGCTGCAAACGTTGCCATTTTCGAATAAATGCTGTCATGTGAATAGGTTTTAACTGCCTCAATGGCATATGCTGATTGACATGTACTGCTTGGTTACTGTTCTATGGGACTTGAAAACAGCACCAAGCCGGTCTTTTAGTATAATCAATTAATATGAAAATTGCTCGTTCTCAGATGCGTTTTTTAAACTTAATCATAAATTTACAATGCAGGCCTCCCTAACGTCCATCTGTGTTCTGAATGTCAACATATACCCGTATTCCAGTGCACAAGTTAGAAACTGTTGGACCTGGATTACCCAAGCCTACATATGGTAGCTTGGCACAGTAGTGGTCTACAGCTAACTCAAGGCGTTGGCTAAGTACTTACAAGCCTTACCCACAGTAACACAGTGATGAACCACTAAAATAAAGACACAACACCTCTGTTTGGAAAAATACCGTTACCTTTTATAAAAATAATATGGCTCTTTGGACTTGAAATCATACAGATTATAACATCAATTACTTTTAGGAATAAACATTACACTTTTACTAGGGAAGTTAGTTTTCACTCTTCCAGCTGTGGAAAAAGGCAGTAAACCACATTCAATTAACAAGGGTTCAGCAAGGTATAAAAGTAACTCGTTTGATAATTAAAGGGAAACCCATTAGTTTCACCCTATGCAGGATTACTTACATTAGTACACCATGTCAGCAATACTTCATCAATACAATTTGCCAATTCACTGGTTAGTTTATAACATGCAGGGCAATGCCCTTTATCTCTTTATCTGCACCTTAACTTTGTGCTAGCTTACACACACAGGGTGGTCTGCAAGAATACCACTGGTTTTACAGCTTCTCACAACAATTGTTAGGAGTTTCTGAAGGAAGCTCCCTTCTAACCAGACCTGTCAGCGCTCTTCTGATATTAATTTAAGTTCCCCACTAATTTCTAGCTTAATAGCCACTTATCAGAAGCCTACAGAAATGAGGTTGGGGTTATGTGACTCTTTTTCTCCCCCCCCCTTCGCTTATTCTGACACAGTGTAAGACTTAACGTTGCTAGGATAATCGGTCACTCGGTTAGGCGCTGTGATTTATGATATTAGCGCTACACCAAGGAAGCTTTAGCCCTTTCCTTTCTTAACCCCCCTCTCTCCTTACTGTCTTGGCGGCCAGTGCGCCACAGTTCACAGATCTGTACTTGGCGCCCGCCTCCGAGGCTTTGTTGTAGTTCAGCACGATGGTCCGTTTACCACCAGGACGCTAGGGCTGGCCGGTCAGTCTTCGCCCCGAGCGCTGGCCTCGCCGATAGCGCTCGCACGCAGGAGGGGTAACTGTGGACGAGGCGGCGCTCTTGGAGATCTTCCGGCGCCTCCTCAGTTAAGCCGGCAGTCGCGCTGAACCTCTGGGCATGCGCAGACGCTCTCGTACCTCTCCCGCCTCCGCACTCGCTCTCAGGAAGGACGCTGCTCCTCACGTCGCCGCTGCTCTCCTGGGCCTGCCCGACCCTAGGCCCCTCCTGCTTTCGATAGCGGGCGCGCTCAGGGCATGCGCGGAAGCACTACCTGCTCTGCTTGACGCGGCTGGTGCCCCCGGGGTCCCGTAATCCGCTAACACAGCGCCGCTACTCTTCCTCAGACACCTTCAGCTCCGGCCTCTCAGGAAGGATGTGCACACACGGCGCCCTCGCTCTTTAGGGCGCTAAGGTGCCACAGTCGCCCACTTCCACTACAGCTGATCCACAACACCGGTGAGCACAGCGCTGGGTATGGTCAGTCAGGAATGCCTTCAATTAAGGGTGATCTGAGTGGTTTTACTGGGCTCTTGAGATAAAAGGATCTTCTTCCTCCAGTAGCTCGATTTCCTTGTCAGTAGTGATTGTCTTGGTAGAGGGATCGGTCAAAGGCTGAAGGGGGAACAATCCTCTGAAGTAACTGTCAGCCTCAGTGACAAACTAGCTGCTCTCAGTGTGTCCACCTCCTCTCACCACTGCCTCACTCCTCTACTCTGGGGTCAGCACAAAATGGCTGCTGGTCACTGGCCTTATATAGGGTGGCCTGAGACCTGCAGAAGTCTCTAGTTGATTCCAGAAAGTTCCCTAATGTTACCCTATGGACCTGTCCTCCAGTAGTGTCCGTTATGGCAGTTGGTGGACACCATTTTAGGTCTCTGGAGATCCCTAAGGTTTCAAGGGGGGTGACTAGGCCTCACAAATGATGAGGGAAAAATGGCGTCATCGCCAAGGAACACCTATCCCCCTGACAGCATTAAAAAACCCCTGATGGACACATGTAAAAATAAAAATAGAAACTCTGGGAGGCTAAGGGGGACAAAAATAAATCATGGTGGTTAGAGTCTTCCCAGAAGCAGACAGGTCTAACAGAAACCATCTAAAGTAAACATTAAATTGTCACGGAGAACAGCCTCCAAGCTGTGCATTGCTCCTTAAAGCCACCCTGAAGCACATTCAAGTCGCATGGGCTCATTTTTAAGTCTCACCTGGAGATAGACGATTTCTATTGCCAAAGACCTATTGTGAACAATGCTTCGAATGGGCTTGTGCCAACCCATTACTTACAATTGGTTGCTTTTTTTGTCAATCATTTGCTTGCTTCTTAATTGAAGAATGTCATGGTTTCCCATGCACTGCAGCTATAGTACATCACTTCGATTAGATGACTAGTGCACTTCCACTGTTAATGCGTTTTCTATACATCACTCTCTAGTGTGCAGCTTCCCCCGTCAATTGCCACCACACCAGGCTCTCTCTGCTGCCCTCTAGAACTTCAGTTTCTTATCTCACCTTTCTGAATTTCTTTTCTCAAATACTCCAAACTTCCATAGGTAATCTGCTTCTACCCAACCCACTGCTCTTTTGCTGCCCTGGCCATTCCCAGTGGATCAAGGTCACGGGTAGCTGGGTCCTGGAAACTCTGGGTGAAGCCCAAGCATTCTGGTTTCCTTTCATAAACATACCACCCTGGTTAGAACATAACATAACCAAAGATATTAAAACAAATGGAGAAGTCTTGAAATGAACGTAGAAGGATTCCTCAGATAATGAAGTAAGTGCAAGATGTCACTCATGATCAGCGATCACTCTCTGCAATGGATTTTGCAACAGGTGACTGCAACTTAACTAAATGATGGTAGTTCATGAGACTTGTCTTGTAGCTCTGTGTTGCAAAAACGCTTCAAACTGAAAAATAAATGTATAGAACGGCCTGCCAGTCAAAGTTTACAGGATTTGAGCAATTTTTTTGTAACAATCTTTCTTGAAACACGGTTGGTACCACAAACACAAAGTTATAAGATGACCTGACCGCCCTCTTTCAGTAAAGAAAAATATGCCTTAAACACGCACATAACTCATTTACCTCTTGTGACTGATGGTATTCAGCTCATCACTTGTAAGATCCATAAGATCCCATTCCCCCCCCCAATTGTATGGGCGCAATCCCCAACTGTTAGGTTTACCAAAGTGCCCCCATACATTGAAGCAAAAGGTAGGTTAAAACAGGACAGAAAGGATGAAGGGAGGAATAAAGTGCTAATATCTAAAGAGGGGAAAATCAGGATAGTCTGAGAGTGGGCTAGGGGCTGCTCTTCAGAAAAGGGGTAGAGGAATGGGTATGGTAAAAGGATAAGAGATCCAAAGCCAAGAGGTATTTCCCCAACAATTTTCCTTTCACAGCAAGTCTTCAAGTATCCGAGACAGACCTCAATGCACAAATCATAACCACTGTAATATAAAACAATGCCCAGAAAGAAGTAAAGAAGGAAGAGGAGCATAAAAAGAGCGCAAACAGTAGACCAGTCACCACCACGCATGTCTTGCTTTAACTAATAATCTCCTCCATGGGTCCCGCAAGGTCACATTGCACCGGGAGAAGCTCTCCCAATGGAAGAAAATCACTGTAATGTATTAGTTGTGTGTCATACACCGCGTGATGTTTCACGCGGCGTATGACCGTTCTGTTTTATGGGCCTCGGCTCGTGATTTACGCGAGCCACAGCTCGTGGATAAACATGTTGTCTTATGAATGTGTTGTTACCCGTGCATGGACGCTTTATCTTCGGTTGGCCATTGTAACCGTTGGCTTGCCGCTGATCGGACGCTCCGTGACCGGGTGGAGTTTTACTACTGGAATAAACTTACCAATTAAATATACAGAAGTCTCCTGATTCCCTTCATCACATTTTGGCGACGAGGATGGGAACAAACTCCACCATTACCCACGCAAAAAATTGAATTTCAACTTACTTCTGCAATTCTGGATTTCATTCAACACCTCATTCCGGTATTGGCGTCTTCGACAAGTATTTCCTGTTTTACTCGGAGGAAGACCTTGGGCAAGACACGAATCCCAATAGGTTGTTGAAGATTTTAGAGGCGTTCTTTCATTTTACTGGTTAATTTTCTCTTTCCTCTCAGAACGAACCTCGCCTATTGGACGGTTTCAATCTGCTGGTTGAAGCACTCATTGCCATTGGATTTCCGTTTTCCACACTCTCTCTTCAATGTTTTAGTGTGAAGATAAACAAGACGGCAGACGTTTCTCCAGCCTAAGTCAAGGTATCGTTGAGTAAATATTTATTCTTTACGAAGCGTATCTTCAACGATACGCACGTTTGTTTCACCTCATTATTTTAAAGACTTTAAAGCGCATCTTTCATAAGATTCACACGCTTTTCCTGACATTCATTAATTACCGCGTATTGCTACAGCGATACGCACGCTCTTTCAGGACTGCGTATTTATTATTGCGTGTTGCTTCAGCGATGCGCACGCTTTGTTAAAACTGTGTATTTATTACTTACTGCGTGTTGCTTCAGCGATACGCACACTTTATCAGATCTGTGTATTGATGACTACTTGTTGTTTCAGCGATACGCACGCTATTTCAAGTCATTCTAATTATAAAACATTCTGTATTATTTACTCATTTATTGTAAATGTGATTACAGTTTAAAACGTTTGGGGTCAAATACACACACTCAACATTACTTGCATTATATTCATTTGTTGTGATTACAATACCTTGATATATATATATATATGTTTATATATTTATTCATATATATATTTTTCAATTAATATTCAATTTTAAACGTATTTATTTAACATTATTATTCATGACTATTTCAATGCAATTTGTGTTATAATATTTAACATTATATTCTTATGCATTTTTATTGATCTCTATTTATCTGGTTCTGCTTTTGTTATTAAGTATGATGATAATCAATGGCATCAAATCACCCAACCACCACCTTTTTTGCGTAAACCAGGTACTCCCGACATTATATGGTCAGAGTGGGTTGGTTTATTCGAGAATCATTTGATTGCTATAGACGCTGCTGAGTATTCTTCCCAAAGAAAATTTGCTATAGACGCTGCTGAGTATTCTTCCCAAAGAAAATTTGCTATTCTTTTTGGTTGTTTGGGTCAGGCAGGTCAGCAGATTTTTAAAAGTATTGTTCCTATAGCTCCTCCTATTTCTCAAGACGAAAGTGGAGATAATCCTTGGAACGTATATATTGAAGCCATTGCTAGACTAAAAAAGCAATTTTGTGATGAGCCCAATATCATGCTTGAGCGACACAATTTTTATTCCAGGAAACAAATAGAGGAAGAGAAGGTAGAGGAATACATTGCAGCTCTTAGAGTGCTTGCTATCACATGTAATTTTGAACCTTCACCAGATAATTTTATAAGAGACCAATTTGTGTTCAACTGCGTTTCTAAGAAAATTAAACTAAGGATCCTTGGATGTAAAAACCCATCGTTAAGTGAGGTCATTGACCTTGCTCTAAGTATTGAACGCTCTACTTTGACTAGTAAGGTAGTTATGGAACCAGCCAAACAAGGCATTAATGCCCTGGATTACTCTGATTCCGACCAAGAAGGAGCTGTTTGTTCAATTAATACTAAAAACAAAATTCAGTCCAACTATAAACCTTTTCAAAAGAAAGAGACCTTTTTCTGTTATAGATGCGGTTCAAAAGACCACATAGGAAATGCTCCAAACTGTCCTGCACTCAAGAAACGTTGTTCTATCTAAGAAAATTGGCCATTTCCAAGGCGTTAGTAGATTTGCCAAGAAACCTCCTAATGTAAATTTCATTGAGGTAGATTCTTGTTCTAATTCTTTTAAAAACATTGTAGTAACTTTGGATTTCAATGGCGATGTGGACTCTATTAAGGGGCCTTTATGTTCCGCTATTATTGATAATGTTCATTTACAAGTCATGGCGGAATCAGGTTCGCCATTTACAATTCTCAGAGACTCAACAATTTACGAGAAATGGGACAGAAGAGTTGAGTTAATTGAGTCTGATGTCAATCCCAGAGCATTTGGTGAGAAAGATATTAACATGATGGGTTATTTTGAAGGGTTAGTTCAGTGTCTTGGGAGGGAAACAGTTACTAAGATTTATGTTGCCGAAAAAGGTAAAAACATTGTGGGCTGGAAAGATCTTGCCAAGATGGGACTTTATTTAGTCCCTGGAGATGATAATCCCATCAAGGTAGGGGAATTACCTACGTTCAAAACGGTTTCCAATGATCTTCCTATTGCTATTGTAGAGAGTTCTAATGTAAATGTGCAAGACATTGTGTCTGAATTTAAACCCGTTTTTAAAGAAATGGTTGGGAGCGTGAAAGGATTCGAACACAAGATAAGATTAATACCTGGAGCTCAGCCTGTAGCACATAAGGTTAGAGCGGTTCCATTGAGTGTGAGATCCGAGTTGAAGGAATTGTTAAATAATTTATGCGAACAAGGCATTATTACACCTGTTAATTCTTCACAATGGGTCGCTCCAATTGTCGTTGCTCGTAAAAAAACAGGAGAGATTAGGCTATGTGCGGATTTGCGCTCCTTAAATAAGAATATTATCGTTGACTGTCATCCGCTTCCGAGGATCCATGAGCTTCTGGCAAACATTGGGGAGGCAAGATGGTTTTCGCTGATCGATCTTAGGTCAGCGTACCATCAAGTTTCATTGTCTAAGGAGTCTCAAGAGCTTACATCCTTTATCACCCCCTTTGGGGCCTTCAAATTCCTACGCCTTCCTTTTGGTTTAGCGTCTGCAGGTAGTGTTTTTCAGAAGCTGATGGATGTGTTATTCCAAGGGTTAGCAGGTATGCAAGCATATCTTGATATTTTGATTTTTGCCAAAACTTTAGATGAACATAATAAAATTCTTAAAAATGTTCTGTCAATTTTGATGTCCAGGAATACGATAGTTCGCAGCGATAAATGCAAATTTGCGGTGAACAAAATTGATTACTTGGGTCATACTGTCTCTGACCAAGGCATTACGCCCAAATTTTCAGTTATCAGGGCCATTGAGGATGCGAAACCTCCTTCGGATAAAGACGCTTTGCGAGCTTTCCTCGGCCTAGCGGAATATTATGCTAGGTTTGTGCAATCATATTCTCAACTAGTTGAGCCTTTAAGGCATCTTTTAAGGAAAGGTTCCAATTTCATTTGGACTGATGAGTTGAACAGGGTTTTTTGTGAAGTTAAGAAAATGATTGTTTCAGCAAAGGCCATACATGCTTTTAGGGAGGATGCTATCTCTGTTATCACAGTAGACGCAAGTATTTCTGGACTAGGTGCGGTTCTCACTCAGAAGCTTAACGGCCAGGAACAAACAGTCGCATTTGCTTCTAGAGCTCTTAAAGATTTTGAACAAAGATACAGTACGATAGAGAGAGAAGCTCTAGCTTGTGCCTGGGCGGTCCACAAATTCAAGATGTATATTTGGGGGAGGAGATTCGAGTTGGTTACCGATCACAAACCCCTAATTTATATCTTTAATAAGTCTAACTCTGCTTCCATGTCAGCAAGGCTCATGAGACTAGTTTCAAAGTTGCAAGAATTTAACTTTACAGTTAAGCATATTGTGGGGGGCAAGAATTTTCGTGCTGATTGTCTATCCAGGATGGCTATGGTCAAAGATGATGAAGAGGATTTTCTAGTGGAAGATGTAGAGTGTGTTACTCTAGTGGACGCTGTAAATGAGATTAGTGACGTTATTTCTGAGAATGATTGGAAGGAAGCCACCGCAGTCGACAATGTGTTGTTGAAAGTTGTGGAATTTACTACCCATTGTTGGCCTCAACCTAGGGGTTTGAGAGGGGATCAACGTAGTTTCGCTCAAGTTGCAGAGGAACTCTGTGGAGAACGGTATAGTTCGGAGAGGGGAGAAATTTGTTCCTCCTTTTAGACTGAGGGAATCCATTATCAATAAGGCTCATCAAGGTCATTTAGGAGTGACTAAGACATCTATGTGCATTAAACAACATTATTGGTGGCCGTCAATGGATATTCAGGTCAAGAATTTGATTGATTCTTGCCCTGAGTGTTTGTTGTCTGACAAGCATTGGCGTACTTTAAAAGTACCTTTGCATCCCACTGAGTTTCCTGACTCACCCTGGGAGAAAGTTGGGGTAGATTTTTCAGGTCCGTATTCCATTTTACAACAGGAAAATAAGTATGTAATCCTATTAGTCGATTATTTTTCAAAATGGATGTATTTTGATTTTGTTAAATCGCCAGACTCAGATTCTACCATAGCTTTTCTCAAGAAGGTTTTTAATTTAGAAGGGTCTCCAAAGTCTATCGTCACGGATAATGGGACACATTTTGTGTCAGATAAAATGTGTAAATTTTTTAAAGAGTTGGATATTAAGCAACTGAAGGTGGCGTTATATTCCCCATCTTCGAACGGTCTTGTGGAGAGGGGGAATAAGGTAATTAAAGAGGGTATACAGACTGCGGTGTCTTGTGGCTACAAGGTAGGGGAGTTTGTTAAACAAAAAGGTCTGGCACTATAATACGTCCCCTCATTGTGTTACAGGAGTATCTCCTTTTTCTCTTTTGAGAGGGAGAGAGAATCGTTCTGTCTTGTTTCCTTCATGGTTATGTCAGGGTGCTGTAAGGAAAACTACTGATTTACATTCAGTTAAGAAGGCAGTTCAAGAGAAGCAAAATCAAATGAAGTTACATTTTGATGGTAGTTCGGATGGTAAACTTGTTGATGTTCTGGTAGGTGACTGGGTGTTGATTAAGAATCCTGGAAGAGTAGTTAAAGGTTGTTCGAAATTTTTTGCACCTGTTCAAGTAGTGAAAGTTAGCAAGGGAGCTGCTTTCCTTGATAAGAAGGGTTGGTGGAATAAATGCCAATTAGTAAAAGTGACAGATCATCAAGCTGAAATTATCAAAGGTAAAATTTGTGAGGGTAGTTCTGATAATCTGGATTGGAGTTTTTGGCTAAATGTTCATGATATGCCAAGTGATTCCCTTACTTCTAACCGAACCTGTGACCAGCTTCCTATCAGGGATTTTGTAAGTCCACAGAATGCTGCCATTAATCAAACCTTTTCTTCTTTTGGCAGGCGTATCAGAGCACCAGAAAGGTATAATGAATTTGTTAGATTCTGAATGTTGCTTTATTTTATTTGTTGTTTGCTGTTGTAAGGGGGAAAAGGTGGTGTAATGTATTAGTTGTGTGTCATACACCGCGTGATGTTTCACACGGCGTATGACCGTTCTGTTTTATGGGCCTCGGCTCGTGATTTACGCGAGCCACAGCTCGTGGATAAACATGTTGTCTTATGGATGTGTTGTTACCCGTGCATGGACGCTTGATCTTCGGTTGGCTATTGTAACCGTTGGCTTGCGGCTGATCGGACGCTCCGTGACCGGGTGGAGTTTTACTACTGGAATAAACTTACCAATTAAATATACAGAAGTCTCCTGATTCCCTTCATCACAATCACCTTCAAGCTCCTCACCCATGCCCACAAAGCCCTCCACAACACCGGACCAGCCTACATGTACCACCGCCTCACATTCCACACACCCCAAAGATCCCTCCGCTCAGCCCAGCTCTCCCTTGCGACGTAATCAAGAGGACCAGAACAGGAGGATGTTCCTCCTTCGTGGCCAAGGCATGGAACACCCTCCTTTCCCACCACCGATAGACACCTTCACTCGCCAAGTTGCTGAAGGGACTCAAGACCTGGCTCTTCAGGAAGCACCGTAACATCCTGGACCCCCCCCCCCCCGCCTTGAGACCCTTTCAGGTGAGTAGTGCACTATACAAACCCCGATTGACCGATTGAACTCCGACACCTCAGCCTCATTATCTCCAAGAGAGTGAAGAGGAGCACGGAGGAGGGATTTACCATGAACAAGCCCTCCCGTCATTTGAATTCATTGCATCTTCCCCCCCCCCCCAAATATGCCTCATTTGCCAAACCATATAATCTCAATAAAAACAAGCCTTCACTAATCTGTGTGGGGGCTTCAGATCCTACCCCCATGCGCCAGAAATGACCTACATCACAACTAGATACATGAACTTCTGGTAGCAGTTCTTTAAAATGTACCCAGTGGGGTCTGGCTCCACCCATTGTGGTATTACCGTTTCACCTCATTCTACTGGCGATCCCTACACAGAGCCTGCTAACATTGAAATGCATGATGGAATACATCACATCCCAGAAGAAAACTGAAGCCTCACAGATGGAACGGTTCATTTCTGAGATACATTCTATGCAGAAACTGACTTCGGATTTGAACTGCCCCAGATTGTGGAGGTCTGGATTTTGATTACACACATTTCACACAGACCTGTGGCTAACAATACACACTATGGGGCTTTGGAGGGAGTCTTGCTTTTTACTTCGACCAGCCTCTCAAGTCCTTGCACTGCACAACGAGTTCTGTCCACTCTTGCTGGAAGCCTCCCGTAGGTCTTGGTCTAATGCTGCCTCTGTTGCCATATTAAACAAACCTACTGCCACTGCTTGTCGTCAGAGGTGCCATCTGTGCCGGTAAAATACGCTTTCTTTCAAATTGGCATTAGGGGCAGATCTTTGATTTGATGATTTTTACTGGGTTTTTGGAAACTACAGTGACAGCATTCACCCCCTGGCACAGTTAATGTCGTGCCACAATCAGATGCAAGCCCGACAGACCTACTAGCATCGCCAATCCTTAACTAAACGGTCTACAGAAGATCACTTTACCTGCACGTTTTCTGAACAATTATCCTGAAGTCATTAAAAAATTCAATTTTAAAAACTAACCTCAGTAACTTCATGATCATACAATAAAAGCGTTTACAACTTCAAAATCAGCTCACGTGCGCTAACAAGGACTTTTTTCACTCCTCGTACAAAGCCCTACTGCAAACAGAAAATCCCAACACAAACAAACACAAACGAATTTAGCACTTAACAGTTACAGGGAGGTTGTATGATGAGCGTTGAACATCGAGGTTTCTGGCAAACTATATGGTAAAGGAAGAAAATATGCAAGACTGTGTGAGGCATGGTTTAGGCATTATTTTTTATTAAAATCTTTTTTATTAGGAGAAACAGGATTTTACAAAGACGAAAACAAAAACATACACTTATGTACATTCATGTGTCAATGCAACCTGAGTTTCACAATTTAAATAAAGAGCATCAAGACCATTTAAACAAATGATTCTCCATCTATGAAGTTAACGAAAAACATACATAAATATATGCAATTATTAATCAAAAGGATGGTTGCAATGGGAGTGGATTGAAAAAGGAGGGAGAACGAAAGAGGTGAAAGAAGGAAAGAGGGGAAAAGGAGAGAAGAAAAGAAATATAGAAGAAGAAAGAAAGCAAGACGAAATTGAAGAGATTGATATGAAAACAGAAACAGCAATTAACATAAAGTCATGTTGTGTACTCTAAATCGTAACAGTGGGGTAAAAGCGCCTATGTTGTACTCTTATGGGTGACAGGAATGTGTTCTATATCAGCGAATATGACCACTGTGCAAATCTAAGGCGGATCAGTTCCAGAGAGTCAAGTGAACTCCAGAGCTTGGCGTGCGATTTTTGCCACGGTGAGGAGTGGAGTGCATCGTTATCTGCGCCCCTTAAAGAGGCCACCCATTCTTGCCATATCTTGAAAGAATCATCAGATGCACTTTTCCATTTGCTTAAGATGACTTTAAAGCAAGCGTAAGCATGCGATCCATTAGGTGGCAGTCATGTTCATTCACTAATCTTGTGTCTATTGCCCCAAGCATAACATATGCAAATTCTCTACTAGGTCGGTAGTGGAAGGTTCTTTGAATGTAGTTATAAATCTTGTCCCAAAAGGTTTGGAGCATCGGGCAATTGAAGAACATGTGACCTAAGTCCCCCACATGAGATTTACAATTCCAGCACAGGTGGTTATCAAGGAGTTTAAGCTTGTAGAGTTTTTCCGGTGACCAATATGTTCTATTTATCAGCATGAACTTAGTTTGAGAGAGTATCAGTGATATTTTATTGAAAAAAGGTATCTTATCCCAGTCAAATTATATTTTAGAGGAATTATGCTCATTCTCCCAAGCGAGCTCGCACTTCCTATGAGTCTTCTGGAGGTTTGGGAAGAGGATTTTATAGATTCTAGACACCATGTGACCCATTGACATGAGATGGAACAGCTTGTTACAAATTGTGGGATCGCTTGGAGAGATGACTCTGGCAGAGAGAAAGGATTTAAGACGTAAGAACTTGTAAAAGTCAAGAGGTTGGAGATCGAATCGTGAGTGTAAAGTGGAGAAAGGTAGAGGCGCAGACCCTTCATAAAGATCTTTCATTAAGTTCAACCCCTTCTTTGACCATTGCTCCCAGTAGAGGGGTTTACCTTCTTCCTTTATGGCTGGGTGGAACCACAACGAGGTTAAGTTGCATTTGCCTATTTTGATATTAACTTTAAAATGTCTCTCTAGGTTTAGGAGGGCCCTTCTAGTGTTAAGAAATATGTATTTGGAATGAGGAAAAGCGGCCATATCCCTTGACATTAGAGCTGGTAGTGGTAAGTTGTTAATGATGGCCTTTTCGACATGAACCTAAACAGGAATGTATTCGGATTGAAGTTGGAACCAATTCACATCTTGTTTGCACAAATATGCCGTCTGGTAGCACCTGAAATTTGGTAAGCCTATGCCTCCCTTATCTTTCGGAAGTTGGAGCTTCTTCAGGGAGATTCTTGGTTTTTTGCCTTGCCATAAAAAAGCATAGAAGAGCTTACATATTTTGGTGAGGAAGTCATCCGATAGTAGCATTGGGAGTATACTTATCAGATAATTGACCAGAGGTGTGATCATCATTTTCAGAGTTTCCGCTCTGCCCCACCACGATAAAAATTTCGCTGACCAACCGTTCAAGAGAGAGGATATCTTTTTATGAAGGGTATGTTCATTAATTTTGAGGGTGCTAATCAGGTCCTTTTCAAATTCTATCCCTAAATATTTAGAAGCTTTTGGTTTGCCAGAATAAGCCAGAGTTACCTATAATGCTTCCATCACCTATATTATTGAGGAGTTTCACCTCTGTTTTGTCCTTGTTAAGCTGATAGCCTGACACTTCGGCAAAATCTGCAATAGAGGACATCAGGGCCGGAATCGCTAAATCTGCATTCTCAGATAAGACTAAGACGTCGTCAGCATAGGCAGAAATTTTGACTGAAAATCAAAGCAAATACCTTTAATATGATCATTATATCGAAGATAATAGAGGAAGAGCTCGATGGCGAACAAAAAGAGGGAGGGAGATAGGGGGCAGCCCTGTCTTGTACCTTGCTCCAGGTTAAAGGGTGACGATAGGCATCCCTCTGCACGCACTCTTGCTGATGGATTGGAATAGAAGGCCATCACCATACGAATAAAGTCTGTTCCCAACTTAAATTTGTGCAAAGTGGCTTCCAGATAAGACCAGTCGACCTTATCAAAGGCCTTTTCTGCATCTAATGTTACTGCAACGGTCGGGGTGGTAATTAGCTTGGCCTTCTCCATTATGTGTGCTAAGGTGCGGGTGTTGTCGCTAGATAGTCTATTCTTGAGAAACCCTACCTGTGATGAGTGAATGAGTTTGGGTAGGATTTTCTTGATTCGTTTGGCCAGAATCATGGCATAAATTCTGCAATCAAGGTTGATCAGCAATATCGGCCTGTAATTCTTCGGGGATGTCGGATCTTCCCCTTCCTTTGGAATTACTGCGATAATTGCTTCCGCAGGGGTACCAGTGACTTGCCCGCGATTAGCGAAGCCCGTATATAAGTCTTTAAGAGGTTCTACTAGGGTTGAAGAGAATCTCTTGTAAAACATGGCACTGAACCCATCTGGTCCCGGGGCTTTCCCGGTTTTGAGAGTTTTGATGGTTTGTTCGATGTCTGCAGCGGATATGGGAAGGTTAAAGTCCACCTGTTCTTGCAGCGAAAGGGAAGGGAGAGCACAATTATCCAGGTATGTACCTAATTTGGTATTATTAAGTTCTTTGTTTTTACTATACAAGTCATTGTAGAAATCTTTAAATATGTCAGCAATTTTGGTGGGATCAGTGTGTGACGTCCCTAATTCATCTACTAAACTCTTAATAGCAGTGTGTTGTAACTTAAATTTCAGATAAGATGCAAGGCTCTTACCAGCTTTGTTAGTTTGGCATAATTTGAAGTTTTTGTGGTTCTTAAGCCAGATTCCAGCTCTCTCACTAATTATCTTGTTATATTCATATTTTGTGGTCATTATGTCACTTAGGGTCTGAGGGTCTTTAGAAAAAGCATGTGTCTCTTTTCAAGTGTTGAGATCTCTTGTTCTAGGCGTGTTAGGTTATTGTTGGCATCTTTATTCATGGCTAATGGTACTGCTGAAACGTAGCTATGACAGACACTCAACTTGCTACGGATGACTTTAGATACAAAGCTGGTTGAGTGAAGGGGGGTCTCATTAAAACTTGCTCACAGCAGTAAGTTTGGTATCGGTTACATGCAAGGAAACTCCCCTAAAAAAAACGAATAAAGAAAACGAGCGTAGTGTCAAACAAAACATCTTTCAATATAGATGGAGAGCGGAAGACACTCCAGGCAAAGCACAGAACGCTGGGAGCGAAGTAAATGACATATGAAGTGACTCGGCTGCAATGCTAAAGCAACTATTTTACACCATCTTAATTACCACCTAGTTTTAAAACGAGTACTTGCAGCAATGTCGTAGCACAGCTCAGCTCAAAGACCACTCACTTCAAAGATGGACTCATTAAATCTGAAAAATACTACGACTAGTCCCGATGCGAGGCATCTTTAATCCGCGAGCACTGCATTACCAAACACTTTTACGGATGTTACTTCCACACAACCGTTATTGAACTTATTACGTTTTTTATGTTGATTTGTTTACAAAGTGCATTCTTGCAACACCTCATGGCAACATTTTGACGCATCTTAATTGTGACTGACCTTGAACAGAAACCGTGAAAGATACTACGATCATACAACAAAACGGGGGGGCAGAAAAGCGTAATTGATTCCAGAGACCCGTCTTTAACGGCTTCCGATGTTTAGTAAATAAAGGGCCACATCTTCGCTGCAGCAATTGTTAAAGCTCGGCGTCAATGGGTACAGCTCTAGGTTTCGGTACAACAAATAAAGCACCATTCAAATATCAGCCATGGACCTAGGGGCTTCTGGTCACAGTTCTATGTAAGATTGTCACATATTAGATCTGAACTCTGGAATAAACCGGAAGCAAATGATGGGGCAAGAGGACTGAAGAGAGATGATCCGGTTATAACAGGCCTGTGAGGTGGCAGACAGCTGCATGCAGCAAAAGCTTCAAGAGCAAGGCCAGAGAGATTGATTTGTGTAAATCAGTCAAGTGAATCAAGGGATTCATGACGGGAACTACTAAGTGCCCCTCGATTACTAGACGGATGTTTTTAAAAATCTTTGTGAGTGAAGCAGATATTAAAGAGCACATTTGACCACCTTTATGTTAAATGCTAAATTAGAGTCCAAATAAAAGCCAAGGCTGTGAACTGTACTTGACAGAATAGGCAGCTGACTACGTGTACAGGAAGTTCTGGACGAAGGTACGAAAATAAGTTGTTACCTGCGTACATAAAGAAATGGCCCACAACCTGGAGTACTTTGCCTAAAGGCTGCACTTACAAACTGTATAAGAAGTGGCAAATGTGAAATACCACAGCTTAGTTTTATGGTTTCTGGCAAGCACTGGGGAGGGGGTGATTACCCACTTTCCTACAAGCAGAATTTAACCCACATCCTGAAATTCAGGGCCAGTGCTGTCAAGTTAATATATGAAACAATACCATTGACTAATTTTCATACATCAACCAGCATGGAAAGTATGAACACCTCCAGGAAGGGGACTGGCCAAAAGTAGGTTTGGAAGGGGCATAGTATTCCATTCCTTTCAACAAAATGGTTCAGCCGACTAAAAGTGTGTTTCTCATTTATTTGCCCAAGTGAGGTAAAGTTACCAAGGATGTCTGATCAGCAGCGTTACTACTGCCAGTTTACAAGCAATGGTGGCTAAGTGGCCACCAAAACAGACCCACTTCCAACATGAAAATCACAATGGTAAAAGGACAACTTGCCTATACACATTTAATTTTTTTTTTAAGTATATCGTACAAAGAGCAGACTACAGCACATTTACCTTTATAATCTCATGCTATCATTAACAATTTTGCACATCCAAGTTTGGCACAATTCTGCTAGAATCCCTCAGCCACCCACACAGAACACCCTCCATTGGGATTACCTCAGAATACACCAACCGGCCCATAGATCACCGTTTTGCAAATCAGTTTACAGATTTAGCAATGATGAACCGGGCATTGGGGATCAATACAAAACCATGGCATGTGCTTCTGTCCACGAACTTATCAAATACAAGTACTGAACAGCGAAACAAAGTAAACAAATACAGTTTGAAAGCGAAGTTAGGCAGGGTTTGCCATATCTACTTGAATGACACCATCCCCTGGGTGAGTTTCTATTTTTTCAAACAGTGACTGCCCACCAAGGTAAGCAGAGCTCGACAGGGATTACAAATCTAGACACATCTCTAAAAGAGCCAACAACCTCATGTTCAATTACTCAAACAGCTCTGTTGGTTTCCTAATCAGCTAATGGCTATCCTGTATATTCCCTTAGTATACCACTAAGGCACTATAATTTTAAGATATCGTTTCTTTTACAATTTATGTTGCTGAGAAAGCAATTAGGTCTTTAAAAAAAACTAAAACAGACTCAGAGCTGCTCCCCATATTAAAAAAAGAGAACATTTTTTGGAGTAAGAAAATAAGTATGCCAAGCATCGACATACTTTGGGCCCTAGGGAATACTCGCCCATTTGGCACATTTCTTTCTCATCAACAAACCAGCTCAGGTTGATAAAGCCCAGGTGAACAATGACTACAAACGCAATGCCTAAAATACTTGTTTATTTAGTTTTGCATGATATTATAACTATATAAGTCTATTGTGAAAATACAAAGGACGAAACAGTATTTAATCACTTTAAAAAAATGAATAAAACCACACTTGAGGGCTAATAGGTTTACTGCTCCTGTTTTACATTTGCATCCCTACTCATATAGTAGAGCTAAATAAACGGACTACTGTAATACCAACTAAAACGTCTTTCGCTGCACATTCCCCAAACCTTTCAAACCACATTCACGAATCTTAAATTAAACCACAAAAAATGTAAAACAATAGTCAGCACAAAGAGCAGAAGTACTCCAAGTTTAACGGAGTAATCAACTTTAAATTTTGCAAACATGACGCAATAAAGTTGTTTACTAAAGAATATTGGTACTCCAACTTAACCCCTTCCTTTCTGCCGTCGGCCATTGGCCGACGGCAGCACTACCTCCCCGGTGCTGCCGTCGGCAAATGGCCGACGCGGCCCCGCCTGTTTTGCGGAAGTGCCGCACTGCGGGAAAATCGGGGCCTCAGTAAAGGGGTTAAAAGATGGACGAAATAGATGAATGGTTGATATATAATAATTCAAGACCTGAATGGAGATAAATGCAAAATTAAGAACGGGTTTTTCTATATCTCAATCCAAAATGGTGCCCACCGAAACCAGCACTCTAAGAACATGTTCATAGGCAGAAAGAAACTATTTTACCAAAGAAGAATACATCAGGAGTAGATTCCCGGTATTAACAAGCAAGTTTGCGAACACGGCAGATTTGGCACTTTTAAGACACAACACTAAACTACATATGAATCGCATAAGGATTTCAAGTAAGAGGAGAACAGGTTTTAACTTGGACTTATGTCTGCGTACACTGCTGTTCAAAACGAGGTAACTACATGGATGTAATGTTTGTCTTCTTTAGAATTGTAAAATATTGCTCCAACAAACCACAAAGCAGACGGCTATTGTGTGAGCACAGACTATGGAATAAACAGACCCTCTAAAAAAGTGTTTTTGGTTACCGAGGAAAAGATGAATGCGTTATTAAAGAATTGCAATGCTTACATTTTGTTTTAACTTTTGTTTTCCTTAACTGTTAAACGCTTGTAAGAGGACTAGATGTTTGCAACCTGAAAAGGGAGTAGCTAATAAACCCGAAATGGACTGAAATTATTACAAAAGCAAGCCTAACATTTCTGCACTTGTTCTGAATAAAACGAGAATACATTTCGAAGTTAGAATTTTTATGAAGATTTAATTATAATATAGGTTTTGAAATTTTAAACCCCAGAAGGCTTGCAGACCAGTTTACCTTTTGTAGTACAAGGTGGATGGATACCGCTAGTAGCTTCAGGGAAACCAAACTGAGCAGGTTAGGACAGCTAAACCCAACCTTGCTCCTGCCTGCTACAAAGAGCTTACAACTTCATCCTTGATTTCAAAGACGATTCCAACTATGTAGCCTCATGCAGACCTCTGCTGGAAGCCTTATTAGACAATCACTAGAGCTTCTGTGACTTCAACTATGTTGCTCATGAGCCTCTAATAGTCCGACATAAAATTCTAGAAGTATTTATCCACTCCACCACGTATGCCTTTTACCAGGACTTATCCCCTTTAATATATAAAAGTAGACAGCTATTCACACCCAGGGCATGCATGTTTAAATGATTAAGCTTCTAAAAGAATTGATAAACCATGCCCCTACGCAGTACATTTCCAATGTTTAGTTTATCAAACTTAGCAGTGTTAACACTACTTCACTAAACTCCTCCAAGGCAACCTCTATAAATGTTGCACAGAACAAAAGCTGTTACTTATGCAAAGTAATCTGTCTATATATTTCCCACTAAGGCCTTGGGTATCTTTCAGGAACTTTAAAAGTAAGAAATCCATGCATGTCTGAATCCGTGTGCACACGTACATTGCATGTGTGTTCATAAACAGACAGGAAAGGGGTAAAAAGTTTTTGGAAGGGGCAGAATGTTTGTGTAAGTAAGCAAGGAGTGTCTTAATACACAGATTCAACTACCATAAACACAGGTTACAATATGCAGAAGCACACTACTTACGCCATTGTGATGTGGCTAGAACACTATGTAGAGGTCAGATACACGTAGTGAAAGTCACCATCACTGGTGCCAAAGCCTGGTCTCCTTTGCCCAATCCTCATACAAAAAGGAGGCAAAAACGTATCTTATTCAACGTTTTGTCTTAGTTAATAGTTTTCATCTCATCTAGGTAACGGGAGAAGTGATTTCCTAATGCTTTTGCACTGCCCCCAGAGGGCAGTGCAATATCCAGGAGAATTGTTTGGTAGAATACCTGCATGCATTCAACAAAGCGTAGACGCTCCTTTACTACAACACCCACACTCAATAGAAACAAACTCCTGTTAGACCAATAGCAAGAACAATCAATCAGGGGTTTGTATAGCGCGCTACTCACCTGTGAGGGTATCAAGAAGCTGGGGGGTGGGGAGGGTGGGGGGCAACGACTCCTGATCAGTCGAAGAGCCAGGTCTTGGTGGCCTTCCTGAACATGTGCAGGGTCAGGGATCGTCGGATATTCACAGGGAGCTTGTTCCAGGTTTTGACTGCGATGTAGGAGAAAGCTCTTCCGCTGGTTCTTTTTCAGCGGATGCGGGGGACCTCTGCCAGTGCAAGGTCGAGGGAGCGGAGGTTCCTCTTGGGTACGTGAAAGGATACCCTCTCGTTTAGGTATTTGGGTCCGATGTTGTGGAGAAATTTGTAGGTGTTGGTGAGGAGTTCGAAGGTTACCCTCTTCTCGACGGGGAGCCAGTGCAGACCTCGTAGGTGTTGGGTCATGTGATCATGGTACGTTGTCCCAATGAGGAGTCTGGCTACGGCGTTCTGGATGGTCTGGGGCTTGTGCAGAAGAGTCTTATTGATTCCGGCGTAGAGGGCGTTGCCGTAGTCCAGTCTGCTGAAGAGGAGTGAGAGGGTGACGGTCCTTCTGCAGCCGGGGGTGTGGGGAGGGGGGGGGGGGATCCACTTGAAGGTCTTACGGAGGATGCAAAGACAGTTGAAACTGGTGGAGGCGACGGCGTGGATTTGGCAGTTCATGGAGAGGGAGGAGTCCATTGCACTTAAGGAGGACAGCATCACATTTTTAATTCTTAGATGTGAAGATAATGTTCATTAAAGCAGCCACCCGATGAATGAGTGCACAATCTGTGACATCAGACAAAGGAACATTGTGATTTTAAGAGATGCAGGACCGCGTAAAGAAAACTGTTTATTCGCCGCCAATGAATGCCCCTTCGATGTACCTTGCAGCAAGACAATGTGCGAGTTTGCAATGCTTGAACTGTGGAAGCAGAAAAGCTATGCAGTTAGAAAGGTGTTGTTTAACAGCGATTAGCCCAAAAGACGTACTTTTCTAACTTTCTTTGAGACATTCTAGTTTCTTTTTAAATCCGGAGTCTTGAAGTCCTCGAACTTCAAAAGCAAAAGACAAGATTTCTGGTACAGGGGGATTTTTCCTCCACTGGGTTGAGTTCCACTGTCCCCATGGCGATTATTTGACAGTCAGTTAACTTCAAACATGATGATGGGCAAACATGTCCGATTCCAACAGCCAGTCCGCTCACAGACTTATTAGTCTAAAATCCACTCCCATATTGACGCCAAGTCAGATGCTATATGTTGATATGTCTTTGCAGCAACAATAAAATACTTTAAACTTAAAATCCACTCCCCAATGTTTAGCAGGTACTGGGACGGGAAAACTAGAACCGCTCCCAGAATATACACAATCTCACTCAGGACAAGCAGGGCACCCTCAGGTTGGTCAGATCAGTGTAATAGTCGGATTGAGGGCGTAGCTATTCTGACTAGGATCAACATAGCAGGAGTACCAAATCCAGGACTGGAGGAGCAGATGCCCTAATGATCACAAAGGGTCAGTGCTGCAGAAGCGCCAGTGCCACAAGCCCTGGTGATCGTGATGGCTCAGCATGGCAGAAGCGCCACAAGTCCTAGTGATCGTGAAGACTCAGCACAGCAGAGGCGCCACAAGCCCTAGTGATCGTGAAGGCTAAGCCCGGCAGAAGCGCCCCAAGCCCTAGTGATTGTGAAGGGTCTGCACGGCAGAAGCACCAGTGCCACAAGCCCTATTGATCATTAAGGATCAGCACAGCGGAAGCGCCAGAGCCACAAGCCCTAGTGATCGTGAAGGGTCAGCACCGCAGAAGCGCCAGTGCCACAAGATCTAGTGCCTGTGGGGGCCAGTTTGCAAGTTTCATCTAGAAGCAGCCATGCCTGCTTGTCCAAAACTGTATTTGATGAGTACATTTTCACTAAATCAATTTTCTCTTTATTTTTTGCTAGCCCCTCAGAAAGGCATTTCTGGATGGTGCGCTTCCCAGATACGATGATTTAGCTATTTTTTTTTATTTAAAAAGGTTTTATATAGCGCAAACATGACCGAGGGTATCAAAGCGCTTTGCAGTTTATACATCAAGAAAGGGTACAGGCAAACAAAAACATAGCCAACAAAGCGAAAAAAGTACAGTAGTATAGAGTCCAAAATTCTTGTGAACCAGGTAGCTGGGCTACAATTGCACAGCAAATTCACCAAATCAAATGTTGTAGCCCGACTGAGGCAGAAATGTCTTCATCAGGAGCCCTTTGACTTCTTTTTTTGAAGAGGACAGTTGAAGGGTTCACCCTAAGTGTAGATTTATTCAAAAGGGGGACTTATATTTAGAGCCATAAAGAAACAACCAAGTATTTGTGATGTTTGCATGCAGCTCTACTTAGAATACCCAAACTTACAGTGGTGGAGATTAGTCTGATTAACTTCTTTGAGGGAAGGCCATTTTTGTCCCATCACTCCACAGAGAGACAATTAAGATACTCTTGGTTTACCTTTGCGTAGTTCACCGTAAAGGCTTAGGCTCAGCGATCATAGATTCGAATACCCACTGTATACAAATTATATTTTCTGGAGCTGGGGTGGGCCATTGATACCTACTGTACCTAAAATTCGTTCGTGGCACACGAGCAGCAGCCGTTTAGATAAATAATTGTCATAGTCTCTGGTTATTTTCATGCAGTTCGCTGAGATTTCTCCCTGAGACTGCTGTGGTCACATTTACAGTTGTGGGTTTCTTTGTCCTAATTATCTGGCGACTCCCGTTCATATTCTGTCCAGAGGATGACCCCATTTTAAAAATTGTGAAAAGGGGTCGAAACCTCAACAAAAACTTATGTGGTCCGATTTAAAATTTTGATTGTGTTTGACACTCATTGTGAGTGCCAGTTGTAACAACATACTGTCACAATCAGTAACATGTATATATTTTGTTCACTACACCCGCGCATTTTTAATCACTTGATTCACTTTCACTGCGCCGTCACTTTATAGAAGCACCTTGTATATACATGATTTCTGTAATACTTAATTCCATGAATGACACAGCATTCAAATAACTAAATAAATGCATGTATCGCAGAATTGAACTAAACCTACATAAGAGTTACTATTGCTGTGTGAGTCCAAGGCTACACTTCCCCCTTAGGGACCACTTTGTTGTTAATAATTATCCGACACAGGTACCTGGGTTACTATATTGCCCCTTTTCCTCAACCTCTGTGGGGTTCAGCACGAGCTGAAAGTGGTAGGCGTCCACTAGGTTTAATGCATGAAAAAGCACGCAGGTATTAGATCATCAACCCCTATGGACGTATCAATTCACCAAAAATGCCAAACTGGCCATTACAAATATATACCGTTTCAGAAACTGCCAGCTGGCAGGCGTTTATCCCCGGCGTTTCAGGGCACTTTAACTATGTGGGTCGCCAAATCTTTGCAAACATATCAATTAATTAACAAATCAGAACTTTTAAAAAGGATGTTTCCGCCAACAGACAGGCCACAATAACAAATCAGAAGCTATGGTGATAACCAGCACCGTGGATCAACCGAGAGGAGCAGAATGAATCAGAAGACGTTCATTTCATAACACACATCAGTGCAACACCCAACCACAAGCAATGAGGCGCCATTCTAACACCGGACATAGAATCCCCACAGCTGCAGGTGGGTAGCAAGTACTGGACAGAGACATCAGGCTGGGCCTCGGTGAATGGAACAGGTCTGCTTCCGCGCATGGTGTCCCCACAAGGGGCAGCTGCAGGCACACAAAGTTCTACATATGAATGTTTCAGGGAGGTGGACTGGACCAGAGGCAGTCAATGCACGAGTCGCATCTTGTAGAACAACAATGGTGCCAGTGCTGAGTGATTAGAAGAAAAAAAGGTGTTATCAAGTGCTAAGTGGGCATGGGACATTGCTGTGTTCAGCTCCATTCCAAAATCCAATTGCATCTGTCAAGCCCTCCTAGTCTAACAAGCAAGAAGGCTGGCAAATGCTGTGTGACAAGTCTTGTTGGTCTCAGACTAATGAGAAGACTACTTCACTCCCCCCAAGCCCCTGTCACCCAAGCACACGGTCGATCTACTGAACAAACATTACCGCAACAGATAAAGCCTCACGGTTAACTATGTACTGAAACTACAGTTTTCAAAGCACATGCCTGAAGTGGGCTAACCAGAGCAGCAGCAGCAGCACCCCCCCCCCCCCCCCTCCAACTAAACAGTGAAAATACAAAAGCATGATGTTAGGAGAGCATGTCATTGCTCTGCTTACTTCCAACCTACAGAACAACCAGAAGGTAAAAATTAATTCTATTAGCACTGGTCATTTACAGACTGGTCCTGCATTATTCGACAACTGCAGACCCATACTGCTTCCACCAGGCGGAACCAACACTTTATACTTTCAAACCATGGATCACCAGCACATCCCTTTAATCCCAGCTGCGAGCATATCTGTACAAATTGGCTCATTTTAATGTCTCCTCACAATTATGAGCAACGAAGGTCAGATTTTGGGAAGCAGGGTACTTATGTCCATAGTAGAAAGGACCTCAGAGAATCAGGGAAGCGTATGGCAAGGTAATGAAGGAGAGTTCAACAAGAGGAACTGATTTTTGTTGACCGTTATAGACGTCCACACATGCTGGTATGCACTCTATCAAGCTTGATTTTAATACATACTTGTAGTAGAATTATGGCTGTATCGTCCTCATCTGTAAATAAATTACTACCTTACAGGAACTGTGATCATTATATGTATTCCGAAGAATAGTATTAATAATTACCTGTATGCATAATAAAAATGCTAAAAAGAGGTAGACTTATGGAATTCATATTTTAAATCTCATCCTAGGAACACATGCCTTACTCCCACCAAAATAAAACATGGCAAGTGTCGGAAGCAGCCAGGACCCAGCGACAGCAGTAACTAATGTGCACACACACAACATGCCCACCAGCCTCTCCACCAGTGTCGAGTAAACACACCGGTCGGCATCCACAAGATGCCAAACACTGTAACCACGTCATCGCAGTCTAGAGGTTTAAATGAAGAAACCAGACAAAGCTCCCGGCACTCTTCAAGAAACCAGGCGTGGATACCATGTTCCTGAAACCAGATTTGGCATCCATAGGCCATTTTCATGCCCAATTTCAAAAAAATGTTTTGGTCAAACAAGCGCACTTAGGAAAGCTGATTTAAGAAACAAAATGTTGATCCTTTGATCGATCAATTCAAACTTCTTGTCTCTCACACAAATCTCGACCACTGCAAAGGGGAGCAAAATTCAATGGTTACAAAAACAGGGACCTGGAGGCAGAAACCTTGGCAATGCAGTTCCTACATCATGAAAAGGAGCAACACTGAGTAGCCTGGAAATATAGAACACAACAGCTCAAAGACGTTGCAAGAATGCACTGCCTTTTGTACTATGTGAAAAGAACAGGCCCTCTTATGATTTACTGCTGCCTAATATCAGTGGCCGATATGCCAGGGCATTTATCCTAGAAATTGATGTTGGGACACAGAAGCCTTTACGAACCAGATTTCAAAGCCCAATTATGGGTATAATTGTCCCCAGTTTTGAAAAATACCATCTACATTAAAGTCACAGTATTTTAACCGACTGAATATTACATATCCTCATTAAGACAACAAAACATAAGACAAAATGACGCCTTCAATTCCATACGTTTTCAATTGCAAATCCACAATGTAAAGATAATATACAAACAGACATGAATACCGGCATATTAAATAAAAGGCAAAGGGCGCAAGGTGTCCATTAAGTATCTTCCCGGGCACCAGTAAAATGCAGAGGTTAAGCGGATAGAAACAAAAGCAACACTGCATTCCCAACTGAACAGAGACAAGTGATGCTTTAGCGACCACCCCATATTCCAACTTTAACAGCAACCTCGAAAATAATAGTATCAAAGAAGGTCAACAATATGAGACAAGTCAACTGGGGAGCATTTACTGGTAAAACATTACCTGACTCAAGTATCTGTACTGGGTATGAACGAGGCCTTCCCGAGATTCCCACTCCTACAATGTTCTTACCCAGATGTTTACATACAACAGTCACAAAAACTGACAGCTGCGCCTTATTTTCTTTACACCAATGCGGCCACAAGATTTACTAAACTTGCGTGCGTGTTGACATCAGTCTGTGATGTGAAATGATGGAGCCGAGACCCGATATTGATACCGCACATTTCCAAGCGGCGTTGCTTCAAAGATTTGCAAATCCGGGCCTCCGTTTTTTTCAGAGTTATTTCACCCAAAACACTAGCTAAACAGAATTGTTTTCGCCCGTGTTACTCGTTACAAAGCGATAGATAAAAATTACAACATACAACTCTGGAAGCAACCCTAAAACTATAGATGTAATAAGTCACCCTACTTCAGCCAGTTTTAAAGTATTACAGATTGCAATTTAGACTTAGTTACAAGTTGTGATCGATTACCCAACATCAGTAGTGATGTTGTTATTCTACACTCTGGACCAAGGCTTCTGCCTGCATTTTTCAGTATGACACGTGCAAGTCACAAGCTTGCCAAGAAGTAAAGGTGAGAAGCAGCATCACAACATAGGCCTTGGAGCCGCTAGGATTCGTGAACAGGGGTGGACGCAAAACCCCGTGCCGTGCGCACCGAGAGCCGTCAGCTGGGCGATAAAACGTGCTTACCATGCTGAAGTCCAGCAAGTCGCTGAGTTCTTTGTCTGTCCCGACTGCGGCCATTCTCTGCTGCTGGTTCATGCTCCCGCAGGCTCGGCGCTGGCAGTCCTGGAGGGGAACATGTGGGGGGAGAGGGTTAAAGGACGGAGGGCGCAGCACACAGGAAACAGATACAGGGGCTCAATCTGACACCGCCGGCCCTCCCACCACACCGCAAGCAAACACAAAGAGCCAGGACGGAGTACGTGTGCGCGGATAAACACTAGAAAAGTTGTTAATAGGGGCACTTGGGGGATTAAGAGGGGGCGGCGCGCGATCAAAGGCGCAGTAGGGCCCCTTCCCTTCGGGGGGCACGTCCTCCTTCACCAGGGCCCAGGCACACTGGATGCCCATTGTTTGCAAAGTTGAACAATGTGTGCGCGAAATGAGCAGGCGCCGCCACCCAGAAAAAAAGCAACAGGAAAGCGCCCATTCTCCGAATACTGGGAGAATAACAGCTCCATCCGGGACACAATGGCCGCGGAGGGGGCCGCGGCGCTCCCCGGAAAGTTACAGATTAACCACCACGTCAAAGACTCCTCGGCTCAGCTGAGCGTGTGCAAAACACGAGCCGGCGTCTGGGGCGCAGGGGAAAGTTTGTGCGCCCCGGGGCAGGAGCCCTAGCGCCTCGGAGGGCTTCAGGGAGCTACATGCTCCACCAGGAGAGGCGCAGACAGGGGAAGACTGCTTCTGTAGAAGCAATAGCACATACCCCACGTCTGCCACCCCACCCCGATCAAGGCAGAGACCCACGAGTGTGGCATCACAAGGACCTCAAAGTCGTGCAAGTGGTCGGGGCACTGAACTGACCCCATGGATGTCTCCACGCTGCACCCGTTGGCACTCACAACCCCCCCCCCCCCACCCCCCCATTCCAAAGACCACCTCAGGTTTACGCACAGTCAGTGCAGCTGGGGCTCCCCGAACCTTCATTTCCAATCGGAGCCCGTTCCCAGCAGAGCCCCCCCTCCCTCCAGCAGAGAAACCCCTTCCTGAGGTTAACTCACAGCAGATGTTTCTCCCTACCCCCCACCCCCTTCCCAAACAACCTGAGTTTCTTCCCTCTTAGTTCCTGCCACCGCCAGAGTTACACCTTCCACCCGGACAAAGACGGATCGGCCCCTTGATATGGGACATGGCATTAAAGGAGGCACCCAGGCGAGAGCAGGGCAGGAGAATAAACACTGCCAGATCTCCCAAAATAAGAGAAAGAATCAGCAGCAAAGTTCACAGAGTGCAAGGAAAGCCACTCAACTTCAACGATCCTGAAAAGCGCACTTAAAATCAATACTAGAGAGAGAACCACCATCCCTTTAAACCAGGAGTGAGGGAGGCCCAGCTGCAGGGCAGGCTGCTTATGTACATCTGTGCACACACACACACATCATTTCTGTAACATACACACTAAGCACAAATAACTAATTGGGGGGGGGGGGTCATCCTATCTAAGTAAACAAACACGGGGCTGACAGACTCCTTTGGGCAAATGTGCACTTCAAAACAATATTACAGCCATTTAAAATGGTGCATCAAAGCATTAACAGCTCCAAAGGAAAAAGTATGATATTTCGATTCTCCACCACACACCAAATATTTGACAACACTTACAACACCCCCCACCCAGATCAGAAAGTTTAACATTCTGTAACACCTATCCCCCAATAAAAGTCTCTTCTGCCATTGCTGAAAATGCGCCCACATCCATAGAGGGCGCCCACATCCATAGAGGACACCCCCCTCCCCTCCTTGAAAGAAAGCTTCACTCTGCCCATTTACCCCCACCCCCAAGAAAAGCTTCTGTAGTATTACCTTGTCAGAAACCAGGAGGCATCCAGGGGGTGTTGGGAAACCCCCTCCAGCACCAAAGAACACCAAAGTTGGGCGAGTGTGGGTCCCCAAGAAGAAGGAGGGGCACGAATATTAAAGGGCTATTACTCCGTGGGTTTTAAAAGGCTCCTTGTAGTGGTCCTTCCGGGGGGGGGTGGGCGGGGGTTCAGTTGTTCTCGGGGTCCGCAGGATGGGGGGGGGCAATGTTTAGCGCGAGGGGGGGCTGGGGTAATTCCTGGCGGCGCTAGGGACGGAGCTAGCGCCTCATCTTCCTCCCGCAGACCTCTTCTCTAAGGAGGAGGAGAATGACGGCCTCCACATTGTCACTTCACCTCCCACCGCATATCCCTCCGCCGGCCAACGGCACCGCGCGAGCTGCCGGCCGCGAGCCCGAGCTCCCACTGCCCCGTACTCACATATAACGGACGGAAGAGGGCCACTGGGACCTCTCGGGTGCTCCGGGGGTCCGCAAGGTGTCGCGCCGCATCCGCTCACCGACCAATCCTGTGCACGGCTACCTTCCCGAAGGGGACTATTTTCAAGCCCTCTTCCTTGCGGAAGGAGACTTTACGTGTTCTCTGTGACGTTTGAAAACGGAGAGAGTCACCACGAGATGGAATGATAAACCCGCAGGGCATTGTCCAACAGGAGGGCCAAGTGGCATTGACGGGCGGGCGAGCGGGCCAATGGCAGGCTGTCGCCGTTCGTGCTCCTTGAAGCAGAGGGGGCAGGCCTTTAGCTTGCGGCGCGAGAAGGAGGTGGGTAGAGGGGGCAGTTGTGTTTTTTTCCTTCGCTGAAGCGAGAGGCAGGGAGAAGCCGCTGTATTTGTGGTTTGACGCGTCCTGCCCGCGCCGGTATTCTGCTGTGTCTTCTCTTGGCCACTTGCTTACACAAGCACTTTCTGAGAAACGTGGATCGTCTCATTTGTAAATATCAGCTTCTTGTTTCTTAGTTGCAGAACGCAGGTCGTGGAGCCTGTTTTTTATATTCCGGGGTAATGAAAGAATACATATTGTAAATGAACAAAGTTACTCATTTATTGCATCTTTTCCTGCAGCCAGAGCTTACTTGATTCAACAACAGTCCCCGTTCCTCCTTGGTGACTCACTATATCCCAAAACGATTGTCATTAGATCTGATCTCCATCTTGTCAAATTAATTTTATAGTGATAATCTGTTGTAAATAAATGAAGATAGATGACAGGATACTTGAAGAATCAATATACAACATAATCCATAGACAAGTCAACAAAGTACTGACATATAACATCCTATCCATTAATCTACTTAAAAAACATATTAAAAATACAAACACAGACGTTCACTAGGAGGACAGGTTAAACTGTGTCACTTGAGGATTTTACTTTATAATTAATGTATATAGAAGCTTTTGTCAACATACTTTGAAATCTGAGTAGATGAATAAAATATGGTCAAGATCTTGGACTCGCAGAAAAATACATTTAATTGAGCGTAAAGATTTCGTATCAATTTTCTGAAAATTGGACCAAGTCTGAAATGGAAATTATTTGAAGTAGTGTTGCAGGGATCTAACCTGAGGGAATCACTAGATTTTCTAAATAGGGTAGAAGGCATACCTTGAAAAATCGGATTATTGGATGGCCACAGTTGATGTGGTATCCCTATATTCCTCCATACAACACAAATATGGTATGTAAGCTTGTAAGTACTTTATAAAAACAAGATCTTTGTCACTTCTGGAACACTTTAGAATGATCATGGAGATGATCAGTTTCTGTCTGGAGCACAATGTGTTTCTATTCAACAATGAAGTTTTCCTTAGAGAAACAAGGCACAGTCATGGGGGCATCTTTCACACCAACCTATGCAAACTTAGCCATGGGTTGGTGGGTGGTGGAAAAAGGAGAACATGGCTAAAGCGGACCGGGTCATCATGTGGGTCTGCTATACTATTGACCTTTTTATTTATTTATTGACCTGTTTTTGTTATGGGAAGGGTTAAAAAAGGATTTTGAGAGATTCATTGAATCCCTGTGCAATAACCCACAGAGGCTCATATTTACCTATAAGATCAGTAATATGGAAATTAACTATTTTGACATGAATGACAAAGTCAATAGCTTTTCCGTGAAATGGTCTAAAATTGATCCTGTAGTAATCACTGGCAAAAATGTCATATCCAAGGCCCTTCCCTGGATAAATAACTGTTTGGCAGAGGAGTCTCCACCCGAGCTGATTTTATCCAGCTTTCTGGAGATTTTAAAAGTTATGCGGGCTGAATTACTCCGTCATCATAAACCTGGTAACCAGGAATCTCCTCGATGGTTTAATTCAACCTGTCGCAAAGCGTTATCCGCCTTAAAAAAGGCGCTACACAACCCAAATAGAGACACAACTGAGATAGCCAAACTTAGAAAGTAGTACAAAATGGCCCAACAGAACTGTAAAAAGGAATTAAAGAAAAACTTATGGGCCCAACTACATGAGAGCTGCCTAAGCAAAGACGGCTCCCAGTTTTGGCGCACAGTCAAATCACCCTTTCTGGCCGATGCAAATACACCCCAGCACCTAGATGTGGCCGTGACGGCTGACGAGTGGGTGGCCCATTTCTCTAAGATTTTTGGCGGATTCCCTGCTGATACCACAACATTGGTTAAGCCGACAAATGATTCCACCAAGGTGCAAGTATATCCCATCGAACTTCCCTTCAGTGAGGTCATATACGCCCTAACGTCCTCCAAAACTGGTAAGGCTCCAGGTCCTGACGGAGTCCCTCTCGATATCTTTGTAAATAATATAGAACTGTGGTCCCCCATCGTCGCCCAGGTGATGGCGGCAGTCTCTAAAGTTGGCCTAATAGACTCATGGTCCTCTTCCATCCTGCTCCCTATTTTCAAAAAGGGGGAACGTAACAACCCAGCCTGTTACAGGCCCATCTCCTGCCTGGACTCCCTGGGGAAAGTCGCAGGACGACTGATCCTGGAACGTCTCCAGGATTGGGCGTCGGAGAACAACGTCTTGACCGATCTTCAGTATGGATTCCAGGAGGGACTTGGCACTGTTGAACAGGCATTGAATTTAACCCTCTTAATAGGCAAGTATGTTGGGGCAAAAGGAGGCAATTTTTACCTAGTATATGTCGACCTCAGCGCAGCTTTCGACTGCGTGATACACTCTAGGCTGTGGTCCATTCTTAGCGAATTGGGGGTTGATCCCCCTCTTATTAAATTCCTTCGTGAGCTTTACTCCGACGCTACAGCGTGTGTAAGATACGGGATTGGTGGCAAATTATCGCCTTCATTCTCAGTAACTAAAGGAGTCAGACAGGGCTGTGTCCTGGCCCCTTTCTTGTTTAATCTTTATACTAACGGGCTGGAATCGGCCATGTTAGCAAGGAGCCAGGACCTCTCATCCATCAACCATCGCCCCATTCCCGCTTTACTTTACGCGGATGACTCCGTCATACTAGCAAGGACGCTAATCCAGTTGCAAAAACAACTGGACAAATATTGTCAGTTCATGCTCTCTCTGGGGTTAAAAGTTAACAAAAGCAAAACCTTTGTCATGCACACTGGACCCAAGGTTAAGAATCCCAAACCTGTTTTCATAGAACAAGTTAGACTGGAACGTTCTAGGGAATATCCTTATTTAGGCATTCTAATGGACGATCAGTTATCGTGGAAACAAGCAGTGGCAAGCAAAAAGTTGCTCTATCAGAGAGCAACTTCGGCTCTTGTCTCCTTTTCAAGGAAATTGGGTAAACCGGCCCCATCTGAGTTGCTTAAAATATATCACGCCAAATGTCACAGCGTAGCAACCTATGGCGCAGGCGTCTGGGGCTACGCTTCCGCAGATGAATTACAAAAGGTCCAAAATGGTTTTTTAAAATACATACTAGCACTTCCTCAAAGCGCTCCAATATACGGTTGCCATATTGAGCTAGGCATCGATTATTTAACTGACATCAGATGTCAGCCGATCCTTCGATGGCACCGTATTTGGAATAAACCCCAATGCCACTTAACCCGTTCTCTAATATCTGATTGTTTATCCTTGGCGAGTTGGAAACATTTTTCCTGGTTACTGTATGTTTCCAACTTTCTAAAGGATTTGAACCGCACATCTTACTTCACAGAGCCCTCTTCAACATCTGATATTAGTAGAAGTGCTCTGAAAAATCTCTGTCTAAACCATCTCAGGGATTTACGCCTCTCTTGTGAAGTATCTAAGCCAACAAACGTGCAGATCCTAATGGTCCAAACTTCCCCTGGTATTCAGCCGTACTTAACCTTTTTCCTATCTAACCACGAAAAATGTGTTCTAACTAGGTTTCGTTTTAATTCTTTTTTCCGCCTTGTTACTTTCCCCATCGAGCTAAATTGGTCCCACGATCTGACCAAATGTCCGTGTGATGGTGTATCACCTCAATTGACCATCCACCTAACTTTGTTCTGCCGATAATACGAGCAACCACGCAAACGCTGGATTATCCCACTCCTTCGACAAATGGGGCTGAGAACTTGTCGGCCAGCCTTTCTGGCACTTCAGCTATTAGACTCACAACATGTAGCCAAATATGTAGCTCTTTTCTTAAAATCATGTTTGAAAATACGCTGTAAAATTGGGTTATCGTCTCCCTGATTCCATGTTTATCAGAATTAACTTGTAAAATGGTTTTATAAAATGTTTTTTAATAACATTTAGTTTTTATCTGTATAATAATATTGTGTTTTTAAGTAATTCCATTTGAATTCTATGATGTACTTTTTATGATTTACTAAATGTCAATCGAATAAAAGTTTTTGAAATGAAATGACATGAATGTATATGTAAAAGATAATACATTATGCACTAAGATCCACAGTATCCTGCATGCCAACAACAAGCATCTATGTGCTCTAAAATGGAGTGTCCCCTATGGGGAATTTCTCTGAGCAAAAAGAAATCGTTCAAAAACAGAAGAATTTGAAAAACAAGCAATAGAAATAAACTATTGTTTTAAATTAGGGGATACCAAGAACAGTACTGGATGATGCAATGGAAAGAGTCAAGAAAAACAAAAGAGAGGAACTATTGGTGATGAAACAAAATAATTAAACTGAGCAAGATGGAGAGGAGCCCATTAGCTTCATAATGGAATACAACTCCTCACCTCAGGATGTGAAGGATCTTTTAAAAGAAAACTTGGACATCTTGAGAACAGATGAGACGTCAAGGGAGGCGGTTTCTGAATATCCAAATATCATATATAGAAAAACTCCCTGCCTAGGAGAGAGACTGACAAGTAGCTACATGCAACCGGAGGCACAAACAGGTAATACATCTATGCGGAACTGTCTGATAACCACCCGAAAGGTTTATTGAAATGTCAAAAATTCAAAGCTTGCCAGTATGCCCGCAAAAACACTCAATTTACAACCCAAGATGGTAGGCTGAATACCCTCAAGGAATGATTAACATGTGAGACTCCATTTGAGATCTATGTTCTTGAGTGCTTCTGCGGACAGAAATATGTGGGAAGTGTAGTAAATACATTGAAATTGCGCATCCTTCAGCACATAAGACCTATAAAAAATATGGATTTTTCATACTCCATGACTAAACACTTCTGGGAGACACATGATGGAGTCATAAGTAAGATGCAATTTTACGGCATACAGTTTGTAAAGAAAAAACGTGTGGAGGAAATCGTGAGCAGCGTTATGCAGAATAGAATCAAGTTGGATTATTTTAATGGGAACAGAACAACCATGGGGTTTAAATCTAGATGCTGAACTGCACATACATCTTTGACAGCTGAAAATAAACTTTTTGATGAGATTGCCACTTCTATTTCACAGCAAGTTTCTAATCCTAATATAATCTTGCCTGTTTGTACAATGAATCAATCATTGAATGATGTACCAGAATATAGGGAGACATAGGAGATTATACAATCAGGATATATCACTTTTAGCACTTTAGGCACAAAGCACATTATGATTATGTATATTATTCATGCTATGAAATGAATAAGACAAACTTTTGAAACATTTCTGGTGAATGATTGCGTGAGACAGGAGGGCTCCTCCTTCCTACTACTTTAAATTTTTTTATTTCAAGTTATTGGTACTTTGCCAGGCAGTCCCCTGTCTACATGTAACATTCAAAGGATATTATTTCATGGATTGATCCTCTTCCAAATTGTTATTGAGTGGGAATAATGAATTAATAATCACCAGCTCAAGGAGTCAATGGGTAATGCATTAAAATATATTGGATAGGATGACGGAAATCACTATATTATACTTGCTATTTTGCACATATTTGCTTTCTTACATATTTAAATAGGGAATTTGCATATGGAGGTCGGAGGTAGACAAATTGGGATCAATGCAGTATATGTACTTCTATGACATAGGAATTGCTATTTGCACATGTTTGCCTTTTGCACATTCAAACTTACAGATTTGCACACTGAGATCAAATACAGTCAAAATGGGAACAGTGCAACATTTGCACTCTAAAGTGTCATCATATATATTGTTTGCCTTTTGCACATTCTAATTTGCAGATTTGCACATTGAGATAAAAAAATACACAGAATGAGAACAGTACCAATTTGGTACTCTGAAGTATTGTTTCGTATATATTGCCTGTTTTTCCAATAAGTGTTTCACCTAATGATATAATGGAATTGGTTACACTGCAGTGTAAATAAAAATGGACAATGTGTGTGTGCTCTGTGGATCATATATTAACGTTGATTGACTCATTTGTAGCATTAATTTCTCTCCCCCATGCCTCCTTCCCCCTTTTCCTCCTCATTTTCCTCTTCCTCCTTTTCTTTTCTAATACATACAATGTATTGGTTGAAGGTTTAAAGCTCTCCTATAAATTTACGAGTTGTTACTATGGGAAGCAATAGATTTATGGTACTTTACCGTGATCAAAATGTAACTTGCTGAAACGTTTATGGCAAATGTGTTTGATTGATAGTATGTATGTATAAATCAGTAACCCAATCCCATATTTATTTTTAAAGTTCATGTGTGAAAATGGCGATTAGGCCCTTCAAAAGTGCAGTTTGCGCACACAAGTCTCTATTACCCTGTGGAAGGCTATAGCAGAAACGCGTTGGTCAGTTATTATCCGGTTTTATTGACTTATTAAATAAATAAAGGAATTGCGCAACCTCACTAGAGCTGTGCCGCTTGCTTTCATATGTATCCCGAGCAAAAGCGACAAAAAATACATGTGCTTGAGAGCGCTCTACTGCAATATAAATATTCACAAATGGCATTTTGTGCTACATTTAGTAGAACTATAATACTTCTACTGATGCACAAACCAACATGCAGAGGTTGGGCATCGGCCTGTCCTATCTTTTTCTACGCAGACACCTGAGGCCCGACTGACAAGTCTACTTTTTAGAAGTAAATCTGGGAGAGGCAGAGGGGAGTTGATGGAAAATGGAGAATATTTACAAAAAAAGGAAAGGTTAACAGGAGTAAGGAGGAGTTTAGGGATTTCAGGTGGGGGTTTAGGGAGAGAATGTGGCGTTGTGGCCAGAGCTGAACTTTAGAACTAGGGAACCAGGTTTGAGTCTCAGCATTGCCCAACATCCTGTGATTTTAGAAAAATAACTAAGGGCCTAATTTCAAAATTGACAGCCGTGGTGATGGTCAGACCACTGCCGCACTGCGGTTTGTTACGCAGTATTGCAACAGCCTCGGTCGTACTACTGCGACCGCCACAGTTCCAGGATCCCGCTGCGTTTACGCGGCGGTTAGGAGCAGAAATATGTTGGTGGTGCTGGAGCGGCACCACTGAGCATATTTTGAGTTGCCTCACCACCACCCTTTTCATGGTGTTGAGCCTGCCATGAAAAGTGTGGCGGTGAGGCAGCTAAAGGGACCCTAATAGGTCCGCCTGCTGCCTCACTGCCCAGGGAGTGCATGCGGGGGGGGGAGCACACAATTTCGTGCCCTCCTGTATTTCCACCCCCTCTTCCTGCAGGGTAGGCATGTATGCCACACCATGCAGAAATGTGCAGTTTAGCGTTCTGCATTATAGCTCTTCTATGAGGCTGGCAGACTGCTGCAGCCAGAGCGCCGCAACACCGCCCACCAGACCAGGACTCTCATCCACGATTTGGCGGTCGTGTAGCAGACGTTGGAGGAACGCAGCCGCTGTGGGACTGCCAAACTCGTAATAAGGCTCTTAATCAACCCATGCATGAAATAAAAGTGACCTTGTGGAATGTAACAGGTGCTCATGTAAAGCGTTTCCCTGCCTTCAGGTCGGATTTGCACTATATAAAACTGGAGAGAAAAAATGTCACCCACCGACAAAATAGTAAGCTCATTGCTATTCACAAACAGCACTTATAACATTACTATAGCAAAAAAATGGGCCTTAAACAGTCGGAAATAATCTCCAGCTCGGAGCCAGAATGAGTCCAGCACAATAAAGGCCAACCACGGGTACTGCTGCATCCTCTAATAGGAACCATAGAAAATAATGACAGTAGGGACTTAAAACACCATATGAAATAATCCATACTAATATATTAAAGAGAGAGCCCAAACCTTTGAGGCGGGTAATCTCAGGAACCACAGCACCAATCACAACACCCAATACAGCGTTGGAAAGGGCAGTTGCAGCAGAAGGACATAGGCTATGCAGACGCCCACCATATACATTTAAAAGGTAAAAGAACCGTGCCAGTTAAGTAGTCCCTTGTGGGCGTGTCTGCGTTGTGCTGCGGGCATGTGCTGGGGCGTGACAAACGCTGAGGGCGTGTGGTACGTTCCGCCCTTCATGCCATGTCTCATATCGTGTGCTAATCCCACCCTGCTCCCTTTAAATACCCCTGCACCCCATAATCATAACCCACCTTTACTCCTTAAAATACCCTAACACCCTTAAACACTAACCCACCTTAACCCTATAAATGTACCCTGTACCCCAAAACCCAAACATATCCATAAACCCTAAAAATACCCCTGTACCCCAAAACCTTAACCTAGCCCTGAACCCTATAAATACCCCTGTACCTAAAAGCCCAAACCTACCCCTGAACCCTAAAAATACCCTGTACCCCAAAACCCAAACCTAGCCCTGAACCCTAAAAATACCCCTGTACCCCAAAACCCAAACCTACCACTGAACCCTAAAAATACCCCTGTTACCCAAAACCCAAACCTAGCCCTGAACCCTAAAAATGACCCTGCACCCCAAAACTCAAACCTACCCCTGAGCCCTAAAATACCCCAGTACCCCAAAACCCAAACCTACCCCTGAACCCTAAAAATACCCCTGTACCCCAAAACCCATACCTATCCCTAAACCCTAAACCTACCCCTGTACTCCATAACCCAGAACTATATCTGAACCCTTAAAATACCCAAACACCCCAAAACATATACCTCAGTACCCCAAAACATATACCCCTATACCCATACTTACCTTATCCAAACATTAAAAAAAACATGCTTTTACCATTCATGCATTTACAACAAATTTCGTTGTAAATGTATGCGTTATAAAAGCATATAAAATGTAATGCCATGCGTTATAATGGCATTGCGGAGTCATGGTACTTTCGTAATGAAAGTATGCGGAGTGATGGTATGTGGAAAGAAAGTTGCGGAATAATGGGTGTTTACCCTCGAATCTCGGCATCAGCTCAACATCCTGTGATTCCAGGCAAATCGCTTTGTCTCCCCGTGCCTACCACAAATTAATGTGTTCTTCTGTAATGTAAATTGTGCTCATGCCATGTTGTCGAGTTCGCGCTATATAATATTGCAAGGAAAAATAAAGTAGGGAAACTCGAGTTCACACACTACTGAACGCGCACTCTTAAGTGCATCAGCAGTGCACTGTGAATCGGAGCGTTTCACAGGCCTGTCACAGATAAGAAATGCTATCTAAACGAAATCCTACAAAACAATATACTACTGGCCGGCAGCAATTCATACCCGGACAACGTCGGGACGGGCTGCTAGTGTTAAATGAAATCAACTTATTTAAGCTACATAAAAATATATGTACATTTACTTAATAAAATCTGAAACTTCTTTTTTGTAAACAATATTTGTACAACTTTTTATTTAAAAATACTTAAACTTTTTTTATTAAAATACAAATAACTTTTAATAATTGCAAATACTTAAGAATTTTTTTTTTTACTTTAGGTGTGTATTGTTTTTACTTTAAACTTCAGGAAATTAGTTTTAATTTAACATATTAAAAATGATAAAAATGTAAACTTAAATTAAGTTATTAATGCCGTAACATTTTTCATTTTGTTCTACATTTAAAATAATTATATAACATACATTCATTTTAGTATTTAACTTTTTTACATTCCCCCATACTTTACCATAGGGAAATCTCCACAGGTATCATTGCAGAAAGATACTTAGTACAAGTGGATTTGGAGTACTATTTCTCAGCGCTAGAGCCACCCTAAGTGGTAAACAGTCTCTCAAGCCCTCTTTCTGAATATGTATTCCACTCGTCCATACAGAATCCAGTCTCCCATCCTTATTTCTTCATAATAAATTGAAAGCTCTTCTACCATTCTTAAGTAAATGAAACACAACACATAACTTTATGCAAAACTCTCATTAAATAAAACAAATGATGCAGCAGGTGAAAAAACACTTCCTATGCATTAGTAAAGAAACTATGTCAAACAGTAGTAGTAGGTAGAGCAGCAAAGTTTTTAAACAAAGACTAAAAGGCCATCTACAGAGTGGTTCATTGATGCCACTCCACTACGCTGTATTCCATGATTGCTTGTCCGTTACAAGAAGTGCCACCTGTCTACATTTGAGGAAGGCAGGAGGGCCCAACATGGAGACAGAGCATCCCTGGAAACAATTACCATTTTGTGGATCATCGTTCGATCCCAGTCCTTCAGCCTCCAATGTCGCTGAAGGACCCGTCTCCAAATCACTCTTTTCAATACTCACCAAAAGCACCAGTGTTTACAACCACATCACATATTGTGTCCTTGTTTTATAAATAAGTAAAATAGGAGGGCCCTTGCCACTCTTGCACATACTAGGTGTGCACAAAAGTAGAGGGTTGCACTAGTGCAATTACTTATTTTGGGAACACTATCTGCACTTTCAGTGGCACTATGCCTTCTCCAAAATTCAAGTTATTATTCCTTCTTGTAGGAAAGTGGGTTTCTGTTGCAGGTACCCCCGCCCCCACACTTTGGGGCCGATTATGATTGCGGTTTTTCCGCATCCTCGGGGCCGGCGGAAGCCACCGCCGGCCCAGAGGATGCGGAAAAACTGCAGCGGACTGACCAAGGACCCACCGCCACATTAGGATGGCTGGTGGGTCCTGGTTTCCGTCCGCAGCTTTTCCGCCGCGGTCGGCTTACAACCGCGGCGGAAAAGCTCTGATATGGTGACGGTGTCTCTCAGACACCGTCCGCCATATCAGGATGGGCTTTAAAAAGTGCTTTTCCGCGGCGGGTTTTCCGCCGTGGAAAAGCATACGGATATTCACTGCGGGGGCCCGTTGCGGGCCCCCTAGGTGAAGGGGGGGTGGGGGGTGCACATGGGGGGTACCTATGGTACCCCCCTGCATTTGCATGCAGAAAGCGGCAGGCACCGCGCGGTGCCTGCCTCTTTCTGCATGCAAATGCAATGCGTGCATTTTTAACATTGCCGCGGGTGCAGCTTGAAGCTGCACCCGCTGCAATGTTAAAAATAGAGGATGTGACCGCCAGGGTGGCGGTCACATCCTAATTGCACAGGAGGGAACTCCGCATGCCATGCGGAGGTTCCCTCCTGCTCTGGGGTCGCGGACGGACGCAAGTCCTTCCGCGATCCTAATCGACCCCATAGTGCCAGATTTCTGATGCACTTTGACTGAGTGCCCTGGGTCTCTGTCAATCGGGTTCCCAGGGCCTGTGTTTTTTCCCTAACCTGTGCCATTGTTTCCACAAGTGACACAACTCTGGCCTACCTGTAAGTCCCTTGTAAGGGCTACCTATGGTACCAAGGACATGGTAACCAGGGAAGGACCTCTGAGGGCTGCAGCATGTGTTATGCCAGCCTCAGGGACCCCTCACTACTAACATGCACCACTGCCAATGCAGCCTACGTGTTTTGGTGCAGCTAAAAGTGAAGAGTCGACCTGGCACACATCCCTGTGTACCATGCCTGCCCAGCACTACACGAAGCCTAGGTAAGTCACCCTTAAGGCAGGATGCACTATACCTCATGTGAGGACCTATCTGCACGAGCAGATGGGTGCCTATACTATCTAAGGCCATTCTTTGAGATTATAAGTGCACAGTAAAACCATACTGAGTATATGGTCGAGAAACTTGTTATTACGAGTTTCCTAGCACTTTATTAGCTTTACTGAATCCTGGGATGTTTGGTATCAACCATCTCAGCATAATAAACCTGCGCTGTTTTCAGTGTCAGATTTATTACCCCATGCACTCAGGGGTTCCTTCTAGAGGGGACCTCTGAACAAAAGTAACCACTGGTGGGTTCCTGACTGGTGAACACCAGCCTGTCACTCCGAGACAGATTTCTGGACGCCTGGGGTGGGAGCCTTCGCTCCCAGGGCCCAGAAACAAAGCCTTTGCTGGGCGGAGGTGTTCATACCTCAGCCAGGTCAGAAAGAGCCATCTGTGGCAGGGGAGCACAAAGGCCTTGTCGTCTTTGTAACGAGACTCCCCACCCTCTCCTGATAGCAGGAGCAGGCCCCCTTCCTGCCCTCATCCCCTTTTTAGCAGGAAGAAAGGCAGGAAAATGAGGACAGCCCAGAAGGTGTGCCCACATCTGCCAACCCCACCCCTCAGGTGGGGGAGGCAAGGTGAAGCCCACTCCTCAGTGCCTGGTATTTTGCAGATGGAAGGCACCCTCCAATCAGGGTCAGGGATTATGCTCACCGCCCCCTACGTGGGGTGAGCACACTAAGAGTGTAGTCACCCTAAGGTCAGCAGCCCATTGGCTACTACCTTGCTACCCCAGTAATGCCCCTAAATACAGTATTTAGGGAAACCTCCGAATCCAGATCAGAAGATAAGATGACCTAAGAAGAAGGACCGAAGAGTCATACAGCAGTGGTGAAGACGGCGCCCACTGACTTGGCACCAGCCCTACTTACCGGTGTCCTCCTCCAGTGACCCTTTTTCCAGAAATGAGCGTGGCCCACAGCCAGCAACCCTAAGAACTCGGGAGGACCTGTGTGGTCTTCGAAAAAGAATCCTGTCTCCTGTGGACCCGGATTTGTCCACTAAAGAAACCAACACCAGTCACCGGATCCCAGCGGATCCGCAACACTGCACCACTCTGCACCCGCCTTCCACGGCCCGAGTTTGAGGGGCCCACCTACCCTGTGAATCTTCCCTGTGATCCTGACCTTATCTGCATCGGTGACTGACCTCTCCAGGACCCCCCATTGACGCCTGCAGCCTCTGTTAAAAAGGGTCCCCCAGATGGCAACCGGATCCAGCTAAGGAAACCCCACACCAAAAGGCACCCCTTGAGGTTCTGTAAATCCTATTTTGTCCCGTGGGGTTATGGTTCCGTCACGATGTTGGTGATGTCGTACCAAAGTTAGTAAGTTCGGCTAATATGGAGTGAATTCGTCACGTTAACTAGCGAGTTCATTATGTATTCAAAGACTTTGTCTCGAATATGGGTTCCATTTTGTCCGTGCCTCCATTTTGTGTTGCCATCACGTAGGCCGATGAATGTGGTCGAACGAATAAAGCGACCTGGCCTTTTCGTACCGGTATACATTAACTAGGTTCCTCTTGACTCTAAGGTGAACTGTAAGGATCTGACTCCTTCACCTGAAACTGACCCTGCTAAACCAATTTCCTTGGTTGATCGTTGTCTGAGATTGCCAATCAATGTTCAGGACATCGTTAACTTTTAGTTTCTTTACACATGCCTTATCTTGCTCGTTATCTGTCATTGTTTCCTTTCTATGTTTCTTCATTACATGCATTGTGCTTTCAATTATGGGTTTGTCCGGCTTGTGGAGATTGAATTTGGGACATTCCTAATGATTTACTTTGGGTCGGGTTACAGCAAACTGAGTTTTCTGTCATGTGATACTTTGTTTGAAAATGTACCTTATTGGCTAGAATTTTGTGCAGTGTGTGTCCATTTATAATGTGAATATTGGGTATAAAAAGGGATGTTTCGCCTTACAAAATTGAGCAGTCTACTGAGAATTTACACCGTGATGTATTTCTAGGATCACTGTTACTAGCTGCAGCTAATAAATTTGTTCTTTGACGCCACCCAGAAGTATTCCGTGTCTCTGTATACCAAGACAGGTGAATCCGAAGACTTTGGGCGGGCCCCCTGGCACCGCTGGGTTTAAAACCCGGTTCGCCAACTGGCGCCCAACGTGGGGCGCCTTCAGTGGTACCGGTCCAAGCCCGAAGATTGTGAGGAGCTTCGTGAGGAAATTCTGGAGGAGGGCCCCCACTTCATCGACCTCTGCATGTCGAACGTGGACTGAAGATTTTTACTGCGAGGCTTCCCCTTTCCGACGGCTACGAAGGACTGCTGTCCTGACTGTCGCCCTGTCTTGGACCCTCTTGTGATGATTTGTAAGGCGAGACGTTAGACGGTCTTCTGGTGGCGTGACAGACATTTTGGTTAAGTACAAGTGGGTCGCTCTTTTTCTTGGGTTTCTTTGATTCGGTCTTTGCAAATACCGAAGACGAGGGGCTCGTATATTTGCGAGTATATCGTTTTTGATAACCCCTTGAAGTTTGAAGCTAGATTAGTGAGCTATAAGATGCCTGGTCTTAGCAAATTTAGGAAATGATTTTGTTGTAGTTGTAACACGGATTCCCGATTGGAGGACTCGTGTCCGATACCTCCGGTTGGAACTCCGACTTATGAGCTCTATTCAAAGCATGGCGTGGGTCCCATTACGTTTAATGAAGTATGGGTCCGCTATACGAAGAAAGATGGTGTCTTACGATGGCCCCAACTTGGTAGTTTCGAATCAGATGTTTTAGACAATCTAGAAGTTGCGCTATTTAAGAAGAAAGCCCGGCCGGCGATGTTTGACTCTTTCCGCCTCTGGCGTAAGGAAGCCAAACAGCGAGAAATTAAGCAAGCTAAGAGAGATAGGAAAGAAAAGAATATATCGATAATACAAGCTGCTAGGCAGTTTAAAGTAGACGAAGAAGATTGTGCGATTGAGGTGTCAGATAGACAACATTGCATGGCCATTGACAAATGTTACCCAGCTTTGCCACCTCTTCTTCCAAATGTGACTAAATGACCCTGAAAAGGATCCCTTGATGACGCATTTGTTGAGATTACCACCCCCTTATGTGCAGAGTGCTACGGCACCTCCGCGACCCCCAGTTGTTCAACCCCCTGGCGTTGTCCAGCCACCCGTTCCTCCACAGTTAGTTCTTCCTCCCCCGGGGCAGTCCCCTCTAGGGCCGCCAGCTTTGCTAACAGTTTTGCCTTAAAAGTCCTTTGCCTTACTCTCCTTTAACTTCAACTTCCTTTGCTACTGACCCTACGTCTCTGTCACCTCAAAACACTTTGTCTCCTGTCCTCATGTCAACTTCTTCTCCTTCTGCTCGACAACGAATGACTGAGACTGTCACTAGCCTTTTGTCTCCTTTCTTTGGGTCACTGAATATGACCCCTGATTCTGCACCTAAACAAACGCGTAGTCAGCTCCCTAGTTCCGAGGAGCAGACCGTGTTAGATCTCCTTGCTCGTAGATGGGTTTTGAATGCCTCCAAGTATAGTCCACAAATGGTTATGGATGTCTTCCTGCAGTGGGAGGCACCAAAACAAAGGTATGTTTTTGATGTTATGTGTACTTTCCTCCGTGAAGAATGGGCAGATAATGAATTGGGTCCAATTCCATTGGAACTACTTAATGTTCAGTCTGAATTTGCTAAAGGGACGATAGTGGGTCCCGATGTTGAGGAAGCGGTAGAGACGCTTCTTGCATTTAGGTGTAGACTTCCTTCTCAGTCGTTGTTTGAACCTGATCCTTTTGTTAGGAGAAAAGTGAAGCAGTACCCGATGAGAGAGGTTCCCCCTGTATAGAGAGAGGCAGTTTTGGCTGATGCCGCTCATGGTATTGCGGCTGCACCGGCTCATTTTCAGCAAATGTGGGTACATGTTCCTTGGAAGAGAGCTGAGGTTCTGGCTCTTAAGCAGACTTTGCCTGACCCCCGTAAAAAATCCTGCTGGTTATTATAAGAATTTGTCCCAGACAGTTGATGCGTGTATTATGAATTTAGCTGACATAGATATGTTGTTGGGTAATGTAGTCTCTCAACCTTTGTGGGCAAAGATCCGTCACGAGGATCATGCAGTAGAGTTAGGAGACACGTGGGTTAATATTGCTGCTGCAGATGGTCGGCAGGTTGGAGGGGCCAAACCTGAGCCTTTAGTTTCAGATCTACCCGGTAGGATTATTAATTTAATGAAAACCTTGATGCCTCCTATGCAAGTGAATTGGGACAAGTTAGCAGCATGCAAACAAAAGAAAGACTAGAGTGTGTCTGATTTCTTCACCAGGTTTAAGGAAACATTAATTGATCATAGTGGTTAGGACATGAGTACAGAAGGTGGTCAAAGGTTGTTCGTAGATAAGTTTGTCTTTAATTTGCTTCCTGAGCTTTCTAATAAGTTAAAGAACTCTGAGAGTTCATGGGCTGTTTCTTCTTTGGCCCAGATATTGGCTACTACACAATACTATGAGAACAGAGATAAAGATGAGAAGGATAAAGCAGAGAAGAAGACTAAAGAATTAAAAACAAAGGTTCTTCTACAACAGGTGTATCCGCCTCGCCCTAATCAGCGTCAGTTTCAGCAACCTTTCCAGTTTCAGCAGCCCCCACAGTTTCATAGATTGTTGCAGAAGCCTGAGTCTTTTCCTCCGCGACTTCCGCTAGGCCCTAATCAGTGCGCCTATTGTAGAGAGGAAGGTCACTTTAAGAATAGTTGTCCGATTCTGCTACAGCGTGCGAATGGTATGTCTGGTTTGAGATGTCGTAGTGGTTTCCAGCAAGTACCTAGGGGTAGGGGACGTGTTGCGTTTCCCCGGAATAAACGTTCCCTTCCCCCTCAGAATTCTATGAATTATTTTGATTAACAGAACGTTCCGTCTGTTCAGTCTGATCAATATTACACTGATGATTATTATGTTGAAAGCGAGAGGGCTGATTTTAATGATAGCTAGGACAGCCATGGACAAAGGGAGGGAGTAGTGTCAGTTCACCAGAGTGGACCTTATGTTGAAGTAATTACATCAGGTGTGGCAGAACCTTTTCTTTTGGATACTGGTGCAGCAAAGAGTTCTATCATACACTCTAAACTCCCTGGCGCACATTTGTCTGGCTTGATGAATGTCTCGGTAGGATTTTCTGGCGCCCCAGTTCGTAATCCGGTTTCTTGTCCTTTGCCTCTTTCTATTGGGACATGTGAATTGGAAGCACCCCTTATTCTAACGACAGGTTGTGGTGAGAATCTGCTGGGTTTGGATTTGTTGAAAAGATTGCATGCAACATTACATTGTTCTCCTTCGGGAGTACATCTTACGTTGGGAAAGAAAGTGATTTCTCCGATGTACTTGTCTAAAGATCGGCTTCCACTGGAATTGCGTTCTCTGCCTGATACTCTCTGGGCTACAGGTCCTAATGATGTTGGCCTTTTGCAGATTCCACCCTACGTTGTTACCCTCAAGTCGAATGCTAAGCTACCTCGCATTCCCCAATACAGGATCTCTAGTGATGGCGAAAGAGCTCTTTTAGCGATTATCTATGATTTGGTTGAGAAAGGTGTGATTGAAGAAACAAGAGGTAATGTGTGTAACAGTCCTGTTCTGCCTGTTCTTAAGCGTACTGACTCTTCCCAGCCACCTGGGCCAATAAGATTGTTGTGCTGCAGTTTCCTGTTGTCCCGGACATTACTGCCTTACTGACTATGATCCCTGCCTCAGCTGCTTGGTTTTCTGTTATCGATCTGAAGAACGCTTTCTTTAGTATTCCGATTGCTGAAGAAAGTAGGGATATTTTTGGCTTCTCTTTAGGAGGCCGAAGTTTCCGGATTAAGCGCGCTCCTCAAGGTTATTGTGAAAGTCCCTCCATCTATAGTCAGGCTTTGAAAACTCAGCTTGATACTTTTGTCTTGCCTTCTGGTGCGACTCTTGTTCAGTACTTGGATGATTTGTTGGTCGCTGCTGATGATGAAGAGGTTTGTAAAGAAGTTACTCTTTCCTTGTTACGACACTTGTCTGACCTTCACCATAAAGTGTCACCTTCAAAGTTGCAGTATTGCCGCCAAGAAGTGACCTACTTAGGTCATCTCTTGTCGAAGGAGGGAAGACGATTGACCCCAGAGCTTATACAAGCGATTGCTCAAATGACTGTGCCATGCACACAGAGAGAGGTGCGTGCTTTCTTAGGTATCACCTCGTATTGTAGACAGTGGATTCCAAATTTTTCTCTGCTAGCGAGACCTTTGTTGGCACTTACTCTTAAGGACACACCAAACCCTCTTCCTTGGTCTGACGAATGTCAGAAGAGTTTTTCTGAATTGCGTGATGCGTTGTGTTCTGCTCCGGTGTTGGGTACTCCCGACTACAGTAAGCCTTTTACACTCTACGTACATGAGAGAGAAGGTTGTGTGTTGTCAGTGTTGACGCAACAATTTGGAGACAAGCAGCGCCCATGTGCGTATTTTTCAGCTACTTTAGATCCGGTAGCTAAGACTAGTTGTTTGAGAGCTACAGCGGCAGCGGCTGTTTCTATCCGACAGTCTGTTGGTTTGGTATTGGATAATACATTGATTGTGATGGTCCCACATGCAGTGGATACCTTATTGAATAAAACAAAGACTCAACATCTTACTAGTGCGCGTTTGTCAGGTTATGAGTTGACGCTTTTGGCTAGTCATGTGCACATAAAGCGGTGCAACACATTGAATCCAGCTACATTGTGGCCGATTTCTGTAGAGACAGATGCTCAGGAACAGCATGATTGTTTTCTCCGGACAGAGGAGGAAATGAAGGGTAGAGTTGATCTGAAAGATACTCCTCTTTGGAATCCAGATGGTACCTTATTGGTAGATGGTTCATGCTTTAAGCTTCCGAATCGCGATACGACTGCAGCGTATGCGGTTACGACTTTGCACACGATTGTTGAAACTGCACGTATCGCACAGAATTCAGCTCAAGCAGCAGAGTTGATAGCACTGACGAGAGCGTGTGTGTTGTCAAAAGGAAAGAGAGTGAATGTGTATACTGATAGCCAATATGCATTTGGCGTGGCTCATAGCTTTGGACGTTTGTGGAGAGAGGATTTCTTACTTCCCATGGTACGAAAATTCAGCATGGACAATTAGTGAGTCACCTACTTTGCCGACACAGGTTGCGATTGTGAAATGCAGCGCACATAGGAAGGTTACGGATGATCTTGGTCGTGGCAATGCGTTTGCAGATGAAGTAGCGAGAGAAACGGCGAAAGTTGTGACGAGTCGTATGTATGTTGCAGGTCCTGCTAGATTGGGTTATGGCAGGAGGAATGTGTGAAGACACAATAGAAAGTGTGAAATCGATTCAGGCAGAAGCTACTGAGAAAGAATTGAGTGTGTGGAGAGAGACTACGGGAATGTTGGATTCGACTGGCTGTTGGGTTGAGTTGTCAGAACACCAGCGATGGTTGTTCGCTGATGCGTATGTGCTTCCAGTGATTACGATGGCTCATGGATTGGCTCACATCAGTTCAAAAGGGATATGTAAGTTGTTGGCTGCAGTATGGCAGAATGCTGGAATTCCTAAATGTGCTGAGAATCTGGTTAGAAACTGCATGTTTTGCTTGATGCATAATCCTGGCAAGGGAACCCCAACTCCAGCGGGTCATTTCGCTCCTCCAACGTATCCGTTTGAGGTGCTACAGTTAGACTTTATTCACATGGAAAGATGAAATAACCTGAAGTATGTCCTTGTGGTTGTTTGTGCCTTTTCCAGATGGATAGAGGCCTACCCCCTCAAGGATAATACTGCTTTATCTACAGCCAAGGTTTTGCTCAAAGAGTTTTTCCCTAGGTATGGATTGCCAAGGATGGTATGGAGTGACAACGGAAGTGAATTTGGGGGTCAGATTATGAAGAAAGTATGCGCGGGTTTGGGAATCAGGCAGAAATTTCATGCTGCGAATCACCCCCAGTCAGCTGGCTTGGTTGAGTGTTACAATGGCACTCTTAAACTTAAATTGGCCAAGATACAAGCAAGCTCTGGTCTTACATGGCCAGATGCTCTACCACTGGCACTTTTGTCCACAAGAACGACAGTATATTCCTGTGTGGGACTTAGCCCATACAAGATTGTTTTTGGTCGCCCGGCAAATGTTTGGGGTGTGCCGAGACCAAATAAATACAGTGATATGTTGGTTGATTACTTACATGACTTGACTGCTAAATTGCGTGTTCTTCACCAACAGGTGCATGATACTTTACCTTCAGCCTCTGTGGATGCAGGTCACTCAATTCAACCTGGCGAGTGGACCCTCGTGAGAAACTTTCAAAGGACAAAGAATCTGGAGCCGAGGTGGACAGACCCGTATCAAGTATATTTGGCGACTCGGACTGCCGTCAAGGTTTGCGGCAAGAAAAACTGGGTGCACGGCATCCATTGTAAAAGGGTACCCTTACCCTTACCATACAATCAGTGGGTCAAGGATGGTATTGCCGATTCTGAGACTGAAAGGGGTCCAATATTTGTACCTTTTAGTGACGAACATTTGAAATGGACTCAGTCGGAACGTGCGGATGACGAAGTTTTGTAAGAAGCTGTGCCGCCGCATTTGAGACTTGATACTACGCACCCAGAGACACTCTTTCAGGATCAAACTGTGCCTGGTAAAGAATGTTACAACTTAAGGAATAGAATGGACAAATAAAATTTGAATTTTTTTATGAATTACACTCTTTCAGACAAGAGACTTTTTTTTTTCCTTTTTCTTTTTCGAGCCACCATCCTGGTTCAATTGCAGGGTCACGGTATGAGTTCTTAAGGGGTGACCCGCGTATTGACGAATGGTCTGCGGTTCTAGGGATGTCTAGGACGCCTGGACGCACACTTAAGTGAAAAAGGAAAATTGCCGTGAGCAGCACGTTAGAGGATGGAGTTTTTTGTAACTGAAAGAGTTGTTGAAAGAATAGATTTTAAGATAAGATTTTGTACATTGATCCGTAACAAATGTTTTATTATATTGTGTTCTTTTATGTTTTTAAGTATCACATTCGCTTGTGTGGGTTGGATTGTTTATGCTACACCACTGATATCTGCACCCACCTCCCAACCTATGCTTTCCTCTACTACTGTTTCTTTGCACCAATTTTATACGTTGCCTGAACATGAACAGACAAGGAGGTCAGAATTTGTCAACAATTCGTTTATACAGCTGTTGCATCAGCATCAGTTGGTAGTAAATACCACTAATTGTTGGGTTTGTGGTCTTATGCCTCATACGACAGATAGAGGTATGCCCTATCTGGTTTTGCCTTTTTCTTTCAATGGGTCTGTATGGGCTTTTCAGACTATGTTCATCTATGCAAATGAAGTATATCCCTTACGTTCAGTGAAAGACAATCCGAGTAATAGTGCCTTGATAAAGGGAATAGTGGATATGATCCGAGATATTGATGCATATAATGCTATCCCTAAGGATGAGGAAAAACAGAACAGGTTGGCTGGTCAGGATCATTAACAGAACAAATCTAGGCGCACGCAGTCAATGTATACTACGTGACCAATGGAAGTATATTCCAAGAAGATTTATTTACATTCAGACTGAGAATTCATAAATTTCAACGTCAACAGACATAAACGGAAGACTGTCAGTACAGTTGGTTCAACGACATACAATCATGTATACAATATCTACAAATATACAATTTTACAAATCTACAGACAGCTGAGGTGAAGGAATCGTACAAAAAACATATTGACACACCAAAAAACAGTACTAGTCCAACTAAATTGCAAAGTACAAGTGCTAATAGAGACAAAACATTGTTTGTGCGTGAAAGAAAATGACACAAGGAAACCAGTCCTTAGAACTAACAACCACTGGACAGGCGGAACAGGGATGGAAAAAGGTGCCTGCCTGTCTTACACAGCCTGTGGTCGAATGTTTTTTAGGATTAAATTGCTAGGGCCCAATGGAGTGGTGTAATTTTCACCCTAGCTGCACCCTTTAATCTTGCCACAGGTTGGGGATGTGACGCGTTTCGAACCTTGGATGTAAAAGGTTCTCCTCAGGACAGGGACTGGGAACGATTTTATCTGCACAGTGGGCACAAAGGTTGCCGTGGTGTAGGTATGCCGCAGTAGAAAAATGGAAGTCTGTCCGTCGTACAGTGGAACACTGGGGGCACAGTGCCCGCAACGCGGTGCACACCCAGATCGAAGGGCAGTTCACAAATTAGGGCACCGATATTGTAGGCTGTATTAAGACGAGATTGAAAACGTGGGGGGCCGCTGGTCACAGTAATTAATACAGCGAGCAGGAACAATTCAACCGGGACCCGTCGTGTGGGCGAAATCAATTAGCCGCTCCAAAGAACCTGAATCAGTTGGGCATACCTACACCACGACAACCTTTGTGCCCACTGTGCAGATAAAATCGTTCCCAGTCCCTGTCCTGAGGAGAACCTTTTAGGTTCGAAACGCGTCGACATCCCCAACCTGTGGCAAGATTAAAGGGTGCAGCTAGGGTGAAAATTACACCACTCCATTGGGCCCTAGCAATGTAATCCTAAAAAACATTCGACCACAGGCTGTGTAAGACAGGCAGGCACCTTTTTCCACCCCTGTTCCGCCTGTCCAGTGGTTGTTAGTTCTAAGGACTGGTTTCCTTGTGTCATTTTCTTTCACGCACAAACAATGTTTTGTCTCTATTAGCACTTGTACTTTGCAATTTAGTTGGACTAGTACTGTTTTTTGGTGTGTCAATATGTTTTTTGTACGATTCCTTCACCTCAGCTGTCTGTAGATTTGTAAAATTGTATATTTGTAGATATTGTATACATGATTGTATGTCGTTGAACCAACTGTACTGACAGTCTTCCGTTTATGTCTGTTGACGTTGAAATTTATGAATTCTCAGTCTGAATGTAAATAAATCTTCTTGGAATATACTTCCATTGGTCACGTAGTATACATTGACTGCGTGCGCCTAGATTTGTTCTGTTAATGATCCTGACCAGCCAACCTGTCTGTTTTTCCCCATTGTTGAGATCCAGGCTGGTCAGATGTAGGATCCAGTACCTTCCCTGTTCCACATCCCTAAGGATGAGGCACATGCTTATGTTGGTTGGAACGTGACTGGATATAGTACCAGTTTGACAGAGAAGGAGCGACGAAAAAGGTCTCCCCCTGATTTAGATTGTATCCCATCGAGGCCACTTTTGTTTGCAAGGTAGTGGTCGAAATTCGAGAGGTCAGCTAGGTAAGAGTGTGTGTGCTCAAACCTATGTCTATTCATCTCAGACTTCTCCTCCGTTCATGCCAGCTAAAGGCACATATTTTTTTTGTCACAACAGAGCCTACACATGGTTGCCGCCTGATTTTTCAGGAACATGTTATGTGGTGTTTCTGCTTCCCCCTACATACACTACTACTTCGGACTATCATAGAACAAGATATGGTAGGGTGTCTTTGATCAGGAAGATACTGCAGCACAAGAAGTAGGAGACTTTTTCAAGGGTTTTCTACCGTTTTGGGGTCCTATGGCCAAATAGCAGGAATATACGACAACTTATGAGAGTGGTTGAGGCCACTATAAATGAAACTGTAGGTGCCCTTAGTAATGTTACAGCTGAGCTTCAAGCGGACTGTCTTATGACGTTGCAGAATCGTATGGTGTTAGACATCATACTTGCAGATCGAGGAGGGGTATGTAAATTGATCCAATCTAGTTGCTGTGTTTTCATACCAGATAATGCTCCTAAAGTGTACCAAGCCATCTCTAGATTGCATAAGATCTCTGAGTCTATTCATGTAGACAAAGGAGACTGGTCATTGACTGGATGGTTTTGGGGACTACTGTCCAAATGGGGATGGAAGATTCTGATGTTCCTTGGTATGGTTTTAACTATCCTCTTCTCCTGTTGTCTTTGCATCCAGTGTGGCCCCGCCATTTGTAGTCTTTGTGCTACCATGTGTGTGCGGAGACCTGTCTCGAGAGAAGTGGAGAGTAACAGGATGATGCGCCAACGACACCTTGATGATCTAATGAATATTGATATAGACCTAGATTCAGATTAACGTGAGTTTAGGGCTATTGCCTACGTAATGGCAAAAGGAAGGTCTGAGGTTCTGTAAATCCTATCTTGTCCCGTGAGGTTATGGTCCGTCACGATTTTGGTGCTGTCGTACCGTAGTTAGTAAGTTCGGCTAATATGGAGTGAATTTGTCACGTTAACTAGTGAGTTAATTACGTATTCAGAGACTTTGTCTCGAATATGGGTTCTATTTTGTCCGTGCCTCCATTTTGTGTTGCCATCACGTAGGCCAATGAATGTGGTCGAACGAATAAAGCGACCTGGCCTTTTCGTACTGGTATACCTTAACTAGGTTCCTCTTGACTCTAAGGTTAACTCTAAGGATCTGACTCCTTCACCTGAAACTGACCCTGCTAAGCCAATTTCCTTGGTTGATCGTTTCTTTACACATGCCTTATCTTGCTCGTTATCTGTCATTGTTTCCTTTCTATGTTTCTTCATTACATGCATTGTGCTTTCAATTATGGGTTTGTCCGGCTTGTGGAGATTGAATTTGGGACATTCATAATGATTTACTTTGGGTTGGGTTACTGCAAACTGAGATTTCTGTCATGTGATACTTTGTTTGAAAATGTACCTTATTGGCTAGAATTTTGTGCAGTGGGTGTCCATTTATAATGTGAATATTGGGTATAAAAAGGGATGTTTCGCCTTACAAAATTGAGCAGTCTCCTGAGAATTTACACTGTGATGTATTTCTAGGATCACTGTTCCTAGCTGCAGCTAATAAATTTGGTCCTTGACGCCACCCAGAGGTATTCCGTGTCTCTGTATACCCAAACAGGTGAATCCGAAGACTTTGGGTGTGCCCCTTGCGCCGCTGGGTTTAAAACCCGGTTCTTCACCCTGCATTCTCTGCCCCGACTTTGGAGCCCAGCTGACAGTGCCCAGGTGTCCTCCAGCTATCCAACTTACCTGCCCAGCCGTTGGTCGCCCTTGTCCAGCTTCTTGGTCCAAGCCTGCAGAATTTCTTCAGAACTGACGTCCTCTATTGGTTTGCATTGGGAGCCCAACACCTACTTTGCACCCTGCACCCTGCTGCCCGAGTGCCGCTGGAGATTTGCTTTCGGTGCCTATGTCTGGATCCCTTTGTGTCTACCTTTGATACCTTGGCCCTGGCCCAGAAACCGGACGTACCTACTTGTGACAGGTGCTCTTCAGAGTATCCCCTGTCTCCATAGTACTACACTGGGCCCAACCTCTCCTGTGCCACTGTTGGTGCACTCTCTTTACCTACCTGATCCCTACTCTGTGAAAGTGGTACCAACCCAAGACTAAAGTAAAAAAAACAAGTACTTACCTGTCATTCGCTAACCTTATTTTCCTCCATAGGAATACATAGAACTGTAAAATTACCTTGCATTGCCTTTCTTTATTATTACAAAGTTTAAAACTGTGTTTGATTGACATTTCCAGCTTTCTTAAAAGTTTAAAGTATTTACTGCATTTACAAAATCATAATGTATTTTTAAAAAGTATTGCCAGTATTACAAACTGTATAACACACCTGCACTGAGTGCTTCTTAGTTCTAAAAATAAGAAAAAATAAAGTAACAACTTTTTATACAAACAATTGGTCTGCATTTAGTCTTTGAGTGTGTGGCATAATTTCTTGCCTGAGTGTGTACAACAAATGCTTAAAATTACCTTCTGATAAGCCTAACTGCTCAGCCCAGCCTAGTTACCACTAACTTGAGCGTAATATATTAGTTACTTTACCACCGGAAATCCACTGGACTCTGTGCACTATACCTTACTTTGGTATAGTATATACAGAGCCAGCTTCCTACACTCTAGCAGCTTTTCACAGAGCAGATATGAGTACTCTTCATGGGATCTGGAAGCAAACACACGTGTCCTACAATATTTGTTCATTTAATTAGGAGTTCTGCCAGGTGGAGAATGGATTCCAGAAAGAGAGACTGTGTGCTGTACAGAGATTAAACTGTTGCACCATACCATATAATAAATAGCATAAAAGCAGCACAATTAAATGCGTAAAACGATCTCACAAAGATCAATAAGGATAAATAATATCATGTAAAGTCATGGAACAGTGAGATATCCAAACATATTCCTAAATGGAGACAGAACCAAATTTAGGGCCTGATTTCGATCTTTGCAGATGGGTTACTCCATCACAACAGTGACGGATATCTTGTCCTCCGAAATATAAATTCTATTATATCCTAAGGGATTTATATTTTGACGGACGGTTTATCCATCACCATTGTGACGGAATAGCCCACCCGCCGAGATCTAAATCAGGCCCATAATCTAATATGTTCCCAGAACTTGTTACAAATATGCATGTTGCCTCACATAAAGTTTACAATAGAGTTTGGATTTAATTTTTGGGGAGTTTCCATCTGTGTAGATTTTTGCTGGCATGTAATGTTGCACAGAATGTGATTGCACCATTGAATGCTCTGGTGCGTGTTAGTGTAGTAAGCTGCGCAGTGTCTATAAAAAAAATAATAATCGTACAAATTGAAAAGGTTGGAGCGAGACCAACAAAACAATATCAATTTCCTAACAAACGTAACTAAAAATGACTGATTTCAAGTTGTGCGCCTTTTGTTGAGATGGCATTATCCCGTAGATCGTAACTCAAACACAGTTTTTAATGATGTAAATGTACTTTTGGCGTCTTCAATTCAAATAGCACTAATTCTAGTCATAATTGTAAATGTTATGGAATTGCGTTAAATTACTTTAAATTAAAATACATTTGATTTTTGCTTCATTGTTATAATGCTAATTTCTACCAAAACACTAAATTAAACAAAAGAGAATTATTTCAATACAGGTAAAATTATGAGGTTACATTTTTAGAGCCCCAAATGTTGATTATGTCTACAGTAAGAATTATTTTGCTGACACTTTAGGTAAAATTTAGTATAGCAGTATAACACATTAAAAGCTTACACAGTAAAAGTGTTGTTGAACAAAAAGTAGGCAAGTAAATCGTAGGGGAAGTAATGGGGCTAAGTAAAGGTTGGATGCTCAAAACAGTATTGAACAATTAATCCTATCAGTACAGGTCTGTCTGCTATGCTACTCAAGTAAAAGTGAAAGATAATGGAAGGGTTTACAAATAATAAAGTGGTAGAGGGAATGAGGCAGTGAATGAATTGAAGGGGGGTACAAGGGATGATAGTAAGCAACCGTCATTAAAAAAAGTCTCTATTGGTCATAGTCATATAATTGTTTTTAAGCACTTTCGAGTTTTCCTCCTGGAAGAAAACTGGGGAATACACTAACACAACTATTTGACCATTCTCTGAATTTGAACAAAAATAATTTTTTGGTGGGGGACTAATCAAATTTCTTATAGTGATCAACTGCAAGCCTAGTAGAGAGAGAACAGATTACTGCATGCAATTGTAAATCACTTCTATATGGTCATTTACTCTATCTCTTAAGATCCTCGTGACAAAGATAAGAATTGTGGAAAAGAGTTTGTTTTTATACTTTTATAATTATTGACCACAATTGTACTAAGGTGGCTCTGGCGTTATGTAAAGTAGTTATACCTAGTATAAATGCGCATGTTTTCTTCTTTTGTTTGTGTACTTTGTGAAAGTGATTTGTAGATGTGTATCAAAAGAACTTTAAATTGAATGAAGCAAAATATGTCTGACATGAGGACTGTGTTTGAATGTTAGTCTTTACTATATTGAATACATAATATAAATTAATAGCCAGTGGCAAAATACTTTTTTGTGCCTGTGGCTATTATATGTGATGCATCCACACCAGTACGTAAGCGACAGCTCCCCTTATCTTCTCTCTATTATGGCTGTAAACATCACCTGATCCTCAGAGAAGTACATAGATTAGTCATTTGATTATAAGTCTCAGTTTTTTGTGCACCCCCAACAAGTGTTGCTATTTTGGGGTTTTAAATGATTCTGAGGAGTTCCAAGGCACGTGGTTAGTAGAACAGATTGTATGTGAATGAGTCTAAAATGTGTACTGGTCTGCCACAGAGGTAGGCTGATAAGGCAACTGAATATTTTGCTGTCTACTAAAAGTGTGAATATGACTTAGATGTTTTGTGCGGTAAAAGGGGTGATATTTTTCTATAAGGCAAACAACTGTTCACGTAGGATCAAGAACAAAAGCTGATAATAATGAATATGCATTTTGCTATTAGTTAGGTATTTGTGGAAATGAGTTGAACCATTGATAGCTTAATTGTACCGATGCACGTCATATAATTATTGTAAGTAAGTATGCAGATGCGAAATGTTTATTTACTGCACGGGCATCCACGGCTGTTGATTAATGGAATTGGCTTGGGACTCTGCATAGGATTTTCCATAGATTTATTCAAAGGAGGGTCTTGGTGCAGTTATGAATGATCCATAATTTGCCTATGATAAATGGTAGATTAGAGGGAGATGTGCTTGGGAAGAAAACTTACATAGTATAGGAGGCTTGTCACTCGTTTCTTGATGACAATCGTATCTCTGGTCAGAACTTTGGTAGCAGCTACGGATACAATCTACATGACAAGTTAGAAAGTGATTACTTGTCTCATGTTTTTTGGCTGGATTGTAGTCGAGATATGAAGTGTGTGGGCAAAAGAGAAGGTGGGCAGGAAAATCTTAATACCGATAGATGGTTGATGGGGACAGGGTAATAATTTGAGAGAGTATGAATAGGCTTGAAAGACATGAGGGGATGAGACTTAGAAATTAATAATTGATTAATCAAATCAGATATAGATTTTATGAAAATCTAACAGGCTGTCATAGACTTGATGGAATTCTGTTGACAAAAAGATTAGAAATACCAAGATATGGAAATAGAGACTCACTCCTGTCAAGTTTGCAAACAATATGAATAATTTATACTATTACATGAAAACAATTTAAAGGATTTTCATTGTAGAAAATGGTTTATAGAATTAATTAGAAAATCTGAGTATGGTTGAATAATTAAACATTTTTCTATGGATTTATATTTGATAAAACCAAAATCAAACTTAATTTAAACTTGAGCTAATTCAGAACAGTGACAGAATCAAAACAGACGTCCAGCAAAATTATCCCAGGACAATGAATCATATCTGACATGACTCCAACAAAACTAACCCGGAACTTTGTCAGATCCATGAAAAAACATCAATGAAACAACCAAACCATATAGAGATCCTAAGACAAGTAATGACCCCAGAACTGTGATGAACTGTGAGCAATGAAGTAGAAGAAGACTAAGGAATAATGTCAGAGTCTTTGCCAGATCCAGGAATGTTTAGAACCTAGTACTGTTTATATTTTAACATTGTTTAGATTTGCACACTTTTCATGTTCATTCACGGCTCCTATTGCAATATTGCTCTTTTCCAAGAAAGCTAACACTCTAGCACTGTCCAGGTTTAAGCCTTGTTGATTTCCCGCCACTAATAAAGTGCTATTCTGTTTGCGTTCCTGCCCTGATCTTCTCTCTCACTCGTTAAGTTATAGCGTTGTTTAAATTCCATGTTCAAGTTCCAGCCGTTTTAAGGATCTAGCATCCCTTGGATTCCAGTAGCGTTGAAGTTCCAGATCTTTTCAACTTCAAACGTGGATCAGGTTTCCGCATTGTTCTGGTTCTAGGTTAATTTTTCCTCAGACATAATACAGAGCCTAGCACTGGTAAGAGCCCACCACTATTCTAGTGTGAGCCCTCATCGGTCTCCAGCACTGTGAATGAACTTACTTCTGGTAAAGGGGCTGATGCAGCATGAGTTTAAAAATCACAATACACCAGACGTTTATTCACGGAAGACACAAAAAGTTGAATGCACACTTCGCACATGTTAGACCCAATAACACATGAAACAGAGACAAGTGTAGTAGAAGCACCATAAAAGTGTGCTTTATAACGTGAGAAGAAACCACACATATAAAGCAATACTAATACATATAAATGAAGTTCCACTAATAACTTTCTATTGCACATGTTATTTATTAGCGTATGCTGATGAAAGATTTGATTTTGAGTGAAGTGGCCTAGTGTTTTTCATACTCTTTGCTGGGAATGCATCAGTTAGAAAAGTCGGTGCAAAAATGTGTAGAAATGAAGAACAAGCTTGAAATGTCGCAATATAGCACTACAGACTATATAGATTATGAAAACATTAAAGCATACGTTGTCGTGAACAATTGTGGTAGTAGGGCATTTCTAAAGTTAACTATTTCCATGTAATAATAATTTGTGAAAGTTCTATATATTCTTCATTTGAATTGATTTAATTTCATTATATTTTAATTAAGGTTAGAGATCAGTTCATTTAAACGTACAAAGCTAACTTAGAGGCCTTTTCGAAGTGCTTTTTATCCAAGTGCTGACCTTTCCCCTGATTTAATACAATGGGTCGCTCTCTACAAGTGAAAGGTTGCTTATTTGTCACGTACATGTCTACACCCTGACATTCCTGAAAGTCTCTTCAATGTGTATTATGAAATATTCCTGTGGGAATAGAATTTAATCTATTGCTATGGACAAACTACTTTGTATCTTTTTTATTTGATATTAGGCTGTGTGGACTCATAATTTTTCATTTCTCATGACTAGCATGGGAAACCATCTCAATGTTTCAAGTGTTCTAGGTGGCACTATGAGAACACGGACATGTAATAGTCTTTCAATGGTGGCGTGATGCCACCTCACTGGGACAATCTTAAAAATCTTATCAAAGAGAAAAACCCACATTAGAGGCACGCCATTGATTTTTGCATCTTGACGAACGCAATTCTGTTTTTCTTACTTGAGACCTGGATGCCATGCTGATCAATTTTTTACCAGTCTCGGGGTTTTTTGGACTGCTTGGTCGATAGCTGATGGGCTGAACCTTCTTGCTGAACCATTTTCCCTTTTTTTTTGTTTATGCTAATGGGCTCGCCCTTAATGAACTTTAATTCTGAACCCATTTTCACATCTTGTAAGGACCTGAGTTGTTAGACAACGGGCTATCCTTCAGCCTTAAAGATGGTAGGACTCTCTAACTCTGTAGCTCTTTTCTGAATCGAGAAAGCCTGCTTAAATGCTTGGCACTGTTATAAAAGCTGTGATATTCTTAACTGAACTCCTCAAGAAATTACTTATGGCAACAAATTTTGGATCTTTAACCCCTTCGATGCTGATGACGAGCTCAGCTCGTCATCAGCCACGGTGGTCGTGTGCTGATGACGAGCTGAGCTCGTCATGAATATATGGCATCAAGGATTTTCCAGCACAGGGGAAAAATAACCACAGCTGCCAAGGTGTTAATACAATGTCCCCATTCAGACTGTGCTGTAACTGTAAATTTGTTGTAGGGAGAATCATCGAGCTCTGACAGAACATCAGACGTTACTTCTTTTGTTTTGCGTTGAAATTGCAGTTTTTGGTTTGCATAATCCTCACTCAGCTAAGCTTCTTTAGGAGGTTGAGTCTCTCTGTTGATTTCTAAAGCATAACCTTAAGAGTGCTGTATATAAATCTGATCTCAAATTTGTGAGTTGGCTGTCAATTAATGTTCCTCATTGGACAGCTAACTTGGAGTTTAGAGACCCTAACTTCCACCCCTCCTATCGGCGGAGAAAGATCCATCAGAGGATTATTGCCTCTGTGGTAAATGAAAGTGTTGCAGCTTGTCTTTTTCATAAAGGTCCCAATATGGTTAGAGGAGTACATGAGAGTAAGCATATAATAAATATTTGTATGCACACTTTATGCTGCATCAGGGCCGTCCTTATTTGGGATGCATACCGTTCTGGTTAGGACACTGTTCAGACTCCGGAACTGTTCAGGTTCTACAACTCAAAAGCGCTAGTCATTTTCCAGCAATGCTCAGGCCCCAGAGCTATTGGGGCTCCAGCACCATGAAGGTTTTTTGCAGTTATGGTTATTTCCTGATTGGGTTCCAGCACTGGCACTATTAAAATGTTATCATAGTTCCCATGCCAGCATTTTTTAGGTTTTAGACCTGCTTAGGCTCCATCACAGCTGAGACTCAAAACTGTTCCAGGTCCACTTCCTGATAGTCAAATCAACATGTACCACAGATCCACCTTGTAATAACCATGGCGACCTCGGGTGTTCTAATGCAGCGTCTGATGCCACGCGCAGCACCTTGGTTGTGGAGTGCTACCAATCCCTCAATAAATCATAAAAATACTTATTTTAGGTAATACATATACCCTTCCTGGGAGTCTGGGTCTAGTGCTCTCTGTGGTTTAGCTCGGTGAGCCTTGTACACTTTATGGAGATCAATCAATCAGTAGATTTGTAGAGCGTCACTTGTCACCCATGATGAGCTGAGCTGAACCGTCCTTATTACTGCCAACATTAGCAGTGCTATTTGCTCTTATTAAAGTGCCATCCAGCTATTATTTGTCAAATAAACCATGATGCTTGCGGCTGTTCATTCAGCCTTTTTTATCATTGTTATTTCTTTGCCTTGTGTGTATTAAATACCAAAAGAGCTCATTGTTTGCCTTGTACATCCAGGAGGCATGCCCTTAGTTTATTTACTCATGACGGTTGCTGGTTCGGGCACCAAGGATAATAAAAACTTGGTTGTTAAGAAACTTCCGTCTGCCTTGAAGCTCTGTCTCTCACTCTCTTGAGCCAGTTCCTGCCTCTGTGCCACGTGTCCATCTCATCCTCCACCTCAGGATCTTACATCCCTACCTCTGGCTAATGTTGTGCAAGCATGAAAATTGACGACTCTGAGCCGTTGTTATCTAGTACAATACAGCCATAATTGAGATGCAGTAGGCCACTCACATCCCTGGGCCCTGGCGCCACTGCACCTGATGCACCAATGATAGTAATGCCCCTGCTTCTGGCTGGTGCTCCAGCCATGCAATGGCTTACATCCGATTGTAATGACTCCTTCCCAACCACTGCATGCCCTCTGTAATTCATGCACGCCCTTCTACCTTCCCATACCCCATACTGGAAGTTCAATCGCTGTACCTCATATACTTATCTGTCTATCTCTATATACCCTGTACTGACCTATATGTCTGTATATACTTCAAACTGATCCATCTATCTCTATATAATCCATATTGACCTTTCTATCTCTATATATAGACCTCATAGTGAACCTTCTATCTCCATACAACCCATATTGATATATACCCCATACTGACCTATATGTCTCTATATACCTCATACTGATCTGTTTGTCTCTATACACCCTATATTGACCTTTCTATCTCTTTATATATACCGCAAACTGAACCTTCCAACTATATACACCCCTTACTGATACATACCCGCTAATCTAAATTAAAAAAAATATATATATACCCCTCCAGAAGTACTGTGCTGCCGCTTCTCTCTATATAGCCAATTAAGAGCTTCATACCTCTACACATCCAAAACTGATCATCCTTTCTCTATGTTCGCCATACTGGCATATCTAATGCTGGCCATCCTCTCTCCTTATACACAAAACTATTTCCTCTCTGTATACCTCCTCTATACTGATCCTCCTTTCTCGAAAGACCTCAATATACCTCATAGTATCCGCTCCTGATTTATAATATACTGACCTCTCACTCTCCTGTGTATTCCATACTGCCCTGCCTCTCGATATGTATTTCATACTGGCTCACTCGCCCCTTTGTTCCCGGCTGTCCATCTTTTCTCTACATTCGGAACTATCCCAGTCGTTTTGATATTGAAGACTGTCCCTTTTCTCTCTATATCACACACGGCCTCTCCTTCCAGTCCCTTTAACTAGTTTTCCCATCTTGCTCTGTACTCTGTATCCTTTATTTTCTCTTGGTTCCGTTTTTGTTTCTGTATCCCATAATATTAAACTCTGTATATCCCACAATGTCCTGCCCCCCTCTATGTCCCATGCTCTCTTGCTAGATCCTGTTTTGCACCCTTCTCTCTACATCCAAATCAGGCTCAACCCTGGTCTTTCTCCGTATCATGAATTTTCCTGCTGTTTTATATACTTAGCTGCCCTACTTTACTCACTTTCCTATTTCTTTCTGTTCTAGTTTATCCTATTTCCTTCCTCTACATCCGAAACTGAGCTGTCCCTTTCCTTCTCTCATCCCCTCATTCCTACCCTTTCACTCATTTTAATTCTTACATTGATCACAAGCCATATCATTGTTCTCATCAAACCCACACCTATAGTTTCTCCTGTTCTCCTCTAACTATTACAGTCTCTCCATTTTTAATGATCCTCCCTTTATCTTCTTCCTACTCCTTCTTTCCTCTTCTAGCTATGTGTCTCTGCCCTCATTTCCACTAACCCAGACCGACCTTCCACTGTCACCCCACATCTATCCCATCTCTTGAAGTGCCTTTCTTGGTCCCTATCGCGACACCTCTCTATCCCCCTCCTTCTCGCTCTATGCCCTCCTCCTAGTCCTTTCTTCTCTAATCCTCCTTCATCCTCTTCTATATCTATAACCCCTATCATATATAATTTGAAACCCGTCTCCGAGGAAGCCATTAAAAAATAAGAATTTCTCTAACTCGTTGTCCTACTTCTTACTTGTATTTCTTTTTACTTGTTGATATCGAATGAATGTGGAACTGTAATATGGATTTACTCTACTCAACAAACACGACAAATGTGCGCCACAATTGGTTTATTTTTGGAACTATGAAAGGGTCTAATACCTATATAATTATATAGTTGTGCTGCTGGAATGTGCAGAGTCTGGTTGAGGGGGCTGGCTTGTTAACGCTGGTTTCAGTCTTTTATTGTAAAGCTCCCAAATGAAAACAATTGACTTTACTAGATGAATTTATAGCAAATTCCTCTTAAATAGCTTTACCAAAAGTCCAACAAAAAAACAAAATTCCCAAACCTACCATCTCCTCATCATGATAAATCCTTCAAAGTTGTCTGGCAAAAGACTTTTGTACGTAACTAAAAGACTTCCCAAGATAAATGCTTCTCCTGACATATATTAAATAATTAATTTTACCTTTATTTTACATTACTGATCCTTTGTGTTCAGTTCTTACACTGTCTTGGGGCTGTAGCTGAGAACTTTGGAATCTTTAGGAAAGTCACAGAAGGTGAGGTTCCATAAAAAGAGCATTCTTATAACTTGATTGGTCACTTTTATGAGGCGGCCCAGAGACCTATATGAAATTTCCGAAGACGGAGGGAGTCTCACAAGGATGAGCCTTGCCCATCAGATTTGTTAGTTGGGCTCACAAGGACTGGTCCTTCACTTCAACCAACTTCTGACTGGAAGCCAGTGGAAGGTGAATGAAGAGGAGAGATGTGTCCATACAATTTTGTCCAAGAACAAAGTGAACGGCATGGTCAATGTCTCGGTATGGTGCCTCCTTTAAATATTCCTGATGCACTCAGTGAGGAAATGGTTGATCCATTGAGGCAAGATAGCTAGAGGCAAGATTCCAGGTAGGGCGTAATTTCCCTTAGCCCGAGGCCGACAAAGCAAGTTGAAGGTGGAAAAAAAGTTAGATAATTCTAAAAGTTCTGACGATAACCTAACAGCTTCTCTGAAGGAGCCATAATACGCTAACTGGAAACTGAGCAGCTATACCTGCAGCAATTACAATATGTGAACTGTTCAGAACAACGTGTTCCTCTAGGTTTTGGGCATCCAGAGAAGGTGTAATTGAACACTCAGAGACTGCATTGTATTTAATCTGTCAAGCAAGGATCAATTTTCTGCATGGATAGAATTAAATATGTTTCTGAATCATTATGACGTTCAAACCTGTTAGTGCACAACCAACAGGAGTCTTACAGGACGACTCCTGGAAAACACAAAAATGGTCTCACAAGTCAGGTAGTATGGGCGAGTTATTAGGAACTGGAGCTAAATCCTACTAAAAAAAAGACCTCAAACAATGAACGTAATATTCATGAGGAATATAATATCAGAAGATTTTCCACAGAAAAGAGCACTCTAAGCATATGGATTACAATAAGGGAAGGCAGTGAGGAAATAGTGTTGTTGTGATATGGCGCCATGCTAGTGCAGCACCAAGTATCCAGTCTTGGGCTGTTCTTAAACAATTTTGATCAGGTGCTTTAACCCATTTGGGTCATCTGAAATAATCAAGAACTTCAATTACCAGAATGCAATGGTCTCAAATAAAATCCCAGGAGTAGAAACGTAGTTTCTTGGTGATGTGGCGTCATATGTGTATCCAAGGCAATGGACAACTAGGTGATTCAACAATGAAATTACAGCACCACGTGTCAGGGCATACAGTGATCTGCAATGAGACCTCGAGAATGAATGGAAATTGTCAAAAGGAAATGCACCCTTACTTGGTGACTTTTGGCAGTAACTTATCCAAACAAATGTCTCATTGGCTGACTTTGTGAGGGACCATTTTTCCCCTGAATATGCTCCATGGCTGAGTACCCTTTCCTCAGAGTTCTGCGCAGTTGCAAGAGTGTGCATCTAGGTCCCTGAGACTGAGGGCCTGAATACAATCTTGTTGGCCTGTAATTATTGTGTGCAGGCGTGCTCCTATGCAATGTCTCTGTGGTTTCACAGTCTACCATGCAAGTGCCCTGTTTTCTCAATAGCTTTGCTGGTGGCCGTGGTTACGGTTACCTGAAGCCGGCCGCCTATGAGCACTGGAATGTCTGCAAGAACACTGGCTGAAACTGTGTACTTAGCTGACATCTTTGGCACTCTGCCTGTGCACATGGGGATCCACCGTGAGCTATGCAGACCCAACACAACATTAGGGAACTCCAGCAAGAAACACAATTGTTGCTGTGGCCAAGAGGCTCAAGCATTGCTCAAGCACTCGAAATATGACCAGTGCAAATAACTTGAGTCTAGTATTATGTCCGTACCCGGACAAGGACATTGGCGTGGGCATTTACAGATGGAAATAATGGAACATATCCCCCTACAGGCATGTCAAGTTGGGAATCCAGACTCCACATATATCATCATTCAAGTAACTTGCCCACTCCATGGGCCAGAACGTTTTCCCCTGAAACTTACTCAAATCACCAATAGAGTGACCCAAAAAAAATGTCACTCCTTCCAGCGACGCAGGAGTGGGAGATGTGAGAACAGGAAGGGAGCTTTCATTGGAGACAGGGTGTGTTCATATGCAATGTAAATGCAACCAATACAGAATAAGGTGAAGGCCACTTCTTTAAGTGGGGTGGGTCCTGCCAGTGCTGAGACTCGGCACAAATTAAAAACTAACTTTAAAACAAGGCTTTACAGGGCCCTCTGATCAAGGTATTACCTATATGTGCAAACACCAGGGAAAGGCTGGGAACAAAAACTGGCCCTGGCAAACTGCTTGCCGGCCCCCCTAGGGGGCGGGGATGGGTTGCAGCCGAGCTATTTTGCTAGGGCCGGTTTTGGCTGATTTTGTTACTGGTGGCCGATATTGCCAACCCCCGGAAACAAAAAAGGCCCACCAGGGACCCAAAACTGGCCGTCACCCTGGCGGCCCACCAGGGAAAAGCCCGGTGCTGGCTACGGCCAGTTCGGCCCTGGCAAACACACTGATAAATTCCTTAATAATGACTGTAAAAACCCTTAAGAGAATCCATTTTAGGGATATGTAGTGACTGTTGGTATTGCCTATGTTTTACTTCATCTTGTATTCCCAAAGTTTATTTGCTTTTTCTGGCCTGTGTATCTGCAGTTTTTTTTTTCTTTTTCATGCAACATAAGACTTTTATCTTACAAAAATAGTGGATACTATGAACTGACTTACCTCTAGATGTCTGGGTTAGTACTGGTTTTCTTAGGGTGTTCATGATGGACCAAGATAGAGAGCTCTGCAGCGGAGGCTGAAGGTAGTGTGGATGGCTCACAGAGCCCGCCAGTGGGTCATAAAGGTGTTCAGATACATGCTCATCCAGCTGTTGGACTCGCTAGCCAGCACTAAGAGCAGTGATCCTATATGTGACCATTGTAATTAGCAATTTACATGAAAGTGTGTGAAGGAGGTATGCACAGCTGTTGAAATATTGAAATCACCAAAGGACACAAAAATACTGTGTTTATAGGTGAGGAGAGAGAGTGGGTGTTTGTGAGACAGGGTTGTCAATGTGAAGGAGAGGTGATGCAAAGAAGTGCATGCAGATGGACAGAGTAACAAGGCAGTGATGAAGAAGAAGGAGAGCTCATGTAAGCTTGTCAGATTTTGGATTTCAGAAAGCCATCAGGAGAAAAAAATGGTGCAAGTGCCTAACAGAGTAAGAGGCTGCCGAGGAAAGAGGTGTGAATGGAAGAATGGAGCGAGTGAGACCCTAGGAAGACCACTAGCCCTACTGTAGACATTAGTTATGTGTAATTCACACACTACCAAACGCACTGGTAAAGCCAATAGGTCTGGCTTAATTTAGGCATATATTTGTTGCTGAGTTACTTGTCTGGATGCAATAACATTAACTCACAGAAAAGAACCAAAATGCTGAACAGTTGGCAAGTTGTACAAAGCACATGATTTTAGTTCTCATGTTTTGAGCCTCGTCCTAAATTACATAGGCCACGCCTCTTGGGAAGTATTTATAGGTACACATCTTTGAACTCAGCCCTTTGAGAGACTCCCCAACTTTGTCATCCCACTTAAAATAGTGGAGATAGCTTAAGAAGTGTCTTGATGGTCCACGCAGGTATATTTAAAAAGTGTGACTTGTAGCAAAGTAACTGGTGCATAACTATTCTTTTTTGTCCACGGCGAAAAAGGGGAACTCATAGTGATTTCAAAAAGTTGTTTTCTGAGTATTCAATGATTGACATATTATTGGATGACATAAAAGGGTGAGTGATTTGTGGATATTTAAAATAAATTATTAAGCATATGTGGCACCTACTTACTGAAAGTCTGATTGACTTGTGAATTGTACCCATGCATTGGCTGCCTGTTCAAAGTTATCTAAATGTATATTATATTTGGAATAGATTGCTGCCTCCTTTGATAGAATTGCCTGTGCCATCTTACACAAGATATACACAATTGTTGACATTTTAATTAGCATAAACACGTGTAGATCCAAAATCACAGGTGACACTATTAGTAAGAGTACGTGTGTAACTCAATGATTTTGTGGGGAAAGTGATCAGAGTAGAAAAATCAGTTTTTTGAAAAGAGAAATGTAGCTTTCAAATACATTCTGCCAGGAGATGTTCTAATTTATCAGAACATTAGACCATATACGGCTGTTTGGTGTTAAAACAGTCCATTTTTGAGCATCAAAACACATTTAGGCCCATACATAAATTTCCAGACTCTTCACCAGGGTGAGGGAATAAAATAAAAAAAAACATTGTTTACTGTCACCAGCTACTTACCATACGCAGTGAATATAGTAATTTACATTTTTAACAAATAGAGTCATTCAGACATTAAATCTAACTTGGGCAGAAGGGCATTGGTTGAAGAACAAATGATAGCCCTCGGGGTCTTGGTAAGTTGTGGTTTTAGAACAGTTTATCCATTTGTATCTCTTCCTTGAGTGACTTTACAACTTGTACATTTGCAATTTTTTTTCTGTGTGTATCTCTTCGTTGTGTGACTTTACAACTTGTACATTTGCAAAAAAAATTCTCTGTGTATCTCTTCGTTGTGTGACTTTACAACTTGTACATTTGCAATTTTTTTTCCTGTTCGTATCTTTTATGTAACTCATGTAATCCTAAATCCTTATGTATCGCAACTGGTTCTTTTGTAACGCGCTCTGACACATTCGGGTAATGTTCGTGCTTTAGAAAATCGCATTAAATAAATGAATGAAATAAAATAAATAGAAAATGTAAAAGCAACAAGTCCCTGGCCCTGCTATCATCAGTAGAGTCTCCAAACATGCTCTGTTGCCCTGTTCTTCGCCCGCCCGCGCGCATTCCGGCGGCCTCGCCGGTCCGAGAACCATCGGGTCGCCGTGTCTGGCTGACCGGGGCTGATTCATAGAGCCCGGGTGGAGGGAAAGACAGAAAGAAAAGTGTGGGATCAGTTCAGGAAAGAGGCAGGGGGGAGGGGAGGGCTGGACTTTCCGCCTCCCCCTCCCTCTCGAGGCTGCCTGCCTTCCTCCCCGGAGTCAGAGACTTGCAAAAAGTAGTAAATAATTCCGCCCCCTCCCCCTCCGACCGTCTCCCCTTTTGAAAAGCAAAATAACCCCAGTGTGCTCCGCTTTGCACTGTTTGCAGCCAGCTGTTGGAGGCGCGGGGCTCCTCTGCTGGGTGAGAACAAGACATTAGTAGGTGAGGAGGACTCAGGCGAGACACCTCCTGTGCTAGCACTCTAAGAGAAGTGAGAGACCTACACCCCCTCCCCCCCCCCCCCCAACCCCAACTGGGCCATCTCCTCCCTGGAAAGCAGGAGTGTGTCAGTCCCCCCCAGGGGGGCTGGCCTTTCTCAAGAAACCGATGTCTTCATGAAGTGCAACACTCTCTTAAGTTGAGGGGGTGGGGGGGGGGCTTGGGAAAATAACTATTTAAATGTTCCCATTAGTGCATCCATTTGCCACCTCCGTGCTGCCCGTTCTTGTCTCACTCATTTTCTCTCGTACCTCAGCCGCCTCGCTCCTATCAACCCCCTCCCCTCTTCCTTTCCTCCCTTTCATTGCCCTCCTTCCATCTTGTCAGGCCCCCTCTCCTGCCATTCACCCATTTTCTGCCCCATGTTCTGCCATCATCTCTCATTCTACCCTCGCCTCCATACTCACGTCTTACGCGCTCGTGCCTTTTTTTTGCAGTTATATATATAGCGCTGGGAGCTCTTTACACGAGCGCTAGATTACATTACAGACGGTCAGATTTTTTTTTCTTCTCTTTTAGGCAGGGGATAGCGATTTGCCCAGAATCACAGGGCATCGAGCCGACGCCGGGATCCGAACCTGATTCCGAAGTAGGGAGCTAGCTAGGCCACATCGCCTGCCCTTCTCTCTATTCACCCATGTTTTGCTTGTGCCACCCCTTTCTCCACGCCTCCCCTTACTGTGTCTGTTGCACCCCTTTACTGTGACCCACAACTTCTTTGTCTGCCTCTTCGCCCTTCCCCTCACGACCCTTCCCTCGTACCGTCCTCACCACCCATCTCCTTCCACTCCCCTCCCTTCACGCCCTCTCACGCTCACCCTTCGCTTTCGGCTCCTACTCCCCCCCCCCCCCCCCCCCCTCCCCTGCTTACTTCCTTCCTCTGCTGACACCTGTTGAGCACAGACACAATCAGGCTACCTCACACTTTTACCCCAAGGACGCCCACGCCCCCCACACCTCCACTTTGGGACATTGATGAACCAGATGTTTAGGCCTAAAGTTTTCCACTTCTTAAGTATATAATACAATAGTTTAAATTTTTTTTATATAATGCTTCACAACGTAAGTGCTGCCCTGCTAAGCACTGTAAATACCATCTATTTTTACTCAATTTTTATTTTTGCATTTTTGGCTGATGTGCAAACTAACATTCAAACTGATGCTTACATGTTGAAATAAACCATGCGTCCTATATAACAAAGGCATGTGTTCAGGTTTCCTGTGTGGTGTTGCGTACTGTTTGTTACCACTTACAGTCATGCTGTTAGACAGCCATGATGCTGATGCTAAACTGCATCTTCTCCAAAGCGCGCGCGTGTGCGGGTTCATGGGTTTATACCAAAGCTGAGCGTTTAATAGACATAGAAAACAATGTGGATAACAACAAATGCAGTTTTAGTAAATCCCGTGGAGCCAGTGACCCGGTGTAGGGCGAAACTTCACTTTCAATTGACTATTCGGTTCCAGTAGCAGATTCCCAGTTGATTTTGTAATATGGTTGTTTTTTACTTGGTTATTATGCTTTTTTTTACTATTCGTGGCCTTATTCTATCATGATCATGTAAAGCGCTCTGATACCTCTGGGTCTAGCCAGCGCTATATAAAACTGTAAAAATAAATAAATAAATAAATAGGGTTCAATGTTCTCGAATTCCAACCCCACACTCGTCTCTACAAGAGCACTTCTTTATGGCCAAAATCCGTTAAAACATGCAAATATTGTTAGGACCACCACATTTATATGTAGGCTGTAGAGAAGTGTCTAGTAGGGGTACAATCACATTGTGGTGTAAAATATCTGAGGTTAGAGCCCTCTTTCTCAAAGTTTAACAACAACCTGAAACACATCTATTTATGAAACTGCTCACAGTTAGTCAACCCTGCCTCCAACCAGATAGCCTGCAGTGTGGATCTTCCCTGCGATGCAGTTCCTAAAAATTGTGTTACTCTAAATGTGGAATCTGTGGGATGTAGCGCTTATTATGTGATGAAAGGTGTAGCAGTCGAGGCCTGTGGCTGTGCACTATTCATGCATTTGACCACGTAAGCTTTCATTATCCAGCCTTGAATTGTGGTGCTGCGGCAACAATTGATGGACGGAATGCTGAATCAATCAAACATTCTCCCCCGTCAAGAGATTGGGTAAAATCCATCGTTCTTTTGGTTACTAGCCACCCCAGTTTGGACTCAGCCATATGCAAATCAGTCTTGACCCTGTGCCTCATGGGAACAGTCCAGCCCGAACTGCCAAGCTTGGTCCTCTCTGAATTGTGGCGAGGCACTCCCGTAGGTAGTTAATATTCCTACCTAGGTATGGCGCCGCGGCCAGGGCAACTGACGCTGGACGCTGGGGGTCACGCTTCGATCCCTGGCTCAGTGGCAGGGGTCTGCCCAGCACCATGCGACTCTGGGCAATAGCTCGCTTAATCTTCCCAATGGCCCCCAGAGCCGAGATACCCCTTCGGGGGTGATTTGTGCGCTATACAAGTACTGGATTCGCATTTACCTAGTGATATCTTCAATTTGAAAGTGACCTGGGACAGAATGGAGCCTCGACTTACTGGAATGCTCTTTTAGTAGTTCATTTGAATTGACTTTTGCTTCTTGAGCAATTCGGAGGTGAACTACTATATACGCAGCATCGTCAGAGCCTCTGTGAAACGAGAGGATGTTTATCAGGGCTTCATTGTCAACCATGCCAATCGCTGCAGAGATGATGAGGAGGAGGATGAAGTGAAAGATGCTCAAGGAAATGGTAAAATAACCAAAAACAAGGGAGAGAACAGTAAAGTTTACAAGTCCTTATGGACTAATATTAGTTTGGGTTAGATATAAGCATGTGAGTCAAGAAAAATCCATAAACGTAATGGAGAAACATTGTCCGAAAAGGTCCTGCTACATTAACAGGTATAAAAGAAACATAAGGTCAAAATTACAAAAACAGTCCTCTGTCTCTATAGACGAATCCCTAAGTATAGACCAGATTGCCATTTCTCAAAACTGAATATTCCATAGATATTTATACTTTTCCTAACTTTCTTGCTATACCCTTGTCTTCCACAACTTTACCTTTACGGATAGGCGTTAACTTAAAACAAAGAAAATAAAACGTGGAATGCTGCAGTAAATGAAGAAAATGAATATGAGGAATTTATATTTTTGAGCAATAAAGACGAAATTCTAGACAGCCCTGGAAACTTTTTTTTATCATGCTTAATTTAAGCATGGTGGTGTAAGGGACAGAATTAGCATTGGATTTAAAGTTTCTTTAATGGTTAGGATAAAGTACCAGTTACGGTTAGGGTTTTGGTTGTGGTTACAGTTGGGCTTGCTTGTTAGGGTTATGTTTACTTTTAGGGTAGGGTTGTGGTTTGGGTGAGATATAGGGTTGTTTAAGATTTAACTTATTAAAATCAGCCCATTAAGTGGATCCTTCACAAACTTGCCTCACAGCAAGTAAAAATATGTCATCCTGATTGCAAATCAGGATGTGTTTGTGCTGTTGCAGGACTGCACTTTCTCTACACCTGAGTCTGTTGTATGCATAAAAAAGGTTTTGAGATTCTGGCTGACAGGGCAGAGGCAAGAGAACATTTGGATAGCTAGATCATAAAGCCCCAGCTTCAGCATCAACAAAGACCTTCCATTTCCTTTCAAAGGCTCCATCGCCTTGGCAAAAGACCTTCAAATGGGCCTGGCTAGTCAGCGAGAGCTTGCGGAGAGCTCTACATGCCCATCACCAGTTGGACCATAGAATTTTGCACCAATCCAATTGAACAAATGAGTTAAGCTAAGAAGCTTAAATGCAGAGAAGAGGTAATACCCATGCATTACTAGAGAGTGAGTGCAATAAAAAAAAAAATATATATATATATATAGGAGAATAAGCATTTTGAATTAAACTAGCTTTGCAACTCTCAAGTGGCCCGGACTTCTTTTCTTTCACGAAGGAGAGTGTTTGGTTGGAATACAGGGATTCGCTACCCCGTCCGTGGCCCGCCACCGCAAGCGGCAGGGTTCTGAAGCGACTTTGTTTGGCTGGATATATATATATATATATATATATATATATATATATATATATATATATATATATATATACAGAAAACCACTTCACCACAAAGGAAAGCGCGGAGGTCAGACGGGGAGTCTTTGAAGAAACTTTATTTCCAAACTGTGCAGGTAGGTGGCGGCGAATGCATTTCGGCCTGCGTTGCCTTCCTCAGCGCCCTGCACCCACCAGAGTCAAAGTAAACACCCAGCTGATATGCTCCACCTGAAGTAGTAGTGATGTCACTGGAGCTCCTCCCCAAGAAGTAGTTCGCTCACCTGTTGGAGACCGCACACCATGAAGCAGACTCCAACCCCCAGAATGCATCATGTTTATGCAACTGGGTCGGCGGTGTGGGGGGCAGAAATGAATGTAGTTAGTTTCAGCGACCTGAGCAAAGCTGGCCTGACTCCTGTTCTCACTGCTCAGATCCAAAGTCTCTCCTCAGGTCCCCTCGGGCTGTGACGACCGGGAGGTAGCGTGACAGAATATGCGGGGGTAGCACCCACACATATATATATATATATAAATTTTAAAAAGCATCATAAGGTCGCCCACAATTTAATTTCATGGCTCGGATACAGATAGGCATCAAACTTCAAGGCATTCCACCAAGAAATATCACAGAAACCACGAAGACCAGATCTTACAGCTGTGCCTGGGTACTGCCAACTTCTTTGCTATCAAAATAGCTCGGCTCAAAGAAAAAGCTTAGCCAGCCCAGAAGCTTTCAGCTTTGATGAAAGAAGAGAAATCTGAGAAAGAACAGAAGGGGAAATTGTGACACTGTGGAGAGACAAGCGATATATGGATACATGAGTAACTCTGGGGCCGCATTTACATATGAAGAAGGAACATTTTTATCAGTAAAAGAAATTGCAGATAACCAAGTGTAATAAAAATATTGTAATATATTTTCACTGTAGCATATTAGAAAGAAAATGCCTCATTTTGGTCAAAAGAATACCTTTTAAAAAAAAAATTACTTCCACTTTTGTTTATACAGTGGATCTGTCCGCTTTGTATGAATTTAACGAGAGGCACATGAACACAGGAACAGAAAGAATGCATTATGAGCTGGAAATGAGCCATTCTGTATAAGTCTTACCAAGAATTCTTTTTGGGTCTGATTGTGAATTCCTTCAAGTTGATCCACTTTTTTGTCCAGAGAAGAGCTTGAAACTATAAATGAGCCGAAACATGTCGTCAGACATGAGAAGAGGAGATCCGGTTTAGGAAACCATGCAACGGAATGTGCTTATCAGTATATAAGTGAAATAGGGATACATTTACATCCTCTCTAGAAATTATTCGCCTATTACAGCATTTTCGTTTGATACCATAAAATTATGGTGTTCTGCTTGAAAAACAAAATGAATAGAATCATTGAAAATATAGGACTTGATAAATTATTCATATGGTCCTTTTTTTAAATGTCCTTTTTAAAAATAAAAATAATAATTGATATATTGCGTTCAAGTGAATGACAATGTTTGGCCATTAGATTGGATTTAATAAAACTAATATGTGTTTCATAAAATAGAAGATAGTGGGATATGATTAATTCAATAATCCCTGTGAAAAGTCACTATTTGTCCCTGAGTGAGAAAACTTTTTTTTTTTTTTTAGATAAGGTAGTTCTCCCCATTGCCCCAGAGTATTACTTCTGCATATCACAAGTACTGGCATCAGACCTTGCTAAAACCAACCCTCTGGAGCCCTTCAGTCTGGCTTCAGACCAAGATGCAGCACAGGGAGGGGGACTCTACAAAGGCTTGACGATGCTTTTTGAATCAAGGATGACTATGAAGCCAGTCTTTTTACATTATGCGACTGCTGAACGCGACACAGTTGATCGTTAGGTTCCCTTATCCATCTGGCTAAAAGCAAGCATTAAAAGTCTACCTCTACGTACAAATCCGGTACACTGATTTTAAATCCTACACCTTTAAGTTGGCCAAATGATGTGATCTACTTGGAGAAACAATTAGACACGGAAGATCTTCTGAGACTGCATGAAGTTCTCCAGGGGGAACTGCAAAGATTCCAAAACATCAGATTGCCTACGGGAATGCAGTCGACTCTTCTCTTGGGCACCGTACTCCCTCCAGACGTACAGCTCGTTCCATAGCAAGAGCAACAGCAGGCAGGCGTACAAAGCTTCGTCTGTTTTTGGTAACACACAGTGCTTTTATTTCATTAATTTGTCACCTGTGTTCTTCCCTTCATTGCTTAGTCACTTTTTATTACAAGTATGACACACTTTTTAGAAGTTGTGTAAATCCATTGGGATTGAGTGTAGTTCCCTCTCACATAGCGCAAGGCTCAGTGATTGTGCAGCTGTCCTGCACTGTAGAAGTCAGTCACTCTCAGTAGGTGGGCAAGTCAATCCAGGCCAGATGGCCCAGTGGTTTAACAGTTAGCCTATCAATCAATCAATCAATCAGAACATTTTAAAGCGCACTACTTACCCGTGAGGGTCTCAAGTTCCGGGGGGGGGGGGGGGGAGGGGGGAGTTGCTACTGCTCGAATAGCCAGGTCTTGAGGAGTCTTCTGAAGGTAAGCAGGTAAGCCGCCTATGACATGCAGGCTCAGATTTCGAGCCCCATTCAGCATCACCCTTTCCAGCGTTAACCCCTTTAGTGCTAAGGCATTATCATCATTTTGCTTTGATTTCCATTGAAATGAATGGGCAGTGCATGATGAGTTACCCTTGTCATTAGCAGCCAAGTGGTTAAACAGAGTGCCATTAGATTTAGAAGTATTTACACTTGTTGTTCGCAAAGGTCAGAAACAGCTAAAACTGCAGTGTCATATATTGCTGTATACATTTTTTTTTCTTTTAGGACTGACACCAGAAGAGATCTTATCTCTTTAGAGGGTTGACTCTCTTATTGGAAAACTATATGGCCTGGTGTCCACAGCGATACTTGTATATTACGCTAATATCCTGACGCGTGCTAGAGTATGGGTGAGATTGGCGAAAGCGCTGGATAACGGCCGGTAATCACAGTGATTCTCCTCTTGTGTGCTAGTACTGATGAGACTAGCTTCAGAGCTGGAGGCCCACCAGGTGGCAACAGTGATGCCCCTACATTTTGCTAGTATGGGTGAGGCTACCTAAACAGCTGGATGCCGGCAAGGTAGCGTCATGGTCCTGGCAAGTGGTAATATGGGTGAGACTACCTTATTTATTTATTTATTTATAAAGTTTTATATAGCGCGAACTTGATTAGCAGCTGGATGCCAGCCAGGTATTTTTTGTTTTTTTTTAGATAGTGCTAGCTATACTCAAGTGTATCAGAGTGCGTTACATGTTTTGAGAATACATTTACAGAGGTACATGAAGAGAGTCAAGTGGGTCAAGCAGTCAGATAGATTGGATAATGGGGTTGGAGACGATTCGAGACTGCGTAGGCATTAGTCCGCGGACCTCACCGACGGAACTTGTCAAAGAGGGTTGCATCTTTGGGAGACTTGGATCAGCTTGTGCTCTTGTTGAGGTAGGTGTGGAGTAGTAGAGATTTAAGGTACCATTTGAAGCAAGAAAAAGAGGGGTTGGGGCGTAGGCCTCAGGAAATGAGTTCCAAATCCTTGGGGTATTTCCTGAGAAGTAGAATGTCTGTGATGATTTTTTTTTAGATTGGGAGGTTTGAGAAGAAGAGAGTTGGAGCTTCTCAGAGCCCGGCCTTTTTCTGCAGTCGATAGTTTGGTTTCTAGACTTTTGTTGGGTTTTGTATGGAGGGCTCTGTGTGTGATACAAGTTGTCTTGTAGATGCATCTTCCTTCAATGGGAAGCCAAGTGAGATTCTGAAGGGCGGGTGAGAAGTGGTCAAATTGTTTGATTCCTGTGATGAGCGTGGCAGCCCCATTGAGAATTGTTCTTAAGGGCGCAAGGTGGCTTCTAGGGGTTCCTGTAAGGATGGCATTGCCGTAGTCAAGTTTTGGGAAGACTAGGGATTGTACTACCATTTTAAGAACATCAGGGGGAATAAACGGTTTGATTTTCTTGAGATGTTTTAGTGTGTAGAGCACTCCTTTAGCTGTATTTTTGATGTGCTCCTTCTTTGACAAGTTTAAGTCTAGTGCGGTACCTATTGACTTAATGGAGTTGGACAGTGCGGGAGGACAATTTAATGCATCTACATTGTTTAGCCATTATTGGATAAGTATGGGTTTGTTTTTTGGGGAGAAGAGTAGTAGTTCAGTCTTGTTGGGGTTCAACTTAAGGTGGTTGGTGTTTAGCCAAGTTTGTATCTTAATTGTGCTGCATTAAGATGCCAGATGTCACTGGGTGATTTTATTCTGTAGTAGAGTTGAGTGTCATCAGCATATAGGTGATATTTGATCCCAGTTTGGTTCAGGATAACTGTGAGGGGTTACATGAAAAGACTGAATAAGGCTTGCAAGTGGATAGAGGCATGAGGTATACCTTGTGGTACTGGAGCAGGCTTCAAGAGACAGCTGTTGATTTTAATTTGTTAGGAGCGGTGTTGCAGATAGGACATGAACCATCTCATGACTGTGGCATTGATACCAGTGCGGTTCTTGAGTGTCTCAAGTGAAGCTGGGTGATGAACTGTACCAAATGCCGCCGATAGGTAGAGTAGGATTAGGAGACAGAAGTCGCCTTCATCTAAGGATCTGTGAATGTCGTCTGATATATTGAGCTTAGCAGTTTCAGTGCTACAACCTTTCCCGAGTCCTGATTGGAAAGTGATGTTGAGGTTGAATTCTTCTATATGTTGGTTGAGCTGTAGTAAGACACACTTTTCAAATGATTTGGCTAGGAAAGGAATGTTGATGATCGGTCTGAGGTTGTTGAGATCACTGGGGTCCGACCCTGTTTTTTTGAGAATGGGGTGACTTGGCCGAGTTGGAGAGAGTCAGGTATGCGGTCTGATGGGAGAGAGGTGTTGATGATTTTGTCCAGAATGGGCAGATGATATGGCAGAGGTTCTGTCCTGGAGTGGAAGAGAGGGGATTGGTGATGGGGGCTTCAAGCTTACAATTATTTGGAATTTTCTCCTGAACTGAACTATAGTCAACAATGAGGTCATCAACGTTGTGAAGGAGAGGTTGCGGATGTAATTGGGCGCTGATCCTGGATTCTAGCTCTGTTAGTGGGATTTGTTTGATGTTTCTTGCCCAGTGTGTGTTTGTTGGATTAGGCGGGCGGGGTAGGATATGGGGTGTGTCTTGAAATCGAACGGTATTAAGATTGTGGTCCGACCAGTCAATGGGTATGATGGAACGAAGGGAGACAAGTTAATTTCTGGTCATTATTGGGTCGAGAGCAGTATTTAATTTGTAAAAAAAATAAGTGCCAGGGCTCTCGTCAGGAGGCCACTGCCTCTTGCACCACATATTGCCCCTGCTATGCTGCCAATAATAGTAACAACAAAACTGATAACCATCCCACTCCTACAGGTGTGACAATTTGGACTATTTCAGACCCCGAAAACTATAATAACAGCTTGGATGGCAGGAAATAGTCATTTTAATGAACATTGAATTAATAATTAACTGTTGTGGTCATCTTTAAATCAGCCAGACAGCTCCCGCTTGTGGCAGACTGTCACAAGTGCCACTGTTAACAATTAAGTGCTGGTGCCGAGCACCGGAAACCACTGGCTCAAATTAAGCAGTGGTCTATAGTTGAGCCTTTATTATGAAACTTTTTATTACAGAGTTGCTTGAGATCGTAGATTTCCAGAACGTTATTTAGGTTACAGACTGTAGCGTCTTCTGTGTCATTCCTGTGCAGGCTGAAGTCACCCAGGAACACGTCATTGGAGTCAGTTAGGGAGACCGGTGTTAGTAGGACAGTCAGTTCTTCGGTGAAGAGTGTGCGATCACCAGGTGGGTGATAGTTGGTGTGAGTAGTTCCTTTAGTTTTGATTTCTACTCCAAGATATTCGAAGGTCGAGTAGCTTGCGGTATCTGGGGTGTTAAGCTAGGTTTCTTCTTTGTGGATGATCGCAAGGCTGCCCCCTATTCGCCCTGGCCTGTCCCTTATGATGATGAAGTAGCCAGGTATGTATGTATGTATGTATGTATGTATGTTCTTATATAGCGCTCGACTTACCCTTGGGCATCTCGGCGCTTGCCTTGGGAACCCGTCCTGGTTTTTCCCTGTGAGATAATCCGTACTGGGCATCCCCAAGGTGAAAGCCAGGCATCCCGCCGCGGGGGGGCCGTAGTGTAGATTAAGCAAGCTATTGCCCATAGTTGCAGAGCGTGAACCCATGATTCGAGTAGGCATCGGAGTGAGAATTATCGAGTCCGTGGACACTTGGGCTAAGACCCTGCCGCGTTGGGAATTGAACCGTGGTCCTGGGTCTGACCTCTACTCCAGGGTATGCCTCCTCTAACCAGTGAGCCACACTTCTCCACCAGGTGGAGCAAGCAAGTCTAGTATCGGGGTTGAGTGTTTGTTAGGCCAAGTTCCCATTAGGAATGAAATGTTGATTCCATCAGCAAGTATGGTTTCAGCAATCTCTGTGGCGATTTTTGCACTGGAGATCTTGTTTAGGAGCATGCAGGTTAGGAAGCAAGGGCTTTTCTTAGTATAGTGTAGTGTCTGGATGGTGGTGTACTGAGTGGGTGGTCTGGGCGTTATGCTAGATTGAGGGATTCTATTAGTGCCAATGATTACTGGGATTGCAGATGCGGGCTTGGTGTCTGCTTGTGGGTTTTTTGTGTTGTATAATTCGCTAAGTAGTTTCATTTCCATCGTGAACAGGGGATTGAGCGCTCAGTACGGCCTGTAGGACAGGCGGTTCATGGGGCTGGAGGTCTGGCCGATGAGCCAGTTGACTTTTGGAGATCATTTAGGGAGGGTTCAAATTCTCTATTCTCAGGGTGGGAATGAGTGTTAACTTGGCCTGGATCACAAGGTCATTTTTTTTTTTTAACAATGGGAGGTCTTTAGCTAGAGAATCAAGTTTTTTTTCAGTTCGGCTCAGGAACAGGGTAAGAATGTCAGAAAGATTTCCTATTGCGTATGTGGCTGGAATGGCGGTGGGTACGAGTCTAAAGTAGGCGAGTGATCTTTGGTGGAGGGGAGGGAGGTGTCATCAAGGTAGGGAATGTGGAGTGTTTTTTTGGGCTCGAAGGGTTCAATAATGGGAGTATTGATTGTGTTTAAGTTGCTCTATTTTGCAGGGCGTTTTGAGTAGAAAAGGAGGTCAGTTTTCATGTTGCAGTTGCACATGCTGTGGGATATCGGCTATTAGTGTTTCCGGAAGTTGGTTGAGTAGGTTGTGTTTGAATTATTTTCTTGCATTATTTAGAAGATTTTTGGGGTATTTTATGCTCTGTGAGTTGGGGCCAAATCTCTCAAGTGGTGTCTCGTCTGGTTAGAGGCAGAACGCAGTGTAATTAATTATATGCAGGTGACCATGTTTAGGATCAGAGATCTGGTAGATTCATGACCCTGAAGTGTGCTGGTATGGATGAGACTACATTAACAGCTGGATGCCGGCCAGGTAGATTCATGGCCCTGAAGTGTGCTAGTATGGGTGAGACTACCTTAACAGCTGGATGCCGACCAGGTAGATTCATGGCCCTGGAGTGTGCTAGTATGAGTGAAACTACCTGAACAGCTGGATGCCGACCAGGTAGATTCATGGCCCTGAAGTGTGCTAGTATGGGTGAGACTACCTTAACAGCTGGATGCCGGCCAGGTAGATTCATGGCCCTGGAGTGTGCTAGTATGAGTGAAACTACCTGAACAGCTGGATGCCGACCAGGTAGATTCATGGCCCTGAAGTGTGCTAGTATGGGTGAGACTACCTTAACAGCTGGATGCCGACCAGGTAGATTCATGGCCCTGAAGTGTGCTAGTATGGGTGAGACTACCTTAACAGCTGGATGCCGGCCAGGTAGATTCATGGCCCTGGAGTGTGCTAGTATGAGTGAAACTACCTGAACAGCTGGATGCCGACCAGGTAGATTCATGGCCCTGAAGTGTGCTAGTATGGGTGAGACTACCTTAACAGCTGGATGCCGGCCAGGAAGAGCCATGGCCCTGAAGTGTGCTAGTATGGATGAGATTATCTTAACAGCTGGATGCCGGCCAGGAAGAGCCATAGTCCAGAAGTGTACTAGTATGGGTGAGACTACCTTAACAGCTGGATGCTGGCCAGACAGATTCATGGCACTGAAGTGTGCTAGTATGGGTGAGACTACCTTAACAGCTGGATGCCGGCAAGGAAGAGTCATAGCCCTGAAGTGTGCTAGTATGGGTGAGACTACCTTAACAGCACAGCTGGATGCCGCCAGTTAGATTCATGGTCCTGAAGTGAGATAGTATGGGTGAAACTACCTTAACAGCTGGATGCCAGCCAGGAAGAGCCATAGTCCTGAAGTGTGCTAGTATGGATGAGATTACCTTAATCATTAACAAAATGGGGTGACCCAAAAAAGTCATGACCTGGGTATAGTATGATATTGAAAAACAGTGGTCTGTGACCCTTTCGTTCATTGAACTGAATCAATCAGTACATGATCAATGTTTCCATATCATTAAGGGGTATGTCTCTTAGATCAACCCTAATCAATAAATGTACAAAATTCTCACAAGAAGAAAAATGCAACAGCAATAATTACAAAATCAGGGACAATTATAATTCATTGTATCTCCAACAAACTATCCAAAGATAGAAGCTTAAACGTTGCCCAAAGAGAGCGTGCAAAGAATAAAGGAAGTATCAGGTGATTAAAGAAGTGAAAGTTCAGACAAGGACATAAAATATTCACAAATTTGTTATAAAAAGGATTGGTTCCATAGTTCACCGTCCTACAGTAACCTGGCCTCGAGTATAAATTCTATACACATTTTTCAATAAAGGGAGAACATAGCTTCCAAAAATTATTTGCATATGAAAATTGTCACAGGATCCAGGTTAAAAGAAGGAGCGTCGACGTTTCGACTCGTCTTAGGGCCCATAGGTAAGTTAGACCTGGGCCATGCGAGTCTTCATCAGGACTAACACAGAGGGCAACCCAAGAGTATTGCTGACCCCTAAAATGGGGGACCAAGTGGCGTATCTTCACTCGTTGTCCCAAAGTTAATGTTAACTCCTTATCCACGGCGTGTAGCTTGACCCACTGGTTATCGTGGGAAAATAGGCTTCAGTCTCTGCGCTTTCAAATCTCAAAAATAAAGTGACCCTTATTCTTGTCAGTTGGTCTAAAATTAGAGCTCCTCAGTGCAATTTGTGTCACGAGGCATACATATACTCAGTAATCTATACCATGACGCTATTTGATGTAGCTTGTATCACGGTGCGGGTTTACTGCATTTGTCTCCCAAAACCAGCATACAGCAAGACTACCTTAACATCTGGATGCCGGCCAGGTAGATTCATGGCCCTGAATTGTGCTACAATGGATGTGACTACCTTAACAGCTGGATGCCGGCCAGGTAGGTTCATGGCCCTGAAGTGTGCTAGTGTGGGTGAGTCTACCTTAACAGCTGGATGCCGACCAGGAAGAGTCATGGTCTTGAAGTATGCTTGTGTGGGTGACATTAATTTCAGAGTTGGATGCCGTCCAAGTAGTGGCTGTGATACTCCTGATGTGTGGTTGTGATAGTATTGTGAGACTAGCTTCAGAGAAGGAAGAAGCAGCCGTAGCCCTGAAGTCTGACAGACCCGCCAATTTGTGAACATTTTTCACTGTGGGAAGAAAAGGTGGAGGCTGAGAAATGTGCGGGGCTTTGTGCCAAGCACAGCCTGGGGCACTTTGAATTCACCTTCTCCACACTCCAACACCTAAAAAAATCAAGCTTCTAAGGCTGCCGCAAATGTCCTGGGGAGATTTCACGCGCAGTATTAAACATCGGCTGCACAGAGCCTCCAAAGACTTTTTGGGAAACCTGCTCTCTGCAGGGGTTTCCAGCTAATTGTGAGCACACCGTGTGATATCCGCTCCTTTCCAGGTGACCGTTTGAAGGAACCTGATATTGTGTGACATACTCATGCCAGAGTTGGAGGGCCTGGTATGAATGGATATTAGCTTCATAGCTGGATGCTGGTCAGGTAGTTAGAGTGATGGCCCTGAAGTGACCGTGTATGGGTGAGAATGGTTTCAGATCTGGGTGCCCGGTCAAGTAGCCGCAGTGAGTCTCCTAATGTGAGCTGGTAGTGATGAGACTAGCTTCAGAGTTGGGAGTTAGAGTGGTGATCCTGGAGGGGGCGGCTGTGGCTGACATTAGCTTCAGAGTCTAATGCCGGCCAGGGACTTCTCCAATGCGCTAGTATGGGTGAGTCTGGTTCCAGTTGTATGCCAGATAGGTAGTCACAGTAGTAGCCCTGAAGTGTGCACTTAGTACTGATGTGATTGTCTTGGAGCTGGCAGGGTACGCCCAGACGTGAGTCCCTTGCTCACTTTGCCACTGGATTCAAGCTATCCTGTCTGATGAAGGGTGTTACCCAGAAACCGGTCCCAGGATGCTTGTTTGCGGTTCAGGGAAGACCTGGCTTGGCAGTTCGGGCTGGACTGTTCCCATGAGGCACAGGGTCAAGACTGATTTGCATATAGCTGGGTCTGAACTGAGGTGGTGAAGTGAGCTAAAGAATGATGATGGATTCAACCCAGATCTGTGACTGGGGGTGAGTGTCTGAAAAGTTTCAGCGCTCCGTCCATCATCTCCTTGTGTTTGCTTTTTATTTTTGTCTTAGAGCTGGGCGTCAGCTGGATGGTCCCAGTAATGTCCCACAAGTAAGAAGATGGTTGGAAGATCGAGTCCTGCGGTCCATCTATCTATCCACCTGTCTATCTATTAATTAATGAATTTGTGAGCTTGTAAAGCGCACTGCTACCCGTAGGTTTCCTGGCGCTGTATAACGCTGGGGAACCCGTCCTGGCTTTCCCTAGGAGATGGTCCCTATTGGGCACCCCCAAGGTGAAACCAGGCATCCCCGGCATTGATGGGGCCGTTTGTGGAGATTACCATTAAGAAAATGGGGTAACCCATAAGGCATGGACCTGGGTATATATTGATATAAACAGACAATGGTCCTGAACCTATAGATTATAGTGATTAACGTAATCAATTATTAATCAATACTTTGTGAGGAGCAACCCTACACAGTCTGCTCCATAATACTCAATTACTTAGTATAATGAAATAACCTACACCACGGTTAAAGAAAAATAGTTTCTGTTTATTTTTAAGTTTTCATTTTGTTAGTAGTTCATATTTTACACAATATATCTTTTCAAGAATAGATAAAAACAAGGAGGTTGCCCAAAAAAGAGCGTGCAAAGAAAAAGCGTGATCAGAAAGGTGAAACAAGTGAGCAAGAAAGGAATGCACAGTAGTGGACAAAAACTATTCACATTATTTAACAAACAATATCGGACATATGATTTGCCGTATTGAGTACCTGGCCAAAGCTTTTTTAACCGTTATTGCAATCAAAACATTGTTACACATAAGCATACGTGTCCTAGATGTTTTTTGCACTATATACAAAGGTGTCAAATAATTGGTCCAAGGTTATATGGTAATAGTGTCGATGTTTCGACTCGTCTTATACCCAAACGGTGATTTGAACCTGGGGATTGCGAGTCTTCATCAGGACTGGAAAAAACAGACGAGGGCAACCAGGGGATATTATTATTAACCATAAAAAAGAAATGAGTAGGGAATTACTAACCGTGGTGAAGATAATTAACCTCATGGGCGCGATAGTAATTACGGCCGTATGCTGAGATTTTAAAAAACCCATGTTACATGACGAGCTGGGCTCGTCATGAGCGTGCGAGGAGGCTACACCATGACGAGCCCAGCTCGTCATGAGCGTGGAAGGGGTTAAGAACCTATGACCCACAAAGGGTACGGTCTTTTTTTCTTACCCTTCAAGATATAGCAAGCAATGGGAGGTCGTCCAAAGTTACAACTTCCCATCAGATATCCTGTAAGAACAAATAAAATCTAGAATATATCTGGGTCTGATAATTGGCAATCCATTTACCATTACCAGTATTTAAAGAGGGATTATTACCTTGAATTCATCTCCTCATCCATGTAGGGAGGGCAGTACTTCATATATGTATCATGGCAAATAGATACCTACAAATAATTTATGATAGTATCAATATACCATATACCATAACCGTGGAAGGTATAGAGGTTGAAGATAATCCCAACTGAATTTTACCTTGGTATGATTGTCTTATGTAAAAATCAGGTATGGGGTGCTCCTGTTGATGAACTCAGGTAGCTGTATAAGGAGACACAACAAAGTCTCACTAAGAATAAACCTTAAAAACTTTTTGCAAAAATTCACATTTAACATTAGTCACAGTTACCTTGTCAAAAGGTGATTACAATGCACCTAGATAGGTAGGTCTTAATTTTCGGACTCCTACTCCCGAATTCAGATAACTATTTAGAGGGGGACATAAATAAATGAAATATCACTTATTATATGCCACTTATTATAAACTAAATTTCATCCCAAAATTAGTGTGTTACAAGGTTTATCAAGGCTTACCTTATTTCCAATATACTGCTTCAAAGACAGGCTTTAATTAATAGGGACTCCTACTCGTAAATTCGAGTTGCTATAGTAAGGCACACACAAAAAAAATAGAGTCTCACTCGATGTCGTAGGAGATATCTTACTCCTAACGTAATTGCGATTCATGGATTATCTGTGTGTGTCACAATCGACCCCACATAATGGATATTCATGGCTTACCTAATTGCCGGTAAATTCCGCCGTGTAAACAGCCAAGCCTCACTGTGCTGGAGGACGCCGCCATACACGCTAAATCATTTCCGCATTCAAATAGTACCCAGCCTCCCTCATTCAAGAGACATAGAGAGAGGACTGGTTACCGGGGTAGCATAAAGGAGTGTAAAAAACACCCATGCGCGTTCTTTTTTTTATAACTCCCAATCCGTTAATTATATTTTGGTATTGCAGCGGTATTCTTGACAACCAAGGATTTTAATTTGAAAAAGATTTTAATTTGAAAAAGAGGGCAATTCGATTTGAGAAAAGGGGGTGAGTCTTTTAAAATCGGCGATTTTTTGAAAAACGGCGATTATCTTGAAAAGAAAGGGGACAAGGTCCTTTGTCTAATATTTGGAAGCATTCCATCCTCTCTTAAACGGCAAGGTCCCAGATACAGCACCAATATCTAAAGATTCGATGTTCCCCATCATGGTAGAAATAGACAAGGGACAATTAAAGGCTTGTTAAATCACACTGTGTCTGTGTACCAGTTCTCATAAAATTAACATAAACCCAATGATAAGGAAAGAACAATGATAAACCCATTAGGCTTGTTATGGCTCATATTTACAATGGGTCCCTACTGTAGGGTTCAACGTGGAGCACTGGTATACTTATACATTGGTTAGGAATAGTATTTTCATATCAACATTCTATTTTCATATAGACATTTGGACAAATAAGAACATTTGCACGGACGTACAATTTCGTAATCATGAGTGACATGACAATTAGCTTAAAGACGCTTGTATACAATTGATATAGTCATGCATGTAGATGAAAACAATATTGAAAAAGAGTACTGTCATAGCTCGATATATGACTTCCTTTTCATTTGTTATGATCACAAAGTTATACAGTTCTTATTAAGTAACTTAGCCACACAGAATTATTGATATGTTCAGAGCAGAATATTCATATTCCCAACAGTTCCACTTGTTTATTCATTTCCTCAAGTTCACTGAGCCCCTTATTGACCATATTCAGAGTATATATCCATTTACATTCCCACCTATTAAGGATGTTATGTAGATCACCTCCTCGTGGGTTTGCTGTTATTTTTTCAATAACCCACCACCTCAAGCTGTTCTCTGGGTGTTCGAATCTACTGAAGTGATCCACCAAAGGAGCACCTTGACTTGTGGAGATTAAGCAAGCTATTGCCCAGAGTTGCTGAGTGGAACCCATGGTTAGAGTGGCACCGAGCCTGCTGACATTGGCCCAACACCCTGCCGCGTCGGGAATTGAACCCTGGTCCCGGGCTGACCTCTGCTTCTGGGTCTGGGTCTGCAGCCTCTAACCAGTGAGCCACACTACTCCACTGGTAGGCATCTATCTATCTATCTATCTATCTATCTATCTATCTATCTATCTATCTATCTATCTATCTATCTATCTATCTATCTATCTATCTATCTATCTATCTATCTATCTATCTATCTATCTATCTATCTATCTATCTATCTATCTATCTATCTATCTATCTATCTATCTATCTATCTATCAATCCAACTGTCTGTCTGTCTATCTATCTATCTATCTATCTATCTATCTATCTATCTATCTATCTATCTATCTATCTATCTATCTATCTATCTATCTTTCTATGTCACGCCCTCTTAGCATCTTCTCCCATACAACCCGACGGGTGTGACAGACCCTGAAATAATGTAACAACCCAAGAGTTTCTCTTCATATTCAGAGTTAACATATTAATTCATGTCACCCAGATGCCCTGCTTTCAGTCCTTTTCCTTCAGTTAACAAACCAGTGCATTCTGGGAGTTGTAGTCTTCATTCACTTACTTTGAAGGAAGACGACCATTGTGCCTGCGAAGAATTATTTGCCAAACGGAAATCCAGGGTAAAGAAGCTGTCTCCTGGTAACATGAAGTCACTTCATATCTGAGCCCATAACTACTTGTAAAATATGTGTCTTTTATCAATATAGTTAAAAAAATTGTACTGTTAACTAAATACTAATAATTCAGTTCTGTGAAGCCTAACAGTGAAAAATGAGGGCAAGAAAAGGCAAACATTACTGGACGACATGGGGGGTACAGAGGCGGGGGACAGACAGAAAGTAGGGCTTGGGACATAGCACGTAAATAAGGGGAATGGGCGAGGTTGGGGTGTAAAAGGGAAGGCTGTTCCGAAATATGGAAACATATTTTTAAATGTCCTAAGGGAAGGCAAGTATCGAAAATAAATGTTGCCTTCTGTGTTTTACAGTTTCGAGAAAAAAAAACACCTGCTTCCTTTACGTAGAACTACCCAAGCTTAAGAGCGAATGACCGAAGCTCTTCTGCTTGCAAACCACCCACTGCGCACCAACAAAACAAACAATACAATCAAGTTGCAAATGTCACTGGAATACAAAATTCTTCTCATGAAAAGTGCGGTCCACGGGCACTGCCGAGCGCAGTGAAATGTAATCTCCCGGCATCGCAGGGCGAATTGCAACAAGACGCCAAATCTAATATAACAGGCGCGACAAGGTGTACAGAGCAAATGAAAAAAGAGAACAGAAGAAGAGCGGCGCTCGCTGCTTCTGCGCCTCCTGGGGGTACAAAGCGCTATATATTTTGTGCTGGTTAGTATAGCGCCGACTTTCTCGGGAGCATTAGAACAGGCGAGAGCCAGGTTACATTCCACGTGTTTCTAGATATGGGATAATGAAATGAGTTGTCCAGGATCACACAGGATGCCGAGCGGAGGCCGGGATTCGAACTTCCTTCCCCAGTTTCAAAGTGGGGAACTCTAGGCGCTAGGCCGCATCTTCTCAGTATAAACGTCACTATAATACCATATCATTTTCTCTATGGGTAGAGTGGCGCTTGTGTCTTGCTTCTAGGCGCCGAAGTGAGGCTTGACTGTCCCAGAGTGTTCAGAGTGTACTGGTAACAGCCTCGTGCGTGACTGGGTCTTTCCTCGGGCACCCGTCAGCACTCGGCTGGCACCCCCAGAACAGGGAGGCCTGTGGGGTGATACAGTGTTGTGGACACGTATAGACTGGGGCTGGGGAGGGCCCTTCTCGGCCAGGTAGCTGGTTTATGACAAGCCCCGGACAGGGCTACCTCCTGATGACAGATTAAGTGGTCTGGGGCGGATTATCAGGTCCCCCTTCACACGAGATACCGCAGCTTTTAAAGGACACTCCTTTTAACAAGTGGTTTAGGAGCACATGGAGAGCGGCCCTACACCGCCTCCAAGCTGCGTAAGTCGAGAAAGAGTTAAACTCTATCTATATATATGAACATTAATATAATTGGCAGGGCCAACTAAAACTTTCAGCTTTCCAAGGTCGTTAAAATGAGTGTAACTGAACTGTGTATTTATGTGGGATCTGTTTAGTTAAATAGGGCACAGACCTCACGATTATCTCCCAGCAAGTGAGTCCCACCCCCCTCCCTGATCCCTGCCATGGGTTGCAAGGGGCCACAACCAGGGGGGTGGGGCTCCCTGCACATATTCAATGGCCAGGGGCATAGCCAGTGTGTCATCGGCGCTCGTGTAAGGACGGATTGGGCCCCATGGCTGCTGTTTGCACTATGAAATACAGAAATAATTGGGCTTCAGTGGGCCCCTCACACATCTAGGCCCTGGTGCCACTGCACCGGCTGTACGAGTGATAGTTACGCCCCTGGCAATGGGTCTGAGTCTGAGATGTGGTTTTCTGGCTGTTTTTCTGCCTCCTATTCCTAGTTTTGGGCAACCAGTCGGCCTCTTCTTTATTTTTTTTTTACCTGAATGAAAGCCCCCCCCCCCTATCCCCCCACCCCCCGAAAGACAGAGACGTCCCTCCCTTGGCGCCAGGTATGAGCCAGCCAGTTGGAAGTTGCAAGTTCAGTGACATGTTTAGCAGGAAGCAACGGATTCTGGGAGCCCTACAACTACCAATAGCTGGAAGACAGGCCGGCTCCATGACACAGTGGTGGGCCTGTAACCTCTCTCCTCATTCCCTGAGGAAGGGTACCATCTCTTGCCACCAGACCCTCTGCTGGCTCCAGTCCAGGAGCACAGTATGCTCGAGGCTGGAGGGGCTGATGGGGGGTGCACCGGTGGGGAAACTTTGTATCAAGCAGTCTTCATTTGGCTACAACGAACATGGCCTTCTAGAGTTATCTCAAACACTCTGAGTCAAAATAACCAAACTACTGTCAGAAACAGTTGCCAGCAGTTGTTACTGAGATGCCTGGAAGCCTGACCTCTGAGCTCAGGAAGATACAAATGTATCTGTTGACTCTAATCCGGAAGCAGGAGGCCAAGTGTGTAAAGGAGCAAAAAAAAAAAAGGCGCCCCCCCCCTCCACACACAAAATGGCGGCCCCTGAGAAAAACACTTTGGGGCAGAGGATAATCTGAAACTTTTTGTTCCCTTTCCACACACACCTGTTCTCCTCTTCTTCATTCCCTCTCATGCTTCCTTCTCTTCCTTCTAGTTCACACTCTCTCTCCTGCTACTACTTGCTCTTTCTTCACTTCTGCGTGGATGTCCCTTCTTCTGCCATTGGATCGTCTCATAACTCTTCCTTCTGTTTGTAAATTAGCTCCCATGTTATCACAGGGTCTCTCTTCTCTTCCTTCTGTGCCGTGTACTCCCTCCAGGTATCATCTCTAGCATCTCTGGGATAGATAACTGTGCTGTGTACTCTCTCGAGGTACTATCTAGAGTCTCTTAGATAACTGTGCTGTGTACTCTCTCATGGTACCGTCTACCGTCTCTTGGATAGATACCTGTGCCGTGTACTCTCTCAAAGTACTGTCTAGGGTCTCTTAGATAGATAACTATGCCTTGTACTTCCTCATGGTACCGTCTAGTGTCTCTAAGAAAACTGTGCCGTGTACTCTCTCGAGGTACTATCTAGTGTCTCTTAGATAACTGTGCCGTGTACTCCATCCAGGTACCATCTCTAGCATCTCTGGGATGGATAACTGTGCCTTGTACTCTCTCGAGGTACCATCTAGTGTCTCTTAGATAACTGTGCCGTGTACTCCCTCCAGGTACCATCTCTAGCATCTCTGGGATGGATAACTGTGCCGTGTACTCTCTCGAGGTACCATCTAGTGTCTCTTAGATAACTGTGCCGGGTACTCCCTCCAGGTACCATCTCTAGCATCTCTGGGATGGATAACTGTGCCGTGTACTCTCTCGAGGTACCATCTAGTGTCTCTTAGATACCTGTGCCGTGTACTCCCTCCAGGTACCATCTCTAGCATCTCTGGGATGGATAACTGTGCTGTGTACTCTCTCGAGGTACCATCTAGTGTCTCTTAGATAACTGTGCCGGGTACTCCCTCCAGGTACCATCTCTAGCATCTCTGGGATGGATAACTGTGCCGTGTACTCTCTCGAGGTACCATCTAGTGTCTCTTAGATAACTGTGCCGTGTACTCCCTCCAGGTACCATCTCTAGCATCTCTGGGATGGATAACTGTGCCGTGTACTCTCTCGAGGTACCATCTAGTGTCTCTTAGATAACTGTGCTGTGTACTCCCTCCAGGTACCATCTCTAGCATCTCTGGGATGGATAACTGTGCCGTCTACTCTCTCGATATACCATCTAGTGTCTCTTAGATAACTGTGCCGTGTACTCTATCATGGTACCGTCTAGCGTCTCTTGGATAGATACCTGTGCAGTGTACTCTCTCACAGTACTGTCTAGGGTCTCTTAGATAGATAACTATGCCGTGTACTTCCTCATGGTACCGTCTAGTGTCTGTTAGAAAACTGTGCTGTGTGCTCTCTCTCTCGAGGTATCATCTAGCGTCTCTTGGATAACTGTGCCATGTACTCTCTCGAGGTACCATCTAGTGTCTCTTAGATAACTGTGCCATGTACTCTCTCATGGTGCCGTCTAGCGTCTCTTGGATAACTGTGCCGTGTACTCTCTCGAGGTACCATCTAGTGTCTCTTAGATAACTGTGCCATGTACTCTCTCATGGTGCCGTCTAGCGTCTCTTGGATAACTGTGCCGTGTACTCTCTCGAGGTACCATCTAGTGTCTCTTAGATAACTGTGCCGTGTACTCTCTCGAGGTACCATCTAGTTTCTCTTAGATAACTGTGCTGTGTGCTCTCTCTCTCGAGGTATCATCTAGCGTCTGTTGGATAACTGTGCCATGTACTCTCTCGAGGTACCATCTAGTGTCTCTTAGATAACTGTGCCATGTACTCTCTCATGGTGCCGTCTAGCGTCTCTTGGATAACTGTGCCGTGTACTCTCTCGAGGTACCATCTAGTGTCTCTTAGATAACTGTGCCATGTACTCTCTCATGGTGCCGTCTAGCGTCTCTTGGATAACTGTGCCGTGTACTCTCTCGAGGTACCATCTAGTGTCTCTTAGATAACTGTGCCGTGTACTCTCTCGAGGTACCATCTAGTTTCTCTTAGATAACTGTGCCGTGTACTCTCTCGAGGTACCATCTAGTGTCTCTTAGATAACTGTGCCGTGTACTCTCTCGAGGTACCATCTAGCGTCTCTTGGATAACTGTGCCGTGTACTCTCTCGAGGTACCATCTAGCGTCTCTTGGATAACTGTGCCGTGTATTCTCTCGAGGTACCATCTAGTTTCTCTTAGATAACTGTGCCGTGTACTCTCTCGAGGTACCATCTAGCGTCTCTTGGATAACTGTGCCGTGTACTTCCTCATGGTACCGTCTACCGCCTCTGGCTTTGATAACTGTGCCGTGCACTCTCTCACAGAAGCATCTAGCATCTCTTGGATAGATTACTGTGCCATGTACGCTCTCATCGAACCGTCTAGGGTTTCTTAGATAAATAAATATGCCAATGTTTGTTAGCTCAATGTTCGATGTTGGCGGTATACGCAAACAACAGCTGTTCAACTAGCAATATAATACATTTAAAGAGACCGACATGGGAGTAAATCAACTTACACGAACCTTCCAAATGAAAATAGTGTACTTTCTTGCAAATACAGAAAAACAAAATGCTTTAAAGTACATTGAATACAAAATCAATTCTCAAATCAATTTGTGCTCCTACCGGAGGCCGTAGTCCCTGATGAATATTAACCATTTATGGACAAATGGCAAATTCCCCTGCACACACACGAACAAGCAAATTCAGCTCCATGAACCCACAGCAGGATCAAGACACCTACTAGCTAATATTAACCAAGACTAAGTAATACTAAACACAACCACGTACATTGCCCACAGACCACACTGACTCCAATGAACAGGAATTCCAGAACTGTTATAGGTGACGAGTGTTAGAAAGTACTAGGAGACCAAATAAATATAAAAAAGAACCTACACAGAATGACATAACATAGCATAATGTAACATAACATAGCATAACATTACATAACGTAGCCAATAGTAACGTAACATAACAGCATAGCATAATGTAACATAACATAACACAACACAACATAACATAACGTGACATAACATAACATAGCATAGCATAATGTAATATAACATAGCATAATGTAACATAACATAGCGTGGCATAGCATAACATAACATAGCGTAGCATAGCATAACGTGACATAACGTGGAACGTTGAACATACTGATGTTTACTGTGGGCCTTGGTCTGTATATTGTCAGCACTGAAAAGATGAGCGGCTGAGTGCGATTTGGACCTGCGGCCATTAAGTCGCACACAGTTTTCCGAAGAGGGCTCATTGCCTAATTTGGCAAGTTGTACTTGCAGCAGGTTTGTTGCCATATGGAAATAAGTGAAATTGATAATGACATAAATATATCTGTCTTCCACTACTAAGAAATTGTGCATGACGACTTAGTGTACACTGTGACAGGTGGAATGAGCTACCTGAGGATGCTCCAACAGAAGGCTCAATTAGAAGACCCAGCTAACTAGATCAACAGTGAAGCCTGGGTATGTCCCCCATTACATTTTAATAAGCAGGTGTACCCATAATATATTCACTATGGATGCACCAGAAAACACTGGCAAACGGATGTCAAAAATGAGCGCATTCCTGGATTATTTGATCTAGATAAGTATTACAATTAGAGAGTCCTGAGGGAGGACATTCCATACACTTTCATGGCTCCGAAACGTTAATGATAGACATTGCCATCAGATATTGGTTGTAAACTCACTGCCTGTGGGGTAGGTCTGTGAGTAATAGAATTGCATTGAGAGGCTAATGTATTGGCCTCAATATCTGACACTGTCTTCTGAGTGGTGGTATTTATTGCACGCTCTTAAGGTGCAGTGCAAGCATGACCAAGCACAGTCGTTTAAGGGCTTTATATTGAGTTCTGTTGAGATAAATTGATGTGTAATCTAATTATATTTTATTATAGATTTACATTTCTAGAGATTTTTATGTTTGTAATTTTGATTATAACAATAAAATTTTTTCAAGAATGATGTAAATCGACTCTGCTTTGGCTACAATGTGTTAAAATAGTTATGTTTTGAGTTTCAGTTTTTATATGTGCCATGGGTGTCCCTTTTAATAAAACTAAAATACTCAGGTGATCCCCTGCAGGAGTTTTTAATCCCCCTTTCCCTTAGCTGGGAAGAGAAGTGAAACAGGGCTTGAACTTCTTAGAGGAAACGTCTGAATGGGAGGTTATGGTAGTCAAGGGGTGCTTACATGGAATTGTATGCTGAAGCTTAGTTTAGAGGTGAAATTAGGATAGCAGGGGTGCAGTGCTGCTCAGAGGTGATGTTTACGAGGGGTCGTATTGTGTGCCTCGTCTTGGAGGCGGGATTAGAACGGAAGGGGTCGTAATGGCCACAAATGATGATCCTTGGACAGGACTACATGCTGTGTCTCAATTTGGAGGGAAAGTCAGGATTGGAGGGAGGCAGTGTCCCTCTTTTAGGGCTGTTTGTATGGGACTGTATGCTGTACCTCGGTTTGGAGTTAGAACTGGGAACGCCGGTCAGGTTGGGGCGCTTATACCCATGGTTGTGTGTTGTGCCACAGCTCTGAGGTGGAACCAGGATGGAGAGGCACAGCTGTCCTCAGTTTGTGGTGTTTATACAGTATTTTGCCTCATCTTGGAGGTACAATCAGGGTGGGGGGTGCAGTGACCCCTAATTTTGTTCACGCAAGATAGGATGCGTTGTCACTCCATGGAGGTAGACACAGGTGGTAGGGTTGTAGGGACTCTCGGGTAGGGATGTTTACACAGGGCTGTTTGCTGTGCCTCAGCTTAGAGGTCGAATCAGAGTAGGAGAGGGGTGCGGCGACCTTCAATTAGGGTTGTTTACAGAGTATTGTACGCAGTGCCACATCCTTGGGGTGGTCTCAGGGTTGGCAGGCAGGTGCAGCTACCCTCAGTTGGAGGTGTTAACACAGGATTATTTGTTGTGCCTCCGCTTGGAGGTAGAATCAGGGCAGGAGGGATGCAGTGACCCCCGGTTAAGGGTGTTTGCACAGGATTGTTTGTCATTCCTCAGCTTGGGGATACAGTAGTAGGAGAGAGGTGTGATGACCCTCAGTTAGGGTTATTCGCAGAGTATAGTACACAGTCCCACACCCTGGAGGTGGAATCAGGGTCGGCGGGTGTAGCTACCCTCTGTCAGGGGTGTTTACACAGGACTGTTTGTCGCGTTTCAGCTTGGAGGTAGAACCTGGGCAGCGACCCTCAGTTGGGGGTATTTACAGTGGATGGGTTGCAGTGCATCACCCTGGAGGTGGGGGCAGCACCCCTCGGAAGTGTTAATACATGGTTGTATGTTGTGACTCAGCTTGGGGGTAGATTCAAGATGGTAGGGTTGCGGCCCCAGTCTGGTAGGAGTGTTTGTACGCTGTACCTCAGTTTGGTGGTATAACTGGGAGTGCCCTTCAGTCAGGGTGTTTACACAATTGTACTTTAAAGAAAATATCTCCGAATGCCCTCATCTTGGAGGTAGAACAAGGGCGGGAGGGCGCAGCGGCCAAGGCTTTGATGGCCAGTCGGGTTATGTCACCCCTGGAGATGGAGCTGACAACACACTCAGTTCTCTCCACCTCCAGAGGTTGGAAAAGCCTGGTTCTCAGCCCAGACTGCACAGAGCTCCACGCAGTGCATTGGGTAGGTAGCATAGCGAGTGACTGACAGCTGACAGCGTGAACGCACTGCAGCCTGTCTTTGTACAGCTGGGGAAAGATGAGGTCAGGAGAGAGGCGTTGATTTAAAGGGAAGGAACAGGAAGGGCTGTTCTGCAGAGGAAAGCCCTGTAGACTTAGCAGCCTTTCATGGAGGTATGTGGGGGGAGCATTTTCTAAACGTATACAATGTAGTACACAAAATGAGCTATGTGAACAGCAACACTCAAGAGAGGAAAAAAAACACAAACGAGACCCGCTGACCATTACCATCCACAGAAGCAGAGACCATCTCCACCGCAGCACATATACAAATCTACAGCCTTCTAGAGATGCATAAACTAACAACCTAAGGGAAACAACACCATTAAAATGAGACCGTCTCAACATACCACACATTCGAATCAGAGACCTTTGCCACAAGACATACACAAATCCTTGAGATGCAACACTTATTCACACTGAGGATGTGTGAGCCACACAACCTTCACATGCTTACACTGTTCAACTCTTTTTAAAATAAGCAGCAAAACCTACAAAAGCTGAGACCCTCTGATCCGCAGACACCCTTAAACCCAAGACCCAGCCATAGTAACTGTGCACACAAATGATGTAACCAAGGACATCCGTGCAGCACAACCCAAACAAGCGTCACTGGGGCCTGATGTGGCGGTGCATCCCATGGCTTTTCTCTATCCTCAACTGGTTCGCCTCCAATTGCTACATTTTGTTCTAATTCCTGGTTCACCTCCAATTGCTACATCTTGTTCTAATTCCGCATGTTCTATGACGAGACCCACATCTTTATATAGATTCTACATGTATGAAGCCGACAATAACATCTGGCTTCAGATTCTATAGGTACGCAAACAAGACCCACATATGGCTTTTAGATTTCACCTGTACACAGACAATATTAACATCTGGCTTGGGATTCTATAGGTATGCAGACAATACTAACATCTGGCTTTGGATGCTGTAGGTATGCAGACAATACTAACATCTGGCTTCAGATTCTACTGGTGCACATACAAGACCCACATCTGACATCAGATTTTACCTGTATGTAGACAGCACTCACATCTGGTTTCAAATGCTACAAGTATGCAGGCGAGCCCCCGGCTGAAATCAGAATCTATATGTATGCAGACAAAACCCACATCTGGCTACAGATTCTACATGTATGCAGACGATACCCGCATCTGGATTTGGATTTTATAAGTACACATACAACACTCATGTCAGGTTTCAAAATCTATATGCATGTAGAAAAGACACACATCTGGCTTTAAATTATATACATACGCAGCTAATACTACATCTGGCTTCAGATTATACTGGCACACAGAGGATAGCTCACTTCTTGCTTCAGAATCTTCATGAACCTGGCATCAGGTTCTATAGGTATGCAGACAATACTAACATCTGGATTGAGATTCAGTAAGTATGCAGAGGACGTCCATGTATGTAAATTTATATTTTTCTATATACAATAAAGAATTTCGGAAATTAAAGAAATTACATGTATGCAGAAGAGACCATGTTTCCCTTCAAAGTATACGTTGTGACAAACAAGACTCAAATCTGGCATCCTAAACCCAAGCTGAACAACTGCCACCCCCCCTCGCTCCCTCACACTTTTCCCAGTTATATTATATATTATTGTCGAAAAAGATTCTTCCTTCTCTCATTGCTCACTTTCCCTGACGTAGATAGGACCACCATGCTTTGGGGCTAGGGTGGTACCAGAGACCAACCATTCCTTTTGGGGATGATGCCTGACACAGGCATGGCGACCACTCTTCAGGTCGATGTCAATCTGCGGTGCTATTGCTCTTTACGTACACATGTTTGTCCTTCTTTAGGACTATGGTTATTCTCCTTGCCTGCGCCTTACTATCTGATTCAGAAATGGCTGACTCTATGCTCGGGTGCGGCACTGTTTGTCCACCTGGTCTGGTTGCCTTCTTGCCAGATTAGGGCCCTACCACCTGCTCGCTACCATCCTTCTGACTCCGACGTAGCCTCCTACAGGGAAGGGGAAGTTCAGCACCTCTTTCCCTTTGCACCTGATGCAGGCATGGATGACCTTTTGCTGGACTGGGGTAATTCAGGGCTTTAAGTGGACCGGGTCTCACCGAGTTTGAGCACCAGCAGTTAATTTAAGGAGGCCTCGAAACGGTTCTCTATTGGGCTCTGTTTTGTGCCCTGGCACCGGTGGTTCGTTTTTTTTTTCCGGACTGCAGTGACAGTGGGCACATCGATGTGCGCGTGGTGAGCGTTGTAGAGGAAGGGAAATCCTTTAAAGAGAGTCATTTTCTCTCTGGATTTCCCTTCTCATTTTGAAACTCAGAAGCAGCACCATTGTTGTGGTGTCACCAGGGCTTTAAGTGGAAGTGTTTTCAATATTATATACAAGCCATGGTTGCTGCTTATTTATGTTATGCAACTAGCAACCATTGACAAAGCCAATAGTCCTGACTTGTAGGTATGATGTGCCTTATTGTATCATATATCTGGACGCAATGACAGAAACAGCAAAATACAAGTCGGGCGGCACACTGTGCTAAACACAGATTTTTAGCTTATGTGTTTTAAGCCACGCCCTTAATTACATTGACCAAGCCCCTTTGAGAGACACCATCGTTTTTTCATCCCACTTAAAGCCCTGGGGTAGTTCATCACCCCTGCCCCCTTCCAGGCGTAGTTTGGTAGTTCAGCACCGCTGCCCCTTTCCACCTGACACAGACATGGCTGTCCTTTAGGCCTGGGGTAGTTCAGCACATCTGCCCTTTTCCACCTGACGCAGACATGGCTGGCCTCCTATTGGGTAGTTCAACAAATTTGCCCCTTTCCACATCATGACACAGACAAGGCTGTCCTTTGCACCTGGTATTGTTCAGCACCTCTGCCCTTTCCAACCTGACACAGTCATGGCTGTCTTACAGGGCAGGCATAGTCATAGCTGCCAAGGTTTCAAATTGCTATGTGTGACATTTTCATAATTTCAATGTAAGTTTGAGTGACATTTTAACGACTAAGAGTGACACATTCTTGCGAGCAAAATAAAGCCACAATCAAAGGTGATCAAGTCTGGGCTAAGTCTAACTTTAATCCATATAGGAAATCTGATAGCCTGTAAGCGGTACGTACATGGGACCTCACAGTAATTTAGGTGTGAACATAATGTAAACTGGACTTCAGCGTCAGTGAAAGACAGTCATTACGTTGTGTGAGTGAGGGGGGGCCAGGAGCTTAAGAACAATGTTAAAGATATGCTGTTGATTGACTTTTCTGTGGTGCCTGCCACAACAAAATCAAAATCATTCCGGATCCTGCACCCTGCCTGGTTCGAAAGGGGGCAGGCACCTAGAAAGAACCTCAGCAACACATGCAGAGCACTAAGCAATCAGACACAGAGGTACAAGGTGTGTAGAGTAGTACTATAAAGTACATTATAGGACGATGTCTAGGGTTAAAACAAACATAGAGATAGTGATACTGTACAAATTACAGTCTGGTCAAGGCTTAGTGTAAAGATTTATAGTTCACGTGACATGTGGTTAAGGTTTGAATTTGGATGGGTTTTCAGTGAGGATGATTAAAAATATTTGTTACAGAAGAGTCTGTTGTAAATAGTCCACCGTGGTAGGTAAAGTAGTGATAATGAAAACATCTGTTTGGAGCCTCATTGTGACGGATTCTCAGAAAATTGCCTTCTGAGTAAAGGTCTCCTGGAATGACAAGGATCCCTTGCACAGTGCTGCTCCAGTGAGAAGACACACAGCCGAAAATGCCACCTACCACATGTTTTTTCCTCCGCACTTAACTTTCCATTTGGAGTGCTTTGATTCTACTGTCTGAGGTGCCAGCTCCAGATAAAGACACTATGAGGACTAAAGTAAACCCAGAAATAAGGACGAAAACACACACAAGCACTGCATTTAGACCTACACGAACAGCATCCACTCGTGTAGATATGGGGAGGAGAAAAACATTGCATGATAGTTCATAATAGAATATCTTAGGTCCCTGCTATGATGTAATAAGCCACTGGGGTTCCAGCGCTAGACAGCTATTGTCAAGCAATTGGTGTGCCATTTGCTGCTCCGATTTCGCCACAGGCCTCAGAGGACGTACTTACACTTCAGCCAAGACACTCCCTGCCCTTTTCCCCCCTCCGCCACTCTAACTGTCAGGAGACGCTGGCTGTCACTCACTCTCCCTCTCTGCTGTACTGTCCCCAGTGTCCACTCACCTCTCTGCTTGCCTCTGTACCCGGTGCGGCAGGTAAACGCGGTATAGGTGCGGCACCCCTTCTAGTAGTTTGCCACAATCATGCTGCACGAGTAGCCAGGTAGTGAGCTGGGGTAATTTGATTTCAATCTTTGAGGCCAGCAGTGCGAGGGCCTGAAGCGGACAGGTGCAGAAGCGGCCCAACCCCTCAGGGCCCAGTCCTGCTTGCGTCACCTCTGCCTGGTCCGGTCAAATCCTGCCCACTGAAGGGTGCTGAATTTTAACACCAGGAGCTCGCGCCAGACTCTCCCCTCCCATGTCACCTGTGTTGCATGTAGTGTTGTGCGGGGCCCTGACAAATAACCAGCACACACGCACGTGTAGTTGCAATGGTGGCCAGCATCTAAATGAAGCCATGCCCAGAGCCCTGGGCTATTTATTGAGTAGGCTGCGTGCCGGCCCGCGCGGACTCAGGGTCAGCCCATTTGTGTCACGCTCTGGTGGGAATTACCATAATATCCCCAATGACGGGTGCAACATGATTCAGCCCGATACGCGGGCAACATTACATTGCAGAAGCCTCACCTGGAATCTGACGTAGGAGGAGACATGTATCTTGTTGATGATGATTCAATTTTAGGCGCCTCCAGCAAAATGGCCCGCACGGAGGGGCACCTTCCTATAAACTCCCCCCTCCAGCAGCAGGTGTGAAGTACATTATTGTAGTGAGGGAGAACTCGCAGAGCTGTGAGTTGCCAGACCCTTAACCTCCCGGGAACAGTGCGCACCGCGCTACTGCTGCTTACACAGTTGTGACATTATAGTGCATTATAGCAGCGCTCTGCATTGATGGCTGAGCAGTGCTATAATACGTGACTAATGCATTTCAGTGCAGTGATGCAGATTACCACACTGAAATGCGTTAGAATCACGCCTGATACGTGACACTTGGCAGGACTGCATAGTTTAGCACCTCTGCCCCTTTCCACCTGATACAGGCATGGCTGTCCTTTAGGCCTGGGGTAGTTCAGCACATCTGCCCTTTTCCACCTGACGCAGACATGGCTGGCCTCCTATGGGGTAGTTCAACAAATTTGCCCCTTTCCACCTGACACAGACATGGCTGCTCCTTTGGGCCTAGGGTAGTTCAGCACCTCTGCCCTTTTCTGACTGGCGCGGACATGGCTGCCCTTCTGCAGGCAGGCCAGGGGTAATTCGGCACAATACATGGGTGTCAATGCAGGTCCTGGGCAGTTCAGCATCCCTGCCCCTTTTCCAGGGTCCACTTGATGCACACAGCCTGCTGTCCTCCTAAAGGCCAGGAGTAGGTCAGCACCTCTCTGCCCTTTCCTCCTGACGCACAAACATGGCCGCCGCCGCCCCGCGAGCCAGGGGGCGGGGCTTCCGCCGCAGCCGCCTTGGCGCGAGGCTCTTATTCTGAAGTCTGCTGAATGGCCTGGCGCGCGGCCTGATTGTAAGAATATTTCCCTGTTTCCTGGATTCCAGGCGGCAGGCACGCGGGATTTGCTCCACGCGCAGCTGTTGCATCACTTTAGCCAGGAGAGCGCTCGCTGGCGGTGCAGGGGAGTCCATCAGGGGGCGGGGTGCAAATACTTGCTCTCCGACACTTTCTCTCCAGGGGCCCCCGCCGCTTCTACTTGCGAAGCGAACCCCGGCCCCCCCAGCCGCCCCCCTCAGCCTGGCGGGACGGGATCAAAGAGGGGGAGAAGAGATCGCCTGCATTTCTGCCCTTAGCTTCCTTTATTTTGAGAGAAACAGGCTTCAGAAGGAGAAGGCAGGCGTGTTAAGTTTTGACGTCTGATTGTGTTACATGTTTTTGGGAAATCTCAGCGTTGACCATATATTTGATGCAGTTGAGTGGTTCAGTGTACAGACTATTTGCTTGCATGTTAACCCTCAAAAGGGGACTCGTCGCATTATCTTATCTATCTATCTATCTATCTATCTATCTATCTATCTATCTATCTATCTATCTATCTATCTATCTATCTATCTATCTATCTATCTCTCCATCTGTCTATCTATCCGTCTGTCTATCCGTCTATCTATCCATCTGTCTATCTATCCATCTGTCTATCTGTCCGTCCGTCTATATCTATCTATCTATCTGTCTGTCTGTCTACCTACACCAGGGAACTCTGGGTAGTTCCCAAGTTTAGCTAGAGAGTAACTCTTTTATATGGGGGTACCTAGGGCTTAAATTGGGCCGGGTCCTGCCGGTGCTGAGCACAGGCAGTTCTAAAAAGCAGGTGCTGAGATCGGTCCCTATCGGGCTCTCCTTTTTGCCATCACCCTTCAGGTGAAAAATAAATGTCAACTCTGCAGCAGAGCCACCCTTCACTGCCTTTGAGGTAACTTCAGGGAGACTCGTTCTAAGTTCTTTCACAGTCTCATCTTTTCAGAACTGGAGGATTGTCATATTCTATTCCAAAAAGTCATTGCTGGTGCTTATGCAACTAACAACCATTGACGAAGCCGATAGTTTGGGCTTGCTGTAGGTATAATGTTACTTGTTATATTCTATATCTGAAAGCAATGACAGAAGCACCAAAATACCAGTCGAGTAGCACACTATGCTTAGTACAGATTTTTCGTTCACATGTTTTGAGCCACGCCCTTAATTAAATTGGCCACGCCCCTTTGAGAGACCCCCCTCCCCAGTTTTTTTCATCTCACTTAAAGCCATGGGGGCTCCCTACAGCACCAGTGACACTCTGAATCTGCTCACCTCAAATGTCTGTTTTTCTAGCAGCGTATAAGCATAGGTAACACCACAATACCGTAGAATTGTTTCCTGGCCAAAGTGAAGCACGTCATATATTTCTACATATTTATGCCAAGAATTGGCTGAAAAGAGAACTGATGCCTATGTAGAACAATGATGTGATTTAGGCAGAATCCTACAAGTTTGGTCAAGTGGAGAAGGTGACATTTGGGTTCAGGTCTCACAGTTCAAAAGAAGACAGTTTAGCTCCTACAACAGATCTCCTAGGAATGTGTTCCTTGTTTATCTAGTGGTGGTAAAAGGGCTATGGTGTGGGTGCTGTGGTTTAGACTCAGAGTTTGAACCCTCCTTCTGGAAGTGCGACATGCTTGTGAAAGGGTTAACTGAGATGCTTCTCTCTGATCAGTCAGTCTGTAGCTTATTTCTGTTCCGGCCTTGAGACTGAGTGACTGACCAGATGTTTACAACACAGCTCTAAAGCAAGCCACCTCTAAGAAGAGGGTAGTAGTTGCCGAGAGTGTTTGCGTCTTCTACGTCCATTGAATCCCCTCTTCTGTGCTGGGGGATGGTCTCTCTTGGAGACAAATGAAGTCCCTATGTTCACCCGTTTTTGACCCCTATTCAAGGTGTGTCTCCCCTGATGGGAGAGGAGGTTTGGGAGCAATTTATCCTTTACTTTTCTCACAAGGGATCCTTGATTCTCTCTAGAGATGAAACAAAAGTTCCCTCACAAAGCCCATTCACTCTAGGGACTCTTTTTAGACAGAGAGGTGTGGTTAACAGATGGGGGCTTGGGGCCAGATGTAGGAGCCCTAATACCAGTCGGAAACGGCCGATTTCGGCCATTTCCGACCGGTATTAGGCTTTTCAGATGTAGGGGGCCTACCGCATCGGTAATTTTACCGATTTGGTAATTTTACCGATTCGGTAAATATACCGATTCGGTAAAATACAGAATCGGTATATTTACTGAATCGGTAAATCCATATGTAGCTGACACTCCAAAGAGTGACACAGGCCCTTAAGAGTCGGTATTTTACCACACAATCCTATTGTGTGGTAAAATACCGAATCCAGGTGTGCATGCACATCTGTGCATGCACACCTGTGCCATGTGACACACAGACATGCCCTTAGGGCAGGTATGTGTGCCACATGTCACACAAGCCTGTACTTGGGGTGCTAGAGGGTGTCAAAGTGACACCCCCTGCACCCTTGCAGGATTCGGTATTTACCGATTCGGTAAATACCAAATCGGTATTTCCCATTGATTCCTATGGGCTTTAAGGCCCATAGGAATCAATGGGCAATACCGATTCGGTATTTACCGAATCGTTAAATGCCGAATCTTACAGATTCGGTATTCCTAAATTCGGAATTACCTAAATCTGCCCCCTTCCCATTTACAGACTCTTAAATACCGATTCGGTAAAATTCGGTATTTAAGAGTCTGTAAATGGGAATTACCTACATCTAGCCCTAAGTCTTTTTGTGTTTACGTCAGACCACTGTACTAGACCACTCAATATGTTGAATCCTCCAGGAGCCTAGGCTGGGGTGTCTTTCACTGGGGCGGTGCATGGAGACATGGAAGGGAGGCTCCACGCCAGCCTTAGCTATCTCTGTTAAAAGGTCCACATTTTTGCACAGGGGACGATTAGTGGCAAGTCTTGCGGGGCTGTTTCTTAGCGACCGCCTCTGCTATGATTCTGCAAGCTTGGCTGTGACTGTGAGGCTATTAGTCTGATGATTGGTGTAATGATGGGAACCAGCTCCCACTAGGCCAGCTGTGCCGCTCCTGATGTGCTGTGCCAGGAGGCTGCAGGCATCCATTTCTAGCAATACTGGCATCTTCTGCTACATCCCCAGACCCCCGCGTCGTTCTTTAAATTCATGGAGATTTCAAGTTCGGCCAGGGGTCTTCAGAAGAGGACACAGCAACGAAAACGTATCCTTAAACGTTCTCAGATCCAAGTCCAAGATGTGACTCAATCCCGCAAGTCTGGCGTTACGACATTGATGTTGTAATATCAACCTGAAAAAACAGCAACTCTGCAACCTCAACATGCACAATATCGTCAAGGTAAGTAAGCACCTGGATACCCTCTCGGGTGCTGCACTATACAAATCGACTGACTGTTCAGTTCAGTTCAACTTTATTTCGGCTAATATAGCCATAAAAGCAGGAAGTACAAGACAAAAGGAAAACATTTACAGACAAATATATAAAATGCCCTTGACAACAATTAATCACATGAACACATTACAATTAATATGATGGGGCAGAGTAGCAATTGACTCAGTAGCAAGTCATTTTTCATTACTACATTAAAACATTAAAATCCAGGTAATTCAATAAAAAAGGTTATTACATAGTTAAAAAGCCAGATTAAAAACCAGAGTTTAAAATCTTTAAAACCACGCAATTTTTACAAAAAGTGAACTCAGTGCATTCTGCATTATCTAATGCTATATGGAGGAAACTACAGGTTCCAATATTGTATTAGAGTTTGTATCCAAGTTTTTTCCTGACTGAGTAGATCTGGAGCGACAATCGTGAATGTAAATTTCCTTATTTAATCAAAGGCATATCACATTCACTCTCATCATTTCACTCATTCACCATAGCACATATGGGCTAACTATTGCATTACACCCACACCTGGTTGCCTACCAAATTCTCTTCTTAGCGTTTACTACTTAAGCCTGTTGCTCTTCCAGTCACTACTCTCTGATGCTAAGATGTGCTTTTCTTTTATCTAAATCCTAAATGTAATCGTAAAGATGCTATTACCTTTTAGTTGCCCAAGCCCTAGCATGCACCATACGTAATGCTGCTCGTTTTTTGTGGCCCTCCTCAACCGTCAATCCCTACATTTCCCCAACCCACACTGCCCACCAATAAACGTTTATTTAATGGGCCGTAAAACGGACCCAACTTGAACCACTTGTCTTCTCCTTCCTTTCCAGCTTGCCTTCTGCTTCATGAATTATATCCCAGTTTTTCTCTACTCATACATCTGTATTCCTCCATCGCCTGGTAGCAAGAAGGAATGTTAAAGTGGTGCTGATGAACAAATTTCTGCCTTAGAATCCATGATCTCCCCTCCTGAACACTGTGTCCCTTTGTATTGCACACAAGCTTGTCTCTCGCAGGTTATGTACTTATCTTTCTTGGATTTTCTTTTTTTGTAAGTATTGAACCTGTGATGGCCAGTCTTGCGGCCTCTGTCTTTACCTACATCCTTTAACACTGCAAAGCGCTCTGATACCCTCAAGGGTCATGTTCGCACTACATAAAACTTTATAAATAAAAATAAATAAAAAAATAGCATTCCCTTCCTGGCCTCTCAAGCATCACTGCATCATTCTCCTACTTTCACCAGTGGTCTGATGCAGGGAGTCATAACCTCTCTCTCTCTCTTTCTCTCTCTCTTTCTTATGGGTGGGTGAAATGGTGGATGGCCGAAAGGATGGATAAATATATAGATGCATGGTTATATTGATAGGTAAGAGGTGGCATGGACAGATGTTCATTTGAAACAGCGTGTGGATGGAAGGATGATGAATGAAAGTATATTTGGATTACGGACAGATAGAAAAAGGTGAAAGAATGGAAGGGTTAAGGGAACTTTTTTATACCTTCACAAGCACAGTTTGAACAGAGGCATGGGTCAAAGTGGAGGATATTTTAATTTTCAGGCTGCTTCCTTGGTAACGAGAGTGTCTTTGACTAATTGTAGGCCGATCAACTTCTGATATCTAAAGGAAGTACACAGATCATATGAAATAAAAAATAAAAACTTTGAGACATTCCCAATTTAGGTGCAAATCACTCACTTTAAAATGCATCATGCATCCACCAATGACAAGTTAAAGTGCCTACTCACATTTCTGACTCAGATTTAGACAGGTGGAATAAGTAAAAACTACCCCCCCCCCCCACCCCAAGCCACAAAATAACTTAAGCAGATGCAAACATAATTCCAGGAAAATATTTTCAGGATGTGTACCAGTAAAGTACCATCCATTGCATACTTAGAATATTGCACCCATGATGTGTTTCAGTCTGTGAGTTTATCACGGGAGGGTGAGTTGTCCAGATCTAAGCCAGGCACTAGTACCAGTAAACAAACTTGTGCCAAGTACTTGACACTGAGGTCTGATGAGTCTTCCTCGTGATTGTCAGAAGAAGTGAGAAGTTAAGAGGAGTCCCGGTAATAGGAAAAACACTAAGGTCCTGATTTAGATCCCGTCAGATGGGTTACTGTGTCACAGCGGTGACGGATATCCTGTCAGCCGAAATATTAACCCGTTAGGATATTATGGGATTTTTATTTTTGGCGGACAGGATATCCGTCACCGTTGTAACAGAGTAACCTTTCAGCCGAAATCTAAGTCAGTCCCTTCGAGTGAAATGACTGTTTCAGCAATCTTATAACTCCTGATTGGAGATTTAAGATTATACTGAAGTGATTGGCACAGCACCATAGGCAACCCGGCTTCGGGAAATATAAAAGAGCCAGCCAAAATACCAAGAAGTAAATTCAAGCAGAGGTTCCAACCACTCTAAGCAAAAATCAGGTATAAAAATAGTAGAAAAGGAGCAAACAATTAGACGAAGAATCAGGGCATCAATGGGTTGCAACGTATCTTCGGTTTATTGTTGCCTTGTTTATTTGTGAGAACTGATATCACTGGGAAATGCTCTATTTCATCTTGGATTGAGAACCTCTGATAACAATTTATGGACAAGCCACTATCTTGTAAAGGAAAATTCATAAGGAATTTCCATGCCACTGTATTGAAATTAATGGTTTACTTTGGCAAACAAAGAGGAAGGCCAAGTATGACATCTAAACATAATGTCCGTAGGATAACCCAGTGAGACTGTGGACGTTTTGAGCCATAGAGGAGCGCTCTTTGACACTGAGCAGCTAGTACCGAGGTTGTGGTTTTATCTGGAGTTATGGTGAAGCAGTAGGATTGGTTCCACAAGTTCAGACGTAAGGCTAGACATCAGTTGGAAGGTGCTGTCCTGAAGAGGTCTGTGTATTGGCTCCTTTATGGGTTGAAACATCAGCAGTCTCAAAAGTCATCCTATGGACATTGTTGTGAATACTGATATACTCAGGATTGATTTGTTATGCTATTTGGATGTGTATATGGGTATATATGTATAAAACGCTTGTTTTTGCACTAAGGACTTTTGCTGCACCATGCGCCATCTACATTGATTGCGCTACTCTATTAGGATGATGTTATGAGATTACATATCTCAGTGGCATGGTAGTTTGTTCCCTTTAGCTCATCTGTGGATAGCATCCCTACTGTACGATCGGTTTCATGGGTGTGATAGATCTGTGTTGTTAGTGTTGCCCCCGGGACCATTGTGTTCGTATTGCATATTTGACCTGGGTTCTGGTCTCGGTGTAGGGGTCGGTCCTTGTAGTTTTATATAAAAGTTTGACATCCTTCATGATGTGTTAATTTCAAATTCCACCACTGCCCTTAATGTCTTGAGTTCCCAGTGACTCATGGAACACTCATCAGGGTTACCTTGAGTGCTGAGATGCTGGAATAATCCAGACTGCGAGTGCGCCCAGCCATGCTCGAGCACGGCGACCAACAATGTGCTGTCAGGCAGCATACATAGCACTCTTTTCTCCTCTGAATGTGTGAAGTTTCTGGTAAGGCATTGGTACTATGATTGGCTCACATCTTGGCACATTTGTAAAATTGATAAAGAAACTGAGGGTGTGTCATAAATGTGATCACTTTACAGTACTGTTGGCTTATTTCTGAGGCAAATTATTAACGTTCCGCTGTAGAATTTGTCACACGAAAGTGGATAGGAGGTTACATTAAAGAGAATAAACCATACAATATTACTATTTGTAAGGAACAATAGGGAATCTTATTCCAATGTCAGCTTGACCCTGGTCAGCAGGACAAGTCTTTTGTATTTGAGAGTTTGGCGTGCATGTTTAAATCTGTTGCAAAGAGAGTCCCGTGCACACGATAATCTAAATGGTCTTCAAGTGAAAACCCCAATAGCACTGTAAGTGTTCAAAACATGATTCTAGAGTCCATGACCCGGATGCTGAGAATTTCACCTGCACACTACTGTGCAAGACTTCTCAACCGTAGAGCCCTGAAGAGTCACAGCTGCAACACGGTGTGACGAAACACGTGTCGGCTATTTCGTATTCCTATTATTATTTACTTGGATGTACTGACCAAGATCTCACCATTAAATACACATACCTCAAAACGATGCACTCTAGAATCATGTTTTGAACACTTACAGTGTTATTGGGGTTTTCACTTGAAGACCATTTAGATTATCGTGTGCACAGGACTCTCTTTGCAATTGTGGAATAGGAGACACGTCTCCTTACCTTAGCAGGGGCTGATTTTTTCCGTTGGTTTTGTTCCCCTGACCCGCATGCACCGGACTGAATTCATCAACCCAGGTTTATACTTAAGGTACCCGCTGAGCGCCATTTCTTCCTGAAACCTCCTCAAACCCATTCTTCCCCTCTATAAAATGTTTAAATCTGTTAACAGAGCTTACTTTATGCTTCTCTGGATTAACACTTTTTTTCCTTAATGGACTTCTCTCTTCACTCAATTGAGTTAGACTCAACCTTCCCGTACCTGTTAAGTGTTACTGTCCTCTTCTCAATCAACTCTAGTAATAGTTAGGATGTCCAGTGTAGGCCATGTAGGCAATTTCCAAGCCAAATTTTTAGGATAGCAACTGACTTTGTAAATTGCTTCAATTAAAGTCATTGTATCCTGACCAGCATTTTCTGATATCCACAAATGATACACAGGCATACAGCTGACCTAACTGGAACTAACTCACCACATGATTTACCTGAAGGTTTGCATTAGATACAATCCCTTTGGACCTAATTTGGAAATCCTTGCATTAGAGTTTGGCTTCTTCCATGAGGGCTTAACCAAAACAGCCATTCTCCGAAATTGTGGCAACATCCGTGGAGTAACGGATGTGGTGGCGGTGGGGGGATTTCCTGAAAGGGCGATCTCTAAGTAACTTTAGACATTGGGATTGATTACTTCCTGTTGCATCTTAGAAGCGAGGGAGGTCTTGTCTCCTACCTCTGGTGGCTCACAGCCGCCCTCTCCAAACGCACTCAATCACCTGCATTAAACCTCTTCCTGAACAACTCCAGTAAAGCCTTGTGCGGGTTTCTTTAAGGACCATCCCCAATTACAGATAGTAATACATTTTAAACATTTACTTGCTCAATCTTTGGAGACTGTCACTGATTATAACCTAGGCCAGCACTCCAACAATGATAACATTCAGACTTCAGGAACCATCAGCAGTAAGCAAAACTAACTCCAGATCCTAGAGGCCTTCCTGTCCTCCAATGAATCCTAAATTACTAGAAAACCTCTGAAATGGATTAGGACCTAAAACAGAGCTACTGTTCCTTACTGTCGGAGGCATCGTCAGCATTCCATCCCAGCACACTATATACCGCACGCACTTCCATCACACCAAGCCTTGGGTAAATCTTGGTTTTAAAAAGCACATTTGTCAGCCATGTTGAATATTTTAAAAGCCTGTTCTATCAATAGAAGCATCTCTCCAAAGTAGACTCACTTCTATCCAATGCTTAATTTGGAAAAAGAAAAACTTTAGTGGAAGGGCTGAGATGTTTACTTCGGAGCCCGCTACACTAGTGCCAAATGTCAGGATTGCTGAATATCAAGGTTGCCTAGTCTTGATTCCACCTCATGCTTCTTCCCTCCAGCACTCTACTCTTACTGTCTCTATCACATTCCTGCAGGTTCTTTTCCATATTTATTTTTTTCCATCTGTCATAGTTTTCCAGTCTTCCTCTTTCTTTCTCATTTTGTTTGCTTTTCCCCCTCTTACCGGATGGTAAACAATAAGAGTCTGCTTCACAAAATAAATGCTGGTGTCCACCACCTGCAACCGCCACAAATTAAGTATTGCTTCTACCCACGATACCTGGAAAATAACTCTGACCCTGATTACCATGTGGCACCTTGGCTTCGAATCAGATACTTCCAAATAGATCAAATTTGCAGAGCTTTAACAATATCTGGAATTCCGTTCTAACATTATTGACCACTTTACGAATTGCCCGCACTCGAAAAACACCTGTACAGTGTTTTTAAAATGTATTGGTATGATAATTATCACCTATTACAAGTTTTACTCTTAAAAAAGGGCTAAAACTGCAAAGTCATATTCACAAAGGTAAATGTATGTGTGAGGATTTACTTACATATAAACGTGCACTTGCTTTGAGATGTAAACTTACATTTGTGCACTATTCATTTGCAATTGTAGGTTTACACTGAAGTGTATCCTTAAATGTCCTCATCCGCTAAAGCCAGGGATTGTAGATATTTAAGAGGAAAATTATTAGTGTAAAGTTACTGCCAGTAACTTTTCACACACAGGTGAAATTCTCCACTGCTGGGACAGAGATCTCTCTATAGTAAAGTATAGGGAAAATGATTAAAGTTTATTTGATTGCTAAAATATATATAAAATATGTTTGAATGTAAAATACAATAGTAAATTAATTTAAAACAGTTATTACTAACCTCAAATTAATAAAAGAAAACGTTGCTGCACATTAGCCAATCAAAGTAAATATCTGTTAAATATTTACAATATATGAATGCATTTTATCAATATTATATTTGAAATGAGATGTACAAAAACACTTACTAGCATATTAATATTTAGTGCAATAACGTTTTACCAAATAGTTATGTCATTTGTTTGTTTACTTTAAATTAGTGTTAATGTTTCCTTAAAAATGGAAGTTACATTTAGTTTTTCAAAAAAAATTAAGTTGCTTATTAATGTTTAAAAAATAAATTTTTATTTTTTTAATTTAATATAACTTTATAACCTTTCAACAATGATTGATATCTTTCATTATTAAAGCAAAAATAATGTCGCTAATTTAACATTATTTTGTACGGAGTGTTATGTTGTAACAGTTGTGTTGCCTTTGTGGTTGGAGTAACTTCTGAAATGTAGTTTGTGAATAGCAATTGGCTTACTCTTTGTATATTTGTATTAGCATGAACCCCTCCTTACCACTCCATATACCCCTTCCTATTTTGGAGTAAGTATTATCTATTTTCCAACCACTTGCCCTAGTCCTACCCACATTTACTACCAAAAAAATAATCTTTACGTGTGCGGTTATGTCCACCACATTGGCAGAGATTTGCACATAGAAAAGATAGGAGACATGGAGGTTTCTGCCTGTAGATTAGTGAATAACATTTTGTAGTTCTACTTTTAAAAACATGGTTAGAACTTCAAGAACTGTCAAACAATACATTGTCTAAATTTAAATACTATCAAATGTCAAGTTGGTCTAGAACTTTACCCAGTATTCATGGTAACGAAAAATTAGAAGATGACATGATCACAACAACGCGATTACCAAAAGAAGTAGCAAAGTGGTATTGGGCTCTGATAACGGCCAACGACGTCAACGTTAACATGGAAACCCAAATATGGAAAGACATTGTAATAACGGATTTAGATTTAATATGGGAAAAATCTGTAGCTAAATGCTGGTCAACCTTGAAATCCGCGGCTTTGAAGAGGAACCATCTGTATACAATCCATCGGGCGTATTGGACACCAAAAAAACTCTCCAAATTCAAAAATGCTGGAATAAAGAAATGCCCTAAATGTGGGGAAGAAAAGTCAGACGACATCCATATGTTTAAAAGTTGCCCTCAATTGAAGGAATTTTGGGATCAAGTCGGTAAGACCCTGAGCACTATCCTGTCCAAACAACTTACTGTAAGTACAACCCTTACTTTTTGGGGGATTTTGGACTCAGGTAATGAAGGGGGGCTTACTAAAGAGCAGGAGAATCTCCTCTTTGTATTAATAGCTCTCGCAAGGAGAGAAATGTGTATTAAATGGATAGGAGCCTCTTGCCCAACCCATGCAGAATGGCTGAACTCGGCAATAAGAATAAACAAACTCGATAAGCTAGGAAATGTAAGCAAAAGATTTAAGTTTTGGGATAATTTTGAATCCTTCTTAAACCCTAAATAAAAACAAACTTAAGTCCTATGATTAAAGCGATTTATCTTCTGGTGGACAAGTACGGTACTTGCCGAGTAGCCAAGCTGGCTAGCTCCCCTCGATCCAAGCCAGATGCATTGGTATGTAAAGGGTAAAGGAAACTCCTCAAACCAACAAGAAGTCAAAACTCCCCAATCAAGAGAGAACAAGGGGCAGTGTAGGAAAAGAGTAAAGAGGCAGACGCCTGATACTCCACAATCATACAGTAATCGCAAGATGAGGACAAAAAAAACATTATTTTGTACAGAGTGTTATGTTGTAACAGTTGTGTTGCCTTTGTGGTTGGAGTAACTTCTGAAATGTAGTTTGTGAATAGCACTTGGCTTACTCTTTGTCTGTGTATATTTGTATTAGCATGAACCCCTCCTTACCACTCCATATACCCCTTCCTATTTTGGAGTAAGTATTATCTATTTTCCAACCACTTGCCCTAGTCCTACCCACATTTACTACCAAAAAAATAATCTTTACGTGTGCGGTTATGTCCACCACATTGGCAGAGATTTGCACATAGAAAAGATAGGAGACATGGAGGTTTCCACCTGTAGATTAGTGAATAACATTTTGTAGTTCTACTTTTGTATTACTTCATGTACTACAAAATGTAGTATGTGACTAGGCACCATTGATTTAAGTGATTACTGCACCAAATTCTGCATGTTCTGGTGTTTACTGGGCATTTAAACTCCTGCCAAACCTTTACGAAAGGTGTGACCTTTGCCACATCCAGCAGTTACCAGATATGGTAAACATCTCAACACTTATAATTGCAACCTCTTGGAAGGGATCGCAATTTACCGTAACACTCGTACTGTGGGCCTATGTCTCTCGAAACCTTCGGACAATGTGCTGGCCGAGACAAAAACTCAGCAGACTTTGATTGCTCCTGGTACCCAAAAGAGACCTCATCGTACCAATGATTCATTGGAACCTCCTTAGAAATCCTGTACATGCTGCAGCTCGAAAGGGGGAGAAGGATTCACAATGAAATCTCCCAACCTTCTAATGAGTTGCCATTGGAATATGTAGGCTGAAACACAGCACCTCCCGTTTACAAAATACTCATAATGTATCTTTGCCAAATATGTTCTTGCATTGTATCGTATTGTAATTATATTTATATAACGCTTACTATCCCTGATGAGGCGTTGAAGTGCTTTTTTCATGAGTAGTGCGCTACTCCGGAACTCATAAATGATTAGTGGTGAATTAGTATAGTGAATTATGAGATTAATTTGAGCACTGGATATGTTAGTCTGTTATTTGGATTGAAATGGATAGTGGAGGGATAGAAGAGGAAAAGGTTTGTATTTATATAGTGCTTGCTACCCTTGATGAGGTGTTGAAGCACTTTTCGGCGAGTAGCACGCTACTCTGGAACCCACAAAGGATTAGTGGTGAATTAGTATAGTGAAATAAGAGATTAGTTTGAGCGGTGGACATGTTAGTCTGTTATTTGGATTGAAATGAATAGTGGAGGGATAGAAGAGAAAATGGTTTGCATTTATATAGTCCCTGCTCCCCTGATTAGGTGTTGTAGCACTTTTCGGCGAGTAGCAGTCTACTCTGGAACCTAAAAAGGATTAGTGGTGAATTAGTGTAAGGAATAATATGAAATTAATTTGATTTGAGGATTGAACATGTTAGCCTGTTATTTGGATTGTAAAAGGAATAGTGGAGGGATAAAAGAAGGAAGGGTCGAGAAAGTTTTTTTTGGTAGTTCATAGTGGTAGGAGGGGTTCGGGGTAAATAAAGGGGAGGGGAGAGGGAAGGGTTAAGAAAGGCTTGTTTGGGAGATCTGAATAGTAAAAGATGTATGAGATGATGCAAGGAAGGACAGAGGAGGGAAGAGTCAAGACAGGGTTTTTTTGGGGAATCATATATGCTGTTCTTTCCTTTACAGTTCTTCCTAAGCCTCTCAGTAGCCAGTTCCGTTACCTGATTTATCATCTTCACTTCACTGGCACTTGATTCTGGGGTTTTCAATCTGATAGACAGGTCTGAAGATATAGAACAAACTGGCCTTTGTACCCCAGAATATTAGTTAACTCACTGTTAGTAGTCATGGGATAAGTAAAGAATGCTTGGATTTACGTTAACATATGTCCATGTAACTCCTTCAGTGAGTAGTGAGGACATTTCACGTAAATTCTGTTGTGCAAAATTACCAAAATGACACCAATTCCTCCAATGTAAATACAATTTCGCCCTGAGGCAATCTCCCAAATATTTCTGGGTATTGGAAATTTAGGCTACCAAGTTACTTACAGTAGTTAGACGAATGCAAGGGAAACCCTAGAATCACTAGGGCCCTGGGGTATATAAAGTTAGCGCAGGAACAATGGTCCCCTATAAAGTGACCCAGGCAAACCATCATCAAAACCAAATGGTAATTTAGTGTACAAATAAAATGCAAATAAGCAAAAATTATAGGGTTGTACCCACTTCTTCAAACAGGGCTTAATTTAGAAGAGGCTCTCACTGCATATTGAGACTACTTGTGGTTGTGTTCAGTGGTCATTGTATATACCAAGTGAAGCAGAAGTGGTTAACGGGGTGCTATAACCTCAAATAACTCTTACAGATACCTCAAGCCAGGACATGCACATCACAGTTCTTCGGACGGCATGCCGCAGAATTAAGAAAGGTCTCCAGCTACAGTCATCAAACAACACTAAAATACAGACATTTGCCAAGAGCAGCATATTAGCTTTACCAACAGTAATGTTGATTTTGTGCAAACTACAAAAATAGCAGAATTTGTCTTTGACAGAATCATCAAGAGCAGGGTGTCCATGCACTTGAGCACTCCAGGCCACACTAGTGGCCATAAAGCGCTATACAAATCCCTGTAACATAACATAATGTAACTCAACATAACATATATGTCTTTATGACTTGCCCACTCTACCTATTAAACCCACCAATCATTCTACAAACTAACATCCTCCCATCTTCCCTGCTACAATTGACTTCTGACTTCCGAGTTGTAGCTTACTCTCCACTATTCTCCCCACCAATCATTTGCGCAAACTAACGCAACCACACCACAGCCAGTTTTGGCATTTAACTCCCTCTGTGTCCACTGCAAGCACATTGGGGTATTTGTGGTAATGCATGTAAGTGTTACTTCTGTTAGCACAACGCTGAACTTGCTAGCCAAAAATCACTAAATGAAGCACTAAGCTTGAGTTCCAGATTAGCGGCTACTCATCATAAATCACCTAAATGCTTCATTAGGGGGTTGTGAAATACTTTCAGTCGATACCCAGGAAGCATTGTTTGGAGTCCAGGACAAGTTTTGATTTTTATTTGGACCAGTGGGCCCTTGAAGCAATAATCATTTGGCTGCCAATTTTCAGAGCTACAGGATGGATCTGTGAAGGGCTGTCTGTTATTAAGACAAGAATTTGATTCATTCATATACATACCTTCTGAAATGTTGCTTATATGATTCATTAATGCAAAGCATTTACTATTAGGGTGAGCATTCTTTAGAAATGCAGTGAGCTCCTAAGGGACAAGTTTTTTTTTTTACAAGGCAAGTAGATTTCTGAAGTGTCCTGTCCCTTGGACAAGATGATATTAGATAAATTCCACACCCTGGGTAAGCGCTATATGATGCAACTACAATACAATACAATACCTGCTTGTTTTTATTAGCTCTGCCTCATCCAGAGCCTGCCATCAGACCCCATGCAGTACGATAGATGTTGTGAGAAAGCTATTCTTGAGGTCAGCTGAAGGGGCGAAGGCCACACAAATGCTGGTATTACTATTTAAACTGCATTTACCAGAGTCAGAATTAACCCAAGTTTAATTTTTGCAGTTTTATATAGCACAAATTAGATCCAAAGGTATTGGATAGCTTTACATGAGCATCAGCTACATTACACAAGGACATGTCACTTTTTTTTTTAGGCATGGAGAGACTAAGGGCCTCATTATGAGTCTGGCAGTCGAAGACCGCCAGACTTGCGGGGGCACGGCGGTTGTGTCCAGCCATCGCTGCACTGGCAGTCTAACCGCCCTAGTACAACTTTGGCGGTTAGACCACCATTGCACTGCAACCACAAGGGAACGCGGTCAGGGGCTCACAATATGCTGGTGGTACCATGCATATTACGATTTTCAGGGCCGCCAGCGGTGTCATGGAGATTCCTCCTCCATTAAACTGCTGGCGGTCATGAAACTCATGCCCCATGCATGTTGGTGCATGCAGGGGGGCACATGTTTTGCCCCCTTGTGTGCATGCACACCCAGTTCACAGTCCATGCCGTGCTGGAACGCACTGTGGTGGTCCTGTGGCAGTGCATTTCTAAGGCATACATACGTGCCTTTGAAAGGCACTGCCTCAGGACCACCCCGCCCGCTAGATCATGTAAACTTGTAATCAGGCGGGTGGGCGGGTCCTGCTTGGTGGTCCTGGAGTGGAACAGTGGTGTTGCGGCCCGCAATAGGACCAACAAATTTATAATCGGACCCTATGTGATTTCCCTAAAATCTCAGAATGTATACCCAACGCCGAGATTTGAACCTAGTCTGGTTGCAAAGTCGGCAGGGCTGGCCATTATGCCACATTACGTAGACTTTCCTCTTGGATGTTCAGTGAAATGAGAACAACAGACTTACTGTTTGCACTCTACACTGGAATCTCCAAGCAGCTCCTTGATAGACTGCAGGCCAAAGAGACCCTGCAGCAAAATTCATACTCAACTTCCCACTCCTAACCTACACCTCACCCCACCTCAGAGAGCTCCACTGTCTCCCCTTCCACAAATGCAGCCAATTCAAACTCCTCATACACACACTTCAAGCTTTGCACAACATCGGTCTACTATACTTTGACCTTTTCCATACTCATGACGGCTCCACCCCGTCATGAGCCACGGGCGGCGTGTGCTCATGACGGCGTGGAGCCGTCATGAACTGCCACTCTGCCCACGCTCCGCCTACGCGGCACTAATTCCCCGTGTGTGTGGGCGAATTAGTGAGCGGGCCGGGTCATGACCCCGCCCGTGACTCATGACAGCGTGGAGCCGTCATGAGTAAAGGAGCGCCGCGCCTACCCCCACCCGCGCCGCGGCTGAATTCGTGCCGCGGCGAAGTGGTTAACAATCTCATGTGCTCTGATACCTTCGGGTCGAGCTAGCGCTTTAAAAAAACTTTTAAATAAATAAATAAACTTTCACCAGCCTGATAGACACCTACGCTCAGCCTCGCTTTCACTCGCACATATCCCTGCATTCACAAGAGCAGAACAGAAGGTTGTTCGTATTCGTACATCACACAAATTTAACATGGAACGGCCTCCCACAACCCACCAGAGCCTCCTCCCCCTCACTTCTTGAGTTCCACAAGAAGCTGAAGACCCGGCTCTTCGAAGTATTCTGAGGGGACACTCATCAAGCGCCTGGATACCCTCACGGGTGACTAGTGAGGTATACGAAGACATAATAGAACAGCTGTGTGTACAGGTTTTCTCCCAACAAATTAATTGAGTATATCTTTATGTATCCTTATGTCGTGCTATGTAATTCAACTTGTTTTCCCTTGTGTATGTAAAGCGCTCTGATACCCCCGGGCCTAGCCAGCGCTATTTAAAATTTATAAATAATAATAAAGGTATAGAGAGTTATTTTTAGGAATGCACACATTTGACATCATATGGTTCAAGCTGTAGCTCGTAATGAAGTAATATTTTATAGGTGGGTCAACTTCAGGTCTGACCGCCTCAGCTGAAACGCACACACACACACATATCTCAAAGATTTTTGACAATCACGTATGAAGTTAGCCCTGCTTGACGTTCGTCCTTGTGACGTAAGTGAGGTGTGGAGATTCACAGAGTGCAAACAATGGATAATACTAAATATAGATATACAAACTAATACAACATATATGCCAGTGTGGGTCACAGGCTCTGACCTGCTCTCCTGTGCAGAGAAAGGGATAGAACTCCACTCCTCTGAAATGCTGGTGGGGTTGAGGAAAGAAATCTGTCACACGTCAAGCGACAAAAAAGGCCTATATGAAAATTAGGAAATTTCATGACTATCTTGTGCCTCTCAAAAAAGTGAAGATAGCAGTGTTAGTCGTGTGCATAGCTGCTCAGTTTTCCAGGTCCATGACTGACTACCTGCTTTAGTCCCGGTTTTTTATCTGCACACTAAGAGGCATCCTTCATTTATATATTTTTTTTTTTTTAGTTTACAGAGTTTTATATATATAGGATGAACGAGAGTACAAGTCATAGAATGCAACAAAAATACTGGAGCAACAAGTCATGCATGCACCTTGGAAAAATGCCCCGGTTGAAGGTGTCAATCACCATTTGACATATAACCGCCCCCTCCCAAATCAAATCGCATCAGATTTATAGCTATTAATTGGTCTCGTGTTATGTGTGCCAGTCTCACCCAGACCTGGCTACTCGATTAATTCTTGGCTTGTGTGGAATTAAGAGGCTATTCTTGCACTGGCCGGCGAAAGCAAAATAACTAGGCCCAGAATTAGGATGATGCTGGCTAAAATGACAAAAGTGACTGAGGGCATGCAGTCTACAAGTCCCAGAATGCACAGGGAAAAAACCTGGACTGGATTAGCGATTCTAAATGGAACTGAGACTCTTGAGCGCTTTGAACATTTGGAATAATATAAAGCAACTCAGCAACCATGCACTTAGAGTTTATCCATGTGTATCTATTCCTTGAGTGACTTTACAACTTGTACATTTGCAATTTTTTCTATTTGTATCTCTTCCCTGTGTGACTTTACAACTTGTACATTTGCCATTTTTTTCTATTTGTATCTCTTCCCTATGTGACTTTACAACTTGTAGTGTTGCCATTTTTTCCTGTTTATATCTTTTATGTAACTCATGTAATCCTAAAATCCTTATGTATCGCAACTGGTTCTTTTGTAAAGCGCTCCGACACCTACGGGTAATGTTCGCGCTATAGGAAATTGCATTAAATAAATAAATAATAATAAATAAAAAAAATCTGGGTCCCTCCCTATTTCTCTGCAGCCAGGTAGGCTGTGCTGATTCGGCACGTGCACACAATCCAAAATGGACGCCTGGGGGAGTCAGGCAGCGCCGTGGGTCAGGCGGCACCAAAAGCACTTCTAGCGGAAGTTGTTCCCTGTTGCTGCTCTGGCCTGTGCTGGGCAAGTGTTGAACACATCAGGCCTGCACCTGCCCACGTCCATCAGAGACTGGAGCGAATACAGAGGGAGAGGGGGGGGGGGCAAATGGAAACACAACCCCCCTTCTCCCGTAACACCCATCAGTCAGGTCATAACGGGGGAGGGACATGAGAGAGCGGAGGCAAATGGGCAGCAACCCCCCCCCCCCCAACCCTGTGGGTTCCCGTAGTGAGAGCAAACAGGGTTAATCTGCCGCCCCCGCCGCCCCGCCCGTCTTTAAAACCCCAGAGTGACTGGAAAGTCATCAACAAAGGTGCTATTTTGAAAATGTTCACAGGGGGGGTGGGGCGGCGCGATAACACCACAGAGCCCCTCCCTGAGGCGGGAGGTAGGGCTGGGAAGTCTGGAGTCCAGGGAATGGGGTATGAGCAACCCCAGGGCCTCCGTACCTGGTTAAAGAAAAGCAACAACTAGTCATGCATTCTATGATTTTGTCACACTACGAAGGTATGTGTGACAATGTGTCCTTGTGCAACGTAACTTGTGCTCGTGTAAAGCGCTCCAATACCTTCGGGTCGAGTTCGCGCTGTATACATCTGCACAAAAAAGGTAATTCACCCTTTGCGCTCAAATAACAGTTAATAATAGGCAGGCCAGCTGGAGGTGCTCATTTGTCGCCCCACGAAGCATGAGAGGCTGAGCTGTCCCGGGCAGCGTGTGCGCAGAAACACCCCTGCAGCGGACGCCCAACCCACCGAGCTTTCTTGATAGCTGTACCGGGTTAGAAAAGTGAACAGGATAGTTGTATTATTTATCAATATAGATTTTTTTAAACAAAATACTCCTAAAAATGTTGCAGAAACTTAAACTGGACCCGGCAGGAGGAGGATGCGCTGTGGCAGTGGTACTGGCATTTATTTATTAATTTATTTATGCGTTTTTATATAGCGCGGACTTTACCCGAAGGCGTCAGAGCGCTTCCCAATAGGAACTTTAAAGATACATGAGGAGAAAATTACAAGTGAACAAATTACAAAAGCAGACGTTAAGTTACATGAGGTAAAAGTGACAATTGCGAGCAAACAAAATACAAGAGGTAGCAAACGGTACATTACAGGAGTAAAAAAAGTGACATGTTTGCAAGTTACAAAGGGGTACAAAGTATAAGTAGAGGTATAGTACTGCAATAAATGGCAGACACTCAAGCACAAGAACAAACGTTACGTAGGCAATGGTGGCACTTGTGCAAGTATCTAAAGCAAACAAAATGTGAGAGGTAGCAAACCGTGTGTTACAAGGGAAAAGTGACGAGTGCATGTTACAAAAGAGTACCAAACACAGGTAGAAGGATAATACTTAAAAAGAATGGCAGACCACCCAACACCACTCAAACCACAAGAACACACTGGGAAGGCACTTCCATAGTCATGGAGAATAGAATTTCCTATAATGGAAGGTCCTCCTTCAGATAATAGAGAGGGCGAGCATTATATTTGGAAGTGTCTTTGAAGGAGGAGAACTTTGAGGTCAGTTTTGAAGGCCTGGGAGGAGGTGGTGGTCCGGAGCTGAGGCAGAAGGGAGTTCCAGATTCTCACAGCGTTGCCTGAAAAGGATTGGGCCATCGATCTTTCCCTCTTGAAAGTGGGAGGTTCAAGCAGTAGATTTTGCGCATTCCGAGATGGTCTAGAGCCTCCAGAGAGTTTCAGTTTATTCGCCAGGTAGCGAGGAGAGGAGGAGTGCAAGGCTTTGTGGGTGATACAGGCAGTCTTGTAGATAGATCTTGCCTCGATGGGAAGCCAGCGGAGGGTGGATAACAAGGGTGTGATGTGGTCGCTTCTTTTAGCCCCATAAATGAAACAAGCTGCTGAATGGAGAACAGATTTAAGGGGGGACAGGTGGGATTTGGGGAGGTCAGTCAGAAGAGAATTACAGTAGTCCAGTCTGGAGAGGACCAGCGATTGGACTAGGGTTTTAAGGTCTTGCTCCAAGAAGAAGTAACAAATTCCCCAAAGTAGGCACAGTTGGTATCGAGCAGACTTTGCAACAGAATTGATGTGGGAGATTAGATTGAGTTTTTTGTCGAGTATGACACCAAGGGATTTTGCGCTGTCGACAATGATGGGTTTATTGTTAAGTAGATTCATCTGATCCATTCATGATTTAACCGGGAAGGAGAAAGTGAGGAGGAGAGGAGGAGGAATTTAGTTTTGGCGGGATGCAGAATCAGTTGATGAGTTGACATCCAGTTTTGAATGGAGTCGAGAGTAGAGTTTAGGATAGAGAGATCGTGAGTGGAGGCAACCTTGAGGTAGATTTGAGTGTCGTCTGCATAGAGATGATAGTGGATCCCGGATTTACTTAGGAGATTTCCCAGTGGTTCTAAGTAGAGGTTGAACAATGTGGGTGCAAGTATGGAGCCTTGAGGAACACCTTGACCTACCGCCAAAGGAGATGAAAGACTGTTCGCTATTTTGATCATTTGGGCTCTATCAGAGAGGAAGGAAGCAAACCATTTAAGCACAGTGCCCTCCATGCCCATTCTCTGTTGAAGAGTGTTGAGGAGAGTGTTGTGATTGACAGTGTCAAAGGCTGCAGAAAGGTCAAGGAGGATTAAAAGACAAGACCACCCCCCCCCCCCCCCCCCCCCCGAGTCGAGTATCCGCAGCGCGTCATCAATCAATTGCAGCAAGGCTGTTTTAGTGCTGCAGTTTTGGATGAAGCCGGCTGAAAATTGTCAAGAAGATTATTGTCCTTGATATGACGAGAGAGGTGTTTCGCTACACATCTTTCTGTTATCTTCGCAAGAAAGGGTAGGTTAGTGATGGGGCGGAAATTGTTGAGGTCATTCGCATCAGCAGTGGGTTTTTTAAGCAGAGGGGTGACCTGCCCAGTTTTGAAGGAGACAGGAAGGGAGCCTTGACAGAGGGAGAGGTTGAGCAGAGTGGTCCAATAGGAAAGGGAATGGGTATAGAAGTCAATGGCAATGGCACTAGGGATAGGGTCAAGAAAATGGTTGGAGGGCTTTGTTTCGCGTATGCACTTGAGGAGGGCATCTTCAGAGATGGGGTCAAAGTTCTGCCAAATGGCTAAGGATTTTCGCTCCTCTGGAGGGGTATGATGAATGACCTGATCCCCAAGTGATTTCACTTTTTCGTCAAAGAATACAGAGAAATCCGCTGCTTTCTTCGTAGAATCCTCCAACTTGGAGGTTGGGGCAGAGCAGTTGGGAATCTTGATGAGATCGAATAGTTTTTTGGGTCTATTTTTAGCTGAGTCAAGGAGGATCTTGCTGGACGAAGCGTGGCCGAATTATCGGTGGAGGGCGCTTGCCTCCATTGTTTCTCCAGGCATCTTAGGTGCTTCCTTTCTTCATAAAGGGATTTGTTGAACCAAGGTGCTGAGGGAGTAGGCCTTTTCTTTTTGCTTTGACGTTATTGATTTCGACTGCAAGGACTGTGAGGCATTGGGTGGTGAGCTCGTCAACATCTAGGTTCGGGTCTAGCTTTGGAAGTGATAGCAAAGCTGATTCACAGAGGAAACCAATGTCAATATTTTTAGTGTCACAGAACCAGGAGGTAGCCTTCTTAGGTTGGCCAAGAGTTATAGAGTGTGATAAGTGAAGAGCGAAAGGGATGAGGAGGTGGTCAGACCAGTCTACATGAATAGGGGTAGCGATGGAAAGCATGCCTGCTTTAGAGATAACAAGATCCAGGATTGAGCCCTTAGAGTGTGTTGATTCTGTGGGGTTGGGGGGGGATTATGAGAAGGTCAGTGGGTAACAGGAGAAGGGACTGATGTGGCGATTCCGGGGTCCAGGGAACAACCAAGGGGCACAGTATCTGCTGATGAGCAGGAGAGGTACAAGGGAAAAGGAAGTGGAATAGCACATGATGATGAAGAGCTGGAGAGGTACAGGGGACAAGGACGAGCAGAGCAGCACCCAATGATGAGGAGCTGGAAAGGTACAGGGTACACACTAGAGGACCAACCACAGATGATGAAGAACTTGAGAGGTACATGGTACATGCAAAGGACGAGTCACAGAGGATGAGGTGTCAGACAGAGAGGTACAGGGTACACGCAAGAGGACCAGCCACCTAGGATGGGAAGCCAGGGAGATACAGGGTACACGCAAGCGCACCAGCCGCCAATGAGGAGTCAGAGAGGTACAGGGTACACGCAAGATGACCAGCCACCTATGAGGTGTCAGAGAGGTACAGGGTAAATGCAAAGGATGAGTCACCGATGATGAGGAGCCAGAAAGGTACAGGGTACACGCAAGAGGACCAGCCACTGATGAGGAGTAAGAGACTTACAGGGTGCATGCAAAGGACGAGTTACAGAGGATGAGAAGCCGGAGAGGTACAGGGTACACGTAAACAGGACCAGCCACAGATAATGAGGAGCCAGAAAGGTGCAGGGTACATGCAAAGGATGAGCCACCGAGGATGAGAAGCCAGGGAGATACAGGGTACATGCAAGCGGACCAGCCACCGATGAGGAGTTAGAGAGGTACAGGGTACACCCAAGAGGACCAGCCACCTATGAGGAGTCAGAGAGGTACAGGGTACATGCAAAGGACGAGACACCAATGATGAGGAGCCAGAAAGGTGCAGGGTACACGCAAGAGGACCAGCCACTGATGAGGAGTCGGAGAGGTACAGGGAGCATGCAAAGAACAAGTTAGAGGTACAGGGTACACGTAAACAGAACCAGCCACCGATAATGAGGAGCCCGAAAGGTGCAGGGTGCATGCAAAGAACAAGCCACCAATGATGATGAGGAGCCAGGGAGGTACAGAGTACACACAAGACAACCAGCCACCGATGATAAGGAGCCGGAGAGGTATAGAGTACTCACAAGAGGACCAGCCACTGATGATAAGGAGCCGGAAAGGTACAAGAGGACCAGCCACCGATGATAAGGAGCTGGACAGGTACAAAGTACACACAAGAGGACCAGCCACTGATGAAGAGCCGGAGAGGTACAGAGTACACACAAGAGGACCAGCCCCCGATGATAAGGAACTGGAGAGGTGCATGGTTCACACAAGAGGACCAGCCACCGATGATATGAAGCCGGAGAGGTACAGAGTACACACAAGAGGACCATCCACCGATGATGAGGACCAGGAATTGTACAGGGTACACACAAGAGGACCAGTCACCGATGATAAGGAGCCCTACAGGTACAGAGTACACGCAAGAGGACCAGCCACCGATGATAAGGAGCCAGAGAGGTACAGAGTACAAACAAGAGGACCAGCCACCGATGATAAGGAGCCGGAGAGGTACAGAGTACACACAAGAGGACCAGCGACCGATGATAAGGAGCCGGACAGGTACAGAGTACACACAAGAGGACCAGCCACTGATGAAGAGCCGGAGAGGTACAGGGGACACACAAGAGGACCAGCCACCGATGATAAGGAGCCGGAGAGGTACAGAGTACACACAAGAGGACCAGCCACCGATGATAAGGAGCCGGAGAGGTACAGAGTACAAACAAGAGGACCAGCCACCGATGATAAGGAGCCGAAGAGGTACAGAGTACACACAAGAGGACCAGCGACCGATAATAAGGAGCCGGACAGGTACAGAGTACACACAAGAGGACCAGCCACTGATGAAGAGCCGGAGAGGTACAGGGGACACACAAGAGGATCAGCCACCAATGATAAGGAGCCAGAGAAGTACAGAGTACACACAAGAGGACCAGCGACCGATGATAAGGAGCCGGACAGGTAAGAGTACACACAAGAGGACCAGCCACCGATGATAAGGAGCCGGAGAGGTACAGAGTACACACAAGAGGACCAGCCACCGATGATAAGGAGCCGGAGAGGGAAAGAGTATACGCAAGAGGACCAGTCACCGATGATAAGGAGTCAGAGTAAACACAAGAGGACCAGCGACCGATGATAAGGAGCCGGACAGGTAAGAGTACACACAAGAGGACCAGCCACCGATGATAAGGAGCCGGAGAGGTAAAGAGTATACACACGAGGACCGTTCACTGATGATGAGGGCCAGGAATTTTACAGGGTACACACAAGAGGACCAGTCACCGATGATAAGGAGCCGGACAGGTACAGAGTACACACAAGAGGACCACCCACCGATGATAAGGAGCCGGAGAGGTACAGAGTACACACAAGAGGACCAGCCACCGATGATAAGGAGCCGGAGAGGTACAGAGTACACACAAGAGGACCAGCCACCGATGATACGGAACTGGAGAGGTGCATGGTTCACACAAGAGGACCAGCCACCGATGATAAGAAGCCGGAGAGGTACAGAGTACACACAAGAGGACCGTTCACTGATGATGAGGGCCAGGAATTTTACAGGGTACACACAAGAGGACCAGTCACCGATGATAAGGAGCCGGACAGGTACAGAGTACACACAAGAGGACCACCCACCGATGATAAGGAGCCGGAGAGGTACAGAGTACACACAAGAGGACCAGCCACCGATGATAAGGAGCCGGAGAGGTACAGAGTACACACAAGAGGACCAGCCACCAATGACAAGGAGCCGGAGAGGTACAGAGTACACACAAGAGGACCAGCCACTGATGAAGAGCTGGAGAGGTACAGGGGACACACAAGAGGACCAGACACCGGTGATAAGGAGCTGAAGAGGTACAGAGTACACACAAGAGGGCCAGCGACCGATGATAAGGAGCCGGACAGGTACAGAGTACACACAAGAGGACCAGCCACTGATGAAGAGCTGGAGAGGTACAGGGGACACACAAGAGAACCAACCACAGATGATAAGGAGCCGGAGAGGTACAGAGTAAACACAAGAGGACCAGCGACCGATGATAAGGAGCCGGACAGGTAAGAGTACACACAAGAGGACCAGCCACCGATGATAAGGAGCCGGAGAGGTACAGAGTACACACAAGAGGACCATCCACAGATGATAAGGAGCCGGAGAGGTAAAGAGTACACACAAGAGGACCAGCCACCGATGATAAGGAGCCGGAGAGGTACAGAGTACACACAAGAGGACCAGCCACTGATGATAAGGAGCCGGAGAGGTACAGAGTACACACAAGAGGACCAGCCACCGATGATAAGGAGCCGGAGAGGTAAAGAGTATACACACGAGGACCAGCCACTGATGATAAGGAGCCGGAGAGGTAAAGAGTACACACAAGAGGACCAGCCACCGATGATAAGGAGCCGGAGAGGTACAGAGTACACACAAGAGGACCAGCCACTGATGATAAGGAGCCGGAGAGGTACAGAGTACACACAAGAGGACCAGCCACCGATGATAAGGAGCCGGAGAGGTAAAGAGTATACACACGAGGACCAGCCACTGATGATGAGCCGGAGAGGTACAGAGTACACACAAGAGGACCAGCCACCGATGATGAGGAGGAGCTGGAGAGGTACAGGGCACGAGCAGGAGGACCAGCCACCGATGATGAGGACCTGGAAACGTACAGGGTACTCACAAGAGAACCATCCACCAATGTTGAGGAGCCAGAGATGTACATGCAGGGGTTTAAGTGAGATGAAAAAACTGGGGGGTCTCTCAAAGGGGCGTGGCCAATGTAATTAATGGCATGGCTTAAAAACACCTAAGCTAAAAACCTATGCTTAGAATAGTGTACCGCCCAACTTGTATTTTGCAGTTCCTGTCATTACATCCAGATATGATACAAGTAACATCATACCTACATCAAGTCAGGACTATTGGCTTAGTCAATTGCTGTTAGTTGCATAAGATAAATAAGCACCAGCTATGGCTTGTATATAATATGAAAACGATTCCACTTAAAGCCCTGGTGACACCAGGACAATGCTGCTCCTGAGTTTCGAAAAGAGGAGGGAAATCCAGAGAGAAAATGACTCTCTTTACAGGATTTCCCTTCCCCCTACAACACTCAACTAGCATGACATCATACAGCAACTTTTGCACTAGTGAGAAGTGAGCAGTGTGAGCACGCGTACGGCACATTGATGTGCCTGCTGTCACAGCAGTCGGGAAAAAACGGATCGCCTGTGCCAAGGCACAAAACAGAGTCCGATTCAGACCCGTTTTGAGGTCTCCTTAAAAAAACTGCCGGTTCTCAGCACCGGTGAGACCCGGCCCACTTAAAGCCCTGGGTACACGGTACACACAAGAGGATCAGCCACCAATGATGAGCCGGGGAGGTGGAAGAGACAATCAAGGAACACTACACTTGCTGATGAGACAATGAGGAGGAGCAGGAGAGAAACAGAAAGAGAAGTAATTGCTCATGAGACACGGGGATATAAGACTGACACAGGGAAGCAGGGGCAGGGCGTAGCTACCAATGGTACAGCAGGTGCAGTGGTCCTGGAGCTCAGGGCCCTGAGGGGTCCAGTGAACCGTAAAAATTGCTGTATTTCAATAAATCAATCAGCATTTGTATAGCGCAGCACTGTCACCCCTAGGGGTGTCTGGGCACTATGTCTCAGAAGAGCCAGGTCTTGAGTCTCTTTCTAAAGTCTGCCAGCGAAGGGGCTGTACGGAGCTGAAGAGGAAGGTCATTCCAGGTCTTGGCAGCGATGAGGAGAAGGAGCGGCCACTGCTGCAGCTGTGATGGATGCGGGTGTGTGTGCAAGGGCGAGTGAAAAGGAGTGCAGGTGTCTAGAGGATAGATGGATGTTCAGTCGAAGGTTGATGTGGGCAGGTCCTAAGTCATGGAGGGCTTTGGAGGCGTGTATGAGGGTCTTGAACTGGCATCTCTTCTGGATGGGAAGCCAGTGGAGGTCTCTCAGGTGGGGGCGATGTGAGTTAGTTTCGGTGGGTTCAGGATGAGTCTTGCTGCGGAGTTTTGTATGGTCTGGAGTCTGATGAGGAGCTGGTTGGAGATGACGGCACATAAGACATTGCCGTAGTCAAGGCGGCTGATGACGAGGGCCTGAGTGATGGCCTTTCTTGTGTTGGTTGGGATCCATCTGAAGATGCTGCAGAGCATGCAAAGTGTGTGGTAGCAGGAGGAGGCAACTGCATTTACTGGTTGTTTCATGGTCAGTTGGCTGTTGAGGATGATGCTGAGGTTGCGTGCATGGTCGGTTGATGTGGCTGTAGGTCCAAGTTCTGCAGGCCACCAGCTGTGGTACCATGTGGAGGTGTTCTTCCAGAAGATCAGTACTTCAGTGCAGGAGAGTAGGATCTGCTTTTATGGTTACCCCACTTTTTGCTTGATGTAATGCTGTTTCTGAGTAGTCTGACTAGGATCCTGCTAATCAGGACTCCAGTTTCTGTGCTTTCTCCCCTAAATTGGTTTGGTAGAACTTAGGTACATCCCAGATTGGACACTGGTGTAACTTTATCAGCCCCATGTATATGGTACAAAGGTACGAAGGGCATAGGTACACCAGGGGTCCTCTATGGGCTGAAATATGCCACCTATGGGAGACCACTCAATTCGTAACTACAGGCCTGACATTGCAGCCTGTGTAAGCTGGTGCTAGCACCACTTACAAAAGATATAGGTTTGCCTATATCTAAGGTCACTGCACTTAAACCTATAAGCCACCCCTAAAGCAGGCCTTTCAATCCTGAAGGCAGGGTGCTCAGTTCTAAGTGTGAGGGTACCCCTGCATGAGCGGGACACCCCTACAGCCTACGGAGTCCCTTCTGCCAGGTTGTAAGTGAGACAGCCATATGACAGACAGAGGGATACGGCGTCATTACACGGTTACCATATTGAAACTGGCTGTAATGAATCCTATCATGTTTTGTATCAAACATATTGGAATCATACCATAACACCATAAGCAGTTTGGGAGGTATGATTCCAAGTACCGTAACGCTCTTGTGGGAGGCCCTCGGTGCTCCCGGTACCAGTTTTTCAGACCTGGACAGCAAGCCAGGGCTGCTGCCGGTTAGAGACACATGGGAAACAACCTTTACAAGGCAGTTATTGCATCGCACTACCTTTACATAGCAGTCATTACATCACAACCTCTTTTACTTTGTATGTCATTACAACGCAGCCATTACATTGCATGTCACTGCAACGCATGTCATTACAATGCATGTCACTACAACGCAGGCATTACATCGCAAGTCATTACAATGCACACCATTACAACGCATAGTACCCTTACACTATCCAACACTTACCCTACTGTTGCACTCACTGGAGTTAGAATAGTAATATTTAACCCTTCACTATCCAACACTTACCCTACTGTTGCACTCACTGGCGTTAGAATAGTAATTTTTAACCCTTCACTATCCAACACTTACCCTACTGTTGCACTCACTGGAGTTAGAATAGTAATTTTTAACCCTTCACTATCCAACACTTACCCTACTGTTGTACTCACTGGAGTTAGAATAGTAATTTTTACCCCTAAACTATCCAACACTTACTCTACTGTTGCACTCACTGGAGTTAGAATAGTAATTTTTACCCCTACACTAGCCAACACTTACCCTACTGTTGCACCCCTGGAGTTAAATAGTAATTTTTAACCCTTCACTATCCAACACTTACCCTACTGTTGCACTCACTGGAGTTAGAATAGTAATTTTTAACCCTTCACTATCCAACACTTACCCTACTGTTGCACTCACTGGAGTTAGAATAGTAATTTTTAACCCTTCACTATCCAACACTTACCCTACTGTTGCACTCACTGGAGTTAGAATAGTAATTTTTAACCCTTCACTATCCAACACTTACCCTACTGTTGCACTCACTGGAGTTAGAATAGTAATTTTTAACCCTTCACTATCCAACACTTACCCTACTGTTGCACTCACTGGAGTTAGAATAGTAATTTTTACCCCTAAACTATCCAACACTTACTCTACTGTTGCACTCACTGGAGTTAAATAGTAATTTTTAACCCTTCACTATCCAACACTTACCCTACTGTTGCACTCACTGGCGTTAGAATAGTAATTTTTAACCCTTCACTATCCAACACTTACCCTACTGTTGCACTCACTGGAGTTAGAATAGTAATTTTTAACCCTTCACTATCCAACACTTACCCTACTGTTGCACTCACTGGAGTTAGAATAGTAATTTTTAACCCTTCACTATCCAACACTTACCCTACTGTTGCACTCACTGGAGTTAGAATAGTAATTTTTACCCCTAAACTATCCAACACTTACTCTACTGTTGCACTCACTGGAGTTAGAATAGTAATTTTTAACCCTTCACTATCCAACACTTACCCTACTGTTGCACTCACTGGAGTTAGAATAGTAATTTTTAACCCTTCACTATCTAACACTTACCCTACTGTTGCACTCACTGGAGTTAGAATAGTAGTTTTTAACCCTTCACTATCCAACACTTACCCTACTGTTGCACTCACTGGAGTTAGAATAGTAATTTTTAACCCTTCACTATCCAACACTTACCCTTCTGTTGCACTCACTGGAGTTAGAATAGTAATTTTTACCCCTAAACTATCCAACACTTACTCTACTGTTGCACTCACTGGAGGAGTTAGAATAGTAATTATTAGCCCTATACCATCCAACACTTACTCTACTGTTGCACCCACTGGAGTCAGAATAGAAATTATTACCCCTATACCATCCAACACTTACCTTAAATGCAATGCAATGGTATGCATTGTAATGGTATGCGTTGTAAAGGTATAATGTGATGTAATGGAATGCGTTGTAAAGGTAGTTTCTGAAAATGCGATGTAATGGCATGCTATGTAAAAGAATGTGTTGTAAAGGATGTTGCGATGTAAAAATTGCGTTGTAAAGGCATGCATTGTAAATGTATGCGTTGTAACATCATACATAACCTCTGAAAAACTGTACAGATCATATAGGAGGGTAAAACAGTACAGCGCCGAGACGCCTGCGGGCAATTGTTCGCGCTTAATAAATGCCAAAAATAAATAAAATAAATAAATACATTCAAGACACGTTTCTGCCCTCCTGCCGCTGAGCCAAGTTCAAGCAGTGGAAGGCAGAACAATAGGTATCCTGTCACAGGGAGGTGTGACCACCTCCCAGACAGCATTTAGTGTACTGTGGCAGGGTGGGGCGCTTTCCAGCGCCACATAGTCTGCATGCAGGGCACACTTGGTGCCCTCCATGCATAGTACAGTTCAAACTAATTCAGGGAGCCATTGGCTTCCGCTCTGGCACGAAACTGGACAAAGAACAGGGGAGTATCCTCCCCCTTGTCCATCCCCTCCCTAGGGAGGGACCCCTGAATCGTCCCAACCCTTTCCTTAGGGTATTTAAGGGCTTACCTGTGGGTGGGTCCCTAGATTCGTTGTGGGACAAGATTCATTTCAGACACCACTTCTTCTTCAATTGTCATGGCACTCTGGACTTCGCTCTGGGCATCAAGGCTGCTACCGGGAAGACTCCTGCTGGTCCTGATCTCGATTCCCTGCATGTCTGCTGCAAAATATGTGCCTGTGTACCATACAGGAACCTTCCAAGGCCTGTGGGCATCCAAGGCACCTGAAGGAATCTCCCTTGAAGTGAAGGAGTCACTTCCCTGCATCTGCAAGCACTGCAACTAAGCTGACCAGTCCACTGATCCTAGGCTCCCACAGACTCGAAAAAGGCTCAGCAACACAGGTGGTGGTTCTTCACATCCCACGAAGCCTGACCTGTCCTCTCACCAAGTTTGACAGCAGTATCCCTTGTCAGAGCCACAGGACCCAAACCCCTAGTCACTGCATCAACTTGCAGTTGCAAAGGCTTGTTGACTTCCTTCCACCACGATCTTGTGGAGAAGTGTGGCTCAATGATTAGAGCGGCAGACCCTGATGCAGTGGTCTAGCCCGGGACCAGGGTTCAATTCCCCGTCTCGGCGGGTCTTGGGCTCAAAATTCCACGGACCTGATAATTCTCGCCTCGGTGCCTATTCCAATCATGGAGTCCCACTCTGCAACTCTGGGCAATAGCTTGCTTAATCTCCACAATGGCCCCCACAACGCTAAGGATGCCTGGCCTCCACCTTGGGGGTGCCCAGGAGTGGACCCCTCACAGGGAAAGCCAGGATGGGTTCCACAGCGGTATTCGTACAGGCGCCTTGAGACCCTTGCGGGTGAGTAGTGCGCTATACAAGTATCAATTTACATTTACATTTACATCTTCAGGCTCCAAATAGCCCCAACGTCAAGCATCTCCACTGACCAAGATCATCACCACACCGCTTAGGTAGGTAGAAAAGCTTTATTCGATTTCACAGTATATAAAATCATAAAAGCAGCAAGTTCATTTCTCAAACAATCAAATATCCAAAGTAGTAATTAAAAAAAACACCAAATACATGAATTTTAAAAACTAATTAAACTTTTCCTTTTCCTCAAAATGCTTTTTAAAAAACCTATCATTGTAGCACCACAGTATATATCATTTAAAGATAGTAAAAACAGTAGTGCCAGGTGGCATTGTCGCCAGGTACCTTGTTTTTTTAGGAGTGGTTTTGAGGTTCCGTGATTCTGAACCCATTCAATAAAGGTCGTCATATCGGGACGATTTTGGTATCAGCGAACCGCAAATGATGAGTGCGGTATGTACGAGTGTTCGTCATGATCGATTGATGGATTCACTGTGTATTCAGGGATTTCGATCCGAACCTTCGGGTTCCATTTTGTGTACGGCAACCATTTTGTGGTAGCCCTCACATAGGCCGATGACTATGGCCGAGCGATTCTTTGGGACACGTCCACCTTTAGCTGACTTCTGTGTGACCTGAGCGAACTGACTCCATTGCCCGAAGCTAACCTTGTTGAGCCAGTTCCTTGTTCGGCAGTTGGTCAAGATAGAGATCAAAGAGCAGGACATTGCTGAGTTTATGGTACATGCACACACCCTTCTATCTTGCTTCTCATCTGTTTATGTTCCTTCTTTTAAGGCCTATTTATAGTTTGGGTTGAGGTCCTTTTATTATGGGTTTGTCCGGCCTGTCCGAGCAAGAATGTTGGGTTTTCCCGTGTAATTGATGATGGGCTGGACAACTGAAAAGTGGGCTTGTCGTTAAGCGATACCTTTTAAAATGTCACTTTGTGATTGGACAGTTTGTAAATAATTGATGCTAG